>NC_088800.1:36557326-37203526 GCF_011386835.1 Chrysemys picta bellii
ATCAACTGCTTTTAGCATTCCTGCTGTCTTTGGTCATCTGCTGCTGTTTTGTTGTTTTTCAGCTCCTGGACTACAGCCTGTACTTTTGACATCTCTATTGGACTGATGTTAATGTCAAGTTGATCAGTTTAGCATATTTCATCAAAATCTGGTGCTGTTAGTTGTAAGCATTTTTTCATCTTTGCCTTTGACTGATCAATTTCTTATTTTGAAATTTTCGCAAAGGATTTCAGTCATTTAGTAAATGTCTCTGTGGTTTCTTTTCATAGCAGCATTTTCAGTTTCAGCTGCTAGGTCTTCAGCATATCTCCATTTATCTTTCCTTGCATTGGTTTTCACTTTTTTGGTCTGGTTTCTTATATTCTCCTTTGGTTTTTCCAATATTTCTTTGGTCTTAGTATTCACGAGTTTTCCTTGCAGTGCTTTCCTTACCTTGATGAGATGCCTTGTCTCTTGGCTTATCCAATTCTTGCTCCGTCTATACTGATATCCAACTGTGACTCCTGCAGCTTCAATCCCCTTCAATCCTCTGAGTGCTGCCCGTTTTTCTTAAGGTTCAGTCTTTGTCTCACTTTGATGTGCCTTTGGCAGTGCTTCAAACCTGTTCCTTAATTCAAAGAGGCTTTGAAGCCTCCGGGAGCTATCCCACAGTGCACCATTGTGACCGCTCTGGACAGCAATCTGAACTCGGATGCACTGGCCAGGTAGATAGGAAAAGCCCCGTGAACTTTTGAATTTCATTTCCTGTTTGCTCAGCGTGGAGCGCTGATCAGCACAGGTGACCATGCAGAGCTCATCAGCACAGCCAGAATCAAAAAAGAGCTCCAGCGTGGACCATACGGGAGATACTGAATCTAATCTCTGTATGGGGAGATGAATCTGTTCTATCAGAACTCCGTTCCAAAAGACAAAATGCCAAAATATTTGAAAAAATCTCCAAGGCCATGATGGACAGAGGCCACGACAGGGACTCAACACAGTGCTGCGTGAAACTTAAGGAGCTGAGACAAGCGTACCAGAAACCCAAAGAATCAAATGGACGGTCACGGAGGGAGGGGCGATTGACGACTGTAGCTATCCCACAGTTCCCGCACTCTCCGAAAACCATTTGAATTCTGGGTTGAGCTCCCAATGCCTGAAGGGTCAAAAACATTGTCACGGGTGGTTCAGGGTATATGTTGTCAGCTCCCTCCCCACTCCTCTGTGAAAGCAAAGGGGAAAAAATAGTCTCTCGCCTTTTTTCACTGTCACCCTATGTCTACTGGATGCTGCTGGCAGACGCGGTGCTGCAGCGCTACACAGCAGAATCCCCTTGCCTTGCCTTGTGGACGGTGCAGTATGACTGGTAGCCATCATCATCGTCCCGTGGATGCTCCTGACTGGCCTCGGTGAGGTCGGTCAGGAGCGCCTGGACAAAAAAGGGAATGACTCCAGGTCATTCTCTTCTTTAAGTTTTGTGTAATGGAGATTCAGTCCTGCCTGGAATATCATGCCAGCTGGAGGCTTCTGCCTCAGGCTGCTCTCCCAGTCGGCAGCACCGCGCGGTCACACCTACCCCAGCCTACCCCTTGCTCCCAGAGCTCACAATCAGATACTTAGACCTCTACATTTTGCTGCAAATAAAAAAAAAAGCTGCCATTTAGAACTGTCCCCCAATATACATATCCTGGGACATTTTGTATTTTACCAGAGTCAGCCAAAGGCCCACACACAAATGGAGATTCAGTCCTGCCTGTGCCTCTATCCTAGTGCTTATCACAGATTCCCATTTTCAGCTGTAGGCTGAGCAAGTGCAGAATGGTGGTTCACTCAACTTCGCTGTAAGCCAACCACCTTCCCCTCACCCCTTTGATCTCTGCTTGCAGAGGCAATAAAGTCAGTGTTGTTTCAAATTCATGCATACTTTATTACTTCATCACACAAATAGGGGGGATAACTGCCAAAGTAGCCCGGAAGGGGTGGGGGAGGAGGGAAGCAACGGGTGGGGTTGTTGTAGGGGCACCCCCTAGAATGGCATGCAGCTCATCATTTCTGCGGGATGTCTGGGGCTCTGACCCGGAGCGGCCGTTTGCCTCTCTGGTTCTTTAGTACGCTTCCCTGATATTCTAGGCAGGACTGACTCTCCATTAGACAAAACTTAAAGAAGAGAATGACCTGGGGAGTCATTCCCATTTTTGTCCAGGCGCCCCCCAACCGACCTCACCGAGGCCGGCCAGGAGGACCCATGACAGCAGCAGACGGTACAGTATGACTGGTAACCGTCTTTGCCAACTTGCAAAGCAGCAGACGGTACAGTATGGCTGGTAACTGTCTTTGCTAACTTGCAAAGGCAAGGGGATGCTGCTGTGTAGCGCTGCAGTACCGCGTCTGTCAGCAGCATCCAGTAGACATACGGTGACAGTGAAAAAAGGCTGAACAGGCTCCATGGTTGCCGTGTTATGGCATCTGCCCGGGCAATCCAGGGAAAAGGGCGCAAAATGATTGTCTGCCGTTGCTTTCATGGAGGGAGGACTGACTGACGACATTTACCCATAACCACCACAAATTTTTGGCCCTATCAGGCATTGGGATCTCAACCCAGAATTCCAATGGGCGGGGGAGACTACGGGAACTATGGGATAGCTACCCACAGTGCAACGTTCCGGAAGTCGACGCTAGCCTCGGTACATGGACGCACACCGCCGAATACATGTGCTTAGTGCGGCTGCATGCACTCAACTTTATACAATCGGTTACCAAAAATCAAATTCTGTAAATTCAGAGTAATCCTGTAGTGTAGACATACCCTAAGAAGGCAGACTTTATGCCATGGCACTGCAGATCAACAGACTGGGGCCCTCTGAGACAGGCATAACATGCAAGAGCTGGCTTTAAAAGGACCCTCTGCTGAGGCTGCACTTCTTCCAGTACAATAGTAAGGAGAAGGAAAATAAGGGAGAATCTTAACTTCAGTACGTTCATAATTGTTGACAAAAGTGCAATAAAAAGAAAACTAATGATGACTTACAAAACAAAATTAAACAACTGGGCTAAGAAATATGGATCATCGTAACAATGTTTTTATTATTGATCACTTTCTTGTGATTTTATTTTATTGCATTATACTGAAACCACCTAATATTTAAAATATGACTTTAAAAAAGTAACAACTGCAGTAAATGACATTCAAAGTCCAAGTTAGTAAGCTATTAATAGGAATCTTAGTCACTTTACTCTAGCTGAAAATTCCTAAAAACTTATACTTACAAATGAACAAATATTTACTTACAAATATACAAATACAAATATTTAACTTACAAATATTTGTACTTTTATTCCTGCAATGTTATTTTTGTTTTTAAATGGTTTGTATAATTACTTCTACATAATTTTCTATCTGAGGATCTTAAACCACCTTATAAGTAATAAATTTAGCTTCGCAGTATCTCTTTAAGGTACTATGAGTTGATGGGTAGCTTCACCAGACAGGGAAGGTATATAAAGCTCCAACCTTGAGTCTTTTTAAAACCCTTAACTTAGGGCTTGTTTTATTCTCAAATCAACTGCAGCGGGAGGGGGGGGAGGGGAGAGACACCCTGGGTAATAATTCCAAGAAGGTTTCCCTTTGTTAGCCAGACAGGAGGGAGAGAACGCATCCTTTCCCTAAGAGCTGTCCAGTCTGCACTAACAGGGAAGGGAAAGGATGCATCATTCCGCTTTGGGTAGCACCTACTGGCCATTATTCACAATTGGCTCCTGCTCCCTGCAAGTGTCTCCCTCTCTGCCTGAAAAATGCAGAAAGCCGTCTCAGATCCTTCCCTGAGGTGGGACTCCTCTATCTGCTTAAGAGGAAGGAAGCTTTATATGTGATTTCCTATAAAGCAGAACTAGGAGCATGTTACCTGCAGATACAGCTCAAAGTTTTAAAAGCACAAAGGCTGTCAGAGGTGCACTGGGATGTGCATATGCACCACTGTGCCCTGTTACAGGTATATATTATGATGTCCATTTCAGGGCTTGTTTCTATAAACACTTAAAGGGACACAGTCAATTTGAAAATCGCATTTACATCTGAAAATGTTGTAGCTACTATCATTACAAATAAACCTGAAGATAACTGTAACGGAAAGAAATTAAAAGAAAAAGTATTCTCTTTTCAGATTGTTTACTTTCTTCAATTGACAGCACACTGTGCATAGTCTTTCTGTTTTGTTGATGGGATATTATTCTCTCTCTCATGCTCTGCAAGAGGGAGTTTACTGTTAACAGCAGGAGCAGAGCTCAAATTGAAAGGCAGGAAGTAACAGTCAGGTATGTACACACAGACAAAGGGGGGAGGAAAGGAAGGCTGGCCTGAAAAATTTCAGTGATGTTGCTCTCGTGCCCATCCATAAGACTTTTCCAACTGTAAACGGGGGGAAGAAAAGCTCCTATAACAAATTTTAGAGTACATTTAACAAAATTCAAAACATACTACTTAAAGAGTGCTCTGTACAAAAATTAATTTAAACGTTCAAGTTATAGTATGTAACTACCTATGTGAGCAGTCCCACTGAAGTCAACAGAACCATTCATGTAGTTAACTGTTTGCAATACATGTTGAGAAAATGAACCACAAAACGTTAATAAAACCAATATTTTAAGCAGTGATAGTACAGATGGAGATGTTTCCTGCACCACACTTACAACTTGAGGCCCCAGTCTTGCAACCATTTCAGTCCATGAGCACTATCATCTTTAATAACCAAGTCTTGTAAAAATGACTGCAGACTCTGCTAGATGAGGCACTGTAGTTTAAACTGTTTTATCTATGTGTATCATGGTAGTATGAAATGCAATAAATGTGTGTGAGAAATTGCACATTTTTTTGAACGTTTGTACCAACAATATTTTAACCTAGGCTCCTGTCATCCAGAAAACCTCAGTAGATTGTTTCAAAGTCACAGTGTGCCATCTAGTGCTACACAGAGAATTACTCGGAGGCACTACCGTATACCATAGTGTCCTTAACACAAAAGTAGTATAACTAAATAGGAATTGAACTGTCAAGGAAAGCTAATATATGAAAGGGACAAGGGACAAATTAAAACCATTTAATTTGGTTCAAAAGGAACCCCAAGGAGGGTAAACTCAAAAATGGGGCCTATGTTAAAACTGTTCCAATTCGTCCTTAGTCTAACTACTTGCCAGGAAATGTTAAAAACAGCCAATATTTGTGTAAGTCCAAAATAATATTTTACTTTTTACTAGAGCTGTCAATTAACTGCAGTTAACTCATGTAATTAACTCAAAAAAGTTAATTGCAATTAAAAAAAATTAATCGTGATTAATCGCAGTTTTAATCACACTGTTAAACAATAGAATACCAATTGAAATGTATTAAATAGTTTGGATGTTTTTCTACATTTTCATAGATATTGTAGATATTCATAGATAGTGTGTTGTAATTGAAATCTGGCACTTAAATATCTTTCAATACCAGCTATATCAGTGGCATGAGAACTCCTGTTCTCACTTTCAGGTGACATTGTGAACAAGAGGCAGGCAGTATCATCTCCTGCAAATGTAAATAAGCTTGTTGGTCTGAGCAATTGGCTGAACAAGAAATAGGAGTGATTGGACTTGCAGGCTCTAAAATTTTACATTGTTTTATTTTTGAATGCAGTTTTTTGTACATAATTCTACATTTGTAAGTTCAACTTTCATGATAAAGAGGTTGCACTACAGTACTTGTATTAAGTGAACTGAAAAATACTCTCTTTTGTATTTTTACAGGGCAAATACTTGTAATCAAAAATAAATATAAAATGAGCACTGCACACTTTGTATTCTGTGTTGTAATTGAAATCAATATATTTGAAAATTTAGAAATCACCCAAAAATATTTAAATAAATGGTATGCTATTATTGTTTAACAGTGCGATTAATCGCGATTAATTTTTTTAATTGCTTGACCGCCCTACTTTTTACTCTACTCCTGCAGAAGCATTTAAAAGTATTCTCAGAGGCTGGCTTACATTACTGATATAGGGGTTTATAAACTGTCAATACAACATGCAGTAAGGAAAGATGCCCAAAGCTTGCACAACCAAGCAATGCACAAACTGGTCAGGAGCCTAAGGGCCATAACAAATTTGCATAAAATGATAGTCTTCTCTCTTTTTACTCTCTAAGTAACGTTATATGTCTTGTCAACACAAAAAGTTGCACCAGTTTAACATACATCTAATTTTAAATCAGTGTAGTTAAAATGTTGCAAACCCCTATATGAACACTTATTTCAGTTTGAGCGGTTTAGTTTGATTTAAATTAAACCAATTTCTAACCAAATTCACCTAACTGAAATAAGCCAAAATACAAGTGTTCATAAAGCCTTTGGCACTGGATTTAACTAAATCAGTTTAAAATCATGGCTTTAGTTAAAGCAGTGCAATTTTCTGTGTGAATAATCCCAAAATTGAGGAAAGTAGTGGGCTGTCTTGCAGACCTTTGATCATCTCAGCATTCAGACTTACTCTGAAAAATGTTTAAAAAAAACTTGTCCTATAGTTGTTGCATGGTTTTCTTTAAAATTATTATTTCAACATCTTTAAAAACAAATAGAAAACAGCAGAAAAACCACATGCCCTTGTCTTTTATTGGCCGTAAGACAATCAGATATTATGTCTCTTTTGAATATGATAACCTGCGACTTTGAAAGAACTTCTCTGATATGAAACCACATATACAAAATTAGTCAATAATCAGACAATGGTAAAACAAAATATTCTAGAGATGTTTTCTAAACATAAGTTCTCTTTTTAAAATGGAGACCAGTTAAGTGAAATTTGGACTAAGTATGAACAAGAAAACAATTCCCTCCTTGAAAGAAAAAATGTCATCATTATGAATTCAATAAACAGTTTAAGAGATTAAGTTTCAGGTTAGCAAGTGATTATTTTGATCCCCCTAGTCTTGAGACCACCAAATGATACCCCAAGACAAAGTGCACAAGTAGCTAGCTACAGGCTTTATCTTGAAATTACTACAAAAGATGTCTATATTACTATCACCCATCAGTTTAGCCCTTTACGTAACTAACACATGTTCTGTGCCCCAAAGAGCTTGCAAGCTAAGACAAGACAGACAAGAACAGAACCTTGTGGGACACCAGCCAGAGAACAGGAAATCCTTAAAGGAGGTGCTGAAGGTATAGTCAGCTAGGTTTACCATTCGTCCGGATTCCCCCGGACATGTCCGGCTTTTAGAGTTAAAAATCGCGTCCGGGGGGAATTTGTAAATGTCCGGACTTCCCCCCCGCCCACATGCAGAGCGCGCGCGGCTGACAGGGCAGCCGGCAGGATGGTGCCACTTACATGGGGCTCCGACTGCCAGAGAGAGCCCCCTCCTCCACTTCCCCCTCCTCTCCCCTGCAGCTGAGAGCACTCCCTCCCTCCCTCCCTCCCTGCATTCGCAGATCACCAGCCGGCCTTTCCACGGGCAGTCTGGAGCTCCTCCCCCTGCTCCTCCTCCCCAGCACACTGGTCTGAGCAGCAGAGTAAGGGGGCCAGGGGGTCGGAGAAGGGGCAGGGAGGTTCTGGAGGGGGCAGTCAAGAGACAGGGAGCGGGGGGGGGGGTCGGGAGTGTGCGGGGGGGGCTTTCTGGGGGTGTGTGGATAAAGTTTTGGGCAGTCAGGGTACAGGTAGGGGGTAGGGTCCGGGGGGGGGGTCTCAGGAGGGGGCAATTAGGGGACAAGGAACAGGGAGGCTTAGGTAGGGGGTGGGGTTCTGGAGGGCAGTTAAGAGCAGGGGTCCCAGGAGGGGTGGTCAGGAGACAAGGAGCCGGGGGGGGGGTTGGGAGTTCTGGGGGGGGGCTGTCAGGGGGCAGGGGTGGGGAGAGGGATCGGAGCAGTCAGGGGACAGGGAGCAGAGGGGTTTAGATGGGTCGGGAGTTCTGGGGGGGGCTGTCAGGGGGTGGGGAGTGGTTGGATGGGGCGTGGGAGTCCCAGGGCTCTGTCTGGGGGTGTGGATAAGGGTTGGGGCAGTCAAGGGACAGGTAGGGGGTAGGGTCCTAGGAGGGGCAGTTAGGATGGCGGGAGGGTCTCAGGAGGGGGCAATCAGGAGACAAGAGGCAGGGAGGCTTAGGTAGGGGGTGGAGTCCTGGGGGGCAGTTAAGGGCAGGCGTCCCAGGAGGGTCAGTCAGGGGACAAGGAGCTGGGGGAGGGTTGGAGGTTCTGAGGGGGGCGGGGCTAGGGCAGGACAGGGGCGGGGCTCCTCCCGTCTTCTTTTTTGCTTGCTGAAATATGGTAACCCTATAGTCAGCAAAACAGGAGAACCAGGACAGTAGAGGCACAAAGCAAAGAGAAGAGTGTGTCATAGAATCACAGGGTTAGAAGGGACCGCAAGGGTCATCTAATCTAACCCCCTGCCAAGATGCAGGATTTGTTGTGTCTAAATCACTGTGTCAAAGGCAGTACCGGACATCAAGACATTAAGCCCCTTCTATTCATCTAGAATGAAGTAATCATTCACCCTATAGCGAGGACTATTTCAGCTGATGGATAAAATCTGGGGCCCAAACCCCAGTATATATATAGTATTGAAATACTCATGTTTTAAACATTTCTAAAACTGCTGGAATTACAATCATCAGTTAACTAAGAGGAGCTACTACAAATTCACTAACCCCTTACATATTAGGTAGTTGTTATTAGGTCTGTGCTATTTACTTGCAACCTTATCTTCCTTATTTCATTGTAAATCGCTAATATGCACGGAGGGATGGCAGTGAATATTAGAGGGCCCTTTTACAGAGGTTCCCCTACTTCATTAACAATCTCTGTATACATGTACTAAGACATTTCTCTAATCAGGACGAGATAGTCAATTTCACCCATCTTGCACTGTCCAGTAGGGTGACCAGACAGCAAGTGTTAAAAATCGGGATGGGGGTGGGGTGTAATAGACTTCTTTATAAGAAAAAGCCTCAAATATAGGACTGTCCCTATAAAATCGGGACATCTGGTCACCCTACTGTCAAGCAAAACTTAGCCATAGTCCCTGTGACATTCTGTACCTTGGGGGAGCACCCTGGAACCCCCATAATTCCTCATTTATATATAATTGTGATCTTGCATATAAAGCATGCCTTGTAAGATAACAGGGGAAAGGTTATGATCTGCTGAAAGTCATTTCTCTATCCATATATGCATATCATTAATGCATATGAAGTTATGAAAATTATGTTGTATGGTTGTCACTAAAACATGTTGTAAGCTGGGGAATGAGCCAGATACCAGCTCCCCAGAGGCAACAGCAAGGAAAGTAACCAACACCCAGGCAGGGTATCAATCAACCCATCAGCAACCATTGTCCAGCAAGGGAGCTACAATGTAATGACTCACCTGCGTGAGGCCACACCAGGGGAATTGCTCAACCTTGCTGGGAGATTCAATGCCCCAGACATGCCTGGACTTGGGTTTTCCAAACAGATGGACTGAGGGTATAAAACAGCCAGAGTGGCCATATGCTGACTTTTCTCCTGCCCCCACCTACACTGCAAGCAACTAAGGGCACGTTTTCACTAGCAACGTGAAAGCGCTGCCACGGCAGCACTTTAACGTGGCTGTGTAATCGCGGCACCAGCACTGGGAGAGAGCTCCTCCAGCTCTGTAAAAAACCCACCCCCATGAGGGGAGTAGCTCCCAGCGCTGTTGCACTGTCTACACTGCCACGTTACAGCGCTGAAACTTGCAGCAGACGGTATATTCCTGGGGTACAGTGCTGGGAGGGGATTGGGCTGGTACTTTTCTCTGTGTGATTCATGAGTGGCTCTGGGAGCATTCATGCAATATAGCTGGGTGTGGGGCTCCACATGCTGTTGTACTAAGTGATCACAGTGCCTGGAGGGGCTTGCTGCTGGTCACTAGCAAGGCATTGTGAGAGACAGCCCAGACTGGAGAGAGTTAAGGGGGCACAGTGGTCCCACAGTTCCAGGCTGCACCCCAGGGGGATCCTGCTATGGTAAGGTAGAACAACATTCTAAATTAATGGACTGCATAACAGTCAGATGTGCAGATCTCTTGGTGCAAGAGAGTATGAGGTCACTATTAAAGTTTTGCATAAGAGCACAAGTTGGATGAATATGGAGATAAACCTATATCATAGACCTGGAAGGGACCTTGAAAGGTCATTGAGTCCAGTCCCCTGCCTTCACAGCAGGACCAAGTACTGTCCCTGGCAGATTTTTGCCCCAGATCCCTAAATGGCCCTCTCAAGGATTGAACTCACAGCCCTGGGTTTAGCAGGCCAATGCATCCCTCCGCCACCCCCCGAAATTGGGGAACATACTGGTTTTTGGTATGTATTGAAGACAGAAAGAAATGCTTTATGGAATATCAGAGTGAATTACTGACAACATTGTACATGATGGCAAAGGTGGCAAGAAATGCTGGAGGCCTTTTCTGTAACTTCTTATTTGCATTCTCAAGGTTTTGGGTGATGGAGGTGTGTCCTCATGCAACTTTAATTATCACTAAATGCATGTTGTTTTACTTTCAATATTTAAACATAAAAAAGACACATCACATGTACAGAAACAAAAGGCTATTAGTATGAGAAACAGAAAACCTAAACTTTGAGGCAGGGAAAAAGCAAAAATTGAACTGTATCTTCCCACTATCCCCCCACTGCGCACACACACTGAAAATCTGGGGAGCAGTTTCCACTTTCTCTTCAGTTAGGGACTAAGCATTTCTTGCAAGCTGCTCAGCATTCTCAACTCCCACTGACTTCAACTGGAATTGAGGACGCACAGTATCCATGGGAAGATTCTTCACTGTTAATAGTCTAGAAGATTTCCTGCATCACATCACTGACAAAAAACAGACCTGTGCAGCTGAGCTTTTTAAAATTGTACTGTTCTTCAGTATTGGAAAAAATACTGCAAAAAGACTTAGAATTGTAAACAGTGCTGTTCCTGTTGTTTGTAAAACTTTGGCAAATTGCTACATCAGATTAAAAAGGTACTTAAAATATTTGTTGAAAGTCTCTTGTTGCAAAGTGTTCTTTAAAGGTCCTTGAACAGCAGACTCTGGCACATAATAGAGATGTCTTAATTCTCTATTAAAAATGTCATTTCTTAGCATTCCCTCAAGACAATATAAAAGTAATATATAAAAAAAGAAACTGGTCTCAAATTCTTTCATAGCCTATATATTCCCAGATAATGCTGCCTTTTCTTCCCTCCCCCACCCACAATGCTTGGTGGTTTCATGATAAAGAATTTATCTTCAGGGAGATCACAGAGTTGTGAACTCCTTTTTAGTGATTTGAAAGTGTCCTATGCTATAAATCATTGAAGACACTCATTTATGGTATATGTCAAATTGAGCTGGACCATAATGGTATGCAGCCAACAGTCATTAACAGAAATGCATGAAATTTAACAAAAAAATATTAATTTACATGTAGAGTTTAAATTTACATCTTGGTTATGTATATTTATTTTATGGAGGGCAAATTCAAATATCAAACCCATTTAAAAATGGACTCTTTCTTTGATCTATTTCTTAAAAATACAGTTGAAAGTCGATCTAAATAAGTACAGAATGGTAACATTGCATCAGTTGCTTAACTTTACAATTCCATGTGCTGATAAAAGTTGTGCAACTCTTGTAAACTCAGGATTTACCTGAATTTGCCAAATTAGTCCAGTAAAACGCATCTTCAGGTAAAATATCTTGTTTTTGATTTTTACTAACAGCATTTGGGGGGGAGGAGTTGAGATTATTTTATTTTGTTTTTGCTTTGAGAAAAGCATTTTTTACTCTTTAAAAGAGCAGTTTATCTTTTTTAATTAAATAAGATGCAGGTACCAAATTTAGATTTCTAATTTTATGATTTCCAGTATTACAACTTGCTACCGTAAATATGATTTAAAATAATAAGAATATAGAGATAAAAGAACACATCAAACTTTTATAATTAACTTGTGTTATCTTTTAAAGTATATGCCCTCTTTTCAGTTATATATGTACTCCTAACATCAAAAAGATATATGCAATACCTTTTTAAAAAATGTTTTATTTGATAAACTACCCTACCAACAGACCATCTTTGCAGAATTAAATTTAACAGTAAAGAACTAGACTTTGAGAATTTCATAATCAACCGACATATTCTGACTTTTTTTTTATTTCCACTCTTATATTTCAAAAACATCATTTACAAATCAATTAATTTAGTTACTTTGAGACTGCTACACCATCGCAAAATTTCACTATGAAAAATACTTAATTGTTCTTGAAGATACATTAACTGGGATTAAAATAGGCTGTTGAAAGAAATAAAGGTAAAACGTACATACAGAATAGAAGTAGAGTTTGTATGCAGATTTGTTTTCCATCATAATTAACTATGATAAACTTGTACCACAAAATTTCTAGAAGATGTCCCTCTTAATGCTTAGCAAAAATGTTATCCAATATTAACAAAAACAGATCTTCATGTAACTGATCAACTTGTCCAGGAATTGCCAACTTGTTCAGCATTAGCTTTCTAACCCAGAGATCACTTAAAGCCAATTCGTAGTAAGATCTGCAGGCAAAAGTTGTTTTAAATTAGTTGTTGCTAACCAGGTCTTTGTTTAGGCAACTCCTTATCATTGGCAAGTCCCTCTAAGCACTGAAAATGTTGCACTGGCAACCCACACCTTTATTATGCTTACACACTAAGGCCTTGTCTACACTGGCAAGTTTCTGTGCAGTAAAGCAGCTTTCTGCGTTGTAACTCCCGAGGTGTACACACTGCCAAGCCACTTAGTGCGCAGAAACTGCGCAGTTACAGTGCAGTAAAAAAAAAAAAAAAAAACACCCCAACGAGAAGCGTACAGCTTTCTGCACCAGGGCTACAGCGCCGCGGTGCCAGTGTAGACACCCTGGTCAATTACAATGCTGCGATTGGCCTCCAGGAGGTGTCCCACAATGCCTGTTCTTGCCTCTCTGGTCATTGGTTTGAACTCTACTGCCCAGCCCTCGGGTGACCAACCATGAACTCCACCCCTTAAATTCCATGGGAATTTTGAAAATCCCTTTCCTGTTTGCTCGGTGACACGTGGTCTCAGCGCATCTTTCCAGGTGACCATGCCTGTTCCACACACCAGGCGATCCCCCACTTGGAGCTATGCCGAGCTGCTGGACCTCATCAGCATTTGAGGAGAGGAGGTTGTCCAGTCCCAGCTGTGCTCCAGCTGTAGGAATTATGATACCTACGGACAGAGTTCACGATACATGACAGAAAGGGGCCATGACCGGGACACACTGCAGTGCAGGGTCAAAGTAATGGAGCTGCAGAACACCTACCACAAGGCGTGGGAGGCAAACCGCCGCTCCAGTGCTGCCCCCACGAGTAGCCAGTTCTACAAAGAGCTGGACATGATACTCGGTGGTGACCCCACCTCCACTGCGAAGGCCACTGTGGATACTTCGGTGGCTTGTGTGCCAGTAGAGAGTGGACTGAGCCAGGAGGAGGAAATCTAGGACAAGGATGTGTAGGGGAACCCAGAGGCAGAGGACGACTCTGAGGTCAGAGACACATGCAGCCAGGAGCTCTTCTCTACCCTGGAGGAGGCTAGCCAGTCATAGCTGTCAGAGCTTGGCGAAGCACAAACAGGAGAGAAGGCTCCTGGTAAGTGGCTTTGATTTTGGGAATCACTGAAGCGAGTTGTTGGAGGCAGGAGGGTTGCAGAAAGCAGGCCTGTCTCTGTATGGTGCGTGTCAGAAAGCAGGCCTGTGTCTGTATGGTGCGCATACCACCACATGCCTAGTCTGAGCAGCAGACCAAGGTGTTGATTGGCTCCCTCACTTCACGGGAATCTTCCTCAGAGATCTCCAGGAAACTCTCATGGAGATATTGGGCAATTTGCTGCCGCAGGTTCTTTGGCAGAGCTGCTTTGTTTCTTGCCCCATTAATGGTAACTTTCCCGCACCACTCTAAGCATCATGGGGGAGCTGAGGAGGGGGGTGCACTGCTGCACACAAGTGAGCCATATAAGGGCCATGGTGGAAGCCGCAGTCTTGGAGAAGACCCTCCATTGATTCCCTGCTAACCCCCAGCAGCGAGCTATCTTCCATAATGAACACAGCTTGGGGAAAATGTGCTGGCTCTCCCCAAGAGCCACGTGCCCAGTGTACTGTACGATCCTGGAACACTGATTTCCCCTACCCCTGCGGTTACTCACTATTTTGGGGGTCTTGGGGCTCATGTGTGCTTGCCTGGAGTCAGCCAGTTAGTGATAAGTACTGTATGTGAATAGTGGCTGTGTTTTAAATCACTGAATCAGTGGTCTCTGTATTGCAAACAATACTGCTTCTGTAAAATGTTGCATTTTGGCTTCACAGATAAGACCTTGGGAGCCCAGCCTCCCTCTTTGTTATTGCCAGCTGAATGGCTGCACAGAATTAGAAACGGAGACGAAGAACTAAAGAGGACTTTCTGCGTGATGTGATGATGTACTCCGTGGCCAAAAAACTAGAATTGAAGGAGTGGCAGGACAGCATGAAGAGGGACCGAAAGGAGAACGTGGCGTGCCAGGACGAAGCCATGGAGAGGCTCTTAAACATTATGGAGTGTCAACTGGACACGCTCCAGGCGCTGCAAACCGAGCAGCTCCATGCCCACCCTCCCCTGCAGCCGCTGTTGCAAAATTCTTTCCCATGTGCCCCCCAGACACTGCCAACACACTCTTATCAACCTTCTGCCTCCAGTCTGTACCCGCTACATTTCACTCCTCCCCCGTCACAGTATAGCACTGCGGACTCTCAGTACCCACGCACTGTACTCCAAAGGAGAAGGTTGGATAGGATACCTGGACATACACAAATCTTTAACCGTCCCGGGACCCCATCTCCTCCTGGGACCCTCCCTTCCCCCATCCCCCTCAGTGCTGATGTGTTTTTTTGCCTCTCTCCCTCCTCCGGTTGTTGTTTTTTAATAAAAGAATTGTTTTGGTTTGAAAGCAATCTTTATTCCATTAACTGGAAAAAAAACAGTGCCCTGCAAAGCAACCGGCAATTTTCTTAAATCTTCATAGTGCATCATCTGCACCAAACACAATCACCTCCTAGCATTACAAGCTCTGCACTTCCAAGCATAGCAACAAATATTAGTGGCTTTCAGCCTTATGGCCCCACGCTGTGCCACTCTAATAATCCTTGTCTCTGGCTGTTCAAATTCAGCCTCCAAGTGCTGAGCCTCAGCGATCCAGCCCTGAGTGAAGCTTTCACCCTTCTCTTCACAAATATTATGGAGCGTACAGCACACGACTATAAGCATAGGAATATTGTCATCAGACAGGTCCAGCCTACCATATAGGCAGCGCCAGCAGGCCTTTAAACAGCCAAAAGCACACTCAACAGTCATTCTGCACTTGTTCAGTCTGTTGTTGAACAACTCCTTGCTGCTGTCAAGGTGCCCCCTGTATGGCTTCATAAGCCATACAACTAAGGGGTAGGCAGGACCTCCCAGGATCACAATGGGCATTTCAACTTCCCCTACGGTGATCTTCTGGTCCAGGAAGAAAGTACCTGCTTGCAGCTTCCTGAACAGGCCAGTGTTCCAAAAGATGCGTGCGTTATGCAGCTTTCCGGACCAGCCTGTGTTAATGTCTGTGAAAAGCCCCCGATGATCCACAAGCACCTGAAGAACCATTGAGAAATACCCCTTCCGATTAATGTACTCAGTGGCTAGGTGGTCTGGTGCCAGAATTGGAATGTGTGTGCCATCTATCGCCTCTCTGTAGTTAGGGAAGCCCATTTGTGCAAAGCAATCCACAACGTCATGCACGTTGCCCAGAGTCACGGTCTTTCGGAGCAGGATGCAATTAATGGCCCTGAACACTTCTATCAACACGAATCCAATGGTCAACTTTTCCACTCTGAACTGGTTAGCAACCAGTCAGTAGCAGTCTGGAGTAGCCAGCTTCCACAGTGCAATTGCCACATGCTTCTCCAATGGCAGGGCAGTTCTCATTCTTGTGTCCTTGCGCCGCAGAGCTGAGGCAAGCTCATCACACAGTCCCCCTGATGTGGCTTGCCTCATCCGAAAGTTCTGCAGCCACCGCTCGTCATCCCAGATGTGCATGACAATGTGATCCCACCACTCAATGCTTGTTTCCCAAGTCTAAAAGCGGCGTTCCACCGTGGTCAGCAACCAACCAACCAACCTCGTGTAGTAGCTACTACTCGTGGCGAGATCAATGTCAAACTGCTCTTGCCTTTGTAGTTTAAGGAAAAACTCCACTGCCACTCGTGACATGTTAGTGAGAGCGAGCAGCATATTGGTCAACAGTGCAGGATCCATTCCTGCAGACCGAAGAGGCAAAACAGAGCGTGAAGTACACAAACCGTTGAAAGATGGCACCAAATGCAGACGGAAGCATAGGGATTGCTGGGATGCAAAGCAATGCATCACAGAGCATTAGGACAGGACCCAGGATGCCCTGCGACTCCCTCCGCCTTCCCACAACTCTTAGCGGCAGAAGAGAAAGAGATGCTCTGTGGGATCGCTGCCCAGAGTGCATCGTTCCGAATACCACTGCAAATGCCGCAAGTGTGAACACGCTATTTCGCAGGCAGCTGACAGTGTGAACACACAACTGCTGTTTACCTTCAGCGCTCTCTGAGCGACACTGTAACAGCCGACGCTGTAACTCTGAAAGCTTAGACAATACCCTAAAGCTCTGCACAATTACAGTGCAAACCAAACGACGATGTAGTTTGTGACAAAGCAGGCAAAATCTTACCAAGATTCAGATGTAACTGCCAACATTTTATGGTATAGTTTGATACTCTTAAAAATACTTCTAATATATATGTAAAATTAAATAAAAAATATGTTAAAAGAATTTTAAGGTTACAAAGTCAAGCATTCAAAAAAGTTAGGAAATGTCAAAATTAAGATTTCCTGCGCAACCTTGATTTAGCCCCCTTGTGAGTATACATTAAGATAAAGACTTTAATTACGTAATCACTTACTATATTTTTCAGAAGACCTCTGCTTCATTCAATGCAAAGCAGGAATGGTGTTCATTGAATGGGCAGCTATTCAATATTTTTTTGTATCCTCTTCATACAATGCAGAGCCCAAGGCCCAATTTATCATACATCAGCCAAACCCCGAACTGAATATATAATTACTAAATTTTTCATGGGCTTTTCTATGGTACTCTCAACAAAGTACCTGAGTGGTCACAGACATTAATGGATCTGTCTTCACACCACTATCACAAGGTGGCATTATTATCCCCACTTTACAGATGGAGAATAGAGGCACAGAGACATTCAGGCCAAAACTCACAAAAACTTAAAAGGAAACCTGCACAACACCTTCAAAAGATAAGCTTAAATTCCTAACTTTGTTGTAATGAGCCTTAAATTCAGTGTATTTATTAGGTCCATGATTTTCTAACAATCTATAACCCACTAGCTCTCCTTTATCTTATAGTGGCAGAGGTGTTTACTGCCACCTATCCCAGACCTGAAGAAGAGTGGTGGGTAAACGCAAAAGCGTGTCTTGTTCACCAGCTGAAGTTGGTCCAATAAAAGATATTACCTCGCACACCTTGTCTCTCTAATATCCTGGGATCAACACGGCTACAACAACACTAAAAACATCCACTAATTTTGGATGCCCAACTTGAGATGCCCAGGGCCTGATTTTTTGCTGTACTTAGCATTTGTATAGCACTTTTTACAGTAAGTTCAAAGCACAGCTCCAGTCAACTTCAATTGCAGTTGTGAGCACTCAGCACTTCTGCAAGTCTTGTCCCAGGTGTCTCAAGTTCAGCAACTAGAAAATTAGGAACATCAAATTAATGGCAACTTATAAAAAATTTGGTTAAAGTGATTTGCCAAGCGTTGCATAGGAACTCTCTGGCAGAAGCAGGGATAAAATTTTCAGCCAAGACACTATATTTTCTCTACCTGCAGTCCCCAACCCCATTCACTATACACCTTCCAAATTCAAATTGTATGGCAACTTTAATTCTGGTATTTACTGACTTTTGAGTTCTTGACTTTGCAACCTGAATGTTCCTTTAGTGTAGATTGTTTTAAATGTCATTTCCTAATTTTTTTAAAAAGCAAACTAAAAAGAAAAATCTGCGTGGAATCACATTGACCCCTATGTTGGTCATCAGCAGTGTTGGCACCTTTAATCCACAGCCCAGATTTCTACAATGTGAGCTGAGTAATTGGTAATAGTAGTCTGTTACCCTTTCTGAAGACTAGCCACTAGAGCAGGGGTTCCCAAACTTGGTTCGCGGCTTGTCCAGGGTAAGCCCCTGGCAGGCTGTGAGACACTTTGTTTACCTGAGTGTCCACAGGTTTACCTGAGCGTCCACGGTTCGCCGTTCCCGGCCAATGGGAGCTGCGAGCAGCCATACCTGCGGACGCTCAGGTAAACAAAGTGTCTCACAGCCTGCCAGGGGCTTACCCTGGACAAGCCGCGAACCAAGTTTGGGAACCCCTGCACTAGAAAGTTTCATATCTGTTTGCTCCAGGAAAGGAATGCTGAGATTCAAGAATTCTGGTTTCAATTCCAGGTTCAACAGGGGAGGGTGCTGTAGTAGCCATAAAAAAAAAAAAAAACCACATACACACAAAAACGAACCTATCCCTCTCCTCCCTCTACAGCCCGTCTGTCTCCTCTGTTTCTATCCACTATCACCCACACTCCTGTCTCTGTACATTCTGCTCCTATTCTCCATGTGCTATCACCACTGAGAACTTAACAGAGAAATGGCTGCTTGACACAGTACTAAGGGGCCTCCTTCCCTTTCTGCACTCAGGACATATCTATACTACAAACTTAAGTAGACCTATGTTAGGTCAATTTACAGCCACTGCAATAATTACTGTGGTGGTTGATGTCCACCCTACCCCACCGTCCTTTTGTCAGTGGTGGGCATTCTCACCAGGAGCACTTCCACTGACTTAAGAGGGGCAATGGGGGGCGGGGGAGAGCTGAGAGTTGCAAACAAAGCACAATATTTATTTTTGGTAAAGAAAAATCTTAAAACACTGTTGCATTGCATGAGTGACTTACCATCATGTTATAACTCTCTGCTACATCAACAGTCTCACTTATCACATTTTTGGCTGACCCCATAGAGTTTTCATACCTGTGTTAAAATAAATGTAACTAGTCATTACTTTATTTTATGCCATATATATTTTTAAAACTATGTTCTAACTTTAATGCTTGACATAAATCTTTTATTATCTTTAGAAGAGTTAGAAAATGAAGTAGCATTTTCATCATGCATGCCAGTTTAAATCTATAGGTACAACTATCATCTAAATGTCTTATCAAAAGTTTAAAAGATTTTTTATTAAAAGAGCTAAACATGTGGCAGAAAATCAAAGGTTAACAGAGGGAATCCATAGCAAAGTTTAAATCTCCATGCAGAAACATTAGTAATGCCATAAAGTATATGTAAATTGATTCAAATCAACTGTATTGGGAAATATGTTCCTAATATAACAGGAAAATACAAATGATGGAAATCTAAAACCTTTTTAGAGAAGATAATATTGAGGTCCAGGACTTCCCATCTGCCTCATCAGAAGCGTCTCAATTTAAAAAATAAAGAGCTCTAGGTTATAAATAAAACAGCAATTTCAAACTAGTCTACATCTGTTTGTTTGTTTTTCTTTTGGTTACACTACTAAGAAGGGTATGTCCTTAGTGCAGGGGTAGGCAACCTATGACACGTGTGCCGAAGGTGGCACGCGAGCTGATTTTCAGTGGCACTCACACTGCCCGGGTCCTGGCCACCGGTCCGGGGAGCTCTGCATTTTAATTTAATTTTAAATGAAGTTTCTTAAACATTTTAAAAATCTTACTTACTTTACATACAACAATAGTTTAGTTATATTATAGACTTATAGAAAGAGATCTAAAAACGTTAAAATATATGACTGGCACTCGAAACCTTAAATTAGAGTGAAAGAATGAAGACTCGGCACACCGCTCCTGAAACGTTGCCAAACCCTGCCTTAGTGTATTCCATAGTTTTGGAAAATAGCATATTATTCCTTTATGGCATGATCCTGCAGGCCTTTTTCATGCTTGTTGTCCCACTAAAGTGAATGATTTGCATCAGTGGTCTTTATAAAGCACTTATTTAAAAGGGCTTCACTGAATTTCTTTACTTGCTTTAGGATGGTACACACATCTTTTAAAAAATTAGGTTTTATTAAATATTTCTTAAAGCCAGCTTCACAGTAAATCTACATGTGCTTTCACTGTTTACATTGCGAAGAATCTTCTGCAGATTATGACAAAATCCAATTTTAGTTTTTTATTGCCATATTGAAAAGTTGTAAATGTATTTCATCTATTTAGTGATATGATAATGACTCCCTCTATGATGTCAACAGATAAAATGTTAAATTTTCAAAACTGTCTCTTTGACAAGCACTTCCTCTGAAGCATCTGGTACTGACCACTGTTAGAGACAGGATTCTAGATTAGGGGCCTTACATCTGACCCAGTGCAGCAATTCCTACGCATCACTGTTAAATGGCAGTACTGTACCTTTTTTTAAGCTACAGTTGTGCCATTCCCCTGCTCTCAGATTAGTACGTCAAACTTTCCACATCTTGCACCCCATTTTATGTGTGTATACGTTTCAATGTATATATTGTATACTCATATAAATATAAAAACCTGGGCAAGACATGTAGGCTTTTAAAATAACCATCAGGTAACTGCTGGATTCTTTCTTTCATTTTTACTCTCCATTATTTGGAATACATTCTTTTAAACAAAAAACTAGTTTTTTTTCTCCCTGTGCTGATTTTATTTTTGTAATTTGGCAAACACTGTAACAATTTGTCTCTGAAACAAACACTGAAACAATTTGAGGATAAGTGAAATTAGCATGGTTGTTTTTGTTTAAAAAAACAAACACTTGATTTGTCAAAATAAAATGCGCTTGTGCATCAACATTATTTAAAAGATCAGCACACGTCTGGGAACAGTCAGAAGCATGACATCCACACTAACATGGACCAACACTGAGAAATATAAAATATGGCAAAACAAGGGATGAAGAAGGGGAAGGAACCCTCAACACTGTAAGTATTCAGAAAATGCCTTTATACCTCAAAGTAAGTTAGGCTCAAGATAATCCCCCCCCCCCATCAAATTAAAATTTTTTAAATTAGGTGAAATTTGGGCCATAGGAATTTTTACAATACGGTGTCGCTTTAAACTTTGGCCATCATGTAAGGACAAGGTACCTTGATATCAAGAACCTGTAACAGCAGTTTCCAATCACTGCCATGTACATCAGTATTTATTATGCTGTACTGCCCATTTCATAGAATCATAGAACTGGAAGGGACCTCGAGAGGTCATCTAGTCCAGTTCCCTACACTCAAGGCAGGACTAAGTATTATCTAGACCATCCCTGACAGGTGTTTGTCCAACCTGCTCTTAAAAATCCCAAATGATGGAGATTCCACAACCTCCCTAGGCAATTTATTCCAGTGCTTAGCCACTATGACAGTTAGGAAGTTTTTCCTAATGTCCAACCTAAACCGCCCTTGCTGCAATTTAAGCCCATTGCTTCTTGTCCTATCCTCAGAGGCTAACAACAACAATTTTTCTCCCTCCTCCGTGTAACAACCTTTTATGTACTTGAAAACTGTTATCATTTCCCCTCTCAGTCTTCTCTTCTCCAGACTAAACAACCCAATTTTTTCAATCTTCCCTCATAGGTCATGTTTTCTAGACCTTTAATCATTTTTGTTGCTCTTCTCTGGACTTTCTCCAATTTGTCCATATCTTTCCTGAAATGTGGCGCCCACAACTGGACATAATACTCCAGTTGAGGCGTAATCAGCACGGAGAAGAGCAGAAGAATTATTTCTCATGTGTTGCTTAAAATACTCCTGCTAATACATCCCAGAATTATGTTTGCTTTTTATTGCAACAGCATTACACTGTTGACTCATATTTAGCTTGTGATCCAGTATGACCCCCAGATCCCTTTCCGCAGTACTCCTTCCTAGGCGGTCATTTCCCATCTTGTATGTGTGCAACTGATTGTTCCTTCCTAAATAGAGTACTTTGCATTTGTCCTTATTGAATTTCATCCTATTTACTTCAGACCATTTTTCCAGATCATTTTGAATTTTAATCCCATCCCCCAAAGCACTTGAAACTCCTCCAGCTTGGTATCGTCCACAAACTTTTTGTGTGTACTCTCTATGCCAGGGGTCAGCAACCTCTGGCACGCAGCTCACCAGGGTAAGCATCCTGGCGGGCCGGGCCAGTTTGTTTGCCTGCCGCGTCGGCAGGTTCGGCCGATCGCGGCTCCCACTGGCCGCGGTTCGCTGTCCCAGGCCAATGGGGACGGCGGGAAGCCGCGGCCAGCACACCCCTCGCCCCTTCCCGCCACCCCCATTGGCCTGGGACAGCGAACCGCGGCCAGTGGGAGCCGCGATCGGCCGAACCTGCCGACGCAGCAGGCAAACAAACTGGCCCGGCCCGCCAGGGTGCTTACCCTGGCGAGCTGCGTGCCAGAGATTGCCGACCCCTGCTCTATGCCATTATCTAGATCATTGAAGATATCGAACAGAATTTCCGTAGCCGTTCTCGCCCATTAAAAAGTGACTATCAATTTAGAACCTAATCAGTTAAAGTTTTAAGTAGTTTCCAATAATACTCTTGCTCAAGTCCCTTCTGCCAGTTTTTGAGATTTTACAATCAAGTTATCCTTTCTCCCTTATCTGTGTGAAGGTCTTTCACAAAACAAAATGAGGGGACATAAGCAGAAACAGGGAAAATGACTATACATTAAATGCTGTCAAATACATAAAGGAAGCAAAGGAATCTTCCCCCTATCTCTTTCAGGTATAATAATCTCAGGTGTTCCTTGTAACTCTAGTAAGAAAGAAATAGAAGTATTTATTTTAAATTGACTGCACCCCTTTAACTATAAGATTCAGCTGGTGCCCGGTATGCCAGAACTGGTGTGCACTGAACAGCCACAGAATTTAGGCTGATGACAAGTCTGGGATTTGGATCAACTCGTAAATTACAGCAGCTGTTCTAAAGATGTACTTGGAGGGTTAGACTGAATTCCCACATGATCAAGTAAGAGTTCATGGTGGCTCCTGCCTAACACCGGTAAAGTCTTTTGATCGATAACCGGGTTCCAGCTGCCCTCTGAACAAGACTAATCACGTTTACCAGACACCAGTGGTAGATATTTAGATACCATTTGCGCAACTGGATAAATTATTTTTTCCAAGCCCAAACAACCGAGGGAAGTTCGCTTCATGGTAAGTGCTAAGAAAAGGGGTCCCAAGCACTGAGCAGAGCTCTCTCTCCTCCGCACTCAGGAGCCCCCCATCACAGCCCAGCCCCCTGCCATCCAAGGGACCGCTGCGTAGGAGCGTGGCTTTGGGGAGGGTCCCTCGTAGAGGAGTTTATAGGGCGGGCCCGCTCCCCTCCCTGTGTGCAGGGGCCCCACAGCAGCCTATGAGCGGCAGCCCCACATCCCCTCCCAGCAGCAGAGCCAGGTGTCAGGCTGCCAGCTACCCCTTGTCTGTCGGACCCCCCAGGTGCTGCCCCCAGCGCTGGGGAGAGAGGCCCATCGCCCCGCCCGCCTTGGTGGAGTGGGGCAGCCGGCTCCGGCAGAGGAACGGAGCCGGCCAGCCGCCATCTTGTTGTCCCCCCGGGCTCAGCAAGTTGCCCCTCCCCTTTACTCCGCGGAGCGCAATAAGCGACCCACACTTACACTCTCCTCTTTGCTGCGTTGTCCCGCCTGCGCGCGTCCCGCCGAGCTGATGTCATCTCATCCCGCCAGTGGCCGGTGCAATGTCAGGAACGGCCTCCCGTCACAGCTTGCCGGAACATGCCGGAGCCGCCTGCGCGTGCTCAGTACGAGCCGGCGAAGGCGCTGCCCTACCTTCGTTGCCACCAGTACCTGCTGGGGGGCGGGCAGTAAAAGGGAGGCGGGAGGGAGATGGTCAGGGTTTGTGCAGGAGGCAAAAGGAGTCCAAAGCAGGGGAGGAGCAGATAGGCAGCACTGGGGACAGGGTGTAGGAGATGGGGAGAAGGGGTAAATGGACTCTGATGGAAGAGTGGCAGAGGGGGGTGGAACCCTGGCATAGAGAGTGGCAGGGTAAAAAGGCGTCATCCATCTGCTGTGATTGCCAGAACAGAGTGCGGGTTTTAGAGGGGCTTGTGTGGTACATCTCAGCCCTTCCCTCCCCAGGGCTGGGGTATTCAAGGCACACATCAAGGCAATGCCTAGATAATAACAATACCTAGCTCTTAAATAGTGACTGTCAGCTGTGATTTCAAAGCAATAGAGTAGATAAAGGAACTAATGACAATGCATCCCCATTTTTTAGATGGGGAAACTGAGGCACAGGGCAGGGACGTGACTGTGGCTCTCCTCAATCAGAAATTATGTATTGCGTACACATGGTTTTTAGGCCTTGGGTGTGATCTCGCACCTATAGGAGTGACAGAATCTTCCACTTTTCCCATCCCTGAGGAAACTGAAGGCAGGGAAAAAACAGTGAAATAAATTATGCAAATATATTTGTATTAATTCATACATAATAATCATAACAAGGTTTATTATCACTAGGTACAGTGTAGATGTCTCAGCATGTCACACAGCACTAGTGTGGGGACACAAAAGAGTAACAGTAAAATACTGTTTTAAATGCACTCTCCATATCCCATGGTCACATGTGCATCCTCCACATTGCCACAATTGACAACAACCATGTCTGTATGTTCCCATTCTGCCATGCCTGAGCACAGTCATGTCTATTTGCCTTTCCTATGACAATCAGGGCTGCCGGAGGGGGGGGGGGGCGCAAGTGTGGCAATTGGCCCTGGGTCCCGCAGGGCACCCCCAAGAATATAGTATTCTATAGTACTGCAAGTTTTTTTTTATGGAAGGGGCCCCCGAAATTGCTTTGCCCCAGGCCCCCTGAATCCTCTGGGCGGCCCTGATGGCAATGCCTGAGCATGGCCATGTCTGTCCACTCCCCCATGGCCATGTCTGAGAACACCCATGACCCACATCTGTATGCTCTCTCTGCCCTTGCCCTCAACTGTTAAGTCTGCATTCCCTGTGTCATGTGTACTCCTTGTACACAGTAGGTTACAAGGCTGCCTCCTACTAGTAGGTCAGGCTTCTGTACTGGATTTGGACTGGCTACAGAACTTCCATCAGGGAGATACCAAGAGATGTATTCTCTTTCAGATGCTTTAATGCACTGCCAGGTACAGCTGTTACCAGCTCAAGTAAGCCATGTCATACACGATCCCATCTTGTGGTTCAACATTATAATACAGTTTTACCATTCCATCATGCCTTGCCTTCTTACAGCCACATCTGCACCTTGCCACCTAACACACTTAGCCATGCTACCATATCCCCAGCACAGTCATGTCTGTGCATTCCTCCTCTCCCCTCACTGCCACATCTGAGCATAGTTATGTCTTTACACTACACCATTGTCATGCCTGACATGCCACATCTGCATGCTTCCCTCCACTATGCCTCAGCGCAGTCATAGTTGTATGTTAACACTGCCGCCACACATGGGTGTGGCCACATATGTGCACTGTCCCCAATACTCTACAACTGAAAACAACCACGTTTCTGTCTTCTTCCCCATCCCCTCTGCCACACCCCAAAATGGCTGTGACTTTGTGTGCTGCCACATCTCAGTTCATCTGCCTCTGTACACTCCTCCCTAGTATCTTGCCTGAGCATGTGATACCAAATGCTACCATTCTGAATTGATATATAGTACCAGTATGTGATATCAAATCAGAATGGTAGCATTTTATAACCAGTTCATCCAGGTGTAAATGGCTATACTAAGTGTAAAGCTGTGGAAAATCAGGTCTGTAGTGTCTTAAGTTTCGAAAACACTCTTGAATCCTTCGTAATGAAGGGTGTTATAAATTATTATTTATTATTGGCGTCATTTAGAACGACACTCAGAATGCAATGTAAATGATACTCAGTAAATTATCACTATTTTGAAATCCATATACTTCATATTTGAACAGTGTAAGACTATGCTCTTTATAATTGTCACAGACTTGTTGCTCAGTTTACATTATTCTGACAGTGAAATAATACAAAATGATATGTATGTCACGGAGTATTGGGGGACTCAGGGCCCTGCACCCCCGGCTTCCTGCGATTCACCATGACTCTCAGCCAGCCAGTAAAGCAGAAGGTTTATTTGGATGACAGGAATACAGTCCAAGACAGGTCTTGCAGGCACAGACAACAGGGCCCCCCTCAGTTAGGTCCAGCTTGGGGTCCCAGGGCATCCCAGCCCACCCCCCTTTGGGGGGTCAGAGCCATCTCTGCCTCCCAGCCATCTCTCCAGCCCGCTTCCAGCACTCTGCCTTCAGCGACCCCTCCCACCGCCTTTGTTCAGTTTCCCGGGCCAAGGTGTCACCTGGCCTCCAACCCCTTCCTGGGTTCTCATGTTACACGCTCAGGTATTCGCCTTCGGGCAGACTCCCATCCCCCAATGCAGACTATCCTAGCCACACTCCCCTGTCAGCATTCACAGACCACAGTAAGAACAGTCCCAGTTCGTCACATCTCCCCCCTTTGAGACCGAACTGAGCAGGGTCACTTTAGCCAGTGACCCGGGGAAGTTCGAACCTACCCCCGTTCCCATGGATGCCCCCGCATCCCTCCCATTCCTTGGTGAGAATTACACCAGGCCCCTCCAGTTTCACGCCCCCCCCTTAGGTCGGGGGTGCTTGATGGCCCTCGCAGTTCGCATGTGGGAAGGTTTATGCGGCCTGTGCCCTTTTCCCACCCCCATACCTCTGGGGTTCCAACTGAGCTGTGGTCTTCTCCCAGCGCTCCCGTCTGGAGGTCTGTGCTTTGGGCTCTCTTGGTTTAGAGCCGCCCTTTTAACCTTGGCCACCCTCCGGAAAGGATCCTTTATGCTGGGCAAGGGTCCTAAAGCTGTTTTCCCCTTGTCCCAGGCCTTCCTCCCCCTCTGACAGGGGTCACAGGATCCGCAGTACTGTCGGACAGTAACAAAGACCCCAGGCCAGTAAAAGCTCCGTAGCAGCCTCTGCTGGGTACGCCAGGTTCCCTGGTGCCCTGAGAGGGGAATGTCATGGGCCTGGCACAGCAGCTGGCGGCGATACTTCTGGGGTACCACCAGCTGCCTCCTGATCCCCCCTGACTCCATTTTCCCTGGGGGAGCCCATTCTCGGTACAGGAACCCCTTCTCCCACAGGAACCTTTTCCGGCCACCTCGTCCCATGGTCTGTACCGCATTGAGGTGGGCCAGGTCCCTTATCTTCCGCAAGGAGGGATCTCTCTGTAACTCGGCCTGGAACTCAGCAGCTGGGACAGGGATGGCCACCTGCTCTTTCTCGCCTGCCGGGTCTGAAGCTGCAGCCTCCCTGAGCCGTGTCCCTGGGCGTTCCCTCCCCACCAGGTTAGGGTCCTGCGCCTCAGGCAAGGCACCCCCCCCAAGGCCAGGGCGCAGTGCCCCTCGCTGGCTCTGACTGCGGGTCACAACCAGTGCCCTTTGGGGGTTGCTTGGCCAGTTCTCCAGGTCCCCCCCCATCAATACCTCAGTGGGCAAATACGGGTGTACCCCCACATCCTTGGGGCCCTCCTTGGCCCCCCACTTCAGGTGTACCCTTGCCACTGGCACTTTGACTGGTGTTCCGCCCACCCCCGTCAGGGTCAGGTAGGTGTTGGGCACCACCTGATCTGGGGCCACCACCTCGGGCCGGGCCAGCGTCACCTCTGCGCCCGTATCCCAGTATCCATTGACCTTCCTCCCATCCACCTCCAGGGGAACAAGGTACTCTCTCCGGAGGGACAGCCCCGCGCCCACCGTATAAACCAAAAACCCTGAGTCTGGAGCATCCAGCCCCCTAGAGGAGCTGGCCTGGAGCTCTCCTCCCTCCTTAGCAGGTGGTACTCTGCCAGCCCCCCTTCCCTAGGAATGCTGCCTCTCGCCGGGCTGGGTCTCTACCCAGTCAACCCTCTGTGGGTTCGGTCTGCTCAGTCTGTCCCTGAGCCTGGGGCACTGGGCCCGTATGTGGCCTTTTTGGCCACAGTGGTAGCAGCCCATGTCCCATGGGTCCCCCCGAGTGGGTCGGATGGTCCTGACGCCGGATGTTCCCCTTTGATGGGGTTTTTCTGTATTTTCCCACGGGGAGGTCCCATGGTGACTCTCTCTCTGCGTTGTGGTGGGACTGTTCCTTTGGGACTCCTCCCTGTTATCTCCTGACCGGCTCTTTACAAACTCATCGGCCAGCCGGCCTGCATGTCGCGGGTTCTCTGGCTTTCTGTCCACCAACCACAGCCTCGGGTCTGATGGGCACCGCTCATACAGTTGCTCCAGTACCAGCAGTTTGACCAGGTCCTCCTTCGTCTGGGCCCCATCAGCCCACTTGCTGGCGTATCCTTCCATGCGGACGGCTAGTTGCAGATATGAGATCTCAGGGGTTTTATCCTGACTCCGGAACCTTTCCCGGTACATCTCAGGAGTCAGCCCAAACTCACGTAGCAGGGCCTTTTTGAATAGTTCGTAGTCCCCTTTCTCTGCCTCTTCCAGTTGGCAGTACAATGCCACGGCTTTGGGGTCCAGTAAGGGGGTAAGGACCCGGAGTCTGTCCGCGGGATCAACCCGGTGCAGCTCGCAGGCCGTCTCAAAGGCCTCCAGGAAGTCATCCATGTCCTCCCCCTCCTTGTGTGGGGCCAGGATGCACTTATCAAAGCTCAGTGCAGTCCTGGGTCCCCCCTCACTCACCGCAGCCGGGGGTTCGCTGCCCTTCAATCTTGCCAGTTCCAGTTCATGCTGACGCTGTCTCTCTTCATGCTGTCTCTGTCTCTCTTCATGCTGTCTCTGTCTCTCTTTCTCCTCCCGTTCATGCTGTCTCTGTCTCTCTTCATGCTGTCTCTGTCTCTCTTTCTCCTCCCGTTCATGCTGACGCTGTCTCTCTTGTTCACGATCCCCCAGCTCTCTCAGTTTTAGCTCTTTCTCCCATTCCAGCCAATTCCGCTCCACGGATGCCGAACGTCGCCGGGAGGATCCTCTGCTGGCCGGCGAGCTTCGCCGGGAGGATCCCCTGCTGGCCGGGGGGGTCACGGCGCCCTCGGTATTTGCTGGGCTCCTCCCCACCCTTCCCCTAGGCATAGGAAGGAGGGGTCTCGGGAAGCCCTCAGCAGCCGGCTGACCACTCCCAGCTGGGACAGACACTGGTGCCTGCGCTGCATTTGCCAGGCTGCTTCCCTGAGACACCGGGATCAGTTCATTCGCGCAATCTTCCGCCTCCAGCCGGGCAATGAGCTGTTCTTTGGTGAGCCTCCCAATGCGCAGCCCCCTCTGCTTGCACAGCTCCACCAGGTCGCTCTTAAGCCGCTTGGCATACATCTTCCTGCTGGCCACTCACCGGCCTGTGTGCTCACAGCTCCCCACAGTTCCCAGGGGGACCCCTAGTGTGCCAGCCCTTCTCGAGGTCACCACCTCTCTGCCAGGGTCGAGCTGCAGACTCCTCCGCCCCTGGGACCACTCGCTGCGATCCCCCCCGGGGGACCCTGTTACTGCAAAAGTCCTTCTCGCTGGTCACACACTCCCAGGGGTAATAACCGTCTCTCTCTCACTCTTCAGCACGCCTGGTCCCCGTCAATCCCCCTTCGTTTTACTGCTCCCCAGTCACTTACTGCAGGAAGCACCGTCCACGGGGTGCAGTAGATCCCGCCGCTGCCACCAGTTGTCACGGAGTATTGGGGGACTCAGGGCCCTGCACCCCCGGCTTCCTGCGATTCACCATGACTCTCAGCCAGCCAGTAAAGCAGAAGGTTTATTTGGATGACAGGAATACAGTCCAAGACAGGTCTTGCAGGCACAGACAACAGGGCCCCCCTCAGTTAGGTCCAGCTTGGGGTCCCAGGGCATCCCAGCCCACCCCCCTTTGGGGGGTCAGAGCCATCTCTGCCTCCCAGCCATCTCTCCAGCCCGCTTCCAGCACTCTGCCTTCAGCGACCCCTCCCACCGCCTTTGTTCAGTTTCCCGGGCCAAGGTGTCACCTGGCCTCCAACCCCTTCCTGGGTTCTCATGTTACACGCTCAGGTATTCGCCTTCGGGCAGACTCCCATCCCCCAATGCAGACTATCCTAGCCACACTCCCCTGTCAGCATTCACAGACCACAGTAAGAACAGTCCCAGTTCGTCACAATGTAGAATAGAAAATAACAGAAAATCAAGGTACAATAATTGTTAGCTGAAAAGCAGCAAAATTAAAATTTAGAAATGTCAAAGTTCTAGTTAAAAACAACTGAACAGACAATGTTTCCTGTTCAAGATGATTGTTAATATTTTGTTGGCTTTGTTGCTGGGCATCTGCTGTCATGCTAACAATTAAACAGAAAAAGATTCAGGTTTGCAAAGCACTCAGAGAACAAAAGAAACTATAGATTTAGTACGGTTATTAGAAAGCGGGGCAAAAAAAAATTCCAACTCAGTCAAAAATCTGTTTGGAACACAACTTCCTAAAAAGAATTTCTTTGCAATTAAAAGAGCAGCTCCAAATAATGAAACCATAGGGTGGGGGAAATATGTCATTATCATAGTCCTAACTGCTGGCATTGATGAAGAAAGCAGTAAAATCAAAAATTATTCAGATCAGAGATCTTACCTGCAGTGAACTGGTAGGTTCTGACATGGATATTAAAATGATTATCAGGCAAACTAAGCAGTAAAAATTTAGAGAGCTTTATGAAGGACTGATCCCTTGTAGATCCTCATCTGAGGGCACAGGTGTTTGATCAGAAAATTCCAGAAATACAGAGGGCAAGAACTTTTTTTTTCCTGTGGTACAATTTCTAATTCTAAAATTATCAAGATTATGGAAGCGTCTTGACCCCAACAGAATGACTTTAAATGTTATTGTAGAACTAATTAAGAATGTTAAGAAACACTTTGACACAGGCAAATTATAAAGAGAAGAATATGCTTTCCTATGTTTTCCCTCTTGGAAAGTGTTATTGATGAACTGTACTTTTTTGCCTAATATATAGTATATACCATTTTTGTGTTCTGTTTGTTTTATTATCCCTGTAATCATATTTCCTCCCTTTCCTATCTTTGGACATCTCAATGCATGACCGCATTGCAAATAAGCTTGCATGTAACACATCTGCTCTGAATTAATGTTATTTGGGAAATCTATTATAATAGTTGTGGACCATGAGATGTATGTGGCACACCTGACAGCTCTTAAAACATGCTGCAAAGATGCTTTGCTTTGTTGTTGTTGGGTGTTAGCAGTGGGTACAGCTCAACTGGTCTGAACACAGTTTAGCTGAAAGTGCAAAGACAAATTATGGTCAGCACCAGTACAGAAACTGACCAAGTTTTAATTTTTTTTCTGAAACCGTGAACAGTTACAGGACTTATCCTTTTCTTTGAACCATAGAATTGTAAGGCTGGAAGGAACCTTGAGAGGCTGGACTAAGTAAACCTTCCAGGGTTCTCACAATAAAAATTTTGGTGGCCTCAAAGTGTGGCCACCAACTCTTGCTGGTGGCCACTATGACAAATTTTCTTAAAATACTTAATGAACTTTAGGAAAAACTAGCTCAGTGGTTTGAGCATTGTCCTGCTAAACCCAGGGTTGTGAGCGCAATCCTTGAGGGAGCCACTTAAGTATCTGGGGCAAAATCAGTACTTGGTCCTGCTAGTGAAGGCAGGGGGCTGGACTCGATGACCTTTCAAGGTCCCTTCCAGTTCTAGGGGATAGGATAGGAAATAAATATGCACATCTGCATGTCCAAATCATTATACTTTATTTATATAGAGTTTTATTGCAGACTCAATAATAATAATAATGTACAGTTCTCTATTCTTTACTGGACCTAAACAGAATAGAAACACGAATAAGGTGCTTTGCACGTTCTTGTATCTTGTTGTTGTTGTTTCTTTTGGTTTTGGTTGTCCTTTTTTTTAAAAAAAAAGACTTGCTAGTAAGTCTGGTGCTGTGAAAACTGATATCTGTATGTTTGTTAATATCACTTTTCATAGCAGACTTACTAGCTAGCTGTGAGGCTGTGAAAAGTGATATTACCAACAGTACAAATATCAATTTTCACAGCAGACTTGTTATGCAAGTGTCACAGCCATGGCAAGCCAGGGGACAAATTAAGCCCTGGATAGGCAGGTGGTTAGGGAGACAGTGGGGGCCAGAGGTGATGGGCAAGATGGATGGGGGAGGAAGCGGGGGCCAGGGCCAATGGGGGGGGCGGTGAGCCCAGGGTCCAGGAGATCATTGTATTTTTTCCCTTTTAAATGGTATAGTAAGTTAAGGAGCTCTGGTGGGAAGGAGGATGTTGCCATGCGGGCAGGGGACTGGACTCGATGACCTCTCGAGGTCCCTTCCAGTCCTATAATCTATGATTCTATGAATGGCAATGACATGGCCCTAACCCATCAGAGTCCCGGCTCTTGGGTTCGGTTCCAGGCTGAGCGTGGGCTAGTGGTTAGAACAGGGGACTGGGCATCAAGAATCATGGGTCCTCTTCCCAGCTCAGCATGGGAGTAGGTGCTAGTGGTTAGAGAGCTGTGACTCGGGCAGGACTCCCTCAGCGTAGGTGGGGGAGGAGGAACCCAAGTCGCTATGAGCCAGGCGGGGCCTGGGGTCGCTGGGCCTCGTTATAGCTCGGCCCCGTTCACAGCCCCTCCCTCCCTGCAGAGGCTGCTCGCAGCCGGTGCGGGGCGCTGTGTCCGGCTCTGCAGCCACGTCTCCGCAGAGCGAGCCGCCAACCGGGTGGCCCCCACCAGCCTTCTGGTCCCAGCCTGTCGAGCCAGCCAGACTGGGCGGACAGTTGCAGCGCCGCCGCCAGCTCTGCTCCTCCTTCGGCGGGGCCGCGGGCGCGATGCGGCCCCCGCCGCTGCTGTGGCTGGGCCTGGTGCTCGGGGTGCTGGGCGCTGCGTGCGGGGGACCCAGCGACCAGCACTACGTCGACGGTGAGCACCGGGCCGACTACGACCGGGAGGCGCTGCTCGGAGGCCAGGTGAGCGGCCCGGGAGGCCCCCTTAGACTCGCATTGGTGGGCGGGGAGCTTCCTGCCGTTCCTGGAGGCTAGGAGACAGTCCCCAGGCAGGGGGCGCCGGGCGATGACCCTGGGCTCGGGGTGCTAAGCCTCGGTAGACTTCGAGAGCTGCAGCAGCCTGTCTCCCAGCCCGGGAGGCTGTGAACGCTGCTGAACGATGACACCCACCCACCCCGTTGAGATGTGTCCCCCACTTTTTTTTTTTAAATGAACGCAGGTTGCTGTGTGATTTATTTTTTTGTGGGGAAGAGAGATTTTAATTTGCTCTTCTGCTCAGAAGTGGCAGGGCTGTATCAGACTTTTGTGTTAGTTCTGTTTGGCTTTTTTCTCCTTCCAAAGGATGAAGCGGAGGAATATACTAAACTCAGTCCAGAGGAACAGCAAAAGAGACTGAAGGCCATCATAAAGAAAATTGACTTGGACTCCAATGGATTCCTTACTGATGGTAGGGGCTGCACACAGATTTTGTGTCACTGGAAAAAAATCACTTACATAGTGGGTAGGGGTGAGAAAATAGTGCAGCGTGATACACCTCTACCCTGATATAACGCGACCTAATATAACACAAATTCGGATATAACGCAGTAAAGCAGTGCTCCGGGGCAGGGGGGAGGTGAGGCTGCGCACTACGGCGGATCAAAGCAAGTTCGATATAACGCGGTTTCACATATAACACGGTAAGATTTTTTTGGCTCCTGAGGACAGCGTTATATCGGGGTAGACATCTACTTAAAAATCTTGAGTTGTAAACCTACTAGTGTAGCTATGTCTTTCTTTGTCTGCAGACACTGTTGTGTGTCTCTGTTGCTGCTCATAGCTTTGTGAAGCTATTGCAGAGAGATAGTAACAAGTGACTGGTCAAATTCACTGTTCCTCTGCTGTGGCTAAGCATTAAAGTTAACATGTTGATTTCACTCTGCTACTCCGGAAAGCTATAAGAAGCAGGAAAGGCAAGCAATGGAGCTGCTAACAGGAGAGGAAAACTCAAAATGTGGAGATGAAGGGACAGGTAGCAGATACATAGTCAAAAAGTTCTGGTGTGAGAGTTTACTCTTTCTCACTTTTAGTTGTCAGAAGGGGGCAGCTGCATGTATATCAAACATATACTAGCTAGAGTGTGATAGGAAGAGGGAGTTTTCACTATGGGGATTCTCCCCACTTCTTTTCTATCTGCCCCCATTGGTAAGATCAGTTCTTTATCTACTAGGTGTCTAAACTTGTCAGTCCCTACAACATGTCTCCCTTGAACCTGTGCAGTATTCTTGTATTACTGTATCTACTGTTAAATTTATGTCAAAGTTGAAGTTCTAGATTGCAAAATAACTGTCGTCTGTATCCACAGTCCTATCTGATTCTTTCAGTGCAAAAATAAGATGTTTCTGCTTTTTACTCCTGTTACCCCTTCATAGTAAACACTGTGCTTAAGAGAGAGAGTTAGAATCAATTCCTTCTACAGCACCAATTCTCAACAAGGGGTCCCTGGGGGTCCACCAAGCAAGGTTGGCATTAGACTCACTGGGGCCAAGGGTGCCACACAGGGCTAATGCCCTGGACCCTGAGCCCTGCCACCCAGGGTTGAAGCCAAAGGCTGAGCAACTTAGCTTCACAGGGCCCCCCTGTAAATTGTATTAGTTACTTTATTCCTTTTAGCAATACAGAACACAAACTTATTTTAGCATAAGAGACTGCTGTGAAATGGTGGGAGTGCAGATCAGTTGAATAAAAAGGTGCCATTCCTATATTTGTCACTTTTCAGAATTGCACTGGAATTTAATGGTTTTGACTAGAGATTCTTTTTCTAATAATAGGAAGGGTGTGTGTGTGCATGCGCACACATGTATGCATTTTTAATATATTGAAAATACAATCTTGGGAAATAATCATTTTAATTGGGTGGTTAAGACATCTAAGTATAAGAGGGAGAACTGGCCAATTGGCTAAATCTTGGTGGCGTTTTTCTTTTAGTTGCTATATTTCCTTGAAAAACAAAGCTTAATGTCTACTCCAAAATTTATAAGGCCCAGTTGGGGCTCATTTTAAGTGGAAATCCTTAGGTAGTATTTTCTTTTGGATAATTAACTTTAGGGGATATTGACGGATTTATGTAGCTGTATGTATTGTACTTATTTATAATTTGTGCCTGTCACACTTTTCAGAATGCAGAAATCTGGTATATTGAATACTTTTTAAAATAGTGGAATTTCGTTTTGCAGAAAGTTGTCTTTAGACAGTATGCCTTTTGTACCCACAGATTGAGGTTAAACGATACTGTTTCTCATTTATTTCTCTAGCCCTGTAAACAATTTGAAATGGGCATCATGATGGTAATTAGTTTCATGTTACTAATAAACATTAATGGAGAAAATACTGCTACATGGGAATAACATAGGATTTTAGCTCTGGTTGGTTCTCTTTCTTGGCTGGCATAAAAAACAGGAATATCCTATAGAAAGTGGATTCCTGGGGCACAACTGAAGCCCCGGTTACGTGATTGCATGTGTTTATTTTAACAAGTAAAATCTTCCACTGTTTGAATATGAAGATACCTTCTTTATACTGTTTAGGAATGTGGAAAATGCAACATTTACTGTAATTGCTTTTTAAATAAAAAAAAGGTTACATTTAAAGATTTAATTGCATTATGTGGCATTTCCACAGATGAACTAAGTTCATGGATCCAGCAATCGTTTAAGCATTATGTTACGCAAGAGGCTAAACAACAGTTTGGTGAATATGATAAAGATGGTGATGGATTAGTATCTTGGGAGGAGTACAACATTCAAATGTATGATCGTGTAATTGACTTTGATGAGAATACTGTCCTGGAAGATCAAGAAGAAGAATCATTTAGACAGGTAAGATACTCAAACACCAGCTTTCACAAAGCATTGGCAAATGGCAGTGGTGTTGGATTCTTTAGTCATTTTTTTCTTAAACACAGTCAGAGCTGGCAAACATACTGAACATTTTCAGCTGTCTGGACTTGCTCAGTAGTTAAAAGGTAATAACAAAATATTGAAGTTCCTACTAACAAAATGAATGACAGAACAAGCCACATTTAAGAGTTGAGTAGGGTACTAATATATTGGTAATGGAATCCTAGAAGCCACACCTCAGTTGGTCCCTCTCTTGGCAATGTAGGATGGAAATGTACTGGATCAGACCAATGACCCATCTAGTCGCTATCCTCTCTCTGATGGTCGCCAGTACCAGCTGCTTCAGAGGAAGGTACAAGATACCTGTAGTAAGCAACTATGGAATAACCTCATAGGAAAATCTTCTTCCTAGCCCCCATTAATTATAGTTTAGGGCATAAGCCAAGTATGAGTTCATATCCTTTCCTGAATTCTGCTGTTATGAGAATACTATTCACTTCAGTATATCTCCTGGCCCAGTAAGCTAAAAGGGGAAAAAATACAAAATATTGTCAAAAGGAACCTTGTCCATGGCTCAGGTATTATGGTGATGGGTGCTATAAAAATGAATAATCCAGTTTATAAAATCATAGATACATGTGTTTATGTTTTGTCCTGTAAACTATTTGAAGAGATAATGGCAATAGAACAGAATGTCACAAGATAAATGCTACATTATGTCTCCCTTTTGCTTTGCCATTTCTATAGCAATTTGTCAAAGTTGCTGCCCTTATCCCGAAGCAAGATTCTATAACAAGGAGCTTACTTCTGTTCTATCCAATGAAATGACTAAATCTGTTGCATTGTTAATTTATTTAGCAGAGAATTGCTCATTATTGCTCCAGTCCAGTAAAGTACTTAAGCAGATGCTTAAGTGCTTTCCTGAATCAGGCCTATAACACCTATTGCTTTGGTGCATTCTGATAGAGAGCGTGTAGAGCTGTTGTACCCTTCAGCCAATTCATTTTTCCATAAATCTGCTAAACTGCTGTAAGCCATGTTAGTACAGAAAGGCTGCTGACACTGTTGACTGCAAAATGTTAATTAGACTTGCTCCCAGCAAGATTAGATAGCATGGTGTTAAAAAGTGGCAACAGCCAAAGCCCTGTCTACATTACAGTTCTCATGGTGGCTGGGAAATCTGAAAAATTCCCTAGTGTGGACAATCCTTTAGACTACAAGACCTTTCTGGGCCACAGTTTTATCCATTTCTCTCCACATGTGCTCTTCCAAGGCTAACCTGTGAGTCTCCCCTCTCATTTCCCATATTTGGTTTATATTTTGCTGCATCATCAGCCTGGGAAAATGTCTGCTCCCTGCCCTGACCTTCATGGATTCCCTCTCCCTTTTAAATACAACTCAAAATCTTTCTACAAGCAATACACTTTTAATTTTTAACTGGTCCCCCAAAGTTTTGACCACTGTTTCATTTCTTTACAATGCTAATTATGTACTGTACCCATCTGTTCTTATTTATTTGTATTGTGGTAGCACTTACTTGACATAATTATTGTACGACCCTCGGTAGTCTGGGGCTCAATTTATGCAGCTAGCCATGATCTGGATTAGTGTTTGTGGTTGGATTGGTGAATTTTGGAGGAGTAATGTGTGTGAAGAATACACCTGCTGCTTGGTCTGGTCACACTACCTCTTTTTCATTTGAGGTCTGGGGCCAGGAACCTGTGTTAAGATCTTCCCTTGGAGTCTAAAAGTAGCAAGTTTCAATATGCATACTTGTAACAAATTACCTTAACCAAGAGCACTGCTCTTTTATCTCTGCATGAGCTGTATTAGTGTAAACATAACAGGTTCTATTATACCCATATGTGAAACGCGGTAATACTGTGTTTTCTAGCTGTAATCCTGTAAACCAGTTGCTATAGATGTCATTGTTCTGCTTCATTAAGTGATCGAATCAAGTCTGTTTTCTGAAAACTTTTTTTTAAGCTTCATTTAAAGGACAAGAAGCGGTTTGAAAAAGCCAATAGAGATGAAGTTCCTGGTCTGAATCTGAATGAATTTATTGCTTTTGAGCATCCCGAAGAAGCTGAGTATATGACGGTAAGACTTAGGGAAAATCATTTGTTCTAAAGGTTAATGTGGATCAAGGCTACACCTTTTAATGGTTGTCTTAGTCAAACGAACCTTGGAAAACTTGCCTGTGAACAACTACTATTCCTTTCTCTTGAAGAACATACATATATGATGTGCAACTTTCTTAGTCCTCAGTCTTGGGGTTCAGGAGTTTACCCAGTAGAGTAGTGGAGATGCTTTAAATTGTCATACGAGAGGTGGGTTTAGATGATTCTCCCCTTAGGTTGGGAGTAGTGCAGTAGAGCGTTCTGTTTTATGATGAGGGAGTCAGGTCTAGCTTGGAAAAGAGTCCCCATCAGAAAGATATAAATCATCTTAAGAAGAAGCCTTTGGCATGGGAAAGGATTAAGTGAAGGGAATACTCAGCCCTCTAAAAGGGATGCAGAAAGTCACTTTTCTGACTACAGATAAGCCTTCAGGTTTGATGTTAGGTGAGATGAGAGGGCATTAATTACTGTGATTTTTAAAAATGAGTCTGCATGCAAATGTAGCAGAAACTATTTCAGCTTCATTGCTGTACGGGTCTGTCACATTTTACGTGCATTTAACATGCGCGATTTCAGCTTTACGGGGTCGGCAAAAACAAAAAAAGAGAAAAATAACAATTTTAATACTGTACCTGTAGTGCGGGCGATTCCGCCCGCCATTGAACTCAATGTAATTTTGACTTTACGCGGTTTTCGCTTTACGCGCTAACCGCGGAACAGAACCCCCGCGTAAGATGAGACAGACCAGTTATGCACCAGCCAGGCTGGGAAAAATTGTTCAGTCACTTGTCAAAAGATATGCTCAGGCCAATTCAATACAGCTGTCCCAATTTTATTTTGTAGCCATAAAGTCTTAAAATTAAGCCCTACTTGTTCGTGCACTATATATATTTATTGTGGAGTTTAGTTATTTGCATTTGTTCATCAATTTTATGAACATCATCACTAACACTAGCAGACTGTAGGTGAACATAGCATCTGGGATAGAACCAGAGAATCAAAATAAGCTAGTACAGGTCTGTACTAGTATCTACTTCTCTGGAAAGTCCTAAGAGTTCTAAACGTAGATTAGTAAGTTAATTTCATTCACTTGAATTGACTGGATTTGGTTGACTGGCCTGAGTGAGAATGTGAGATTTCCTAGCTTAGTAAAACAGTTTTAAATTAGAAGTGAGTTCTTAGTTTCAAGATGAAGGATGCATTGCTTATGTACCTTTGATGCTTTTGTTTAAAAAATTACTTAAATTATCTAAGTTAATTTTGATCTACTTTTAAAGAGATCCTGTCAACTTGAATTCTTATCAGTTTCAAAGAGTTTAAAAGTTTCAGCTAACACACTAGCCCCTGTATCTCCATGCTAACTTTTGTGGTTTCACAATCATATTTTCTTATTTTTTAAAAATATTTTCCTTTCCCTTATTGGTGTATGAAAGATTCATACAAACAGTAAAACTGGCTATGCGCACAACAGTGAAACTGTTTCTTTTGAGAGCATTTTGAATAAAATGAAAAAAATAAATCCTAATCTTTCAGTTATACACCTCTACCCCGATATAACATGAATTCGGATATAACGCGGTAAAGCAGTGCTCCGGGGGGGCGAGGGGGGCTGCGCACCCCGATGGAGCAAAGCAAGTTCGATATAACGCGGTTCACCTATAACGCGGTAAGATTGTTTTGGCTCCCGAGGACAGCGTTTTATTGGGGTAGAGGTGTAGTAATTTTAAGTAATTATACAGGTAGATGAAACATTTTCACTCACAAGTATGATTTTTAAAGTGCCTCTTTATAGTCTGAGGTCTATAATTCTTTAATTTAAATATGCTGGGGGTTTTGTTTTAATACTTTCTTGCCAAGAAATTGAAAAGAAATAGCTTCTTTCCTCTATAGAACCTGTAATGTTTAGTTCTTTGCTGCTGCAGAGCCAGCCACCAGAGGGAGCACAAAGCAAACCTGGCATCAGTTTGTGTGACATGATTGCTAATATTGGTGAACAAACAAGGCATGGTAAAACTAGACAAGCAGGCACATTGACTTTAACTCCATTGGAAAATATAGTGTCAAAGGCAGATAATTTTAAAAATGTTTCCCTAATAATTTTACTATCAAAAAGTATTTACCAAATTGGAAGTAATAGAGAAAAGTGATCCATTTTGTTTAAATAGGTGGCAGTGCCCCTTTTTAAATTTATATTTCATATACATATCTATTGCCTTGCATTCAATTCCAGGATTCCAAATCCAAGCATCCCATTCAGATTTGATTTCAGTAAAATGTGATTGAATTAAAAATCAAATGAATATGCAGTCTGGACTTATTTCCCTCCAGGACTGGACTTGTGGCTGTTTTAATTGTTACACTATTCTACACTGAAAGAGAAATTTGTTTGAAACCAATAAGTGTTTAGAATATGGGATATATTCTTTTAGTCCTCTAGAATGATATATTGCTGTTTTTCTTAATGCTAAGTTTTTACCAGCTAATGTTTCTTTCACATATACATATGCACACAAAAGGAATTTGTCATTCAGGAGGCTTTAGAAGAACATGATAAAAATGGTGATGGACTTGTGAGCCTGGAAGAGTTCCTTGGTGACTACAGAAGAGATCCAAGTAAGTAAAAGTGGGGGGGGGGGGGGGGGACAGGGGGAGGGGAGAGGGCGGGAAATGAACAAAGAAGCTTCTTTGTGCTTTCTAAGGTGTGGTGGTTGTTTAGTTAGGACAGGGGTGGCCAACCTGTGGCTCCAGAGCCACATACAGGTCTTCAGAAGTTAATATGCAGCTCCTTGTATAGGCACCAACTCTGGGGCTGGAGCTACAGGTGCCAACTTTCCAATGTGCCGGAGGTGCTCACTGCTCAACCCCTAGCTCTGCCACAGGCCCTGCCCCCACTCCACCCCTTCCCGCCCCCTCCCCTGAGTCTGCCGTGCCCTCACTCCTACCTCTTCCCCTACTCCCCCCGAGCCTCCTGCACGCCATGAAACAGCTGAGTGGGAGGTGCAGATCGGTGGGGCTGCTGGTGGCTGGGAGGCACTGGGAGCAGGGGTAGGAGGAGCTGGGGGGGGGGGGGCTGCTGACATATTACTGTGGCTCTTTGGCAGTGTACATTGGTAAATTCTGGCTCCTTCTCACGCTCAGGTTGGCCACCCCTGGGTTAGGAGTATAAAAACCAAAAGAATACGCTAAAGGCTCTGGGTACCCTTGACACTCATTTAAAAAACATAGTACAAACATGAGCCTAGCAAGAGTACACCATTTTAGCTTCTTTTACTCTAATTTTTGTATGTGTTTGATAGCAGTTAGTGTATTGTCTTTTTCCCAGTAATAATCATTTTCTCTTGCCATTGTCAGGGCGTTATAGGAATACAAGACACCAGGGATGTAGTAAAACTAGGCTGCAGCATTATTAATAGAATACATCTGGGAGACTGTCCAGTAATAACTCAAGGTCAACCTTCCTTCCATAATCCGTACCACTTGGGGAGGACTGTTGTAAGCCTCCATCGTTGTGGGGACCCCTTCACAAGGATTAATGGGGTAGGGAAAAGAGAGTGGACCCTCACTTTACCAGACACTAGGCTTCCCATCTGCTTTCTCCAGTGGATGCCCTCCCCTAATCCTGCTCCATTATGGTTTATTGGGAAGCTGGACCTGTATTTAAAATGTACCTGCACTGACTGCCTGCCAAGTTGAAACAACATGAACATTTTACCCACCAGGTCTCAGAGCTGCTTTCAGGAAGAAAAAACCCAATGCCAGTCTGGCAGTGAGGGAAATTCCTTCCCAGCCCCAATAAGACAACTAGCATGATGCTTACAATAAGGGCCAGAAACACCAGACCTATTCTAATCCCAGTGGAGTGGGGAAGGGGAGAGTTGTAACTCCCTGGGTGCATAGGAAAAGGCTTATGCCATTTAGGTGTACAGGGGCTAGTGAATCCAGTCAATCATCTAGGAATACTTCTCTCCCCTGCCATCCCTTGCTACATGAATTTCGCACGATCCTGAGGAAAGAGGAGGGGTGTGCTTGGAATCCTTAAAGGGGCTTCCTTTCCTTGCTGTCCGAGACTCAACCTCTCTACCTCTGAAGTTATAGGGTGAGGGAGGCATTTCTGATGCTTACAGGGAGGAGAAAAACACTTTTTTTTTAAGTGGTTATAAAACCACTAATTGTCAGGGGTGACTCCGAAGCAGCTATTAGTGCCGGGAACTACTTTTTTTTTTTTTAAATGGCTAGTTTTCAAGCAAAACTTAAATTCTGCCAAAATGATTGATATAAAGTAGGTAGGCAACCTGTTGATCATTTCATAATTTTAGCCTGCCGCACCTGAAGAGTCTATTTCTGCAGCACCCAGTTATGATGCAAGTTTGACTTCAACAGCAGGGGCTGCTGAGAGAGCCTGTTTGCATACAGACATCCTTTTTAATGAGGAACAAGGAAAGAGACCTCACCCATGCCTTATATACAGTGGAAACAGATCTATTTTTGAATTGATTGTTTTTTCAGTCTTCTGTATGATGTCAACTACTTTTGATGAGGTTTCATAAGGTGTCAGCTAATGCTTCACTGTAACATTTGTTACCAGGAAAAAATTGCCTGACAAATGGTTACTCTTTTAAATACATTTATTGAAGAGGCAGAGAAAGGTTGCCAAATACACAAAGTAAAACACCTTTCTCCTATTTCAGTTAGATTAAGCAGTATTACAATTTTAACTAAAACACTTTTGTTTCAAAGTGTGATGATTGAGTTGATTGTATCCTTCATTACATTTCTCGACTTTAATTTTAAGTTTGCAACCTTAAAGTTCCATTACTGTAAGCTTTGTTTTTAATTCTGTTTACATCTATAGGAAACAGTTTTGTTGATTTAATTCAATGAGAAAGATCTGTAATGCATTAGAAAATAGGTGAAAACAGTCTCGAAGATACTGAATGGTCTTAAAGTTTGAAAAATACTTTTTATTTAGCTGCAAATGAAGATCCAGAATGGATACTTGTCGAGAAGGATCGATTTGTTAATGATTATGACAAGGATAATGATGGAAAACTCAACCCTCAAGAACTGCTGACGTGGGTAGTACCTAATAATCAGGGTATTGCACAAGAGGAGGTATGAGGTTTGAGTTCCTGGCTTTTGTTTAGACTTAATGAAATTTCTTGAAAATATTGTGTAAAATGACCAAATATATGCTGCGTTAATTTAGTCTATTGTACAAAAAAAGTATATTTTACATTTTATTAACTGAAAAGTATCTAATAACACTTTTCATAACGTTCTTATAAAATTAAGATTTTCACTTTAATAAAGAATGAAGATTATTACAAAAATGTTGCATAGTGCAGCAGTTAGAATTCCTATGGACTATATGAATGCTGGTCAGAATATTAAATTAATACAGTTGCATTCCTCAAAGGTAAATAGTCAATCTGACTTGATGGAAGATACAGTATTTTTATCAAAACCATGATAAATCTTTCCAAAATACTAGATGGATAACATGAATAAATTAAATATTAATACAGAGGCCATAACATGCATTCTTCTGATAGAACTTGCTACCCTTCATCTAGCTGGATAAGTTGCTGCCATTTGTGTCTTGGGTAATAGAAACCTATGTACATAAAATCAAAACAGAACCTAAGTATACCATAATCCAAATTTAAAACAATTAAATCAGTTGAATTAGGCGTAATGTGATATAAGGAGTTTAAATGGATTCTTTGTCTAGCTGTTGTTCCTTTCTCTTATTTTTTCCTGCAGACAATTGAAGCACTTAATGTCCCAAAACCAAATTGTTTGTTTTGGTAAACGGTCCTCACTATTGCTGAGTACAGCAGATAGGAAGAAACCTACTCTCCCTATCCCTTTTCTCCCCAATAACTGTATATTAATTATCCAAATGTTCCTTCTTTTGACTGCATCAGATCATTTGACATTTCAGATTGGAGGGAAGAATGTGTTTCCCCTTCACATTTAGATCATCTTTTGTTCTTGTCTCAGAGACAGACAGCACATTCTGTGTCATAGCACGTTCTCTGTGTTGGAAAGCATGGTTACTGAAGCCATCTCTTAACATCTTTGTTGTATTGTCACGAGAGAAAAAAAACTTGGCCAGGAGTCCAGTATTGCCTCTCAATGTATCGGGTCTTTTTTGAGGTTAAGTGCAAAATGGTTGAAATAACGTTTCTGCAAGATAAAAGTCCAATCAATCTTTGCCAGCAGAACCCCAATATCCTGATATTACTTGCCCAAATCTGATTTTTCAGTCTGCTCCATTCTTTCTTCAAGGATCATATTATTCTTGCTGACTAACTGGCTTTGTGTCTTTCCGTGTACTTTCCTTAAATCCTGTGTGGTCTTGTAACTTTTCAGTAATTCTTTGCTTATCCAGTTGATTTTTTTTTTTTTTTTTTATTAAGCTGACAGCTTAATTTTCCAGGAGGTCATAGCATTTTTCAGGCTGCATCCTGGCAAGGATTTCAGTAAATTTTTTGTACCATGGTTCCTTTCTTCTTTTCCAGTACCAAGGGCTCATCTAGAGCCTTCAGGCTAGAGAGACGGTGACACTGAATGAGTCATTGGATGTAGTTTGAAAGTTGTTCTGCGGTTTCATTTTGCTATTTGCAAGTGACTTGTTGCTTGACCACTAGATTACCAAACTCCCACGCATTCAATCCCCTTAGACTAACAGTTCAACCTTTGCTTTAGTAGAACGTGTTTTTTTTTTTTTTTAACTGATCATAAATATATAAAGAATATTCAGCTGCAGCTCTGTACCTCAGATATTTTAAAACTAGCCATCTTCAAATATTGGAGAAATATTTGACGCTGAGATTTTTAACTTTCTTATCCAAACCATAAACTAGGTCAGAATTAAAGAAGAAAATATGCAAGTATGGCCAGCAAACTAGGGATGTCCAAAGCTGAAAACAGGAGTATCTACAGCTTGACCTAAAGAGCCAGGCTCTGTAGCTGAGAGTTGTAACAGCTGTGCATCCTGTGGGGATCAGGCACAGAGGTGGACATTTGACACATGCTGACCAGTGGATTATACACTTCCTCTGCAAGTTCATTACAAGCATCACAGGAGTTCAAATCCTGGAGGAGGCCCCACTTATGTGATGGCAGCCATTTTAATCAACACACTGGGGACCTCCAGAGATAATAGTAAAATTGCCTATTGCTGAAGCACTGTGGTTGGGAGATGTAACATTTTCTGGATCTGGCAGAGAAAGGGGAATGTGTAACATACATTGACCAGAGGAATAAACAAGAAACTTGCTCTTCCAGTAAGATTCTTCGTTGTCTTTTGCTGCTTGTGGAGGTTTGTTTTAATACTATCTTCTGCTTGATCCTGTTTGATATTGGTAAGCTGCTGTAGAATTGAGTGAGGCTAGATATTCAGCGTTATCACTTTGCTATAAGACAGAAGAAGAACTGTGAGAAAACAAACCTGTATTCTAAATGTACAGTTTCGACTATTGAGGGAAAAATGACAGTGCCTTAAACATACAAAGGGAGTTGATTTTTGGTTCAAAGGTGACAGACATTTTGTGTCACAAGAGTCCCTTTAAACTAATGGCACGAATTAGACAAATCCGTGCTAAAAGCATATTTATAAATGTAAGCATCAGCTTACTGGACAAAACAGATTGTGTTCCATTTATTTTAAAGGCTCTTCATCTGATTGAAGAAATGGATTTGAATGATGATAAAAAGCTCTCTGAGGCAGAGATTCTTGAGAACCAGGATTTGTTCCTTACAAGTGAAGCAACAGATTATGGCAGGCAGCTCCATGATGAACGTTTCTACCATCAAGAACTTTAGTTTACTCATTTGTGATCTTGCTGCCTCTGTGTTCCTAAACTGGAGTTTTTCTTTAGGGTACTCAAATTTATAAGCTGCATTGTAAGTTTTACTTTGTGTGATTTATAAAATACTAGTGTTTGTGTAAGTGTTTTGCATTCTAAATTTAATTACTTAAGTACTTTTGCAAGTTTCCATAGGCTTTTTCAGCCTTCAGAACTAATCTGAAATATTTAGTATTCCTCGAATTGCAGCATTAACATTTTTGGCATCTGAAAAAGTAAACATTCTTAAATAATCTATATGTTTAGTACTGTATTGTGAAATGAGTTGTACTACCGTACTTGAAGAGTCTTAATGATTCTGAAAAAAGGCAAAATGTGTGAGATAAGCAAAAATTACTAATAATTTATTTAGGTGGTTAATGTTTTTCAGAAGTTATGGTGGGGAGTGGGAGAGTAGCAATGTTTAGGTTCACTATTAAAGATGTTTTATTTAATACCCTTGGAGGAACATTCAAAAGGATTAATACCTCAATTGTTCAAGAGGTTTCTGCTTATTTTTAAATGATTTCTATAGCAGGTTAATTGTATGATATAAAACCTTATATTTTTGCATCTGTACAGATAGTAATTATTTTTAATGTATAATTCTACATCATTAGAGGTACATGTGGTATTTCAGTGTCAGAACCCTCTTCATTTGTCAGATTAAAACAGTTAAACGCTCCATCTTTCTATATTTCTTTTCTAAACTTATTCCTAATCTGTGATCACCTAAAGCAACTACTGTAGTATATTTATTAAGGGATAATAAGAGAGGTGCCCCATCCAATGACACATTAAAATTTATCCATTTACAGTATTGCCAGTGAAAACTGTGGTATTCCTGTGTCTGCTGTACATCAAGTGATGCTCTGTTCCTTTTTTCTATGCCAATTAAGAAAAAATGTGATATAATAAACATAACCCTTTATTTCTCCTATTATCTTCAATATTGTGGAACTCCACCCAAGAAATCAGGTAGCATCCTCAGCCATTATATACCTGACAGAAGATTCAAGAAGAGCTAACCATGCATTTGACATTTTTCTGAACAAAACTTGGAATTATGGAATGGGACAATGTTTTTTTTTTTATAAAAATGGAATGTTGGGCTAAAGTGAAGTAGAAAGAAAGCACTGATTCTACAATCCTATCACTAATATTTTTAGAGTAATAATCTAATACCTTATTTTGGTGGGGTGAAATACCCCATGAATAGCATTAGAATCTGAGCACCCTTCGCTTTCAGTTCCAGTGGTAATCTGAAACTGAGGCTGAAGACTAAGTACCAGAAAGGTTAAAAAGCCTTTTAAAACTGAGTGGTGGAAAAATTTTAATTATTACAAAATTTTAAAGGAAAAAATGTATTTTCTAAATACACTTTTTAAAAAACCCTTATTTTCATGCTCTGTCAGCAGGTCTCAAACTTTCAGCAACCTGAGGATCCCCATTTGATTTAAAATTTGTCACAGACCCCAAAGCTGGCTTCTAATTTTCTCTGGGGGGTTCTTAACTCCTGTTCAGCACCAGGCCGTGCCCCCAATGCACCCCTGCCCCCAAAGCCCCACCTCTTTCCACCCCTCCTCTTCCCTGCTCCTCCCCCTCCCTCCCAGTGCCTCCTGCATGCTGCTGAACAACTCTTCCACAGTTATGCAGGAAGCACTGGGAGGGAAGGGGAGGAGTTGATCAGCGGGACCGGCGGCCCCAGACATGACTTGCTGACCCTAGTTTGAGAACAGCTGCTTTCTGTGTTAAAGGAAATTATATAGAAACTACAAAAAAAATTCAACCATCCTCATACACAGCATTTCTTTTTCTTAGAAATATTATGAACTCTGTCTGCTGACTTTAGTTATGTGGTCACACCTTTTAACTTCTATTTAAATATAGCTTGAGTTGCAGAGGTTTTTTTTTATTAGTATTCAGAAAAAAACTTTCACTTGATAATTCTCTGCTAAACATACATGCCCATATAAAAATGTTCATGATGAAATATATATTTTGGAACACAGCATAGTGTGGCATATTCCATTGATGTAACAGATCTGAGTTAATTTATGTAGCACATATACTTTTCAGAACATTAAGTTGATGCAGCAACATGTAACAGCTCAAAAACATTATTTTTGCACAAAGACTGATGCAATAGACAGCCACTATGGTTTAATTAAAGAGCTACATGCAGTTGTTAACTTCATATTGAAAATCCCCAAGTTTTATTTGGGTGCAGGAATAAAATCAAGTAAAGATGATTTCCAAGAGAACTGTGTGTTTGGTTTTTGGCTCTTCAACAGCTGACTGTTCTACTTCATAAACTAGAGTCAGCAACAGAATAAAAACAGCTATTTGGGTCATAGCAAAACTAAGCACCTGAAACTGCTGAAAGAGATATTTAATTTTGTCTATACATATTTAATAAAGCCCTCTTACAAACATACTATTGTTGCTTGTGTTGCACTTTCCTAGGGTTTTTCTTTCCTCCCAGTCTTTCTCTTTATTATTGAGTAAAAGCATACATTGTTTTGGCTTAAGTTTGCTTGTTAATAGTATTAATGATTTTCAGAACAATCCATGATGCTCAGAGGTGGTTTTAGCATGTGGTCCCTTGATTTGCTAACTCTATTAGCAAAGCAAATGTGTAAGGGTAAAAGGGCTTTTTAATATAGTGTTGATGACACATTTAACAAAATACACTTATAATTCTCAGGACACTCCCCACCAAAATAGTAAGTTTTTTGAGTTGGAGACTGTATCTAATGTATTAGAGTGTACTTTTAAAGACTCCTATTTTTAAGTGTTTGACTGAAGATAAAACTTCAGACTATTTGTTTGAATTTTTTGTTTGTTTGTTTTGAAAAAACTCATCTCTGGCAGGTGTCTGTCCACTTTTACAGCTTAGGGGAAGTCTACACTACAAAATTAAGTTGACCTAAGCCTTGGTTTACCTACAGAGGTCAGTGTAAAACAACCTAACTCTGTAAGTGTCAACAATAGAACGTAGCTCCCACCAATGTAACTCGCCCACTACACCAACTTAACTCCACCTTCATGAGACACATACTGCTTAGGTCGATGTAGTTACGTTGAAGCAATGTCAGTGTAGACGCTGTTGCTTATATTGGTTGTTGCTACCTTTCAGAAGCCATCCCGCACTGATAGGTAAATGGGTGCAAGTGCTCCTGGTCAGAAGGTGCACTGCCAACACAGGGAGCATTGTGTGGACATGCAAAAGCAATTTAAATAGTGTGGTGGCTGTACATCGACTTAACATAGGTCTACTTAATACCCAGCACAGCTGGGGCTGCTTCTGCTGGCCGGCACAGCTGGGGCTGGGGTCGCGCTGCAGGCGTGGTTGGGGTTAACAGTTAGGGCATGTTAACCAGTAAGACTAATGCTTACAGGTTAACCATCTACTATTTTACATCCCTATCCTAAACAGAAGTTGTTTCAATAAAAGATGTTACCTCACCCACCTTGTGTCTCTAATATCCTGGGATAAATACAGCTACAAGAATGATTAAACTTGGTTATGGAAAAATAAGTTGTTCTACTTGGCAATCTACAAATACAATTCGACCATAATTATTCAAATAGTTTTTGGCAGAGGGAGACACACTGAAGATTTGGATAATCAAGAAAATTTTGAGTGTAATTAAGGCTGGGTGGCATCAACCTGCTTCAGATAACAGTTTTGGATAATCAGAGTGAACTGTACTAGGAGAAAAAAACTGCTAATGGATGAAGTACTACTGTTTTTATATAAATTGACTTTTGATCTATATGCAGAGTTTCTGCTTAGCATTTAGTTTTAATCAAACCAAATATTACCTCCTCAAGAGGTGGTAGCCAGGTCAATGGAAAAATTCTTCTGTTGACCTAGTACTGTCTACATGGGGTTAGGTCAACATAGCTACATTTCTATCGGGTGTGGATTTCTCACACCCCTGAGTGACATAGGTATGCCAATGTAAGTTCCCAGTGTAAATTAGCCCATAACGTAGACACTTTCCAAGTCAACAGATGGGATTTTTCCATCAATGTAGGTAATCCATCTCCCCAAGACACGGTAACTAGGTCAGAAGAATCCTTCAGTTGACGTAGTTGTGTCTACATTGGGCATTAGGTTGACCTAAATATGGTGCTCAGGGGATGACATTTTTTTAATCTACTTTTTAAAGTGTAGACCAGGCCTCATTCAGAATTAAGGTGCCCTTAATTTTGTTTAGCTTAATTCACTTACAAAGTGAATTAAACTAAAATGAATTAAGGCCCCCTTAATTTTGAATGAGTGTCCACATAAGGGTTTAATGCAGTTTAACTAATCCACTTTCAATTCACCCCTTGAGTTAATGCAGATTAACTTTCCTGAGTGTCGCCAGGTAGGCAAGGCCTGTGCCTACATCTCCCAGGAGTCATGCTGCATTGTACAGACATCATTCCCTGGACAAACCTGCACATGAGGGATCTACAGAGAGTCCAGCTCCAGTGACTAAATGACTTGCTAAAATGCGATGAACAGGAAAAAATTCTGCTGCTTGTTCTGAAATCCCTCCATCAACTCAAAGATCTGTGCAACTCAGCATCCTGGACCTCTGAATGAACACAATATTTACAAATGTATCAGGTGAGCAGTAATGTAACATGACAGCAACTGAAACATTCATTTTATGGACCTAAGGTTTGTGAAATCTGACTTAGTTTGCCAGAGCACAGAGCAGCATGCATATTTTAAACCTACCAAAACAACACACTATACTGCATCCACAATTCTGGGGAGATGACAAGAAACAGAGTAAACCACACATGACAGATATGATTCACATCACTTAATATACTACTGGTAGGTGCTCAGATGCTATGGAGAAGATGACAAGAAGAAACTGTACAGGATAGAACAGAACAGCTGTTGGTTCTGTTGAACAATACAGAATGCCTCTTACATACATAGAGGAGGAGGAGGAACGAGGAGCATCTCTACACTGACCTGTCTAGACAAAGGATAGGGAAAATTCTGACTATTTCTGTATCTTATAAAAATACTATTTTTATAGTTTCCCATCTCAAGCTGTTCATTCCTCACCTGTCTGCATGTATCCGAGTCTGCCTGCAGCAACAGTGCAAGAGCTCTCTCTCTCGGGTCAGACGTCATGGAAACTGATCTGAATTTCATTAACTTTGAAGTTACTTTTGTCACAACATGCTGGCTAGTAATATTATTTCTCTAGATTTACACAACTAAAAAAGAGGACGGATATCGAAGGCCCTAGGCACCAGGCCACAAATTACAAGAACAAAAATAAAATGAAATAGCAGTCTCCACCCTACAGTGAGCAGAACACCCACCCCCCACCCCGCCAACACAAATTTCCCTTCCCCCATGCAGAACTCACTCCCATCAAAATCCACCTGCCACACAGATATGTCAGAGCATCCTGAATGCTGCCAATGGACTGGAGTGGGAGATTGTTCATGGAGAGTGCTCCGTCACTAGCTCCATGAATCCTAAATCGAAGGGGATCCAGCTTGAGGGCTTTGATGTCACACTAACGCCAGTTGTGTTCAAGAGGAGAAAAGTGGTCTCAAATGCTGGAAGGTCCCAAGTGATTTATACTTAAGGATTTTGGGATCTGTATTTTTATCAGAGCATAACTTTTCCTACATAGGCTGTGATTTCATTGCAATTGCTTCCTGTACAAGTTACACTGACAGCAAGGGGATCCACCTTGCTCTGTTTAGGTGCTTTCCAACATACCTGGAGCATACTGTTGAAGAAACATAGCAGCATGTTTCAGGATATGTGTACAAAAGAATATTTCCATCTTCATTTCATATTGTTTAAAAAAAATCAAGATAATCTCTCAAAGGGCACTGCTATCAGCTTCTATATGGCTGATGCTCAAGGCAGTAATAGAGAAATACAATCAGAAATGTATCAGAGGGGTAGCCGTGTTAGTCTGAATCTGTAAAAAGCAACAGAGGTCCTGTGGCACCTTTGAGACTAACAGAAGTACTGGGAGCATAAGCTTTCGTGGGTAAGAACCTCACTTCTTCAGATGCAAGCTTCTGGGTACACGTCTGGCTCTGTTGATTTGTTTCTTTATTTCCTTGTGTGGGTATCGTAGTTTTGAGAATGCTTGGTGAAGATCTTGTACAGGAACAAATCAACATACCCTTAGAGCCCCGACCGGGGTTATTCTATCTACTACCTAAGATCCACAAACCTGGAAATCCTGGACGCCCCATCATCTCGGGCATTGGCACCCTCACTGAAGGACTGTCTGGGGCGTCCAGGATGATGGGGCGTCCAGGATTTCCAGGTTTGTGGATCTTAGGTAGTAGATAGAATAATCCCGGTCGGGGCTCTAAGGGTATTTTGATTTGTTCCTGTACAAGATCTTCACCAAGCATTCTCAAAACTACGATACCCACACAAGGAAATAAAGAAACAAATCAACAGAGCCAGACGTGTACCCAGAAGCCTCCTGCTACAAGACAGGCCCAGAAGAGAAACCAACAGAACTCCACTGGCCATCACCTACAGTCCTCAGCTTAAACCTCTCCAACGCATCATCAGTGATCTACAACCCATCCTGGACAATGATCCCTCACTTTCACAGACCTTGGGAGGCAGGCTAGTCCTCGCCCACAGACAACCTGCCAACCTTAAGCATATTCTCACCAGCAACCACGCACCGCACCATAACAACTCTAACTCAGGAACCAACCCATGCAACAAACCTCGATGCCAACTCTGCCCACATATCTACACCAGCAACACCATCACTGGACCTAACCAGATCAGCTACAACATCACCGGCTCATTCACCTGCACGTCCACCAATGTTATATATGCCATCATATGCCAGCAATGCCCCTCTGCTATGTACATTGGCCAAACTGGACAGTCACTACGCAAGAGGATAAATGGACACAAGTCAGATATCAGGAATGGCAATATACAAAAACCTGTAGGAGAACACTTCAATCTCCCTGGCCACACAATAGCAGATGTAAAGGTAGCCATCTTACAGCAAAAAAACTTCAGGACCAGACTCCAAAGAGAAACTGCTGAGCTCCAGTTCATTTGCAAATTTGACACCATCAGATCAGGATTAAACAAAGACTGTGAATGGCTATCCAACTACAGAAACAGTTTCTCCTCCCTTGGTGTTCACACCTCAACTGCTAGCAGAGCACCTCACCCTCCCTGATTGAACTAACCTCGTTATCTCCACACTGATATATACCTGCCTCTGGAGATTTCCATTACTTGCATCTGAAGAAGTGAGGTTCTTACCCACGAAAGCTTATGCTCCCAGTACTTCTGTTAGTCTCAAAGGTGCCACAGGACCTCTGTTGCTTTTTACAATCAGAAATGGCACTTAAATAATTTGTCCATTGTGTCAACTAATTTTCATTCCCTAGCATCCTCACTGCCTACTTTATCCATTATGTTGTTTACACTTAATGCAATTATGCAATGTTTTCAGTAGCAATGGCTTCCCAGCAGCATATGCTGCTTATTTATTGTACTAAGTTAGTGCTTTATATAGATTAAAGCACCAGAGAGATGAACGGTAGGAAGGGCAGAAATTTGCCAATGCACCTGATAGTTTGGAGATATTGATCATGTGAGAAACAAATATCTGATTCTAATGGATGATGCCTGTGGATGATTTGTGAAGCAGCAGGTATCTGACTGTGACATCTGGGAACATTCTTGTCCAACCCCAAATCTGGCAATCTGTTCAATTCTGCATGTGAGGAAGACACTGTTAGTATTCAAATTATTTGTCCATTTTTTCTTTAATTCCCTTTATGAGGATTCTATCTTGCAGTAATTGCATTCTTCATAAATGGTCTTAACTGTACTGAGTTTTACCTAACAAATCAGTACTGACAAAATACATGTATCACAATTATGATATTTAGGGGGGAGGCCCAAGTCTGGGAAAACAGTATTTTCGAAGGGGACAGGAAATCCATATTTTAAGATAAAAAAAATTTAGGTGACGAAATTAATCTAAAAGGGGTTTATTTAAAGTAACAAAAATTTCTATATTTAAAAAGTTTGAAGGTAGCTAGGAATCTCTCTACCACTATTATTATTAAGGGAGAATGAGAAAAGAAAGAGCAGCATTGATGGAAAAAGCAGACCTAATTACTTAAACATCTGAAGTATGATTCAACCTGATCAACATTTCTAGCATTCATAGTTTGCAAAAAGAACAGTCGTTGGTGCCCAAATACTACAAATACTTTTACTATATGATGGTGGAAATAACTGTTACTTTTTCTGGTGCTTTATATATTTAAGGGCATGTTTGCATGACAAAACATCTCCGTGAATATATTCTCAAACGTGGAGAAATTTAATTAACTGATTTGTTCTGAGACTAAACAGCTAGTCAGTGTCTGAAGCGTGACCCTTTATCTGAAAGTCAAGAAAACTGTTCTGTAAATGGAGAGAGAAAGTTTATGAATAATAAGCAGTCTATAATTATTTACCTTTTAAAAAAAATAAAGCATATTGGTTTGGTTTTCCCTGTTTTTTAATCCAAATGCTTTATCTTGTGACTTGCTACATCCCTACAGTTTTGCTGTTCTACTCAGACAGCATAAAATTAGGCATTTATAAAAAACAAACCTGCTGCCTTAAGTGAACACATTTGTTAGAATATTTATGTTTGCTTAAAAATGCCAAAGTAACCTGAGCTAATATTTATAATAGTTTAATTTGTGCATTTTCCATGGCATCACAGGGGAAAATTCTAATGCAGGAAGTATACTGTACAATTCCAAAAATTCCTGTTGAGTATCCAAAGATTATTCTACCACTTTTAGCAGAGAATCAATTCACAGATATTATTTATATTTTTCAGTCACTGGATACTATTTTAAATTAGCAATTGACAAGAGAGATGAAATAAATGTGAGCGATTAATAAATACAGTTGCAGCCTAATTAATCCAGCTCATCTTTCTTCCCATGTGGCTGGGACAAGCAATATTTGCACGTGCTATATTGCAGCTAATGCTATGTAACAAGACTGATCTTATAACAAACTGAATGATATCCTATGTGATGCAATGTAACATACAGGAAAAGAGTGACTCCCAATTCAACCTTTTCTCATATCAGAGAAAGTATTTGCTCAGAAATGATTGATTGATAAACATGAGTTCTGCAGGATAACTCAATGATATGGGTCTGATCATATTTTTTATTCTTATTATTTCCTTTATATAAAGGGAAGTAGGTCTGTGATTCTACTTCTACAGTAGACACTGTAGAGAATTCTTCTTACAGTAGTAATAAATAGATTATTGACTGATTAGCCAGGAAGTTTGGTCCAATGGTTAGTATGGGACTCAAGAGACCTTGATTTAATTCCCTGCTCTGCCACAGACTTCCTGTGTGACCTTTGGCAAGTCACAGGCTCTGTTTGCACTAGAGAGCTTACAACAGCACAGCTGTGCTGCTGTAAGATCTCTGGTGTAGCTGCTCTATGCCGATGGGAGAGAGCTCTCCTCTCGACATAATTAAACCACCCCCAAGGAGCGGTGGTAGCTTCTCCCGCTAACATAGTGCTGCACACACTACCACTTATGCCAGCATACTTTATGTCGATCAGGGGTGTGTTTTTTTCACACCCCTGAGCAACATAAGTTTTGCCAACATAAATGATAGTGTCGACATGGCCTTAGCCTATCTGTGCCCCAGTTCCCCATCTGTACAATGGAGATAATAGCACTGCCCCGTCTCACATGCATGAGAGAAGATAAATACATTAAAACCTGTGAAGCACTCAGAGACATCAGAAATGGGAGCCATATAAGTACCTAAGATAGTACGTGAAACAGTTACATTTAAGTAAAAGTACCAAATTTGAGATAATGGGGCATAGCACACTCTACAATATTTTTATGTGCAGCAAGAGTAACAGTTGGAATTTTTGCATTCATTTTGCAATCTTGATTACACTTTTAATTACCTACAACTTACATGTTCTTTCAGATTTACTGAGACCTTGGTACAGGGATGTCAGTGGGAACTGCAGGAGCTCGGTGCCCTTTGGGATTTGTCCCATTAAGAATGGGCCAGATTCTTATTAAATATTATAATCAGAGATTTCACTCAATGTAGTAAAAAATCACTATTAACAACATGTGTCCTAAAGATGCTCATTCAGTAATATGGTAACAGCTTCTTAAATAGAGAGATCCAATGATTATATTACCGTATAAATGTTTCTCTAAACAAAAGCTCACTGTTGTAATTATTATTGTTTTGTCTCTGAGATCAACCTGTTAAAACTCCCTAAATAAATAAATAGTTTTAAAAATGGGTCAGATTTTGGGATGGTGTAAACTGGTGTAACTTTATTAGAGTCAAAGAAGCTATGCCGATTTCCACCAGCGGACGATCTGGCTCTATATGTGCTTCTAAGTATTTTGTATCTAGTTTTAATTCTCACCCAGCATACAGATGAGCTGAGGAAGTGCAGCTCTCCACCATCCAAAGACAACATGTGCCTGAGAAAGTTCTGCAATCTTTTCTTTCTTATAGCTGTTGGTGAAAAAATTGGGAATGTTCTAGGAAAGATAAAGTCTCGCAAGTTTATTAGAATATCCATCTTTAGCGGTTGGTCTTCTGTCATTGCGGAGAAACTAAACTAAGTCTTTGCTTCAGTCTTTACGGCTGAGGATGTTAGGGAGATTCCCAAACCTGAGCCGTCCTTTGTAGGTGACAAATCTGAGGAATTGTCACAGATTGAAATGTCTGTAGGTTTTGGAATTAATTGATAAATTTAACAGTAACAAGTCACCGGGACCAGATGGCATTCACCCAAGAGTTCTGAAAGAACTCAAATGTGAAATTGTGGAACTATTAACTATGGTTTGTAACCTGTTCTTTAAATCAGCTTCTGTGCCAATGACTGGAAGATAGCTAATGTAACGCCAATATTTAAAAAGGGCTCTAAAGGCGACCCCGGCAATTACAGACCGGTAAGTCTGACGTCAGTACCGGGCAAATTAGTTGAAACAACAGTAAAGAATAAAATTGTCAGACACATAGAAGAACACAACTTGTTGGGCAAAGGTCAACATGGTTTCTGTAAAGGGAAATCGTGTCTTACTAATCTATTAGAGTTCTTTGAAGGGATCAACAAACATGTGGACAAGGGGGATCCAGTGGACATAGTGTACTTAGATATCCAGAAAGCCTTTGACAAGCTCCCTCACCAAAGGCTCTTACGTAAATTAAGTTGTCATGGGATGAGAGGGAAGATCCTTTAATGGATTGAGAACTGGTTAAAAGACAGGGAACAAAGGGTAGGAATAAATGGTAAATTTTCAGAATGGAGAGGGGTAACTAGTGGTGTTCCCCAAGTGTCAGTCCTAGGACCAATCCTATTCAACTTATTCATAAATGATCTGGAGAAAGGGGTAAACAGTGAGGTGGCAAAGTTTACAGATGATACTAAACTGCTCAAGATAGTTAAGACCAAAGCAGACTGTGAAAAACTTCAAAAAGATCTCACAAAACTAAGTGATTGGACAACAAAATGGCAAATGAAATTTAATGTGGATAAATGTAAAGTAATGCACATTGGAAAAAATATCCCCAACTATACATACAATATGATGGGGGCCAATTTAGCTACAACTAATCAGGAAAGAGATCTTGGAATCATAGTGGATAGTTCTCTGAATACATCCATGCAGTGGCAGTCAAAAAAGCAAACAGGATGTTAGGAATAATTTAAAAAGGGATAGAGAATAAGAAGGAGAATATCTTATTGCCCATATATAAATCCATGGTACACCCACATCTTGAATACTACGTACAGATGTGGTCTCCTCATCTCAAAAAAAATATACTGGCATTAGAAAAAGTTCAGAAAAAGGCAACTAAAATGATGAGGGGTTTGGAACAGGTCCCATATGAGGAGAGTTTAAAGAGGCTAGGACTTTTCAGCTTGGAAAAGAGGAGACTACAGGGGAATATGATAGAGGTATATAAAATCATGAGTGGTATGGAGAAAGTGAATAAGGAAAAGTTATTTACTTATTCCCATAATATAAGAACTAGGGGGCCACCAAATGAAATTAATGGGCAATAGGTTTAAAACAAATAAAAGGAAATTCTTCTTCACACAGCCAACCTGTGAAATTCCTTGCCTGAAGAGGCTAGGACTATAACAGGGTTTAAAGGAGAACTAGATAAATTCATGGAGGTTAAGTCCATTAATAGCTATTAGCCAGGACGGGTAAGGAATGATGTCCCTAGCCTCTGTCAGAGGGTGGAGATGGATGGCAGGAGAGAGATCACTTGATCATTACCTATTAGGTTCACACCCTCTGGGGCACCTGACATTAGCCACTGTTGGTAGACAGGATACTGGGGTGGATGGACCTTTGGTCTGAACCAATATGGCTGTTCTTACGTGCACTGAACACGTTGAAATTCCACCAGGGATGAATGTGTCCATTTCTGTGCTGCTTCTTGTACCTCTAAGGAAGTTTTCAAAGCACGAAAGTAAACCAGATGTTCTATTTACATTTGAGAGGGAAAGGCAGGGCTGGCTCCATGCACCAGCCTAGCAAGCAGGTGCTGGGGTGGCCAATGGAGAGGGGCGGCACGTCCGGCTTTTCGGTGGCAATTCAGCGGTGGCTCCCTCACTCCCTCTCGGAGCAAAGGACCAGCCACCGAATTGCTGCTGAAGACTGAAGCGGTGGCGGTAGAGCTCCCATCGAAGTGCCACAGATCACGATCATGGCTTTTTTGTTTGGTTGGTTTTTTTTGTTTGTTTTGCCGTTTGGGGCGGCAAAAATCCTGGAGCTGGCCCTGGGGAAAGGACCCCCTTTTACGCACAGGCTGAGCCAGGTTACAGAATTTGATTCCCTCTATCTTACCCACTAGAGACTGAACTTTCTCCTAAAGAAGGTTTGTTTTAAGAACAGAGCTGTCACAAAGGCATTCTTTAATTATGAGTTAAGTGGGATGTGTTAACTGATTTATATAAATGTTTTTGCAACTTGGTTTCTGACAATATCTAGCTGGGTCCACTGATGAGTTTTCCGCCTTTATCTGGACTTTAGAACCCTCCCCTCGGAGAGTATAGGAGGTAGAGTCAGAGGAGACAAATTAATTTATTTACAATACCAGAGAATTAACAGCTCCAGCTGAGAACATAGGGTTTAGGGGTAACAAGACCAAGGATAAGGGCATTTGAATCCCAGAAACAAATCACTCCTAGACAGGGACAGAGCAGCAATCTGTACTAGACTTTAGGATCATGAGGAATGTTGAAAGAGGAGTCACTAATTTACATGGATGGTAAGTAGAAAGGAAATGGATTGTTCCTGCTATACTGGAGACCTAGAAATAAAACTTTAGGTAGATTGTGATGGTGAGGACAAATGGCTCGCACATAAACTATTTGAATACCAAGCACTGATGCAATATTTTAAAGTTACTTCTACTGCTCTGCTCCCTGTCCCGGCTCCTGGGGCTTCACTCCTGGCCATGTGGTAAAAAGTGTGGGGACCACTGCTTTACAGTTTCCTTGGCTGGCTTTCAGCACCCCCTCTATGAAAAGTGTTCCAGTGCCACTGGCTATGCATGCCACATGCGTTGTGATCTTACAGGGGGAATAATGTAAGGCTAGAAGGGTAAACATATGGAGGCTTCAGGAAATGGTGCTGGTGATTCAGTAAAGTGTCTCTCTTCCCTCCAAAGGTACATTTACACTGCTGCTGGGGAAAGGATGATTCCATGCTCGGGTAGATGTACATACACTAGCTCTGTTGGAGACAACCTGCAGTGGCATAAAAGGCAGTTCAGCTAGCTACCCGAGTACAGCCCTAGGGTCTTGGATGGGGTTGCATTTGTGTGGCTACCACAACCCACTGCCTGTGTCACTGCAGCCACACTGTGTCTGTCTACTGGAGCTGGGAATTACACTTCCTAGCTGCAGGGAAGAGGTACTCCAAGTCAGTAGCAAACTAATGCCTCTCACAGTGCTAAGCAGTAATGTATTAGGCACAAGACACTGACTGCTGGAGGTGGCATATTTTGAATAAGGTCTTGATGTCTTGTGATCAGTTAAAGATACTGTGTATTTTTCACAAGATCTAGGAGAGCCTTTGTGAACTCCAACTTGGGTAATAGTTATCATCCTACATTCCCCCTGTAGTTTCAGTCAGGATATTTTTCATTTTTTGTCCTAATCTGCTGGTTAGTTTTTCTGTGAGCTGTTAAACAATTGCCACATTTTACCTCAGAGGTGACTGCATTTCCATGGCAGAGAAAACAATCTCTGTATGTAGTTTTTACATCAATTTAAGTTGGAAAACATTTATATGGTCTCATTGCAAAGTGTAAGATAGTACAGTATTCAAAGAGTCCCGACTAGGACACAAACCTCTTAGATGCTGCACATGCTGCCTACTTAGCTAGCAATTACATAGTTACTCTGCGTTTTATTGAATGCAATGGACTATAGAGATGAACAACCATGAAGACTTTGTCAGTAGAATGTGCAAAGAGCAGCAATGTGATAAAAAAGTATCTTTACCCAAACCTGTGACAAATGAGGGAGATGGAATGCACTTACAGAAACTTGTCTCTAACACAAGTACAAAGAACCACCAGTAGTTCAGTCACATCAGTCAATGCTGGTGGAACACACCAATGTGTTTAGGTTAGAGCACTGGTGCCTTATCCAATGTTGTAGTATAACAGGACCCTCTCAGCAAGTTAGAATGCAGGCTACCAGTCTGTGCTGAAATTATTTCAGCCACTTTATTCCCCACAAAACAAACGAGTGTGGCATCTGCTGCCTGAACATTATGAATGGCCCAACTACCACCACAGGTTATCAGTGAAAGAGAAGCACTGGGGCATTTAACTTTAAGAATTAACAAGAAAAAAAATCACTTTTGGATTTTGATTAGCCTAATGAACCTGCAGCACTGGAAAGACAGGGTCCATTTCTAAAAGAATGATAGATCTCTTATCAACAGCCTTATATGAAAATATCATATGGAGAAGAAGTAAAGTACAGGGGATAGGACACAGGACAGGGACTAAGGATACATGAGTTCTTTCACTGACCTGCTGAGTGATCCTGGGCCAGTCTTTTCATTTTACTGTTTCCCCTCTCACCCTTTATCTATTTACATTGTAAACTCTTGGGGGCAGGGACTGTCTCTTACCACCTATTAGAGCAGCACCTAACACACTGAGGCCCCCACCTCACTTGGCTACTGAAATACTCACAGTAATTTGGGGGGAAATATTAACGGGTATGATTTTAATACAATACTGAATCCATTTATAAATCTCATAATTGGTAGGCAAAACTAATAGATCTGCTGAGTGCACACTTCAAACATCAGGGCCCTGTTCCAGCTCGCCATGAAGTCAATGGAAAAACTGACACGGACTTCAGTGGGACCGAGTTAGGTCGAAAAAGAAAATACAAATATACTGATAAACACATTGGTCTGTGTGCTGGGGGGTGAACAGGTATTTTTAATTCCTAAAATTTGCATTATTGCAGGAACATACATGTCCTAGGCCTAGTGAATAGAGCACTGGACTGGTATATGTGGGAGCTTAGTTTCTATTCCTGGCTCTGACAGTGGCCAGTTGGATGATCTGGGGAGAGTCACTTCTCTCTATTCCTCAGTTTCCCCTTTAGTAAAATGGAGATAACAAGGCTGAGATCCTTGGTAAAGCACCTGGAGATCTACAGGTAACCAGCACTATATAAGAGCTAGGTATTAATTATAATCAAAAATTCAATATGGGTTTGCCTTTCATGAATTTTTGGGGTTCTGAGATTCATTTTCATGTTAAATGTAAATTCAATTAAAGCAAAACACCAATTAAAGAGACATTCTGTATTATAACAAACTGTGGATTAGTGTCAAGTCAGTCTAATAAGGCCCTTTAAAAAAACCCAACCCCATAAATATACTAGCAAAACATTAACTTTCCTCCCCATGGTTAATGTTGCAGAATTTTTGAGAACACTGAATACTAAACTTTGCTGGTTTACATTTAGCTTTCAGCCAGCAGCAAGAGCTGAACTTTAAAAGGGATCTAACAAATCACTCCGAAGCCTCCTGGCTGCAGTTGCTGTTTCCATAGAAACAGAGATTGGCTTGTCACAGAGGATAAGGTGGTGTAAAATAATTGTAAATCGACAGAATTGAGGATAGTTTCAAAGCACTTCATTGAAAATCTGACATCCGTTTCCATGGAAATAGAAATGGCAGCTTCCAGATAACCAGTTAGAACTCTTGGAAGTTTTAGCTGTGATTTCCCACTGGGAGATGAAAATTGTGTTGTTTTGCTGTTATCAGTGTCTATAGACTTTAAGACCCAATAGGCTCTGATTGTTGTATAGAGTCTGTATTGTTTTATTTTTTAACATTAATATAAGCCTGTTAAAGATGGGTTCCTTATGTTATTGTGATAGGTGCTTTAGATCTGACAGAGATAGTTTCCTACTATTTTCCATTTCACAAGCACAGTGATTTATCCAAGGAGACTTGACATATGCATTAACTAGATACCCACACAGTCTGAAGTATTACCACCTAATTATATGCCTCTTTTTATAATTTCCATCTATAGAACCCCCCATCCAACCTCTATCAAGAAGAGAAAGTATATTGTCTGTATTATCAGAGAACTATAAATCATTAACATAACACTGAAAAGTGTCATGTTTGAAGCACTGGATGTGTACAATCCCCACCCCCTGCACTGATATTTTAAGGATGAGACCAAATAAAAAGCTAACTCTCAACTTCATATCATTACAGTGGGCAGAACCAAAACACCAAAACTCTGTTCTGAACCATCCCAAACTCAAGGGTTTAAAATCTGAACCTTCCCAGCGTTTACAATTGGAATCTGTACTCAACCCAGCATGATCATAAACCTGCAGTATACAGTAATAACTCGCTGTTACTACAAATGGCCACAATTGCACCTTTCAGCAACAAGCAGTTCATAACGGTCTTGAAACTAACTTATGGGACTGCTTTCCCCATCCACATTCTAACCAGAATTATGGCTGCTTATCAGACAGAAGAGACTAGTTTATAGACCATCCAAACCATCTTTTCTCCTATCTTCTGTTTCTTTGTGTTTTCCTATTAAAACAACCCCAAATTTACAGAAGGAACATTTTTGAGTTTGTAACCACATGTAATATCCTTCAATACACATACACGCTTAGATCCAGGGTTCTCACAATACATTTTTTGGTGGCGTCAGAGTGCGGCCACCAACTCTTGCTGGTAGTTGCTATGACAAATTTTCTTAAAATACTTGATTAACTTTAGGAAAAACAAATAAATATGCATATCTACAGGCCCAAATCATTATAATTTATTTATATGGGGTTTTATTGCAAACTCAATAATAAAAATAATGTACAATTCTCTATTCTTTACTGGACCTAAACAGAATAGAAACACAAATAAGGTGCTTTGCACATCCTTGTATTTTGTGGTTGTTGCTTTTGTTTTTGGTTGCTTTTTTTTTTATTATTATTATACTTGCTAGCTAGTAAGTCTGGTGATGCAAAAAGTAATATTTGTATGTTTGTCAATATCACTTTTCATAGCAGACGTACTAACTAGCTGTGAAAAGTGATATTAAGAACCATACAAATATCAATTTTCACAGCAGACTTACTCAACCCTGGCAAGCCAGGGGACAAATTAAGCCCTGGATGGGCAGGTGGGTAGGGAGACAGTGGGGGCCAGAGGTGATGGGTGAGATGGATGGGGGGGCCAGGGAGGGAGTAGGGGCCAGGGGCAATGGGGGGGGGGGGCTGTGAACCCAAGGGTCCAGGGCCAGAGCACGAAGCCCTGTGGCTGGGGGCCAGAGCCCGCCACTACATGGCTGGAGCCCAGGGCTGGAGGAGGCTGCGGGGGCCAGGGACAATGAGGGGGAAGAGGTGGTGAGCCCAGAGCCGGCACCTGCTGCCGTGTGGCTGGGGTCCAGGGCCAGAGCCCAAAATTCCATGACCGGAGCCTGCCGCCTGCTGCCCCAGGGTTAAAGCCCCAGACTGACCACCCCCGGGAAAGTGGGGAACTCACTGGCTGCCTGCTCCTCCAGCGTTTGTGATTTCAGAGGAGGGGAGGGCCCAACCACTTCTGGTGGCCCTGGGGGAGAGGTACTGCTTTGCATTCCCCCCGAGTCACTGCCCAGGAGGCTGTGGCTGCAAGAAAAGCCCCTGGTTGCTGCATGCGGCCACGGTGCCCACATTTGAGAAACACTCGCTTAGATGTATTGTAAAGTTATTTGCTATATTCTTGAGATCAGAAAAAAGTTTATTTTCTGTACGGCGGGCTTTTCTGAGTACAGGGGATCCCTGGTATATGTCTGGGTTGCGACGGATACCAAATGACAGATACCGGGGAATTTTTCCCCATAAGAAATAATGGCCCATCCCGCCTTTTCCCACCCCCTCTCCACCTCATGTCACCTCTTCCCGCCCAGTTCTGCCTCCTCCTCTGAGTGCACCCTGTCCCTGCTCCTCCTCCCCCATCCCAGAGCCTCCTGCATGCCACTGAACAGTTGTTTTGCAGCATGCAGGAGATGCTGGGAGGGAGGGGGAGGAGTTGATCAGTGGCCTTGTGGGGCGCTGGCGGACAGGAGGCACTGGGCGGGGAGAAGGGGTGTTGGCTGCTGGTGGGTGCTAAGCACCCACAGAAAAGTGATGCCAAATGTGAAGCGAGTAAATTGCAAACGACAGATATGTGGATCGGGACCGACATGAATCAGAACACATTCCTCTATTGATGAGCGATGGATATGTGAAATGATGGATAAGGGGAGATATATACCGGGCAACCCCGGTAACTGTGGATTTTGCAAATTACAGAATACAAAGCAGATGACTGTGATAGACTTCAGTGGAATTGTAAGGCAAAGTACTTAGGTCAGGTGGTAGCCATAAATTCAGATCACAAGGCCAGAAGGGACCATTGCGATCATCTAATCTGACCTGTATACACAAGGCAGTCACAATGGGATCCACTGATATTCCACTGAATTTTAGGCTCTATTTAGCCAGAAATTAGAGAACCTTATCCAGAAGGAGTACTGTCAATTTTAGGCTCTGGTGGTTATAGTTCAGAAGGCCAGCTGGAGTAATAATGCCTAGAAAATAGTAGACAGTTGTGGACATGTGGCAAACAGAGACTACTAGAAATCTGTGGTGTCAGGAACAGTGAATATTTGAATTTTGAGTGGATTAGCCAGGTTTACAGCTTGATAAGAACATATTCTATTACACATTGTATCTAACCTTGACTCTTTCCTTGGTGCTGTCTAGGTGACCAGTGTACAGCTTCATGAGCCCAGGGAACATGAGGGTAGGCTGGGTCCCCCAAGATCACTACTGGCATTTCAACATTGTCAGCGTTAATCCTCTGGTTAGGAACGATTGTCCTTGCTTGTCTTTTTCTGAAAAATCCTGTGTTATTAAAGATGCGAGCATCATTGCTGACAGTCACAGTCCTGCATAGTGAGAGACGATTAATAGCCCTACACACTCACATGACAATGGCCTGTTGGTTTTCCAACTCCAAAATGATTTCCCACTGATCAATTGCATGCTTCCAGAGTGCGATCGCCACTCGCTTCTCCACTGTCAATGCAGCTCTCATTCTGGTGTCCCTGTGCTTGATGGCTGGCATGAACTTGGCACACAGATCCAGGAATGCAGCCTTTTGCAGCTGTAAGTTCCTAAGCCACCACTCAGCGTCCCAACTTGCATTATGGTGTGATCCACCAGTCAGTGCTTGTTTCTCGGACTCAGATGCAGTGCTCCGCCACCTACAGCCACTCCGTGAACACCAACCCTGCCTTGAATTGTTTTCTGCTATGTCCATCAGCAAACTGTTGAAGATATCATAGTGCAACAACTGGGGACGTGACTTCTTGAGAGTCTCTGAAGACAGGAGAATCAGGCTTCCTGTATTTGCAATGTTCAAGAGAATAGCACAGAGCTCTGAGAGCTGACATCTTTGACAGAAGCATGCAGAGACCAAAAAGCACCATGCAGGTTTCTGGGATTTTAAAAAAAAATGCTGTGTAAATTATGGGAAAAGGATGGTATTATGGAATGGAAAAAGTTACATGCTTGGAACTTGATCCCTGCATGTCATTAATATCCCACAAAACATTGCAAAAATGTCCCAAAAGGCATTGTACTGGATGGTGGTGCATGGCACAGAGGAATGCCTATCCATGGTACAGTCAGCATGGATCAAGAACAGTCAGCATGGATTCACGAAGGGGAAGTTGTGCCTGACTAACCTAATTGCCTTCTATGATGAGATAACTGGCTCTGTGGATGAGGGGAAAGCAGTGGATGTGTTATTCCTTGACTTTAGCAAAGCTTTTGATACGGTCTCCCACAGTATTCTTGCCGCCAAGTTAAAGAAGTATGGGCTGGATGAATGGACTGTAAGGTGGATAGAAAGCTGGCTAGATCGTCGGGCTCAACGGGTAGTGATCAATGGCTCCATGTCTAGTTGGCAGCCGGTTTCAAGCGGAGTGCCCCAAGGGTCGGTCCTGGGGCCGGTTTTGTTTAATATCTTTATTAATGATCTGGAGGATGGTGTGGACTGCACTCTCAGCAAGTTTGCAGATGACACTAAACTAGGAGGCGTGGTAGATACACTAGAGGGTAGGGATCGGATACAGAGGGACCTAGACAAATTAGAAGATTGGGCCGAAAAAACCCTGATGAGGTTCAACAAGGACAAGTGCAGAGTCCTGCACTTAGGACGGAAGAATCCCATGCACTGCTCCAGACTAGGGACCGAATGGCTAGGTAGCAGTTCTGCAGAAAAGGACCTAGGGGTTACAGTGGACGAGAAGCTGGATATGAGTCAACAGTGTGCTCTTGTTGCCAAGAAGGCAAACGGCATTTTGGGCTGTATAAGTAGGGGCATTGCCAGCAGATCGAGAAACGTGATCGTTCCCCTTTATTCGACATTGGTGAGGCCTCATCTGGAATACTGTGTCCAGTTTTGGGCCCCACACTACAAGAAGGATGTAGAAAAATTGGAAAGAGTCCAACGAAGGGCAACAAAAATGATTAGGGGTCTGGAGCACATGACTTATGAGGAGAGGCTGAGGGAACTGGGATTATTTAATCTCCAGAAGAGAAGAATGAGGGGGGATTTGATAGCAGCCTTCAACTACCTGAAGGGGGGTTCCAAAGAGGATGGAGCTCGGCTGTTCTCAGCGGTGGCAGATGACAGAACAAGGAGCAATGGTCTCAAGTTGCAGTGGGGGAGGTCCAGGTTGGATATTAGGAAAAACTATTTCACTAGGAGGGTGGTGAAACACTGGAATGCATTACCTAGGGAGGTGGTAGAGTCTCCTTCCTTGGAGGTTTTTAAGGCCCGGCTTGACAAAGCCCTGGCTGGGATGATTTAGTTGGGAATTGGTCCTGCTTTGAGCAGGGGGTTGGACTAGATGACCTCTTGAGGTCCCTTCCAACCCTGATATTCTATGATTCTATGATACACCGCACTTTAAATCAATGCAAGCACTCGTAATGAGCATGTGCAGCTCTAATGCAAACGGGCAAGTATACAGGGGCCCGAGCAACATATAAATTGTGGTGGCTGTACACTGACCTAAATTGCATTGACTGTGGTTTGTCCCATACAGATGACCAAACTAATCCCTTAACCTCCCTCCTTGAATCTCATTTTACTCTGTTAACATAATATAATGCTTCTCTCCTGCACAGGGTGTCATGGGCTTTAATTCATTATACATCTGAAAAGAGCATTGAGATTATTAGATGAAAAGCATAAAGAAGTGCAAAGCACTAATCAAATGGGGAGGGAGGAGGGGAGGAATTAGTGATGGCATGATTCAACTGTGTTTCCAAATTCCATTCCCAGGTAAGGCAGCAGAGGTAGCAAGTGGGATTATGGCATAATGATTTCCACCCACTCCAGTAGGAAGAATTTCCATATATTCAATTATTTTTCATAGTGTGAGCTTAATATAAGGTAAGAAAACCTAAGGACCACATTCCATAGCCAATTGCCTGCTTTAAGTAGACTTCAGTTAAAAATATCTTCTACTAAGGGCTTGTCTATACTTACGCGCTGGTTCGGCGGCAGGCAATCAAACTGCTGGGTTCGATTTATCGCGTCTTGTCTGGACGCGATAAATCGAACTCAGAAGTGCTCCCCGTCGACTCCGGTAATCCTGCTCGCCGCGAGGAGTACGCGGAGTCGACGGGGAAGCCTGCCTGCCAGGTCTGGACCACGGTAAGTTCGAACTAAGGTACGTCGACTTCAGCTACGTTATTCACGTAGCTAAAGTTGCGTACCTTAGTTCGATTTGGGGGTTTAGTGTAGACCAAGCCTAAGTCACTGATTTTTACTTACAAAAGGTTTTACTGTACAGTGGTATCCTCTTAAAATGAAGTCACTTAAAAAACAACTATTCCCAAATACAAAAATTGCTATTTTCACACTTGCACAAACACAGACATGATTTGAGACTTTCATTCTATTCACTAATAGTAGAGTTTCTCTAGAGTTCACTGTAGGTGCGTTTCACAGTATAGCTTTTAAAAAATATAAACACGAATCTTGTTTCCCCACAATTTTTTCTATTCACCTTACCAAAGTTACGAAAATACATTGAAATGCAATTTACATTTTAAATTTACACGGGGGTGGGGGAGAGCCTGAATGAATGATGAAGTCCAATAAATTTAATACACTCATACTCATAATTGACTCAATTCATTTGGAAGGAATTCTATATGTGATTACCCTGGGGTTAATATCAATGACATTTCTGACTAACTGAAAACGTCTCTTGAATGATTAGTTTTATAGATACCATTGTCCCTGGTGCTGAGCAGAAACTGGTGAGATGGAGATAGTTATTTTCTTGGTGAAATTTGTTTATTTACAAAATACATTAACGTCCTGTTTACTTGAAAAGAGATGGTAACAGCTTACAGGCAATTCTCACAGAGAGCTTGGGTAAGACATCCCTGACCCCGTCCCCAGAAGCAGCTGCCTTGGCTTTCTCCAGGCCAGGTCTCATACATGTCTCTGCTTACAGTAGGGCATTCCAAGTGCTGTCCAGTCTAGTCTCCGAGTTTTTCAACTGGGTAAATCCAGCCCAAGGAACCCCATCAGACCACATGGTCTGGACAGATTGCCTCGCCATTTACCATCCTTTTCCAGAGCTGCTTTGCAGTACTAAGGAATCTCAGAGCTTTAACTTCCAGACAAAGGAGAGTGGTTAAACCCACACAATATTCTTAATGACTCTTTGCATGCATCCTGAGGCCTGGTCTACACTAGAAAATCTGGTTGGCATAACTAAATTGCTCAGAGGTGTGAAAAATTCACACCTCTGAGCAGCGTAGTTAAGCCGACCTAAGTCCCTGTGTAGCCATCACTAGGTCGATGGAAGAATTCTTCGTCAAATTAGCTATTGCCTCTCGGAGAGGGGGATGACCTATGCTAATGGAAGGATCCCTTCTGTTGGCACAGGAAGCGCTACAGTGACGCAGCTGTGCTGCTGTAGTGTTTAAGCATAGGCAAGCCCTTACTTTCATTCCGGTTGCTTTTAACATTATAGTCTATTTTAACATGTGTCTTTTAATGCATTTTCCCCGATTAAGTGCTTCAGGGTGAACTCCCTACATAGTGTATACATAAAACAAAAAGATATAAAATACTAGGGTTGTGGATCTACACTATTGTACTCCATACATGGCAAGCTCATAGACTCATAGACTTTAAGGTCAGAAGGAACCTTTATGATCATCTAGTCTGACCTCCTGCACAATGCAGGCCACAGAATCTCACCCACCCACTCCTGTAACAAACCCCTAACCTATGTCTGAGTTATTGAAGTCCTCAAATCGTGGTTTAAAAACCTCAAGGTGCAGAGAATCCTCCAGCAAGTGACCCGTGCCCCACGCTGATCTTTGATTATTAGCAGGTAAATATGCCCAATGGAAGGCGAAAAACCTCCAGGGCCTCTGCCAATCTGCCCTGGAGGAAAATTCCTTCCCAACCCCAAATATGGCGATCAGTTAAACGCTGAGCACGTCGGCAAGACTCACCAGCCAGCACCCAGGAAAGAATTCTCTGTAGTAACTCAAATCCCACCCCATCTAACATCCCATCACAGACCATTGGACATATTTACCTGCTAATAATCAAAGATCAATTAATTGCCAAAATTAGGCTATCCCATCATACCATCCCCTCCATAAATTTATCAAGCTTAGTCTTGAAGCCAGATATGTCTTTTGCCCCACTACTCCCCTTGGAAGGCTGTTCCAGAACTTCACTCCTCTAATGGTTAGAAACCTTCATGTAATTTCAAGTCTAAACTTCCTAATGTCCAGTTTATATCCATTTGTTCTTGTGTCCACATTGGTACTAAGCTTAAATAATTCCTCTCCCTCCCTGATATTTATCCCTCTGATATATTTATAAAGACCAATCATATCTCCCCTCAGCCTTCTTTTGGTTAGGCTAAACAAGACAAGCTCTTTGAGTCTCCTTTCATAAGACAGGTTTTCCATTCCTCGGATCATCCTAGTAGCCCTTCTCTGTACCTGTTCCAGTTTGAATTCATACTTATTAAACATGGGAGACCAGAACTGCACACAATATTCCAGATGAGGTCTCACCAGTGCCTTGTATAATGGTACTAACACCTCCTTATCTTTACTGGAAATACCTCGCCTGATGCATCCCAAGACCGCATTAGCTTTTTTAATGGCCATATCACATTGGCAGCTCATAGTCATCCTGTGATCAACCAATACTCCGAGGTCCTTCTCCTCCTCTGTTACTTCCAACTGATGTGTCCCCAATTTATAACCAAAATTCTTGTTATTAATCCCTAAATGCATGACCTTGCACTTTTCACTATTAAATTTCATCCTATTACTATTACTCCAGTTTACAAGGTCATCCAGATTTTCCTGTATGATATCCTGGTCCTTCTCTGGAATAGCAATACCTCCCAGCTTTGTGTCATCCGCAAACTTTATTAGCACATTCCCACTTTGTGCGCCAAGGTCAGTAATAAAAAGATTAAGTAAGATTGGTCCCAAAACCAATCCCTTAGGAACTCCACTAGTAACCTCCTTCCAGCCTGACAGTTCACCTTTCAGTATGACCCGTTGTAGTCTCCCCTTTAACCAGTTCCTTATCCACCTTTCAATTTTCATATTGATCCCCATTTTTTCCAATTTAGCTAATAACTCCCCATGTGGAACTGTATTAAATGCATTACTGAAATCGAGGTAAATTAGATCCACTGCCTTTCCTTTGTCTAAAAAATCTGTTACCTTCTCAAAGAAAGAAGAACAGGAGTACTTGTGGCACCTTAGAGACTAACAAATTTATTAGAGCATAAGCTTTTGTGGACTACAGCCCACTTCTTCGGATGCATATAGAATGGAACATATATTGAGGAGATATATATACACACATACAGAGAGCATAAACAGGTGGGAGTTGTCTTACCAACTCTGAGAGGCCAATTAATTAAGAGAAAAAAAAAAACTTTTGAAGTGATAATCAAGCTGCTAGTGATAAACAATGCAGGCCACAGAATCTCACCCACCCACTCCTGTAACAAACCCCTAACCTATGTCTGAGTTATTGAAGTCCTCAAATCGTGGTTTAAAAACCTCAAGGTGCAGAGAATCCTCCAGCAAGTGACCCGTGCCCCGTGCTGCTAGCTTGATTATCACTTCAAAAGTTTTTTTTTCTCTTAATTAATTGGCCTCTCAGAGTTGGTAAGACAACTCCCACCTGTTTATGCTCTCTGTATGTGTGTATATATATCTCCTCAATATATGTTCCATTCTATATGCATCCGAAGAAGTGGGCTGTAGTCCACGAAAGCTTATGCTCTAATAAATTTGTTAGTCTTTAAGGTGCCACAAGTACTCCTGTTCTTTTTTTTGCGGATACAGACTAACACGGCTGTTACTCTGAAACTTCTCAAAGAAGATCAGGTTGGTTTGGCACGATCTACCTTTTGTAAAACCATGTTGTATTTTGTCCCAATTACCATTGACCTCAATGTCCTTAACTACTTTCTCTTCATTTTTCCCCCCAAGACCTTGCATACTACAGATGTCAAACTAACAGGCCTATAGTTACTTGGATCACTTTTTTTTCCTTTCTTAAAAATAGGAACTATGTTAGCAATTCTCCAGTCGTACGGTACAATCCCTGAGTTTACTGATTCATTAAAAATTCTTGCTAATGGGCTTTCAATTTCATGTGCCAGTTCCTTTAATGTTCTTGGATGAAGATTATCTGGGCCCCCCAATTTAGTCCCATTAAGTTGTTCGAGTTTGGTTTCTACCTCGGATGTGGTAATAGCTACCTCCATATCCTCATTCCCATTTGTCATCCTACCATTATCCCTAAGCTCCTCATTAGCCTCATTAAAGACTGAGGCAAAGTATTTGTTTAGATATTGGGCCATGCCTAGGTTATCCTCCACTCCATCCTCAGTGTTTAGCGGTCCCACTTCTTTCTTTGTTTTCTTCTTATTTAATGGCTATAGAACCTTTTACTATTGGTTTTAATTCCCTTTGCCTACATGGCTTTTGGCCTTTCTCACTTTATCCCTACATGTTCTGACCTCAATAAGGTAGCTTTCCTTGCTAATCCCTCCCATCTTCCACTCCTTGTAGGCTTTCTGCTTTTTCTTAATCACCTCTCTGAGATGCTTGCTCATCCAGCTTGGTCTACAACTCCTGCCTATGAATTTTCCCCCCTTTCTTGGGATGCAGGCTTCTGATAGTTTCTGCAACTTTGATTTGAAGTAATTCCAGGCCTCCTCCACCTTTAGATCCACAAGTTCTTCAGTCCAATCCACTTCCCTAACTAATTTCCTTAATTCTTTAAAGTTAACCCTTTTGAAATCAAAAACCCTAGTCCCAGATCTATTTTTGTTTATCCTTCCATCTAGTTTGAACTGAATTAGCTCATGATCACTTGAACCAAGGTTGTCCCCTACAACCATTTCTTCTATGAGGTCCTCACTACTCACCAAAACCAAATCTAAAATGGTATCCCCTCTTGTTGGTTCTTCAACTACTTGGTGAAGGAATCCATTGCATTCAGGAAAATCTGAGTGCTATTATTCTTACTAGCACTTGTCCTCCAGTCTATATCTGGGAAGTTAAAGTCTCCCATGATCACTCAATTCCCATTAGTGTTTACTTCATTAAAAACACTAAAGAGATCTCTATCCATATCCAAATCGGATCCTGGCGGTCTGTAGCACACCCCAAGCACTATCTCAGGGGAGGCTCTAGTAGCTTTCTTTCCCAATGTAATTTTTGCCCAGACAGACTCTGTCTTATCCATTCCATCCCTTCTTATTTCTTTACAGTCTACCTCATCTAGGGTGACCAGACAGCAAGTGTGAAAAATCAGGACGGGGGTGGGGGGTAATAGGCACTGATATAAGACAAAACCCCAAATATCGGGACTGTCCCTATAAAATCAGGACATCTGGTCACCCTAACCTCATCATTGATATACAATGCTACTCCACCATCTTTGCCATTATTTCTGTCTTTCCTAAACATCACATAGCCTTCAATACCTGTACTCCAGTCATGACTATTATTCCACCATGTTTCTGTTATCCCTATAATATCTGGTTTCACTTCCTGCACCAGTAGCTCTAGTTCCTCCATTTTGTTACCTAGGCTCCTCGCATAAGTGTACAAACATCTTAATTTTTGCCGTTTGGCTTCACTGACATTCTTTACCCGATTAGGCACAGACATTCTACTACCAGTATCACCTATTAGACTGGTATCTACACTACCCTTCCTCCTTATGTCCATTCTTATACCCATGGCTGTATCCTTTCTTACTTTTTCTTCCCTCTCAATGTTAAATTCCAGCGTGGAGATTACCTGGACATCTCCCAACCATCTCCCCCAAATTCCTAGTTTAAAGCTCTCTTAATCAGTTGTGCCAGCTTTCATCTTAGAAGTCTATTTCCCTCCTTACTCAGGTGAAGTCCATCCTGAGAGAACAGTCCTCTGTCCATGAATGCTTCCCAGTGGCCATACATCCCAAAGCCCTCCTTATAGCACCACTGCCTGAGCCATCTGTTGATCGCCATAATCTTGTCACACCTTTGTTGCCCTTCTCTAGGAACAGGCAGAATCCCACTGAAGATCACCTGAGCCTCAATTTCCTTAAGCGTCTTCCCGAGCCTGGCATAGTCTCCCTTGATACGTTCCAGCGAGAATCTAGCTGTATCCTTTGTTCCCACATGAAGGACAATCAGCGGATTCTTTCCCGCTCCCATTAGGATCCTTTTCAGCCTCAGGTCCACATCCTGTATCTTAGCACCCGGCAGACAGCACACCCTTCTGTTCTCCGGATCAGCTCTAGTTACAGGCCTGTCTATTCTCAGTAAGGAGTCCCCAATCACGTAGACCTGCCTTTTCCTGGTGATGGTGCGATTCTCCAGTCTATCCCCTGTTCCCTCTGGCTGCAAGTCCTCTCGATTTCTATTGTCCCTTGCAATCCTCTGCAACCCATCCCGTATCCTCCTGGGGTCATATTTGGAGTTTTTATCTCCATTGACTCTTCCCCTCTTCCTATAGGACTAGCTGCTCTTCTTTTCTTCCTTGCCCTCTCACCTTCAGTGACCACCTGCTGTGCCCCTTCTTCATTTTCCAACTCCGCAAACCTGTTCCTGAGCTCTATTTCTCCTTCACTAGCCTGTCTTTTCCTCTGCCTGGTTCTCTTAGTCACATGCTTTCACTTTCCTCACCCAGCAGTCTCCCCTCAGAGTTCTTTGGTCCTGCTTCCATCTGCAAGTCTGAGCTTTTCCCTTCAGCCTCCTCATGTCTTTGCTCCATCATCCGCTTGAACCCCCTTCTAAATTCAACCATAGTTTCCACCCGCATCTCCAATCCTCGGATCTTTTCTTCCATCAGCTCTATCAGGCGGCACTTCATGCAGACGAAACTCTTTTCAGGTACCCCCTCCAGGATCACGTACATACTGCAGCTTCCACATCCAGTCATCCTCATTGTGTCTTCCACTGCTGCCTCTGTATCGGTCATAGCCTTCCCACCTAAAACCTGTTAGTCCGGGAAACACAAACCGAACCACCACCACCCACAGCAAAATAAACCCCCAATAGGCACCAGAACACTGGCAGAACACCACCCACTTAGTCTCCTCCGGAAATTCCCCTTGCAAACTCCCACTGAAACTCCCCTGTTTACAGCTCTGTTTGCTGGCTCCTGTGCCGCTGCAGCGGTCTATGGCGCTGCCTGCCTGCCTGGCTACCTTTATAGGACCCCTAAGCAGAGAAGCCCTTCCCCCTAATCAGGGCTCAGCTTCTCTCCCAGCACACTGCCCCTATCAGCCTCCACACATATAACTACAAAATACAATAAACAAAATACAAAAACCTTGCAAGTATGTGCTTGTGTGTGCATGCATCCCCTTATTCATGATAAGAAATACTAAGTGTTCACACCTATGGGACTTGTTTGTGATGAAATGAAAAACAGTATTTCAGTTAAAAAAAAAAAAAAGCCTGGGAGAGAAACAAGAATCCATTGAGACAAGTTGAAAAAATAGTGAATTATGCCAAAGGAGAGTATAGACGGGGTGCCGAGCCCAGCAAAAGGTGAGTTTGGTGGCTTCCACAGCCTGCTCCCCTACCTGGATCAGTGAAGGCTATGCTAGTTGTTGCTTTGGGTATGGGAAGGAATTTTCCCTCATACCACCAGATTGGCTGAGGCTGGACAATGTTTTTTCACCTTTCTGACAGCAAAATTCAACCAGAGGGCTGGGATCGTCCCACTCCCAGAGGCCACAGTTTGACCTATGTGAGTTATTTAGTTGTCACACCTTTCAGCAGGTGCCCAGTGCAGAAACTCACTGATTTAGGCTCCAGATCAAAAAAGGTAACATGGTGGCCAGCCTGAGGGCATCTCCTTATGAGATGGGGGCAATATGTTTTGCTTCCTGGGGGCAAATGTGAACCAGGGTCCAGGACAATATCTGGGGGGGACTGCCCCGTCAATGCGCTTTATAGCAGTGTTGGTGAGGGGAGGTGTCAAAGGTCCCCTCACCTCAACCCCTGAAAGGGGAGGGATACTAGCAGGTGAGTGGAGGCACACAGAAAACCTCCTAGTGTTATGATTGGCTGCCCCTGTGATGAGATCACACAAAGAATTGGTAAAGGATTAATGGGCTAAAAATGACTACTCTGGGCTGTCTCCCGACAGGAAACGGATGTAATTTTTGACCAATAAAGTTGTGGCCTTGTTAGAACCTAAACCATGTGGTCCTTTCCTTCTTCCCTGCCACGAGCACACCAGAGAGAGAGTCCCTGTCGGACGGAGACCATTTCAGACTTTATCAGCAAACAATCTTCACTTCCAACCACCACCAGTGAAATTCCAGACAGGTGTAATTTTGAACTGATGTCCTACTTCCACAACTACATGTTGCCCTCTTAAATAACTTCTCTCTAAAAATGACACTGGAACCATCTTGCTCTATTTAATAATGTGAGAAAGTCCAGCTTTAAAGCACAGCCCTCTGAAGGCCAAGTAACATGTTGCTAATGAAGGGATTCAAGCACAGCGGAGGCCAATTGCACTGGCCATATTATGTTTCCATTTTTCTCCTACTGTCATTCCAGTCCCCGCTGCTACCATGAAAACAAAGGGACAGAGCTGTGAAGCACACTGGTGAGGATTAAAAATAATAGGGCAGAATGTGTTAAAATGTTTTGCAGAAAAGGAATGACTTTAGAACCTTCCTAGCAGCACGTATACACACATGCTGTACTGAGATCTACCTGGTGGTCAAAGAGTGGTGATCAAGAGATTTCAGAGAGGCATACATTCTCATTGTCTTTACTGTTGAAATGCAATTGTTGTCATGAAAGATCCATCATGGTGGTATGATTCTGGATTGTTTTTTTAAAAGATATTTTATTCCCCAAAGCTTAGGTAGATTATTGTTCCTCCACTTTTACTTCTCATCCCTCTTCTGAGAAAATGCTAAATAGAAAGGAGTTGCTGTCTCTTCATATATTTAAGGATGTTAAATGGAAACTTTTGGATGGCCAGATTTTTATCTTAGCTTGTTTCACCTAAGAAGTTTGAGAAATCTGATACCCAGCCTGGTCTTGCATCTGCACTAGCAGAGTTAATCGACACCTGTTGTATTTTTGAGATTAGAAACCTGCTCTCAATTTACTTTTCAAGAGCTACAAACAATTATTTGTATAAGACAAGTTCCTTGGAAGTGGAGTGCATAATAATTTGCTTAAATCGTTTCACATAATGCACTTCAGCACTTCTTCGTGCAGTTTTCAAGAGCCTCAGAGTGGGAATGCTATTTATCCTCATTACACAGTAGCCTCAATCTAAATAGAATAGCACAGCACATAAGTTTAAATGAGAAACGGAAGAGTCTACAGTTAATAGCTTTCTTAAATTGTTGTTAATGTGGCAGTGAAATGCATCTATCCCTTCCTTGCATAACAAAGCCTATATGTACTTTATTAATATCAGTCATCTGCCAGGCTAAGCAATACTTTTCCAGATATTTCATCCTGTATAGTTGTGCTATGTAAGACTGCTTTCTGCTGGATGGAGTATGTCAAATCTGTTCATTCATATGTAGCTTCTCTCTAACAACTGAGATAGAGGAACGGTTCCCTTAGGACTCCATCCTGCAAGGTTCTGGGCACTCTGGTTCCAATCCAGCAAAACACATCAACATGTACTTAATAGTATAAGCATGTGAGTAGTTCCCTAGGCTTCAGTTTGGGCCACCATAATGCTCAGCACAATGCAGGGTCAAGTCCCTAGTTAATGAGGAAGTAATCTGTGTGAGAGAGGCCAGGATTTCTAACCCTGATGCTGTAGATATGTGGCTAGTTGACAATAGTCGTGTTTTTTTTTTTTTAAATAATAAGATGGGTGAAAGAAACATTGTTGAGTTTGGTTAAAACCCCTGTTGGGATTGATAGGTGTGAACTCATCCCTCAATTAACATAACTGGAAACATAAGCCCTGCAGACAAAAGTGTATGTGAACCGGCCTAGGAGCTTTTGAGCTGAGTATTGTTTTGGGTAGGTGTGTGTGAGAGAGAACACACACCTACTGAGGTCACAATTTTGGGGTTTGGTGTTAGCTCAAAAAGGGCGGGGGGCTGGTAAGACAAGAAATTACTCCTTTTTGTTCTTGGTTACTTCTGTGTTCAGAGACACAGGACTTTGTACATTCCTTGATGTAGTTTTGTTTATTTACAAAGAAACACCTGGCTACCACCAATTTCTACTCCCAACTGGAACACCCACAGAGCCCTAAACTTTGACTAGTTGCTCTGATCAAAAAGGAGAAATGATATATTTGCAGCTGTGGATCATTAAACTAGAATATGTAGTTAGAGCCAGGAATAGAATCCTGGAATCCTGGCTCCAAGACTCCTGCTCTGCCACTGTCTTTTGTGACTATAAGCCAGAGAGAAACTGAAGCACAGGGAGGCTGTCTCTAAAATGGAAATAATACTTCTCTTTCTCATAGGAGAAGGGAGGCTCAATTTGAGGATAAACGTGTCCTTGTACATCTCTGCTCTCCTTTCCTTCTACTGCCCTTTTTTACACTCTCTATGCTTCTCCCAATGTTCTCTCCTTATTATTCCCTTAGGGCTTGACTGTGCAAGATGCTAAGTGTATGCTTAAATCCTTTGCTGGATTGGGGCCAGCAAGCAGGACCATTGAAGGCAGTGGGACAACTCTCATGCTTGAAGTGAAGCATTTGCTCAAGGGCTGTGCTTGATCAGGACTAGCGTATTCAGCACCTTGCATGACTGAGCCTTTAGTCTTCTCCTTGCCATTCATGATTCCGTGCCTCTTTCATGCTGGTTTGAACAGTCCCATATGCCTAGTCCACCAAGTGCCCTGCCTCTTCGGAAATCCCACTACTTCCACAAATCCTTCCCACTTTGTTCTCCTCACCAATACCCTCTGCTCATCTTTCTTGATCTGACCAGTTGTCCTGTGACTAGTCTCTCGGATTGTAAACTTTGGAGGCGAGGAAACATGTCAATTTTATGTTACATTTGCATCACTACATGCATGTCTAGTAACAATAATTGCAGAACGAATCCTACAATTAGATCACTGTAAGCAGACACTTATGCCCACGGGGAGGACCAGTGAGGTCAAGAGGGCTCTGTGTGGCCACAAGGACTACCTGTGTGGAACTGACTGCAGGATCAGGGGAAACCCCTGCAAAATGCTTTGAGATCCTTCAAAGAAAGAGACCAGTTCTAAGTACTGTTTCAATAGATCAGATTTAAAAATTAATTGAGTGCACCTCAGGCATTTTAAATGAACATATAGTGGGCCAGGTTTGGAAGTGGATAGTATGCTGCTGGGAAACCCAGATTTCCAGAGCTTTGTATGGGCTATTCCCTACTCCACATTCAAAAGGCTCCTTGTTCAAACTCCAGTCAGAATTTTAAAATAAAAACCCCTCAAAAATTTTGAAAGGGACTGACAGACAAATTGCATTGATCATGGCGTAAAGAGGAAAGCAGAGACAAGTCATAGTTTCAAATAAAGAAAATTACCAAGTTAGTACAAATTATTTCCAGGCCTATAAAAATATCTGACATCCGATTTAGCTACTTGTTTTAAACATGCATTTCAGTGCTTCAGTGGGTGAGGTGTTCTGCACACTGTTAGCTTAAATGTCTGCTCTTCAAAATGGTTAACAACTTCAGATCTCTGTGCTGGTAAGCTGTTAACTCTAACTAACCTCTCACTCACGCCTCACTTTTTAAAGAGTTTGGAGTTTACTTCTAGACTCACTTATCCAGCTTCTTAGTAAATAAGACAGTGCCTCCCGTAATATTTTATTTGCAAGTGACTTGACAGATCACCCAGGGTGCATTCCTAGCACTCATTTTACTGAATCATCACATTTTAAAATTCTTTACACAATGATGTCAGGAGGAAGCTCTGGATTAGCATTCCAATGTCAGTGTGCATGCCTTTTTTTTTTTTTAAATAGTCACAAAGACATTTGTATGAAGGCAGTTTGCAAATCAGAGAAATGTATATATTTACAATGAAGACATTGTGATTTCCTCAGTCCTGCTAAGGGGCTGCAAAATGTAACTTTGCAGCTACACTTCCTGTGCGTGTGTGTGAACTTCTGCCAAAAAGATGATGAAGAAATGCGGTGCATGATTTTTTCTGCAATGCCTCCTCAGCATGTGACTATTTTAATCTGATTTCCTCCCTGGTTTGTCTCTTTCTATTATGCTGGTTTCCTCATTATTATTATTATTTTTTCATTCTCTCTTTGAGTAGTTGATCAGATCCTGTGATCACCATTTTTTTTTTTTTTTTTTTTTGCCAGTAGCTCACGTGCACACATGGCGAGGAGCAAACTGACATCATTTGACATCACTCTGCTTCCTCATTTCAATATTAACTGTTTATCAGAAGAGAAACAGGTTTGGGGATAGGCTGGTTTTTTTTTTGGTTAGTGAGGTTTTTTCTCTTCACAGTAGCAGATGGAGCTTCCTCAAACTGCCCAGTGCTGTTTTTCATTTTAAAAGAGACAGGACTGTGGAAGTGTTTCACTTTCTGCTCTAGCTGGTGTATAGTAACAGCAGCAAAGCTGAGTGCCGCTGCTACTCTGCTCTCAGAGCAAACCTGTTAAAGGATTTTTCCCCCTCCATAAATCAATAGGCATGACACAGCTGCAGTTCAAAGATGCATTTTGGGTAAGTGTGCAGTTCCTCTATATTTCCTGTGTTATACCTTCATTTATACATCTAAAGAGATTTTCTATTAATTTAATTATAGTTCACTCTTCAAACTGAGTTTAGAAGCAAATTATGCTCCCCCCCAAAAAATATACTGTTTGCTATGATAACCATTTAACCTAAGACACATTATAAAGCGTTATGGTCAACTTGGACTATATGACAGGTGAGTTCTGATGCTTTATTTCTAAACTAAGTACTCAAACTCTTTTGAAAGGAACAAGGCTTAGTTTGTCATGCAGCCCCAAGACCACTTGCTTATAGGGAATTGTTGGAGTTAGGGAGTCACTACTCTGAGCAGGTGAACTGTTGCTAATGGTATTATGGTTTCTCTAATACTTGCTTTTAGAATTTTTCAAGCGTCAGCCAAACTAACAGCCCCACACAGAATCCTACCATGCACCCACCTGCTGTGTGTGTATCTAACTTAAACATGCAGAAGGGCATTCATGTTGCATTAAGGGCTCAGTATGCCAAACCATGAGTCAAGGTCTTCCCCCCCCCCTGCTTTTTTTTAAATGGAGATGGACTTAAAATCATGAGAATTTCAGTAATAATAATTTTTAGAGCGGGGGGATATTAATTTGCCTTTTGGTTTCTGAGCCTTTAGTTGTCATGTTTTCAATCTCTTCTCTGGAAACACAAGGGTTAGAAACAATTTGGTTTTTTTAATGAAAGCTGAGATTTGTAAGCAGGAGCTGGGGCTTTAAGAAAAACAACCAACGCTGTATGGCTTACAGGCTGAAAATGACACTTCTTCCCCACCCCTCTTTCCCTCCTTGCCTCTCCCCCAGCCCTGGAAAGCACCTGCAAAGGATCAGGAATCTACATGTGGGAAGGGAGTGAATATGAGTGCACTACCCCCATCATCCCCTCACCAAGCCTGAGGAGAATCCATTTAAAATTTAATTCAACCCTAATGCTGCATTAACTTTCATGTCACACCCACAGCACAATGAACCTCCTGTGGGTGAAGTGGAGGGGAAGGACCATGGGTGGAGTGGAGTGGGGAGATAAGGAAAAAGGAGAAGTGGTGCAGAGGTAAAAAAATAGAAATGGCTAACCTAAACAAAACTCCATATTCCCCAAATGAGAAGTAGGCAAACTCCATTTCCCTGCAATTACACTCCGGAAAGGGAGTCCAACTCCTTAGCAGCTTGTCTCTACGAGAGCTGCAAAGCCTGGTTACCGGAGAAGAGGCACACAGCAGGCCCTGGTGCCTTCTTCATCTTCTGCACAGATGATCCTGATCTCCAGTGAATATTGGAGACTCCACAGTTCCGCGGACCAGACACTGGATTCTTTCCTGGGGTGGGTGCCAATGGTTTCCCTGGGTGAGCTTTTCTCCCTTCAATCATCTCCGGGGGTTTTCCCACAGGAGGAGCTTTGAGCAGTTAAAATAGGACCCGAAAATACAAAAATTAAAGTTCCTATTGTAATGCTAACACAGCCGTGGGTGCACGTAGGAGAGATTTTCCAGGCCTGTTTTTTCTGTTAAGGTTGGTAAATGTACAGTGTAATATTCAGGATGGGGAAATGTAGCTAGTCAGCGCTACTGTAACTTCAGCTTCTGCATTTTGAGACTTCTTTTTAAACTGTGCAACTTACATTTTGCATAATACTTTTTTTGTATGTAGGAGCCAGATCCTCAGTTGGAGTAAATCAGCATAGCTCTGTGGAAGTCCATGGAGCTATGCTAATTTACACCAGTTGATAATCTGGTCCTAGCAAGGTTTTGGTTGTGTTTTTTCCCAGTAAAAGCCCATTGCCTGTATTTTGGAATGTTAGTATTTGAATAATTCCTACTAGGCTTTGAAGTTTACACCTCCTTAAAGTGAACATACCTTTGTTTTTGCTATTGTCTGACTACAAAGAGTTTTTTTGCAGGGCTTAGTTAATAAGGTAGAAACACATCCGGTGGCTGTATCTTCACAATTAAAAAAACTAAAATAAAAGCTTAGAATGTACAGGATATTGCACAATGTGCAACACCTCACAGCGAGGCACTATAAATCACAGGATCGGCAGTTTATTTCCCATCCATGAGTTTCTGCTATGTCCAATAGCAAGACAGGTTTTGGAAGAGATTTGCTGTGTCTCTTTCAATGAGAGATTCATCTCCCACATTCAACTGGCCCCAACAGCTGTGACTATGTCTTCATGACAAAACAAGGTGGTTTTCACCTCATGGTAGCTATCTTGAGATAGCTCCTTAAAAACCTAGTGGAGACAAGGCAAAGGTAGTTCCTATCTCAATGTACCTGGTCAAGGTCAACCCCAGGTGAGGGGTATACTGTTCACCTCAACTAGCAATTATGAGGTAAAAACTACCTGTGCTTCATCTACACTAGGATTTAAGTTGAGGGAGTTGAGGCAAAGATAGCTTTTAGCTTGTCATAGCTAGTCGAAGTCAACACTGTACCCTTTGCTGGGGTTGACCTTGACAGGGAGATAAAAAGTAACCATACCTTGTCTCCACTAGGGTTCTATATTGAGGGAGCTATCTTGTGTTAACAACTGTTGTATTACAGAACACCCACTCATACACACTCTTTTGCAGTGAATACATGACCTGAGAGCAGCAGATCTATGTCTTTAGGGCTGGGTAGAGAAAACACACAGTTCACCCTGCCTCTTAAGTGTTGCCCATACTTTAAAGCTGAACCCTCTTTCCGGAAAATGAATCATTACAACTGGTTTAATTTTTCATTTCCTCCCCCAGTCAAACATATGGAAAATTTAGCACAGAAATGACTTTGCTAAATTTCACGCTTCAGCCATTTTTGCTGTAAACTGGACTTGGGGAAAACAAAAATCAGTAGAATTTTTTTTAATTGCAAAGTATTTTTAAAACTGTCTACAAACTCAGCAACTGCTGAAGGAAATTTGGTCAAACTCTCCGTAAAATTTGCTGGAACTGGATACGGCTTTTGCTGGCACCTTTCAATGCTGTTCCTTAATCATCTTGGAAGACAGAGTATAATTTTCAAAAGCACCCAAGTGACTTAGGGGCCTATGTCTCATTTTCAAGTGACTTAGGCACTTAGGGCATGATCCCAAGTTCACTGAAGTCAATAGAAAGACTTCCCATTGACTTCAGCGGGGTTTGAATCAGGCCCTGGGGAATCTAAATCTCATTGAAAGTCACTAGAATTGGAGCTCCTAAATGTGGGACCTAGTCATAAATCATCTAGATGCTATTGAAAATGTGACCAGCAACATGAGGTTCTTGCTTCCCAACCCTGGACTGAGCACAGCACTCTCAATTTCTGGTCATTCAGAGTGAAAAGTATTAGCAAATTTTACTGGCAAACAAGCTGATTCCTCTCTCTCATAACTTTAAATACATTCTGTGCAAGATACACTGCAAAATCTACTGCCTAGGTGAACCCCAAACATTACTTTGGCTTTGTGATTGCTCTCAATATTTCTGCACACAGGTATACTATTTGTACACAGATGGCTAAAGTAAAAGTTTTGATTTCTAATGAGGCTGTGGCCCATGATATGCAGGCGCAGAAACAAACCTAAGAGTCCAACATTTCCGCAGGCATAATAAGAACTGTTTGAGAGACTTAGCAGACACATACTTAGTACACACTATTCTGATTGATATTTTATTTTACAAGGAGGCTCTTTTTACATGGTGAAACCATTAGACACTCAAGATGTTTGCCTACTTTCCTGTAATAATAAATAATAATAATAATAATAAAAGAGAGCTGGAAAAAATTGTATTTATGTGTAGGAATGATACAAACACCTTGATGTAGCTACATGAAGGTCAACTGCCACCCGATATTGATCTAGACTCTCTACACTGAAGTAAAAGCTACCTGTGGCTTGACTCCACTAGGATTTTGCATTGCAGTAGCTATCTCTGTGTAAAAACGCATTCGTTCTCCCCCCCACCCCCAAGCAAAGACACAGCCACAGTTTGCAGGGTTTAATGTCTCCACAGCAGCAAGGGAGAAGCTAGAAACGCACTGAATAGGATCTGTGGCCCTTCCTGTGCAGAAGAACAAAATGGATGGTTGTGCAGATCTCCATCCAAGAATAGTCTAGCTATATTAGCTTTATTTCATCACAATGGACTAGGTTAGTAGTACATTTTCAGTGCATTGGATTTCACATGCAACAGATAGAGTTTGATGGCTCCTATAAGCTTATTCCTCCTGCCACTAGAAGAACGGGTTAGTTCAGTCTAATATTGTTTTGATTTCTTTTGGTGAAAACTATTAGAATCAAGCATCTGGAAGTGTAGTGCAGGCCAGTGTTTAGAGCAGGCATCTGGGAAGCAGGACTCGAGTCTTTTCCCTATTTTTTTCTATAGATTCGCTTTGTGATCTTGTAGGCAAGTCACTTAGTCTCACTTTACTCATCTGGAAAACCAGCATAGCACTTGTCCATTTCACAGTGGTCTTCTGAGCTTTAATATTTGTAGATACAGCATAGTAATTCAATACAGCCAGAGTTTCAGCAGACTCGAGTTGGGTTCAAGGGGAACAGAAACATTTCATTAGCCAGAAATATTATTGCAAATTAGGGATCCCAGTTTTTGACTGGATAGTGAGTTCCCAAAGCAATTTAAGAGAAGTCTGGGCCTTTCTAAAGGGAGTGAAATAATAAAAAAAATACATAGTGTAATCAACAAATGAAAAGGGCCATCTGCCAATTTTCAGAAACAGCATTATGAAAGCTTTGAAAGGGAAACACTGAACTAATGAAGAATGCCTTTGCTGTGGGTGTCCAGACGCCATAAAAAGAAAAATATTGAAAGCCAGGAAAATACTGGGACACATTGTCTATGCTTTTGGAATACAAAACTGAGAAATGGAACTATTCTGATGGTATACATCTGGGGTTGTACTGTATGTTGGCCATCAAAAAAGGTGCTAAAAATGTTGTAATCTATGGTCTGCAGGATCCCTTTGATAAGCAAACTTATCAGAACAAATGATCTTGTCCTATGAGACTAGTGCTCAAGTTATTTTGGGGATAGTTAATTTGAAGAGAAATAATAGACAGTCAACACCAGCTGTTAAACATAGACTGGAGCTAATGGTTCCTTTTCTGACCTACATCTCTACCGCAACAGTGAGTGCATGCGTAAAAAGTGCAGGTACTGATGAGAATACAGTCTACAATAATACTGCTCCTGCTTCCTGAGCTTAATCTGGAGAACCGCTATCTTGCTCAAAAGTGACCTCAATGATTCAAGAAGAAGAAGAAGAAGGAGAACCCAGCGGATGAGACTGTAAACCCAGTTTGGAAGTTTAACATAAGAATTTTTAACATTATTTAACATCTACACAGTAAAGTTTTTCAATCATTTAAACAAATGTAGCAGGACAGAGGCTGCGACAGTAACAGAAAGAGTTACTTCAAATTAAAACAATATTTTGCAACAAGAGTATCTTGCCATAAGAATATTCAAGTTCAGAGCAAGAGTCATGGAGCTCTTATTGAATGCTGTTTAACCACTACCATTTCTGCCACCAGCACTCAGATCTTCTAGTTGTCACAGCTTGTGCAGTCCATCACGGGACTCAAAATGACAAATCTGTCCCAATTCTACACACTCTATTGGGCACAAATGGGCAATTTCTTTTCTTTACTCATGTTTCCTACATTCTCTTTACATCCAAATTTCAATTATTATTAGGCGGGCATAGCTTTGTACAAATGTCGTTGACCCACGGCTGGGAAACTTGTTCTCGTATATAGTAAAATCAATTAGATTCAAAGATCTAATCTCTTAAGTTTTTCCCTCACTGTGGACTGCATCATTAACCTTCTCCTCCCCACCTGATGTCTCACTTTGCCAGGATTGGATCATAGTAGCACAGCCACATACCTGCTTCATTGAAGTTTGCAATGATTCAAGAGAAGTAGCAAGAAAAATGTCTTACATCACCTAACTTAAGGGGCATGTTCTCTTGTACTGCTTTGAAGATGCTGTGGAATGTTCTTTGACACTCACTGGGCATTTGTATGGATGGCACATCAGGTTGCCTAGGAAACAGCAGATTTTTGGTTCCTTCCTCTGTCTTTATCTCACCAATGTCATTTTTTGGTTTTACTTTCATGCCATAGTGCAGCAAGGCGGATTCTGACTGTCAGATGGTATGTAATACACTTGCTTAATCTCAGGCGGCTCATCTGTTTTTTGTTGTAAAACATTTCTCAGCAACTACAGTCAAATAACGTAAAGCTGACAATACAATTCCATCTGGGCTGAGTCAAACACTGAAGGTACATAACCCAGCACTGTAATCATTCAGTGTTATTTTGGAGGTCCAGGATAAGAAAAAAAAGAAAAAGAATGTTGAAAATATGCATCCAAGTTCCAGCAGTTTCTCAGTTCCTTAAAAAGTTACCTCTTTACTAGAAATGGAATTCTGCTTCCATGTGTTAAGAAACCTAACTGGATAAGTCTCAGAAATTGAAAAGTTCCATGGCTGCAGCTGAGCAGTCTTAAAGGAAAACAGAAGCAAAGTGCCATAACGCCTTAGAAAACTCAGTAGCAAAGAGCTATTCACAGCAAGGGTTAAAAAAGGGTTTAGAGACATCAGCTGTTGTTCCTCTATACAGAGGCAAGAGCAAATAAAAAAGAGATTTGTAAAGAAACAGTTTTTTCAAACCTTGGGGCAGGTTGGCTGATGGTGGCCGAAAGCACCCCTGAATTCACACCCTATACACCATTGTAATACTCTTTGTACAGAAATACCTGGTGAGGTATCATCTGAAAACTAGTAACTTGCTGGTCAGTAATATCATAGTGAAATGTATGTAGCAACATCATATGTACAGTTATGAATTCCCCCTGTATGATGTTATTAGCACATGTTCAAAAGCAGACAGCCCTTTCTAGGTAAAAATTGTTAAACAGTCTATCCTAAACAGAGAAATATGTGTTTCTCTCCATTTACATATAAGTAGTAAACAGAGTCCTCAAGACAGCAGGGGGAGGGGATAGCAGGAAACAGACCAATTTGCATTTCAGCAAAAACACATGGGGAAAGAAAATCATGGAGCCTCCTTCACCACCAGACTCCAGATCGCCTTCTTTACTGCATGAATGAATTCACTTTAAAGGTCCACTGGACCATAAAGGAAAGGGGCAGAGAACCTCAAGTTCTCTCTCTTTCACCTATGAAGAGGAAGACACCAGCACCCTTGGGCCTCTGGGAGAGATCTTGACCAAGAAAAGAGTCAGTCCCATCTTGCTGGAAGACTGTGGGTGAGAAAGACCATCTTAAGCAAACCCTTGAACCAAAACTTGCTAGATTAAATTTCAGCAGGGCCAGTGCAAGGAAGTTGAACGCCCTAGGCAAAACTTCTACCTTGCGCCCCCCCACCAAGCCCTGCGGCAGCTCCCCACCCCCCTCTCTGCCCTGAGGCCCCCCCCACGGCAGCTCCCCCCCCCGGGGAGCCGTGCGGCAGCCCCTCACCCCAGCTCACCTCTGCTCTGTCTCCTCCTCGAGCATGCTGCCCCTGCTCTAATTCTCCTCCCCTCCCAGGCTTGCGGCGCCAAATAGCTGATTGGCGCCACAAGCCTGGGAGGCGGGAGAAGTGGAGCGGCGACAGCGTGCTCGGGGAGGGGGTGTAGCAGAGGTGAGCTGGGGTGGGGAGCCCTGCGGCAGCTCCCCCTCCCCCGCGGCAGCTTCACACGCCCCCGGCCCGGGGAGCCGTGCGGCAGCTCCCCACCCCAGCTCACCTCTGCTCTGCCTCCTCCCTGAGCACGCCGCCCCCCCTGCTCTAATTCTCCTCCCCTCCCAGGCTTGTGGTGCCAAACAGCTGATTGGTGCTGCAAGCCTGGGAGGCAGGAGAAGTGGAGCGGCGACCACGTGCTCGGGGAGGGGGCGTAGGAACGCTGTAAAAAAAAATTGGGGGCACCGCTTTTTGGCACCCCCAAATCTTGGCGCCCTAGGCAACTGCCTAGTTTGCCTAAATGGTCGCACTGGCCCTGAGTTTTAGACATTTAAATGTTTTCACTTTTATCTTCTTGTACCTAGGGCTGTCAATTAATCGCAGTTAACTCACGTGATTAACTCAAAAAATTAATCGTGATTAATCGCACTATTAAACAATAGAATACCAATTGCAATGTAGTACATATTTTGGATGTTTTTCTACAATTTCAAATATATCAATTTCAATTACAACACAGAATACAACATGTACAGTGCTCACTTTATATTATTTTTTATTATAAATATTTGCACTGTAAAAATGATAAAAGAAATAGTATTTTTCAATTTTCCTCGTACAAGTACTGTAATGCAATCCTTTTATCACAAAAGTGCACCTTACAAATGTAGTTTTGTTTTGTTATATAACTGCACTCAAAACCAAAACAATGTAAAACTTTGGAGCCTACAAGTCCACTCAGTCCTACTTCTTGTTCAGCCAATCGCTAAGAGAAACAAGTTTGTTTACATTTACAGGAGATAATGCTGCCCACTTCTTAATTATATTGTCACCTGAAAGTGAGAAAAGGTGTTCGCATGGCACTGTTGTAGCTGGCGTCGCATGATATTTACATGCCAGATGTGCTAAAGATTCATATGCCTCTTCATGCTTTGGCCACCATTCCAGAGGACATGCTTTCATGCTGATGACGCTTGTTAAAAAAAATAATGTGTTAATTAAATTTGTGACTGAACTCCTTGGGGAGAATTGTATGTCTCCTGCTCTGTTTTACCCGCATTCTGCCATACATTTCATGTTATAGCAGTCTCGGATGATGACCCAGCACATGTTCGTTTTAAGAACACTTTCACTGCAAATTTGACAAAATGCAAAGAAGATACCATTGTGAAATTTCTAAAGATAGCTACAGCACTCGACCCAAGATTTAAAAATCTGAAGTGCCTTCCAAAATCTGAGAGGGATGAGGTGTGGTGCATGCTTTCAGAAGTCTTAAAAGAGCAACACTCTGGTAAGGAAACTACAGAACCCAAACCTCCAAAAAAGAAAGTCAACCTTCTGCTGGTGGCATCTGACTCAGATGATGAAAATGAACATGCGATGGTCCCCACTGCTTTGTTATCAAGCAGAACCTGTCATCAGCACGGACACATGTTCTCTGGAATGGTGGTTGAAGAATCAAGGGACATATGAATCTTTAGTGCATCTGGCATGTAAATATCTTGCAACGCTGGCTACAACAGTGCCATGCAAACACTTCTTCTCACTTTCAGGTGATGTAAAAAAGAAAGAAGCAGGTAGCATTATCTTCTGCAAATGTAAACAAACTGGTTTGTCTGAGCGATTGGCTGAACAAGAAGTAGGACTGATTAGACTTGTAGACTCTAAAGTTTTATGTTGTTTTATTTTTGAATGCAGGTTTTTTTTGTACATAATTCTACATTTGTAAGTTCAACTTTTATAATAAAGAGATTGCACTACAGTACTTGTATTAGGTGAATTGAAAAATACTATTTTTTTTGCAGTGCAAATATTTGTAATGAAAAATAAATATAAAGTGAGCACTGTACACTTTGTATTCTGTGTTGTAATTAAAATTAATATATTTGAATATGTAGAAAACATCCAAAAATATTTAAATAAATGGTATTCCATTATTGTTTAACACTGCAAATAATCGCACAATTAATTTTTTTAATCGCTTGGCAGCCCTACTTGTAACCCTTTCTAACTTTATTTCTTTTACTTAGCATCAGTTAACCTATGTTCTATTGTAAATAAATTAGTTTTATTTTACTATAATCCAACTCAGTGAGGTGTTTCAAGGGAAGAATGTATTCACCTCAGCTACATTGATAAGCTGGGATGTGTTTTTGTGTCTTTAGAGGAACAAATGAACCTTATTATTTCTCTGAGTTGTTCAGGAGAGGGCTGGACACTTCAGGGTACAGTAAACAAACCCAATTTTCTCTCTTTCCTCATAGACTGTTAATCATTTTTGTTGCTCTCCTCTAGACTTTCTCCAATTTGTCCACATCTTTCTTGAAATATGGCACACAGAAATGGACACAATACTCCAGTTGAGGCCTTATCAGTGTGGGATAGAGCAGAAGAATGACTTCTCGTGTCTTCCTTACAACACTCCTGCTAATACACACCAAAATGTTTGCTTTTTTTGCAGCAGTGTTATACTGTTGACTAATATTTAACTTCTGATCCACTATGACCCCAGATCTCTTTCCACAGTATTCCTTCCTAGGTAGTCATTTCCCATTTTGTATGTGTGCAATTGATTGTTCATTCCTAAGCATTTGTCCTTACTGAATTTCATCCTATTTACTTCAGACCATTTCTCCAGTTTGCCAGACCATTTTGAATTTTAATCCAACCCCTCCCAGCTTGGTATCACCCACAAACTTTATAAGTGTACTCACTATACCATTATCTAAATCATTTACAAAGGGCTGGTCTACACTCTCTATACCATTATCTAAATCATTTACAAAGGGCTGGTCTACACGCGAATAGCGTAGCTGAAGTCGAAGTATCTTTGATCGAATTACCTGGGGTCCACACGGCGCGGGATTGACGGCCGCGGCTCCACCGTCGACTGCACTACCGCCGCTCACTCTGGTGGAGTTCCGGAGTCGATGGTGAGCGCGTTCTTAACGAGATGAGATATATCGATCCCGGATAAATGGATTGCCCAGAAAGACATACCCAAAGATATTGAAGAGAACTGGACCCAGGACTGATTCTCTGCAGAACCCCACTCAATATGCCCTTCCAGCTTGACTGTGAACCACTGATAACTACTCTTTGGGAATGATTTTCCAAGCAGTTATGCATTCACCTTATAGTACCTCCATCTAGGCTGTATTTCCCTAGCTTATTTATGAGAAGGTCATGTGGGACTGTATCAAAAGCCTTACTAAAGTCAATATATACCATATCTACCACACATCCCCACCCATAAGACTTGTTACCCTGTCAAAAAAAGGTTGGTATGACATGATTTGTTCTTGACAAAATGTTTTCTTCCTGCTCTGAGCTATGCTTTCATTCCATCCTGAACACCGCAAGGAGGCCTCACATGTGAAATAGTGATTGGAATTCTCTGCTAGGCTCTCTTTAACAAAAAAAAAACAAAAACAAAAACAAAGGACAAATACAAACTTGGAGTCCAATCTTGCTCTCAACCTTGATTGGGGGGTTCTAGTCACTACTGTGATACAAACAATAAAAACTCCAAGAGACTTCAATGCAGCAAAAATCAAGACATTGGTTACATAGTTCCATCCTGTTATCACAATTCCGAGCGCCTCAGGGAACAGTAGGAGAGTCATAGAGGTTAAGGCCAGAAGGGACCACCAGTTCCTCTAGCCTGATCGACTGTATATCACAAGTATCAGGGGGTAGCCGTGTTAGTCTGTAGCCACAAAACACAAAATATATCACAGAACACCAACTCCATCCAGCACCCACACCCTAAACCCAACAACTGAAATTAGACCAAAGAGGTAATAACCAAGTGAGACTTGGCCACAGGGAGGGGTTACTCAGTGAGTAGAGTGCGCTCAGAGGGATAGCCTCGGGAGATTGACCAACATGAAATGTGGCTGTCACAGGGGGAGAGCAGTCAGACAATCTTGCAGTTCTTTACAGCATGACATACTATGGAGCAGACCAGTTACAGCATCAGTTTGTTTTATACCAGAAAGGCTTATGGCGAAAGAGAAAGTTTCCTAAGGATCAACATTGTCTAGTTTTCTCTTCCAGTTGAACAGGCATTTCATTCTAGTTAGCTGGAGCTGCAGCTCCGAGTCAATGAGACCATTCACAATGCCACTATGCCTGCTAGTAAGGGCTGATCTAAACAATAGTTTTTGCTGTTCAAACCAATACAGTGTAATCACTAGTCTGGATGCAGTTATGTCAATATGAAAGTGTTTATATCATAGCTTGTATCAGAATAGGGATGTGTCCATATGAAACTTCCTACCAAAATAGAGTTTTCCGTTCCAAAGCAGTTTAGTTATTCTGGGATAAGGTGCAAGAGAAAGCAATGTAAGACAATTTGTGTGTGGATAGTAGGCAGGTTCTGCCTGAAAAAGCAAAGTTGTATCAGTAGAATGTTCCATGTTTTCATGAAACACTTGTTAGTTGTGCGGAATTTCTTTTTGTCGTCAGATTGCACAATTTTTCAGGTTTTGTGACACACCATCCTGATAGATTGAGTTGGCATATTGCATCATATTGAGTAACAGGATGTGTTGAAAATTATTTGGAAGATCAAGATCATTAGTTAAATGTGGATTTTGTGGTTTGAGAGGACTATCTAGCCATGTGGATAATCTCTGCTAGGAGCCAGAGGAATTCATTCCCATATACAACAAGGAATAGAGAAAATTTCCTAAACACGTGTCCTTTCATATTCTGGAGATCTACCACACACAAACCTCTCACTGAGAAAACTGAGGCTCAGATGGGGAAAAGGCCTAGAGAATGGCTGTGTGACTTTAAAGTGAAACAAGTTCAGGAAGGAGTAAATGAATCAATGTGAAGAAGCAGTTTGTACTTAAAAGCTCTATAAGAAGAATTGACAGAAAAGTTTGTTAGCGAGGAGAGAGAGGAGGCATGTCCCTGTTGTAGTGGATTAACATATTTTCCATAACCTTTATAGATCTGGGATCAAATCCTGCTTAGGTTGTAAATTCAAGGGAATTGAGTGGTCTCACTTTTAGTCCTCAGTTGATGATGTCTCACATCTCAAAACCACTACTGCAGCCAGCCTGCTGTCTCAGAATGGTTATCATGCTAACGGGGGGAATCCTCAGTTCAAACCCTTGACTGTCTCGATCCTCAAGCCAGGAAGTGCTTAAAGCACTATGGAAACAGAAAATGTCACCTCCAAAGGGGTATCTGTTTGTCCACAACAGTGGCACCGGCTGGCTACTTAAAAATAATATATTTATGGATCTCTGAAAGTCTAGTACAGGGGTCAGCAACCTTTCAGAAGTGGTGTGCCGAGTCTTCATTTATTCACTCTAATTTAAGATTTCGCATGCCAGTAGTACATTTTAACGTTTTTAGAAGGTCTCTTTCTATAAGTCTATAATATATTACTAAACTATTGTTGTATGTAAAGTAAATAAGGTTTTTAAAATGTTTAAGAAGCTTCTTTTAAAATTAAATTAAAATGCAGAGCCCCCCGGACCGGTGGCCAGGACCTGGGCAGTGTGAGTGCCACTGAAAATCAACATGCGTGCCATAGGTTGCCTACCCCTGGTCTAGTATCTATTTTACATAAGGACCAGGATGCTCTAAATTACGTTGAGAGACAGTTTGGCGTATGCTCAGGCTGACCACTTAGGGAGGCGTAAAAAGGTACCTTTGCCCTCACACCTGAGCTGCTCAGAACTGTACGACTGCTTAACCCAGCTGCAGCTCAGGATGGAGCCGAACATGTATCTGAAGACAGGAGAAGATTTTTTCTTAAAAAGAGATACTGGAAATAAAACAGGGAGGAACAGATACATAAATGTGGGGAAAATTTTTGGCCTGAGTTTTGTAATATCTGCATATTCACTATTAACAGAAGTTAGATTGAGACCAAGAGTCTTCCCCAAATTTTATTTTCAGTTTCTCTTACGTGATTAAATATTATCTAATAATATGCTGGAACAACCTTTGACCTAGCCTTTAGCCCATGTATCTACCAGAAACCAAAATGCCCTCAGAAAAACAACACTACTCTCTGGCCTCACTCCATAACAAATAGGTGGAAGTGACTGAGTCAGATTTCTCTGTCCTTAGATTATCCAGTAACGGACAACCTTGGTTTGTTGATTAAGCTGAGGCATAAGTCATCTGATGACAGAAAAGTTTAAAGGAACACCACTACCTTGAAAATCTCACTTATCTCAACATTTTGCACAAACTGTACCTGTAGGTAACTACATTCTAAACAAAAGAAGTTGGCAAAAGAATCTTGGTTTTTGTAGAGTAGAACCTCAGAGTTACAAACACCAGAGTTATGAACTGACTGGTCAACCACACACCTCCTTTGGAACTGGAAGTACGCAATCAGGCAGCAGCAAAGACAAAAAAAAGCAAATACAGTACAGTGCTGTGTTAAACGTAAACTACTAAAACAATTAAGGGGAAGTTTAAAAAAAGATTTGACAAGGTAAGGAAACTGTTTCTGAACTTGTTTCATTTAAATCAAGATGGTTAAAAGCAGCATTTTTCTTCTGTATAGTAAAGTTGTAAAGCTGCATTAAATCAAAGTTCAGTTGTAAACTTTTGAAAGAATCACCATAACGTTTTGTTCAGTTACAAACATTTCCGAGTTACAAACAACCTCTGTTCCTGAGGTGTTTGTAACTAGGGTGACCAGATCGCAAGAGTGAAATATCAGGACACTTTGGTCGAGTGGGGAGGGGTGAGGGAGGGGAGAACAGACAGACACAAGTGCACAGCCCAGACCAGAGCCAGAGGCACACTGGTTCGCCTGGCCCTGTGCTACCAGCGTGCCCTTCCTGTTGAGGGTGGGCCCATGTTGCGCCACACAGCTCCCCTGCCCAGCGCTCCCTGGATCCACTATGCCCAGAGCCAGGGCTGGCTCCAGCTTTTTTGCTGCCCCAAGCGGCGAAGCGAAAGAGAAAGGCGCGATTGGTGGCACTTCGGTGGCAGCTCTACCGCACCGCTTCATTCTTCAGCGGCAATTTGGCAGCAAGTCCTTCACTCCAAGAGGGACAGAAGAGGGTCCCCGCCACCGAATTGCTGCCGAAGACCCAGACCTGCCACCCCTTTCCATTGGCCGCCCCAAGCACCTGCTTCCTTCGCTGGTGCCTGGAGCTGGCACTGCCCAGAGCCCCCCTACAACCCTTCCACCACAAATGCACAGTGCTGTGCACACATACCCAGCCCAGCGCCCCCCTTCCCACAACCCCACCACAGCTGCCAGCACCCCACACAGAACCCCCACCTCGCTAGTTTCCCAATACACACAGATTTCCCCTCCCTCCCTTCCTTCCTCCCTAGGGTGACCAGATGAGGGGAAGAAAATATCGGGACACATGGTGGGGGGGGGGGATGTCTGCCGCAGAGAAAAAAAAAAAAAAAAAAAAAAAGCTGAGTCCCGCCGGCTGAGCGAAAAAAAAAAGAAAAAAAAAGAAAAAAAAAAAAAAGGGCTGCCGGCAGATATCAGGACAAAATGCGTCTGTGGGACAGACACCGAAATATCGGGACGTCTGGTCACCCTATTCCTCCCCCCCAGTGCCCTTCCCCACAGCCCCACCACCACAACTACACAATGCTCCACACAGACCTGCACTGCCCAGTGCGCTGCCACACACAGATCTTCCCAACTGCGCAGCACCCCCCCAACAGGCCCCTACTGTCTAGCACCCCAAAACACACAAACCTCCCCCACTGCCCAGCGGCCTCCACAACCTCACAGTCCAGCAGCGCGCACACACCTCCCAGACACTCACTCCATCACACCCTGCCCCCTTCCCCGGCTGCACTCACCAGCCCTGCTAGGAGGTGTCTGGGGTGAGAGTGGCGAGGGGAGTCTCCAGACACTCCATGTGCTGCGCCTGCCACAAGCGCAAGCTCTGTGGCTCCCATTGGCCGAGAAAAGCACCAATGGGAGCTGCTGGAGCCGCGGAGTGGGGCTTGCACGCGCTGGCAGCATGCACAGCCCCCCCAACCCTAAGAGCCAGAGGGACTTGCCAGGGGCATGTTGGGGAGTCCCGGCGGTGCTCACCTGGGGCGGCTCCCATCCTGGGAAGCATCCGGCAGGCGGGTCCCTTTGGCTCCTAGGGTCAGGGGTCGGGGGGGGAGGAGGGCGGAGGGCTCTCTGCCTGCTTCCGGCACCTGCAAGCCCTGCCCCTGCAGCACACGGTGCTCCTGCTGGCGGGTGGGTGCCGGGAGCTGCCCCAGGAAGCGTTGCTGCGGTTGCGGTCCATATAGTCCCCGATATCAGGACAAAGGGTGTCCCGACCGATGTAAGGTCGGCACGCGGGACAAGTCCCCTAAAATCAGGTCTGTACCGATAATATCGGGACGTCTGGTCATCCTATTTGTAACTCTGAGGTTCTACATAGTTAGTTTGCTTTTGCATTTAGAATCATAGGGTTAGAAGGGACCACAAGGGTCATCTAGGCTAACCCTCTGCCAAGATGCAGGATTTGTTGTGGCTAAACCATCCAAGGCTATCCAGCCTCCTTTTGAAAACCTCCAGTGAAGAAGTTTCCATAACTTCCTAGACAGTCTGTTCCATTGTCCTACTGTTCTTACAGTTAGGAAGTTTTTTTCCTGAGATTTAATGTAAATCTGCTATGCAGTAGTTTGAACCCATTGCCTCTTGACCTGCCCTCTGTATCAAGAGAGAACAGCTTTTCTCCATCTTTTTTATGGCAGCCTTTCAAGTATTTGAAGACCACTATCATGTCCCCCCTTAATCTCCAACTAAAAAAAAACCATACCCAGTTATTCTAGTCTCTGCTTATATGGCTTGCACTCCATCCCTTTGATCATCTTTGTCACTTGCCTCTGGATCCTTTTCAGTTTTTCTACATCCTTTCTATACATTGGTGACCAAAACTGGACACAGTACTCCAGCTGAGGCCTAACCAGTGCCGAATAGAACAGGGCTATCACCTCCATGGCTTGCAAGCTATGCCTCTGTTAATGCAACTTAAAACTGCATTTGCTTTTTTTTGCAACAGCATCACATTGCTGACTCATGTTCAGGTTGTGATCCACCACTACCCCCGGATCCTTCTCAGCAGTGCTGCTGCCAGGCCAGTTACCCCCATTCCATATTTGTGCATTTGGTTTTTCTTCCCTAGGTGTAGCACCTTACATTTGTCTTTGTTGAATTTAATTTTGTTGTCTATAGCCCAGTTCTCCAATTTATCAAGATCCCTCTGAATTTTAGCTCTATCCTCCAAAGCATTGGCAACCCCTCCCCCCAGCTTTGTGTCATCTGCAAATTTGATCAGTGTGCTCTCTATTCCTGCATCTAGGTCATTAATAAGATGTTAAAACAACACCAGACCCAAAACAGATCCCTGTGGAACCCCACTTGAGACCTCCCTCCAATCTGACATCAGCTTATGTATCAGAATGTCACGTGGGACTGTGTCAAAAGCTTTGCTGAAATCCAGGTATCTTATGTCCATCACATTCCCCCTATCCATCAAACCAGTTACCTTGTCAAAGAAGGAAATCAAGCTGGTTTGGCATGATTTGTTCTTGGTAAATCCATGCTGACTGCTAGTGATTACCCCTACACCCCCAGGTATTTGCAAATGGAATGTTTTATACATTGCTCTAGTAACTTCCCAGGTAAAGTCAGACCAGGGCCGGCTCCAGGCACCAGCTTACCAAGTAGGTGCTTGGGGCGGCCACTTCGGAGAGGGGCGGCACGTCCAGCTGTTCGGCAGCAATTCAGCAGACGGTCCCTTACTCCTGCTTGGAGCGAAGGACCTTCCACCGAATTGCCGCTGCAGATTGCGATCACGATCGCGGCTTTTTTGTTTTTGTTTTGTTTTGTTTGTTTGGCTGCTTGGGGCGGCCAAAACCCTGGAGCCGGCCCTTAGTCAGACTGACTAGTCTATAGTTCCCTGGCTCCTCCTTTTTCCTCTTTTTAAAGATGGGCACTACGTTAGCCCTTCTCCAGTCTTCTGGGACTTCTCCTGTCATCCATGAATTTGCAAATATTATTGCCAGTGGCTCTGAGATTTCTTCAGCTAATTCCTTCAGTTCCCTCTGGCCCTGCTGATTTGAATTCATTCAAATTGATCAGAAGATCTCTGATGTGTTCTTTACTTATCCCCAATCTGTATCCCTTCCCCTTTACATCAGCATTTGATGAAATGTATAGTTTCCCTGTTTCACCTGTATGATCTATCAGTCAGTTTTTTCTTTGCTGAAAAGACCCTTAAAAACCAGAACAGGTGAACAGAAAATCCCTTATCATAATTTCTAAAGGACTTAACACACATTTCAGGACACACTATTTAAGAAATTGGAATTTTTCTAGATTAAGTCTTTTCAAAACACCTTTGAGCTGATAGCGTCATAGTGCAGGACAGCATACGAGGTTGATGGCTCCAAATCTCCATTGTGACCTGTGTTCTATGCATCACTCCAGTACCAGAAAGGGGGTTAAAAGCTGGTGAAGAGGGCCCCAAGGAAATATAACCTGCAGAAAGGGCCTCCCTGGTCAGCACAGAGCTTCTGCAAAGGTACCATGATGTTAGCCTACTATCCCAGTTTCCAGCACTGGTAGAGTATCAGGGGTCTGGAGATGTGTTGCTGTGCTCCAGCCATTCTCCACTTCTGATGCCCTGTGAGAGGCGATTGGAAACAAAGTCAATTTAGAGCAATCTTGCAGCTGCTCTAACTAACTCTGAGGGTCAGGCAAGTCCCTAAAGGGCCACAGAATACAGGCAGAGCAAAGGAGATTTAAAGTCACCTTTGCATCCCCTCTCTCCATACCACCCCTCCTTCTGCAGTGAGAACAGAGATGGAGTAACAATGTGCAGGAACTTCATTTCAAGGCTTTAGAGTCAGTGAAAACCAGCAGCATCTGAAAGTGGGTTAATGAAACTGGCAAATTAATAAGTAATCTGAGCCAATTTATGACAGCAAGAAAAGATCATGATTATTTCAAGAGAGGTTGGGCTGCGTCTGCCTGTTTTGCTATTTAGAATAAGACCATTAAAGATGGTCTGCAGAGTGGATACCACTTTCTTAACACCTTTTTATATAGCTCTATATTTGGGATGAAGAAGGCACTCCCAGCCATCAGAAAAACTAGCATCTTTTTATGTTGGAAAATACCAGGTCTCCAATTCCCTGGTTTCGCTGAGGATCCTTGGAAGACTGGAGAACTCATGCATTACAACAACCCAAGAGACTGACAGCCGAGCAATTGAAAGGAACGGATAGTTAGTATGATTTAAAGCTCTGTTTTAAACTTAGAAAGCGCTTTTTGTGAAGGGTTCAAAATCCCTTAATGGAAGACTGAGAAACCATTTCCTCAAAGTTCTCTAGTTGTCCAAGAAAAACAGGGAAGACAAGCCATGAGGTTCCTGTTATTTCAAAAAACCAAAATCCAAACAGAAAAGTCCTTAAAAAAGTAAAAACTCTGTGATGTCCAGCTTCTGGGAGCAGCAAAAAAGGGGAGAACTAAGATATCAAGGTACTGCTCGTCTAAGACTTAAAGTTGCTAAGATGAAGTTAATAAGTTCAGGCAGGGTGCTTGTAGGCAGGGCCGGCTCCAGGGTTTTTGCCGCCCCAAGCGGCGCAAAAAAAAAAAAAAGCAGCCGCGATCGCGATCTGCGGCGGCAATTCAGCGGGAGGTCCTTCGCTGCCAGCCAGAGTGAGGGACCGTCCACCGAATTGCCGCCGAATAGCTGGACGTGCCGCCCCTCTCCGAAGTGGCCGCCCCAAGCACCTCCTTAGCAAGCTGGTGCCTGGAGCTGGCCCTGCTTGTAGGATACAGTTGAACTAAAGATTTTTTTGAACTTGTACCTCTGTATCCATTTATTTCACTACCTAACAAACCAAAAGCAAAAATCAAGAAGAATTTTCTGCAACTGACGACTTGGAGCTACACTAATGTGGGAGTAGAAGAACATAGAAAGGCCAAACCATGTACTGCAATGACAAGAATGACAAATATATATAACTTTACTGGTCCAGAGGACGAGTGAGGATGAAGAAGCACAAAGGTGAAAAGTTAATTACTCTTTTTAGCAGTACACTATGCCATGCATTTGCTAACACCCACTATGACACGGAGAGAGAGAGAGAGAGAGAGAGAGAGAGAGACGCACCACAGAGCAGGCTGCTGAAATGCTCGGTGTGGCCAATTCTTGCAATATTATGAGTCTCATGATATCTGGTGTTTCTTAGAGCTCCAGCTCCCAGATACCTGCAAGTAATTGAGAATCTCAGCTTTCATTTAAAAATAATTAATTTTCTGGCCCTCAAGGTTGCCTACAAAAGCATGAAAATGAAACCAGAGCATAATCTAAGGACTCAGCCAGAAGGTAAACAAACAGAACTCCACAATTTTTTTTAAAAAAAATTACATCTTATGATTTTAAGCTGTTCTCATGATTTTAGGGGGCCTGACTCATGATTTTTAAAATACACGGGGCTGGCAATATTTGCTAAACAATATGTATGAATCAGTTTTCAATAGTGCCTAGGTGACTTAGGAATGGAATCTTATGTCCTATTTTCACAAGTGATTTAGGCTCTTAGGCTGCTTAAGTGACTGACTTAGTGTTGAAAATGAGACTTAGGTGCTTTTGAAAAAAATTTCCATACATAAAATTCCAGCATAGCCTTTTGGATCATTAGCAACCACTTACATTTCTAGTAAAGAAAAAAAAAAAGAGTTGCCAAGGGGTGAGAGAGATTTAAACATTGGTATAACCGATTTTGAGAACAGATGTGAGCACAGCTCCTCAGCACCCTTTCCTTATGATCCCCATCCAAAAAAGGTCTATTTTTGTACACAGAAGCCAAAACCAGTTCTAACTAGGAAAGCAAGTGCAGTGTACAAGATCTGTGAACAATGGTTACCTTTCAATGGACTCCAAGCAGTTCTGGCCAATATGAGCAAAGGAGATAATTTGTTAGTAAACTGCTTAGAACATGGGCATACATTTCAAAAATCATTAACCATGTGATTATTGGAATAAGAATAATACTATAAAAGTACATATATAACTCCGGACAAGTGCAGTGACTATTCGGGTTTCAGAATTCTAATTTCACACTACTTGGTTCCCTGAGCTAAACCTCTTCCTACACCATCTGTGCTATTTATGTGTACTTGCTTACCAATTAAGCTGCATACCTTCAGCATTTGGCCATTAACTATTTCCAGCATAAAATGCATTGAGAGGACCAGATAGACTTTTTGTACTGGAAATACTCCACCCTTCACCAACCTACCCAGGCTCCCAGGGTGCAGAACTACAATTGTCTCTTTCCTTATTTCATTGGGAGAAATATCTAAGATTCTTTTACCATAGATGGCACCCTGAAGTCCCTGCACATCTCCTTTCTCAATATAATTTTACACTACTGTGCACCATGCTACAGCTTGGACTTGAATAGCAACAATAGATATTTCTCTCTTTTTCCCCCTAATTCCTCCTTATGCACCAGGTACTGAGGCTATTAGACCATGTAAAGGTACCCTGTCAAATAAGAGGCAGCGATCCAGTCACAATAAGGATCACAGCAATCAAGAGAAAGTCACCAGCACAACCAAATGCACTTTGGGAATACAAAGCTCCTTTAATTGTTTACCAACAGAGTCACAAATTAAATTTGTTTGTGTGATTCACCAACAACATATAAATTTCTGAAATTCAGTCCTTGTTGGAGCTCCTAAACGGAATCAAATAACCCCCAAGGATCAAAGATTAGGGGGGAAAAACACCTCCCTCAAAAAAACCCAGTGTTTTTAAACAGTTCCAAAATCTAATACATTATTTATTGTTAGAGCAACACACTTTTAATATATCATTTTGCAATGGTTGTATAATATGGATTTCCTTCTGGTAAAAGAAAAAAAGATACTGGCATGAAGATATAGATTCAAACTTCACTTCCAAAAAAATAAAAATAAAAGCCAGACCCAAAACTATCATCCAGGAGCTCCTCCATAATTCTAGCGGGTAATTCTCTTATTTATAAGCTTGTGACAATGAAGTATTAAGTTTTAGCTTTGCTAAAATAGTCAATATCTTATCTGTCAATTTCACCAAACAGAAAAGAGAAGACTGAGAGGGGACATGATAGCAGTTTTCAGGTTTCTAAAAGGGTGTCATAAGGAAGAGGGAGAAAACTTGTTCACCTTAGCCTCTAAGGATAGAACAAAAAGCAATGGGCTTAAACTGCAGCAAGGGAGGTCCAGGTTGGACATTAGGAAAAAATTCCTAACGATCAGGGTGGTTAAACACTGGAATAAATTGCCTAGGGAGGTTGTGGAATCTCCATCTCTGGAGATATTTAAGAGTAGGTTAGATAAATGTCTATCAGGGATGGTCTAGACAGTATTTAGTCCTGCCATGAGGGTGGGGGACTGGACTCGATGACCTGTCGAGAATCTATGAAATCTATCGAAGACAACCTGTGAAATAAAACTAGAGCTGTTTGAAAAAAATGAACACCTATTTTTGTGAAAAAATTCAAAGTTGTTGTTTTGAAGTGTTCAGAATGGACCAATTTTTCAAGGTTTGAGATTTTATTTTGTATACAAACTTTTTTAGACTTTTTAATTTACCAAAAACTGGGTTTTCAGCCAACAACAAATGGATAACCATATTGAAAATGATTTCAATATTTTTTTTCAAAACTTCATTTAAAAATAAAGCACACCAATTTCCTCCCCCGAATGATAGATGCTGTTGAAATTTGAGGGGGAAATTTTTTGTTTGTGAAAAAAATATTTTTCAGACAACAACTTTTCAGCCAAAAAATTTCAGCCAGCTCTGTGCAAAAACCCAGCATAACCGAGGAAGAAGGATTAATGATAATAGAGTGGCTAAAGGCTCCATGTAATTTAATTATAATGTCAAAGATTCCAGAAGCCCCTGACAGGTCCTTATGGTATGAGGCACTGTGGAAACAGAATTTAAACTCTTTAGGGCAAGGCCTGTGTCTATCTAAGAAGAAATGAGCAACAAATAAAGTGTGAAAGAATGAGACAACATATAGGGAGGGATCCTCATCTGATTCAATGATTATAGACTTCAATGGAGCTATGCCAATTTACACTAACTGAGGATCTGTCCCACAGTTTTTACATATGAATATATACACTTAATTTTTTTAGTTTGGTAACTGCATAAATTATGACTTTCCCAACCACTACCCACAGGCTAGCCATGAAACATTGGCTGACTTCTTGCAGGTGTCTCAGCGTGAATGGATCGTAAGAAGGGGTCACATTCAAAGAGCCTAGCCTAACTGTCAAAAGCCTAACTGCACTTCAAAGCTGGAAAGCTTGCCAATGTGGTTTTCAGGCTCTGGCATGGAGCTGCAGTTGCAGAACACGTTCAAATGGAATGCAAATCCAGAGACACAGCATCACAGAGGCAGACCTGTAGCCGGGGTTGCCAACCTCAAATGTCCAAAATTATGAGACAGACACTTAGGAAAATGTCTATGTTTAAAATTCATACTGCTTTTTCATCTACTTTAACTCTCGGGGGGAAGTCACCCCTTTTCATATGAGCATATTTCAGGAGACAGCCTGAAATGCACAAAATAAATCCACCCACAAATTGAGGCACCTCCACCTCCCTTTCACTTCTGGTTGGTTGGTAGACACTTCCTCAACACCATCTCTTCTCCAGGCACTGGTCTCAGCTGCCTCCTTGGTGACATGCCCATGGACCAGTGCAGTCCACAGTTCTTCCCTCTAGTGGGCACCCCCCCTTCACTCTTCTCCACTGGGCACTGCCCCATCTATTCTTTTTTTATTCTATCCAGATTTTTATTCCACCCTCTTGGCCATATCTGAGTGCCTTCCCCTAGCACATTAAGCTGTGTATCTAGTATGTCACGTGTGGTTTATTCTTTCATTCACCTTTGCCACAACAGGGGAATTGTGGGTATTGTGCAGTGTTTTCTCCCCCTCAGACACCCCTTTTTTTTCTTTTAGATGTGTATGTACCATCCAGCTCCCACCCCAGGTTACAGTCCCCTGTTCAGTTCCTTCTTCCTTCCCTGGCTGCAGGCCCTGCCCATCTCCCTCTGCTCATTTCCCAGACACTGTCTCAGACCTCTGCTCCATTCTCATCCCCCCACCTCAGATATTGCTTCTGCCCAGTTCTGGGAGAATGCAGCCAGGCTGGGCTGATTCCCTATATTCTGCAGAGGAGTTGAACTAGTGTGTGCGTGTGTGTGTGTGTGGGGGGGGGGGGTGTCACACTCCTGGGTGCCTTTTCCACCTGCACTGCTCATCTTTGCTTCTCACACCCATCGGCCTAGCACTGTTCATGCCGGTGGTTAGGTCAGTTTAACTGCGTTTCTCAGCGGTCTGGGTTTTTCATACCCTTGAGCGACGTAGTTATAACCAACCTGATTTCCTAGTGTGGACCAGGCCTAAGCGTCTCTATACAGGGATAGATAAGCAAGTGCATATCTCATTAGAATAGGTATTTGGACACATGACTGGCTATATAGGATCCTCTTATTGAAGGAGTCAGTGGGGAATTTTCCAAAGGTTCATTGTCCAAAGCTAAGCTCTGATTAACCGGTTGAGGTTTTTTTAGTTTTGTCATAATTTTGTCCTCTTCCAGTAGGCCCTTATCACTTGCAAACATAAAGGAACAAACTTGAAAAATGCTCCCCCTTAACTTCCAGACCCCCTCTACTGTGCTCCAGTCCACTACCCCTAGTCTCTGCAAGACAGAGATGAGCGACTGAACTACGTGTTAACAACCCAGTGCCAAAGGTTTGATGCTGGCCAATTGCCCTGCAAAAACACCCCTCCTTCTAAGCAGCTGTGAATTAGTTGTTTCTGTTTAGGAGCTTTTTTCTAGTGCAGTGATATATAGAAACATCGGAATTTCAAGTTGTTCCAAGCTGTCTTCTTTTTTAAATTTTTAATGCAAGCCTGACAGGGTACAGGGACTGTATTAATCATTAGGTTTATTTGCGTAGCTGTAAGGACATGAGCATTACCACTGCAAGGACCTTCAGCAAGAGCCTTAAAGAGGAGATAAGAGACCAGACATTCACTGTTTTAGCACTCAGGTACCACTTTATTCCTGTTAAAGGGGCAAGGAATTGAAACTACGCAAGATGCCCTGCCCACAGGCTCCTCTGATTCTTTATATAATCCAAATTTCCACAGCTCTACCACCAATCATCACATGAATCATTATGTGAAACACACCCAGTTATGGGTTATTGCTCTCAAGTCAGTCCTGACATTTACCCAGTTATTTATTATGGAGAAACTTCTACCTCCTAGAAAAACCACACTTTTCAGCTACCCAGTTCCCTTTTTAAAGCATTATTGCATGAGGAGCAGCACCTACAAAGCATTGGGGATGAATGGGGGAGAGAAAACAGCAATAAGAAAATATATTCCAACTTGCCCACTTCATCATGAGGAGTTGATTATCCAAAAACTCTGAGGATAATTTTGTGTAGTTTCCTGCCACTCTCCCCCTTAAACCCAAACCCCAGATCCAACCTCCCAACCTGTCAGGAAGTTCAGATCCAGACTGTGTAGCCCGGACCCATTTCTCATTGTTTTAGGCTGGGATTTGGGTTCCTACACTCCCTTAGGTCTCTTTGAAAATCCCACCTGAAATGCGCGGGAGAGGTGTTGCAAGAAAAATGTAGGACTATAAATCCAGGCATTGGCAAGTTAATTAGCTGTTACTACTCAAAAAGAGATCTTGGAGTCATTGTGGATAGTTCTCTAAAATCATCCACTCAATGTGCAGTGGCAGTCCAAAAAGTGAACAGAATGTTGGGAATCATCAATAGATAATAAGACAGAAAATATCATATTGCCTCTATATAAATCCATGGTACGCCCACATCTTGAATACTGCATGCAGATATGGTTGCCCCATCTCAAAAAAAGATGTATTGGAATTGGAAAAGGTTCAGAAAAGGACAACAAAAATAATTAGGGGTATGGAACGGCTTCCGTATGAGTAGAGATTAATAAGACTGGGACTTTTCAGCTTGGAAAAGAGGCGACTAAGGGGAGATACGATAGAGGTCTATAAAATCATGAGTGGTATAGAGAAAGTAAATAAGGAAGTGTTATTTACTCCTTCTCATAATACAAAAACAAGGGGCCACCAAATGAAATTAATAGGTAGCAGGTTTAAAACAAACGCAAGAAAGTATTTTTTCATGCACTGCACTGTCAACCTCTGGAACTCCTTGCCAGAGGGTGTTGTGAAGGCCAATACTATAATGGGGTTCAAAAGGGAGCTAGACAGATTCATAGAAGATAGGTACATCAATGGCTATTAGCCAGGATGGGCAGGAATGGTGTCCCTAGCCTCTGTTTACCAGAAGCTGGGATTGGGTGACAGGGAATGGATCACTTGATGATTACCTGTCTGTTCATTCCCTTTGGGGGAATGCCATTTGGCATTGGCCACTGCCAGAGGACAGGATACTGGGCTTGATGGACCTTTAGTCTGACCCAGTATGGCCATTCTTATGTTCTTAAAAGCTTTTCACTCAGTTCCAAAAGTGGCATTGGTCAAAGCTACAGGGGAGGAAAAAAAAAAAAACAAAACAAAAAGCCACACGTCATTTTCCAAACCCCACGTTAGTGTGTTAGTTTCAGAGTAGAGCTGTTGTTAAACCACGGTGGTGTTACAAATGCAAGTCTGGACAGCTTGAGCTAAAGAACTAGCCTATGGTAGCTGAGCAGACTCTCATGCTCTATGGATCACGTAACACAAACTGCCCAGTGGGCTAGACACTTCCACTGGACAGAGGAACCTTATCCTGAGCATCTAAGGCCCACAAAAGTTTGAATCTTGAACAACTCCTCATTTATGTGATAGCAGCCATCCTAGCCAACACACGGGGAACAGAACCAGATGCCGCCAGAACATCTACAGATTGAGCCAAAACCTAAGCTTTGTAGCTGGGGTGTAACAGCCTTGGCTCCTCTGCAGATTGAGCTCTGAGTGGGATCATAACACAGCAGCCTGCGGGATACACCATTACAACTAATCTATTGGATGAATTTTGATTTTTTTTCTGGTCAAATGAAATAAATTAACTTTTTCATTATCTGACGAGCTCTAATCAAATGGATGCGTTAGTAAGTATTATTTAGCAATATACAGGCTGATTTCACCTTGAAATTTAAACGTATTGGGGACGAATATTGAACTACTATTTGCAATTTTCCCTCTGTGTTATGATCTCTTTTGTACTGCAGAAACCTGCAATGCCACAGTTATGCTTCTACCTAGTAGCTCAGCTGATTTAGGTGTATTCAGCACTCAGCGTTAGCAACAATACTTTCCAGGGAGGTCCAAATTGAAGATAGAGTAAGAATCCCCAGACCAGGCAATAAACTTCACAAAATACTCTCTTAAGGTTCAGTCCTGCAATCCTTAAATCACTTAAGCGTGTGCTTAAATTTAGGCACATTAGTAATCTCATGGTTTGAGTGGAACTCGTCACCATGGGATGGTGTGATGTCCAAAAGTATAACTGAGTTAAAAAATAATTAGATAAGTTCATAGAGAATAGGTCTATCAATGGCTATTAGCCAAGATGATCAGGGATGCAACCCCATGCTCCAGGTGTCCCTAAACCTCCAAGTGCCAGAAACTGGGATTGGACCACAGGGGATGGATCAATCAATATTGCTTTGTTCTCTTCATTCCCTCTGAAGCATTTGGTGCTGGCCACTTTCAGAGATGGGACAATGAGCTAGACGGACCATTGGTCAGATCCAGAATGGCTCTTCTTATTAGTGCTTTGCTGGATTGGGGTCAGAGGGCAGAGCTCCTTGGAGGACTGAGCCTTTAACAACAACAACCTCTAGGATGCGAGATTCCCAGGCTGTGGTCTGTGGAGCACTTGATGCTGGTCCACAAAGAACCATCTGGCCACATTTTTCTGGCTCCCCTCTCTCCTCACTTTTAGCTGAAGGAAGGGGAAAAGACATCAAGTCTTTCCCTATATGTACTTTCTCATGTAAGCAATTGCTGACTTTGCCACAAAGATGATGAATGAGAGGGGAGGAAGTTTCTGCAATCATGAATGGGAGTGGAAGATGGTGTCAGGACTGTGTCTCACTCAAAATGCGGTCCACCCCATGAAAGAAGTTTGGTAACCTTTGGCTTTAGATCATAGATCAAGATGGATTCAAACTATTAATGGAATAAGCTCAAAGCAATACGCAAATATCTCAGTTACACTAAAATTGTCAAGCAGTTTCTTCTTAGAGATTTAAGATCTGCTGGACAAGGTAGATTAGGTACTCTTTTTTGATGACACGACTAAGGGCAAATCCTCTTTTGTGTTCATGTAAATTTCACCTAATTGGAATCTCTTACCTGACAGCCAGACACAAAATTATCCCAGTGGCTTTACAGATGGACATCTCTTCTTATTTCAGACAGCTGTTAAATACTGTCTGTGACAAAATCTAGCACTCATATAATTTATTAGTTATTAAAATATTTCTCCTATTTTTTTAATGAAATGGCTTAATTGCTTTGTCATTTTTAAATACAAATATACTTCCAAGTCATCTCACAAGAAACTAATAATGTTAGCCGTGACCTTCAAAATTTGTAATGAAGAACCACAATTTATCATTCAAACATGTATATATTGTTGTGTCTTCTGGTATGTGGTCAGAAACTGGAGTTAATGTAGCAAATTAGTAACAGGGTTTGATCTAGTAGATACTTTGTTTCATTGGGAAAATTGTTTTTAGAATTTATTTTTATTTAGAACATTATGAAATGTAATGTGTGAATTCTGAGCACCTTAGCAAGGGTGGCACTTTATTAATAAATAACTTGAAATCATAATTGCTTCTCCCCATCCCCGCATTGGTTAGTGATTTAGCCTGAATATCAAATTTACTGTATTTGCATGTTAAAAAATATTTCTTCTAATTGCCAGCCCAGCAAAATTAAACTTTAATTAATGGAGATATCATATCTCATAGAACTGGAAGGGACCTTGAAAGGTCATTGAGTCCAGCCCCCTGCCTTCACTAGCAGAACCAAGTACTGATTTTTGCCCCAGATCCCCAAGTGGCCCCCTCAAGGATTGAACTCACAACCCTGGGTTTAGCAGGCCAATGCTCAAACCACTGAGCTATCCCTCCCCCCCGACATCTGAAAATCAGGGTGGGGACTCTTGAGAGACTGAAAGAACAGAGATCAGAATTTGACAGATAATAACTGATGCGTGAAGCAGAACAGAAGCCAGCTCATTCTCCCACAGCACTTCAGAGCCAGGGCAGCCTGTGTGTAAAAACCTCACTTTTTGTCAGAAAAGTCAGTAAGCAACAAACAGGAAGCAGATCCATTTTGATCCGCACTGTACATACTCACTTTCCAAAAGAAGTGAATGACAAAGGCATCCCCTCCACATGCTGTTTGGTAGGAATGTAGACAGAACCATGCAAATTAAATTACTGATGATAGTTACTCTGTCCTTTAAAAGAACTGTCTGTGTTCTCACTAATGGGATAAAATATTCCTGCAGACATTAAGGGCTGAATTCTGGTGTTTGTACTCGGATGTGTACTGAGGCAGGGGAATAAGAAGGGGACCAGGTGTAGCCCAGAACCCTTCAGGAATCACTGTGAGCAGTCCACTCTCATGATTACTGCTATTAAAAGTAATATTGTGTGCTAGTCCCATTACCACCTGAGGGACTCAAGCAAGAATGCTAAGCAGTTCCATGCCCATGCCCCTAAATGGACCAGCCCTGCCACCTGAAGAAGCATAGTTCTTCAGGGAACCTTGGCCTGCCTCTTGGTAGATGTGCTGCAGAAACTCATGGCTCCCTCTTGTTGCCTAGAACCTAGATTACTCATGCAGAGAGCATCACGATTTAGTCTTTAATATAGTAACACTTTTTTCTTACATTTATTATACATTAGAACAATCACTCCATTACAAACAGATACTTTGAATGACTTCTAGCAGTTGAAGTATAGGCACATTAGCTAGAACCACTGACATGACTCCTCAGTCTGCTTGAAACGGGATGACTTAATGCGCACTAAGGGAATTTTGAGCACGTGCCAGCAGGATCTAGAATTTACACCGCTCTGATGAGGACTAATGTACCATGTAGACAAGTCCACATTCTCTCTGGCACTTGGCCTGGGAATTTATCATAGAATATTTTGGCAGCTGTTATGAGTGTTAACTCTTGGGTTAAAGATCTGGCTTTATTTTCCCAAGTTTTCTTTCTTGCATTTTTAAGCTCTTATTACAATTTGCAGCATTGTGTATTGCTCCGGGGTGGGGAGTGGGGATGCGCCATGTGTGCAATTTGTTTAATTTCCTCTGGGCAGCTTTTCTTGGGCATGAAAAGGAGCTTTGGTTCTTCTTTGGGCTTTTTAACAACGCACTGCTACCCAGCATTTCTAACTGCATCTCCAGCATTAGAGATGGTATTAAGCATTGAATGTCAGTCTTGGAAGATTAAGGAAATACTACAGAGAGATAAACAAGTGTGCCCAAATGTCCCATTGTGTGCAATCCTGATTACCTGGTACCCGGTATACCCTGGCTTGGTGCACAGCAGATGATCAATTTCTCACTTCCTTGCTGAGTAAGGATACTCCCTTTCCTGTGGATAGCACTGAACTTGACCCATAATGTCCTGTGTCCGGGAGCATAGCTAGCCATTGAGAGGTGGCTTAGTCCCGGAGCTGGCCATGCGTGCCATGTTTTCCAGTGGTCTGCACAGATCTCATAATGAGACAAAAGGGACCCAATGCAGAGAATGTAGGCATTGCCATACTGATTACTAGACCAGTGGGCCAGCCAGACTAGTATCTGATGTCCAGCAGTGACTGTTGTCAGATGCTTCCAGAGGAAGGCTCTAGAATCACTATAATGGACAATTATAGAATGTCTGCATACATATCACCCATGTTACAATGATCAACACTCCCCCCACAACACACCTTTCACGATCCATGGTTCCTACACATGCCTAGCACAACATGTTGTGCAAGTCCTCCGGTGCACTAAATGGCCCAATAGAAACTATGACGGTGAAGCCAGACAATCACTGTGCTCTCAAATGAACTCACACAGGAAAATGATAAAAGATAAAAACACCACATCACCCATGGAGGAACACTTCACAAACAGTCACTCTATACTTGACCTCTCAGTCCTCATCCTCAAAGGAAACCTGCACAAACACTTTCAAAAGATGACCCAGGAGCTTAAATTCATAATGCTGCTAGACACTAAAAATCATGGACTGAACAGACACGCTGGATTTATGGCTTATTACAACAATCTATAATCCCCTCATCCCATCTTTTGTCCTATGACTGCAGAGGTGTTAATGGGCGACTATCTTGAATGGTCCCTTACAACAGATTGTTTAGTGTAAGCATATATTGTATCTTATATTTAACTGTGACACTCTCAGTACCTTACCCAGACCTGAAGAAGCACTCTGTGGCTCGAAAGCTTCAAGTTGTGTGGCTTGAAAGAAGTTGGTCCAATAAAAGATATTATTTCATCCACCTTGTCTATATTCCTTACAAATCAGAGTAAAAATGTGCTGAACACCCTGTGAAACTAAACCATTTATTTTCACTCAGCTGTAGGCTAGACTCCCAATTTGCTTGGTCTAAGCAGAAGACTACAGTGAATAATAAGGCCCACCTTCACAGTTGTTGTACTGACATGACTATGTTGATTAGGGGTGTGATTTTTTACTGATCTAGTTCAACCCCAGTTGATGCAATTACATTGACATGAAGATGCCTTATTCTGATATAGTTTATTCCTCTTCCTGTATGGGGGAAAAGCTGTATTGCTAGAAGCATTCTTATACTAGTATATCTGCATCCACACTCGGAGGGTTATGCAGCTTTAACTACACTGGGATAACTGAAGTAGTACAACTTTTGAGCATAGATAAGATCTAAGGCCAAGTGCACACTACAAAATTTTGTCAGCACAGCTATGCTAGTTAGGTATATAAACCCCTCCCTCCCCCCTCCTCCTGCCTCCTAGCCAACATAGCTATGCGGGCAACCCCCAGGGTAGATGCTGCTATGCCGACAGAAGAGTGCTGGTGTTGGGATAGCTAATGTCTTTTGGGGAGGTGGTGTTACTGTACTAGCAGGGCTATGTCACAAATAGCTGTGTAAGTGTAGCTGTATCGGCAGAGCCTGGATAGTGACTGTAGACTAGCCCTAAGACCACACTAGAATGAGCAGCTTGCAACAAAACTAAATGGAGAGAAAAAACCCTCCTAGAAATGCTCCTCCAGAATATGATGGAACTTCCCTGGAAAAATTCAATCAGCTGTGGGCTATGGCTTGTGTGTGGAATATATGACTGAAGCAATTTCTATCAGAAGTAGACCAGGGGAAGGATACATGAGATTCTATCACAACAGCAGCAACAAAGCTTCCATCAGGACCTGAATTCTCAAGACATCGGACGAAAGCAGGTGGCAATCAGCTGTCAGTGGGGTTACTAAGTATCTTTCCTACTTTGGTCCTCAAATGGCAAGTGTAGGTTTGTTTTTTGTTCTTTATTTTAACCACTGGGACAATGGCTCAGGGTTTTATCTGCTCAATAGATGTGAGGTGTTAAACATATTACAGCAGAACAGAAATAATGCTAGAGTGTGGGAGGGTGTAATTGTTGGCAAGGATCAGATAGGCATCTCTAACAATATCAATTTCCTGTGGTTACACCAGTGGCAGGGATGAATTCACCATCCCCTTCACAGCATCTTCTATGCCGGTTGTTTTGCCTCAGTTTCTACAGAATGTGTATTTTGCTGGTAGAGGCATTTGTCTGGGACTAGTATGGACCATTCTCCTTCTCCTCTCTTTCTCTTCATCCCGGGGCTCACTGTAAGTTTCCATTAGAGAGGAAGGAGTTGCCGCTGTCAGGAAATTGTGGCATTGGAAGCTTGTAAATGTGCAAGTGGTAGCAAAAGATTAACCACAGAAGTTAAACTTAGCACTGGGGGAAACAAAAGCTTCCGAATCCAAGGAGCCACATGCTGCTCAGAGCCACTGAAACCCAGGTCCTTAGTTCAGAAGCATAACAGCAGCTGCACAAGGCTACAAGCCAGTAATCAGTCTGTGACGTTCATTCCTGAATGTCGCTCAGTTCCTTTCTCTTGAAGTCAGTAGCTGAAGCCTCAATGTATTTGCTTTAAAATGAAATGTAAGAATCTAGCTGTTAGTTGCCAAATGGTTCCTCCAGAGACTCAAGTCTTGCCAAAGAGACCTAGTTCTTGGTAGTTCTGGTGGGAAGGCAATATGTCAAGGCATTTATAAAATGATAAATCCTTTGAGGTCTGTGAATAGATGATGAACTATAAGGAGTAATGAATGCTTTTGGAAACTTCATGTTGGACAGTAAGCAATTTGGAGATGGGCCTGTAATGTCCTGTATGTGCTTGTATACCAGCTCATTTAAGCTTTTATATGCTACATAATGCAATACTACTATTTAATTCTTGTAACACTCATGTAATGTATGGCACCATATTTTTATACTATAGCCATTCTAGAGATAGATAAACCAAACTACTCAAAAGTTAAAATGGAGCCCAGAATGTGAGTCAGTGGCAGAACCTGGAAACAGAAGCCAGGAGTCTTGTCTCCCAGGGCTATGCTCTAAGCATTTGACAGTTTTATAGCCCCCTGCTTTCCCTCCCCCTTTTTTTTTTTTTTTTTTTTTTTCTGGTTTCTGGACTTTCCCTGGATTGGTGGCCCTCACAATTTTGTGAATATAATTCACCATTGACACTTCCATACAAATCTGCAAGTCAGTAAGAAGTGGCCAAATGCAAGTAAAAATGACCCGGGTACTGCAAAGCCTCCAATTAAAAAATATAAAATAAAATAATCACTGCATGCAACAGTGAAGGAGAAGCTGGTTCTTGGCAGCTACTCTTGGTGCTTCAGACCAGTTTAATACTCCATAGGTTTCCTGTGAACACTTATAGTTTCACTGCACATCTATGCATTGCAGCAACTTTTTAGAGCCTATGATGCTGCATCTACGTTAGCAAGAGATGGATTTAGTGATGGGAAGATTCTTCACAGTTTGAGCAATTCCAGAGATAATACACAAATAGAGTAGCTGATATGTTGGCATGATGATAAAATACTTCAGCTGTTCTCCTGTGTAGGCTTTAATGGAGCCTCCCATGCAAAAACTAAGATGGGCCAAAAGCACTAGTGCAACCCCATGGCTGTGAAACAAGTTCTTCAGGCTTTTACAACTAGACTATCAAGTTGCCATAGACTGAGTGCATTACAGCATGTTGCTGTCTTGCAGGGAGCCCTGGCAGGAGTGGATAGTCTGGGAGTGGTCTGCCTTTGTCTGTTCTTCTCAGAGAACTGATGTGCGCAATAGCTCCTCTTCCACAAGATTACTCGAAATGGAACCCACCAGTGATCAGTATAGTCTCTCCACCTTTTCAGCATATCTGAGACCTCCTGGAGAGAGGCAGGGAAATGCCATGGGCTCTCATGCCACCAATACACTGATGACAAATAGCTTGAGGTTGTATTGGAACAAACACAAGATCAACATCTAAGTAATTAAATTCAAAAGGAGGAAAAACACCATAATGGTAGATCTAATGAGCTGAGGTACAAATAAAATACATTGTATGGCTGCCATAAAAATTAACTCCAAATATACTTAAAGGTTATGAAGTTCTAACTACACATCTAGGGTGGAATCCTGGCCCTGCTGAAGTCAATGGGAGTTTTGTCATTGACTTCAATGGAGACAGGATTTCACCCTTAGTGTTTAAAGCACAGGTATAATGCTGATTTGGGGAAAGTGTTTGTATATCACTTTCTTGGCTTAGCTGATGGAAGTTTTAGACTATTATTGAATAAGGAGAAATCATGAAGTCCTTTTCCAAAGGGCAAAGGGTCAGAACTGACAGATTTCCAGAATAAAACCTGCCCCATGAAGCTAGAGTAAAAACCAAAGAGAAACACAAAAAGGCATTATTTGCTTGTCAGTGGAGCTATTACTAGCTTCGTTTTTACATTACATCTTTGCTTTAAAATAATTCAATATTTTATTCAATAAACTTGGTTGATCTTCTGAGGTAGACTGGATAATTAAGCTCTCTAATCCATTGGTAAGCTTTAGAAAAAAATCCAGTTGACTTTGGACAATAAACCTCTGACTGCTAGAACCTGGGCCTGAACGACAGGGAGTGGATTACTCTACAATTGCCCTCTTCTGTGCATTCCCTCTACAAGCATCTGGCACCAGCCAGTCAGAAGACAGGATCCAGGGCTAGATGGACCATTTGTCTGATTCAGTATGGCCATTCTTATGTGCTTATGGATCAGCATCACAGACTGGGATAAGGACTAAAACAATCATATTTTCCTGAAAATTTTATTTATGTAACTTCTAATGTGCATTCCTTATAGATACTGAAGTGTGAGCCTCTGAATGTATGGAAATTCAGATATTAATGCATAACCTCTATCTAGCACTTTGTAGCTTCAGCTCTTATCTGACAACCAGAGAAATGTCACACAAAAGCCCTGGAAGGAACCTAAGAATTATTTTACACATGGTGAAACAGAGACAAAGATGTTAAATGACCTGCTGACGGTTACAGCAGGAGTCTGTTTAAGAGAGAGGCCAGAGGAACTACTGACTTTCAGATCTGTGCTCAAAACCATTTCTCCCTCTCTGATAAATGCCAACATTTCAGATACTGTCCTTGTCAGACCTTTTCATTCAGCTAAATTGGGCTGGAGATCTCTGATGCACTACCTTCCTTTAAGATATTTCAGTACTTGTTCCATCTGGATGGGATGGGATATAAAGTAATGTTATGGCAGGTGTCACCAAGTGACACTGTTACATTTAGTCTTCCAAGTTCTTTCTTAGTGTATGAACAAATGTTCAGTCTTGGAGAGACATGCTATGTGTTGTTATATTTGAACTTTGCGAGCAGCAGGAGAGTTTGCTCTCTGACTTGGTCTCTAATTAGCGGCAATTCTTAAAGTAGAGTTGCTCCCTGGGAACCAGGTATTGGTGTTGAGCTGAGATTCTTGAGAGAAGAAATTGCTTACATGCTTTTGACCATGTTTGTTCCAGGACTGATATATGCATGTAAATAAAGCAAATTATGCTTAGACCATTCCCAGACACCATGTCACTAATTTCTCCACCACTGCAAAACTGAACTGCAAGACCCTGGGGACATCTGTTCCTGCTCTGCAGGAGAGCAACAATAACATAAGAATAGGCTCTCTCGTAGTAAGTTAGCACACCCACCTTTGGTGAGAACCATTATATGTAGAGTCAGTAGGAAAAATAATTTTTGAAAAGTTACTTTGTTTAAGTTCTGTTGATTGTTTACATTCTGGGCAGAGGTTAAAGTTAGTTCTTATTTTTTCCAAACTGATTTGTTTAGCACTACTTACAGAAGGTTTGTTGTGCACTTCAGAATGGTGTCTGCTAATCAACTTACATAACTGTTCGCCTTTGTGATTTCAGTGCAAGGAATTCACTGTCCACTCTGGCTATGAGGTGCTTCTCCAGCGAATGTTGGATGGGAGAAAGATGGCAAAAGATGTGGAGGACTTGCTCAAACAGAGGTAAGAAGTGGTGGTGAAGGAGGTATGAAAAACTATTTATGAACTCATCTCACCTATTCCTGAACACTCTTGCAGGAGCTGTAGGAGGATTCTGCGGGTCACTTCAGAATTTGATTCAGAGAGTACAGTCATACATGTTTTTAACAGAGAAGTCTGTACAGAAATGATCTCAGAGCCAACGAGTTCTTAGCAGCAAAGTCAGACACCACGTTGGCATATGAATCATTTGAATGATGATCCCTCCCCCTCCCCCACACTCCGCATAGCTAATTTAAGACATATTTCCGAAAATGAAATGAATGAAAATAAACAATGTCGGAGTTACACCTTGTCATGCAGTTAAACAATGCTTGGAGGAGGAATCATAGACATGAGCAAGAGGAAAGACTAAGTCATCTACCCCTCTCTACCAATGCAGGATTTTTCCCCTTGCACTATACGTAGAGATAGACCTGAGTTTCGAAGTTAAGATCCAAATTTTCCCAAAGATTTTTTTGAGGGGGGTGCAATAGGAGGAGGTTTGGAAGGACTTTAGATCCCGAGTTCCATTCAGACCCATCTCTAATCAGTTCTGTGTTGTAAATACATACTTAACTGCACACGCCCAATTTATTGACTGAAGTGACAATCCTCTTTATTAACATCCAGAAGTGAAACATCACTGTTTTCCCTCGTTCACAGAAAGCCAGTGCTTCACACATATTATAATATGCTATTAGCCAGATTGGGTCAATTTCCTATAATTACTGAAATTTGATCTTTCTTTTGGTGTAACCAGGGGTACGTATGGTAGCTCTGCGTAGACCTTTCCCAGGCATTCTAGGATTGACCATATTAATTCTCCCATTTTTTCTTGTTCCTAGACCCTCTTTGAACATACTGTATGCATGTGTGTCCATCTGCAGCCTGTTTCTCACAGGTTGTCCCACAGCAACATGTGGTGGTTGCCATTAGTTTCTTGGTTAGAAAATACATAGAAACCGAGGCCACTCTTCTGTCTCATTTTTGTCCTTCATTTTTAGCTGAGACTTAGAAAAGTTCTATTCAGTATTTAGTTCCAGTTTTAATTGGCTGTGTTTAAACAACTTTAAGCCACCATGTACGCTGTATCGTGCTACCCCAAGGCTATTAACTCATTGAAATGTAAATAGTCTCCCACAAACATTTAAGTGGTTTGGGTTGATTTCCTTGAACGCTAATGGAAACGTCTTTTACTGTGTCACACAATCCCGCAGCAGTCTCATAACGACATTAGATGAACTGTACCCATTTGAAGAGACTTTGTTGTGGCTCCTTAAACTCCTAGAGATCAAACCCTTTCTTGCATGTGTCCGTAGTCGCTAGGAATTATAGTATGTGACTGAGATTATGGAGGGGTGGAGGTGGGGGGTTTCCATCATTTGCAGGATAAGCCTAACCATGGCGTGCAGGATGTGCAAAAAGGACTTTCCACAAAGCAGGAGAAAGATTCATCTCAAAGCCATTCTGAAACAAATAGCTGGAGAAATCTCTCAGAATTGTTTTTTCCATGAATTCTCACCCTCCTCCAACCTACTCCTCTGATCCGTAGTCCTGTACGTGTATGTGCACACGTGCGGCGCCTGTCAGAATCTCTTTACTTTTGGCTAGAAATGCATTGAAGCTGCCTCTTCCAAGAGTGATGCAAGTGCATGTTCGTGAGAAGGACAGAAGAGGGAGAAAGATGGGACAAACCAAACCTTTACTCTTGGAAGCCACATGAGTCTCAGTCAGTGATTTTATCACAGCAGGTGCTGAAAGGGCCTTGTTGACACCAACAATGGGTGCAGTTTTGACACCTATCTCAAAAGCAAACAAATTCTGTCCACAGCTATCCTGTTCTATGCACAAGGATGGGGTAAGATTACGGGGAGGATTAGGACAATGGTTCTTTAGGACAAACAGCAAATTTTACATAAATGCTATGCATGTAAGATTGTTAGGTCCTTCCATGTCTGTTTGTTTCAGTCTGGTTATGTTTTCAGGCGCTCTTCACAAAGTCTTAGAAACCTACTTTTAATTTTAAATGAGAACTACGGTTCTCCTTTATGGGGCCCAAACATTGATTCTATTAACAACTCCTGTAAGTCCCCTCCAGCTTATCAGCAGCCTTGGTCAACCTACACATAGATCCAGTACTGTCAAATACGGAAATTCAAAAGTCATAAGTCATTCCCGCACTCCGGCCCCCAAAACCATGCGGTTTCAAGAAAATGCATTTTGCCCTCTGATTTTAGGACCTTTAAAGGTTCACATTCTGTGCAACTTTCATTAAAAAAAAAAAACATAAGCTGAGAGTCTCATGCAAATCACCCGACTGCAGGACCTGGGGCTTCCGGAAAAACAGCAGTATCATGAGAGCTGGCAACACCCTTTGATCACCATAGCACCACCTGAGTTTAAAAGATTCCAAATCTCCAATTCAAAACAAACAAACAAAGAGCCCTGTCACAAACCCCTCCATTTACCATGCAGTTTTTGTTCATGGATGATTATCCACATTTTCATGCCTATAATCACAGAAGAATCAGAATGTATTAACAGAACAAACATTAATCACTCTTTTCCCATGTGCAGGGAGGAGAACTATAAACTGTCTAATTGGCTGCTCCTTGCTGTACAACTATTATTATTCAAACACAGTCCTCTTCTTCAGAACACACATGTATTGCATACAAATCATAAGCCAACTGGCTTCTAAGGACATTATTAGAGAGAAGAGAAGGAGAATCTTGTCACCTTGTAAAAAAATTATCTGCTCTTTGAGCTGCACATATACAAGGGGACACAATAAGCTAATGTATGACAAGATCCCACTTCAAACAGTAAAGGCTCAGAGCTCTTAGATGTCTGTTTTCAGTACTTCCTTAGCAACTCCAGTTTTCACTTTAAATGCTTTTGGTAGTCCAGGCATCACCCTCTTTTGAACACTGACATGGCATTGCTGGCAAGGGCCTCTAGTCGTTGCATAAGCACTAGTGGTTTTGCAATGCACTGTGCTGTGGTTTTTGCTTTGCAAAAGTTTAAAACACAAGGTGTGTGTGTAATATACACATTTGCTTGAACCAATTTCCTGTATGTGGAATTAAGGCAGCAATTACAAATTAAAGTTTAGATATTTTCTGTATTTAAAAAAGAGAGATGGCCAGGTTAAAAATCATATCTTAAAAAATATGAAAGTGGCTCCAATCCTCATTTGGGGCCACGAAACACACAGTGCATCCAGGGTGCATGTACAGAAAGATGGCTTTAATCCACCTTTGCACTCCCCTGATCCTATGCAGGTCTGGCCCCCAGGGGCCATTGCAGCAGGTGAAGAATTACTGGGGAGCCCTGGCTACAACCCTTCTCCCCAGCCATGCCCCTCCCCCAGATGCAAGGATGGGCCAGTGGTATGGAGCCACTATGCAAGTTCTATGTTCTGAGGATTCGCCTACACTTGGGTGATCATCCCAGGGCTGGGTACATTGGCTGTGGGGCTGCTTTGTGCTGCTCTAGTGGAGCAAAAGGCCCAAACACAGGTGAGGATTGGAGCTGAAGTTCTTATCTAGGGCAATGACAGCATCTCTTATTTTTAAGAGAGAAATAAAAAATGAATTTACTTTTCACTCTTTACTCTGCATTTCCTCTCACTTTATCCAATTAAAGTAGACTAGTCAGTTTTACTTTGAAGGAATCTCTTACAAATCTACTGTGTTAAACATAGGTAGTAAAGTGCTGTTGGGGCCATACTTGATATTTAGTTCCCTTTAGTCCCAGAGGATCCCAAAACCACTTGCACATAAGCGGCTGCGTGTGCCCATCGATCACCACTTTGAAAGGGCATTCACCTCTGGGGTGGACTGCAGCAATAAACGGGCAGACCATAGAGGGCGATGGTAAAGATGTGAAACGTTAGCAGAATAATTTATTCAAAATCTGAAATCGAGTACAGCAGGTTGTAAAGTAAGGCCTATCGCAGCAAGTATATACAGAGAAGTGTTTGAAAGGCAACTAGGTATCTTTAAAGACAGAATCAATCAAATAATCTCCTTGTGGCAGGGACTTGTCTGAATCCATATGGAGAACACCTGGTGCCGGATAAACAACAAAGGTCAGAGTGACAAATCAGGGAAATGGGGCTAACATTAATTTAAATGGGGCCTGTTAGGCCAAATAGCCATACACTTGTCTGGGAATTCCTTTTGGATAAAGGGGATAACTTTCAAAAGTGCCCAATTGACTTAAGAGCCTCAGTCCCATTTCCAAAAGCAACTTGGGTTTCTAAGTGTTTAAAAAAACAACAAGGAGTCCGGTGGCCCCTTAAAGACTAACAGATTTATTTGGGCACAAGCTTTTGTGGGTAAAAAATCCACTTCCTCAGATGCATTTTTTAAATGAAAGTTGCACAGAATGTGAACCTTTAAAGGTCCTAAAATCAGAGGGCAAAAAGCATTTTTTAAAAAACCTCGTGGTTTTGGGGGCCGGGGTGAGGGAATGACATGACTTTTTAATTCCCCTGTTTGACAGTACTGGATCTATGCGTAGGTTGACCAAGGCTGCTGATAAGCTGGAGGGGACTTACAGGAGTTGTTAATAGAATCAATGTTTGGGTCCCATAAAGGAGAACCACAGTTCTCATTTAAAACAAAAAGTAGGTTTCTAAGCCTTGGTGAAGAGCGCCTGAAAACATAACCAGACTGAAAGGAACAGGGATGGAAGGACCTAACAATCTTACATGCATAGCATTTATGGTAAAATGAGTGAGTTAAATTTGCTGTTTGTCCTAAAGAACCATTGTTCTAATCCTCCCCGTAATCTTACCTCATCCTTGTGCATAGAACAGGTTAGCTGTGGACAGAATTTGTTTGCATTTGATATAGGTGGCAAAACTGCAGCCATTGTTGGTGTCAACAAGGCCCTTTCAGCAGCTGCTGTGATAAAATCACTGATTACGACTCATGCCCAAATAAATCTGTTAGTCTTTAAAGTGCCATCAGCCTCCTTGTTGTTTTTGAGGATACAGACTAACACGGCTACCCCCCGATATGAAGAGTTTAAGTCACTTTTGAAAATGGGACTTATGTGCAAAAAGGCACCTGTTTACACCCAGCATACGCCACTCAGTTATAGTCCAACTTTTCCACCCAACTGTGAGCCAAGCAAAAATAGAAGAGCCAATTTAATACAAAAATGTATTCTCTTTAAGCAGATAAGAGTTTCTTCCAAGTCAGGGGAGAACCTCAGTGGGTGTCTTTTTAGATGAGCTCTTGATAGCAGTGGCACTGGGGAGAGAGAATAAAGACAGCTACAAACCAATTGTTTGCATCTCAGAGTCGGCTACAAATGCATTATTGCAAACATGGGCCCAACCTCAACAGAAGAAAATAACTAAGGAATTTTGTTAACAGGGCACAAGCAGAAGAGAGATATGGGAAAGAGCTGGTTCAAATTGCCCGAAAAGCAGGAGGACAAACCGAAATCAAGTAAGTCTTTTTCGAGTTTGTTGCATTAAAGTACCTCCTGTTAGAGACATGGCTTCACTGAAGAAAAGGTCAGGAATGTGCATTTCACACTGAACTAAGATTACATTTCAGTTGGCTTGGGAAGCCTTATTATCCAGTAAAGCTCAGTTCACCTCATGAAGCATTCTTTCTCCATTTGGCCCCTCTCGGCAGCTTGGTAATAAAATGGCAGTTGTTGCTGGGCGTTTCTTGAACAAGTTTTTATTTCAGTATTACTGAGCTCTGCAACTGCTCTGTGAAGGAATGAAAAGGAAAAGAGATTTGGACTTGGGAAGATCTAGAAATCTTGGTAAAGCTTATTCTACAGCCACTTGAAAGGCTTTCACTCTTCAGCTCTATTAACTAATGTACTGCAGCATGTTCAAAACAACACATGGTGCTTCTCCATGCCCTCTACTGTTAGCTGACAGTATGTATAAAGTGTGGGGAAAGAGGAGAGGTATGTGTTGGCAGGGAATTCTACTTCATAAACAGCACTGCAAGACCGCTGCTATTTCTGATTGACGCGGCAGTAATGAGACATCCTGTCATTACAGTCATAAGTAATAAGTAGTAGTAATGGTGTATTAAGGTGGAAGAGGATGAAGATTTGGGGTCACAGTAGTTAGGGCTGAAAGAGTGGACTCCAATCTACACAAACCTGCACTAAAGATCCCCAGGGTCACTCACCCCCTCCAGCCCAGATCTGATTTCTTAATTGCATCCTACTGGTTTTGTCAATTTATCACTCACTTCCCCCAACGTGCATATGAATTTCTGTTAGTTTTTAATGGAAAATCTGACCTCAAACCCGTGGATTATTTCCTGGGCACCATCATAGCATGCAAGTACCAATCAATCACCTGTATCACTGGCCCTCATATGCTGTGACATATCCCAGATTAAAGGGCCTATGGGGAAATGCTGAATTTGACTCTGGCTATTAATTTGAACTCTTAGATAAGCCTAGTGAAAAGCAGCGTAGAGATTTGAGGCTCACACTAAGGGACATCTCAGGCATTATTTTTCTTCGCATGTTCTCCCTTTCCTTTGCTGTGGGTCTCTAAGAAAATCCAGTAAGTTAAAAGGAAGAATTCTTTCGGCTGGGGAAATCAGTTTCTTGCAATTCTTGCAATTTCCGTTGAAGATGGTTTTAAACATTCTGATGGTCCATTTCATAGAGTGAAAAAAAAAAAAAAGACTAATGGTTTCAGAATTAAGAGAGTGGATTAATGATGGACTGTTTTGTCTCCAGTAAATCTGTATGCCTTTTAAAAGTCCAGGACTTGCAAGAAAATTTCTTCAAAATTTCCTTCCTGGCAAAGTAGGGCCGCCAGAGATCGTGCCTACAGAAATGAAGGGCTTTCGCTGCTGTCCTACAACTTCAATAGGCAACCTATGGAAATTGTGTCCTCAGTAACTATAATAATTTGATCTAAAGATGGGCCTAGGTTTCAGCATTGGGATATGAATCTGAATTTCCCTAAAGTTTGGGGATGTTCAGATCCAGGGCTTGGGTTCAGGCCCATCTCTACTTTATACCGGTATTTATAATACTTTGTCATGGACACAGAGGTGAATACACTGGCACAGTGTGTTGTAAGTGTTGCAAAGCTCATTTAGAGAGGAATGTTTCTATAAAACCATGGCCAGCCTAGTGGTAGCGATCCTCTTCGCTGTGATGCATATTGTCCCAGATGTCTCACTGTAGTGGTATATTGGGGTTGAGAAGGAGAGAAAGTACCTTTCGTCACTCAGCATCCTCTCTGATTGTTTAAAGAGCTACACAGATGGACTGAGAAGGGACTCTTGTCTAGAATACGGGGATATAAACCAGACAAAACTGAGATCTAAGCATGGCACATAATGGCGTGACTAATGAAAATATAATACGTAGTTTTTATAGCCTATATTTTGACACCATGTCATGCTTTTGTTTGCTTGCCTGGATATATGCTGCAGACAGTAACTCTGAAGAAGCAATTCAGTCAGAGAGACTCAGAGAGGGAACAAACATACTAGTGATAGTCAAGTATCAGAGGGGTAGCTGTGTTAGTCTGGATCTGTAAAAAGCGACAAAGAGTCCTGTGGCATCTTATAGACTAACAGACATATTGGAGCATAAGCTTATGGTGCCACAGGACTCTTTGTCGCTTTTTAGTGATAGTCAAAAAGTTTCTAAAAGAATTGCACCACAACTAACCTCACATTCCACATTCTAACTGCCTAGCCATTAAATTAAACGAAACTTGTACATCTATGTGAAATAGTGAATAGTTTGTCACTCCCAATAGTATTCCAAAATTTAGACTGAACTAGGAATAAAATGTCTCGGCGTGTTCAAATGCAGCTTTGGAAGCTGCATCTGGGCAGCAGTAAATCTGAAATGTAACCTAAGGATTTTGCTAAGCATTTGAATTTGTGACTCATATTCAACAATTAGCAGGAAAAACAGCTTCAGTTTTTCTTGCAGAACACTTTAGTGAACTTCCTGTGTCATGCCATATATAGAATCATAAAAGCTAGAGGTGGAAAGAAAAAAAACCACCTCAGGTCACTCAGTCTATCTTCTTGCCAGTAAAAGATTGTGCCCTAGTCTTTTGTCCAGTCCAGTTTTAAATGTCTCTAGGGAAGGGGCTTTCCATCACTTCTCTTGGGAGATTATTTCATATTCTAGTAGAGTTCAATGTCAGGAAGCTTTTCCAGATATTCAGCCTAAAAACGTTCCTTCTCTTAATTTCATCCCATTACTCCTAGTTTTTTAGCTTGATACAAGGGAGGAAAATTTACCCCCGTAAATACCCAATCCCAGAGAACATCCAGAAGGCTCCAGAGAGAAACAATGGCAAGGCCAAGATGTTAATCTGATGGATCATTACCAACAACTGCTGACTGAAGTGACTGATGAACTGGTTGAAAAATATCCCCATGGCTCCCGCAAGTCAGTGATTCTCTGAAGAACTTACATGAAATGAAGCAGGAAGGCAAAAGGGGCTGGAGTGCTTAAGGCATAAAATCTACACAGCCCCAGTCTAGGAACAGCTGGCCTACTGACAAAGAACCACTGGCAGACCTACACTGCAGACAGAAACGTAGCCAACAGAACCTTCCTCGCAGACACAGTTATATCTGCCAAATCACAGATAGCAGAACTGTGACATGCAGCAAACAGCCTAATAGAGCCCCAAATACCCATGCCAATATGAACAGTTCTGCCCAACTTCACAGTCAATCATTGCCACTGGGCACTTTACAGCTCCTGCCCCCAAGGGAGCTTAGAAACAGGGATCTTCTCTAACATCCAGTCTACCTGGAGAAGTGGCCTTGGAACTAGAGAAGAGCTGCAAGAAGAAACTAGCTGCAGTACAGGAAAGCCTGATCAGGTCTTCACCTCAGCCCAGCTGGGATGGGAAAGGAATGAGGCTAGGAGACTAAGCAGCACCAGTGAACACTGGCAAGAGGGAGCAGCCACCAGGGTTCACCTTTGTGAGCTTGCTGCCTCTCCTTTACAGCAGATATCTTGGGTTGATAGGAGTACAGCCTGCAGCTAACCATTGTGTGCCATGGAGAGGGGAGAGCAGAGGGCTGGCAACTTGCCGGCTGACAAGTTCGGGCTTGAGGGAGGACCAAGCAGCCAAGATATGGATCCTTAGAACCAAAGATTCATGCAGAGACTGGACCCCAGAGGAAGAGACTCAAGGCTAGTTCTTAAGTTCTCTTTCAAGCCTCCAATTAAGTTTTGGATGAAGTTACTTGTATTTTATCCAAACCAACCTGCCTGTGCATCATATACCTAGGACAGTCTGCTGCGATAATTCCCTGGTAAAATCCAACACAACAAAGGCCTGGCCTCCAGTGATAATGGAGACGTTCTTGCCTTCTAATACCACATTCAATAATTTTTTCCTGAGTTTAGCAGCAGTATTCGCTCAGGAGGCTGCATCACAAGTAACAACTAATGATTTCTTAGGTACTCAATATAGTAACTGTTTCAGGTTCACCACAAACAAATTACTTGGCCAATGAGAAGGCTTGAGTGGGGATTCTAAGGTTGTACAATCAGGAAAGCAGCCGTGTTTAGGGAAATGGTAGGAAGAGGAATTTTGACAAGAACTTAGTTGAGTTATTACTAATAACTCAATGGCACCATTTGTACAACAGAAAAGTTACCATAACCAAGGCCAGAAAGTTTTCAAAATGTAATTTTAGTTCAAAAATATTATTTATAAATGAACCCAAAGAAGAACGCAGTCTGAACGCAGGCATAGGAGTCAGGAACTGCCAACTTCTAATCCTTTCCCACACAAGTTCTAATCTAATTCACACACAAAAACATCATTAACATGGAGTTAAAGTTGCAGGTACTCAGCAGCGCTCTATGCTCCACCTGCCCTTCCAGAATGGAACAGTTTGAAAAGCTGGGAACACAGAGATACGTTGATGCTCCCTGCACAACCTCACCTCTGTCCCCGAGGAGGTGGCAATAGAAGCCAGGAATACAACAGTACCTCACCCCTCCCTAGCAAACCTACCATTTTCTCTGTGGTGCCCACAACTTTAAATCAGTACTTGGCCTGCTGGCCCCTCCCTGCTGCTCAGAGGGGTGCAGCGCAGATGGGAAAGCCCTTTGAAGATTAAAAGCACCGTGCATGTGTTAAGTATTATATTGACAACTGTCAGATCATTTTTACCAACTTTTTAAAGCTATTATATTTTAAGTAGTAGAAATAATTAAACAAAATGATAAAAATTGTACAAAGGTACAAAACCTCTGAAAGAACATAAACCATAATAATGTAGGTCTGTTATCAACAGAAAAGAAGAATTTGCTTGCAGATCATTCCCTTTTTTAAACACTCCCTACTATTATTCAACTAGATTATTGTCCTTTTCTTCCAGTGGCCTAGCAACCTGCATACCTAATCTCTGTCTGTTTTCCCTTCCCAATTATTTCTACTTATGTAACTACCAGCCACTTGCTGCTCCATGACTCCAAGGGAAGGTGTGGCCATCTATTCAAATACAACCAAAACCCTGTAGCTTTTCCCGCTGCTTTGTGTGTACCCAAATACGTTATAATGGCAGTTATCACCAAGTGGTGCTGTCTTCCACGTTTCTTGTCTTAGTGTGAGAGCAGATGTTCAGTCTTAAGAAGACATGCTGTGCATTGTTAGTTTTGATAACACAAGGTTCTAGGTAGAAGCAGCTGTGCCAGCAGCAAAGTGTGCTCACTGCACTGGTGTCTGATTAGAGTTAATTCTTGTGGCAGTTACTCTCTGGGACCTGGGCATTGGTGTTAAAATGATCCCTGGAAGAAGGGATAATCTGCATGCAGTTTGTGACCACCTCAGTCCCAGGACTGGTGTATATGTCTCAATAAGATAAGCCATATTTAGAATTTCCCCAGACTCCACATCACTGATTTCTCCTCCATTGGGAAACTGACCTGTAGGCCCCCCCCACCCCCCAAACATCTGCTACTGATTGGCAGAGGGGCAACAATATAATAAAGCACCAATGCAGAATGAGATCTGACTACAGACACTCAGCGAGCTAAACAGGATTTTAGTAACAAAACCGGTTAATTAGCAAGAAGAAGAAAACGTGGTGTCTCCATCTTTATCCCCATTGGCACTAGCACACTGAACAGTGGCTTTCATCGGTAGAGTCCCCTCTTCTGGTACTGACTTCAGTATTTATGTCAATGAAGGACAAATAAAAACATTTTCAACACTAGCTCAGAAAGCACAGTTGAAACTTGGCGTATATGGGAATGAGCTCCAGGAAGTGCCAATCACTCTTTGTGAATTGGTACTGAAGATGGCCATGTCTGGCCTACACTAGTTGTGAAGCCCTCTCTAAGTCAGAGATCCGAGGGGGCCCTGCTGTGGTAATTCTATTTCCTAGTATAAGAGAAGTTGCTGCTGGTTACCATGGTAATAAAACTGTTGGCTAACGTCCAGCTGCACAAAGTTATTTTAGACAGATAGCCTGATCCAGGCAAATTTAGGCACTGTAGCTTCTTGTTCTTGGAGCTCTGCAGCTGTGGAAGCTACTTCCGATTTGGGGTGGAGTGAGTGTATCCCTCTCTAGCCTTGTAGTCCAGATTTAACTCATTGGTTGGGTGGAGGCATTAGCCAGGGCCCAGGCTAATTTGTTACAACACATTAAAGGAACAGAGGCCTGATCCCAGCTCCCTTACAATGAGCTTTTCTCTAAGCATGTTCACACTAGAGTCCCAACTGTCCACTTTGGTTCTTGTGACAGGGAAGGAGTGGAGAGACTGGCTGGCCACTCCTTATATTTTAATCACCTTTATCCTCCAGTGTACTTTGGGACCTCCCATCATTTGTGCATTTGGGATGCAAGGGGTTGGGAGGTCCTAGTGAAAGAACTGGAAAAAGAGGCCACCAGACCAGAACTTCAAAGGGAGGAGTAGGGTATATCAGTACAAGTACAATCAAGGTTTTCAGAGCTTTTAATTAAAATAAAGCCTGAGATATTTGCATGTCTGCAACCTAAATTTGTAGTCATAGTCTCATCTGCATGAATGTTAGATGGGGGAGGAGAGATGACGGGTTTAGGACTTTTAACTTTCTCCAGGCTTTGGACTTGAACATCACTCTGAAGCCTGAGAGACCAGATTGTCATATTTGGGCAAAAGTGGCAAAGATATGAAACACATCCATACGTTTCACACAACTGGGAAAGGATGTCCACAAAGGTTTTTTAAAACTGCAGGGTTTTTCAACTGAATAATGAGCTACTTTGAGTTTGCAAGTGCTCAATGGTAGTTTGCTGTTAGGAATCAGGGCCTGCAGTTGAGCTAGTCTCCAGGCAGCCTCATCACTACAGCTGGCCTGCTGCAGGCTACCTGATTGGCTGGAGGGGCCAGCAGGCCCGCTCATAAACCAGCAAGCTGCTGCTGGCTGCTCAATGCTCATGCCCACCACTGTGCCTGCTCCTGTGGTACCTGGTTCTAGTACTGTTGGTCCTAGGTGCTTACATCCAGCCTTGCCTCTGCCTTCCCCTGCCTTGAATCCTCCTTGCCTGCTATTCTGCTTGCTCCAGTTCCTGACCTGCTGCTTGACCCTTGGCTCCAGCTTCTGACCCTAGTCCTTGATTCCTGACGCTCACCCTGACCACCAGGCTAGACTGCCCTTGTCCTGGTTGGGTGTCATGTGCACAGTCATGCTGCCTTGACACATTATGGCTGATTCACAGCCAAACTTGTGTCCTTTGTGTTTAAGGGAAAGAGTCCTTTTGTGCTGCAAAGTGGCTCCATGCTCGAGCTCAGGAGTATTCCCTGGCTCTGAGTGACACCAGGACCACTGAGTTACACTGAGCAAATGAGTTGGAGAGCCTGATTTTCAGACATTCATGCCGCTGCTTCTCCTTTCCTTGTCTCTTCTCATGTGTATGCTATCTCCCCTCTTTTTTCCTCCCCCTTTCCTATTCTGCCATCCTCTTCTGCCACCAAAAGGGACATGCCTGCAAACCCACTTCTGCCATGCACTTCTCCTCAGTGCTTAAAATAGTGAGAATCCTGCACTGAGCATATACTTGAGTCTCACAAATACAAAGCAAAATTCATAACAGACTTTGAAAGATGTGCTATATTTATACATGGTGAACAAAGGAAGAAGCTCAGATACTCTGTTGATAAGAACATACATAGAACAATACAGGTCATGTTGAATTTTTCCGTATTGTGAACGTCAACAAGTTGCTCTTTGATTTGCAGCTCAAATCATTTTGGAAAGTTGCTTCCCTGCATGGTCACTTTACAGCAGAGCTCTTATTCTCCACTCTAAGGCCCTGATCTTTGAAAGGGTCTGCACATTGTACTTTGAAGTCAGCAGGACTCTATGAAAGAGTAAGGGAACATGTGTATGGATGATCCCATTGCAGGATCTATGACTAGATTAGATTTGACATGAAATGAGGCAGAGAGAAGCTGTCAGACGATAGAGGGCGGAAGTGGTTATGCTGCGTAGGTCCCTTTGTAGTTTAGATATTGTTAGGCTGGTGTAGGAATGTGGGTCTTGTTGAAGATACTAAGGAATGAAGTGTACCTTTTTCAGTCACAGTTACCTGTTGAAAAGTTGTGGACTTTCAACTAACCTATAGTTTCATGGCTCTCATTATGGGTTTGATTAAAGGATTTACCACCTACCTAAATAAAAATGAATTAAAACCCTTGGTTATATGTTTAAAGCCATTATGTTACTTGCCTTATTTTGTTTTTAACTTTATGATACAAATGTCATAGGTGATTCTGAGGGTGTTTGCATTTTCTTATACTTTGCATACGACTAAGCATCCTGGCATCAGAGGCAAAGTCTTTGCTAAATTTATGATGGATCATAATACACCTAAAGGAACTAGCAAAATTGGTCTCCAAATTTTTTAACTGTATGTTCTAACCCGACATAAGATTTGGTCTTGACTAAGCTCCCCTACTGAGGGCCTAGTTCCCCAACATTTGTTTTTAACCTGGCATAGTTTGGTCAATCCCATGTGTGGGATATAGGGTTGACCTCAACTAGCTGCATGGAGATAAAAGTTTTCTGTGCTTTTTCCCCAGTGTGGTCTAGTGTACACTATAAAAGGTTTGCTAGTATAGCTATACTGGGAAACCCTCTTAGTATAAACACAGCTTATGCCGGCAGAACTGTGCTTATACCAGTTTCCTGAGTTGTACCATCAAAATGGGGGTTTGCTGGTATAATCGGGTGTATGTTAAGGGTTTTGCAGATATACAAATTGCATACAAATAGTCACACCTATAACATTATTATATCAGCAAAAGTTAGGTCTATTGCCAGGTAAAAACACACCTCTTTTTGCAGTGTGGACATAGCTCCAGATTCATAATACATAGGACAAAACAAACAGCCTTTTAACTCATTTCCCAAACCATGCTACAGCCTTAGACTTTGCAAGAGGATACCTTGACTATTGAGAACAAAATTAAGCCAAGGAACCGAAGGACACGAAGCGAAAAAATTCTTTAATTGCCTATGTAAGCCAATTCCGAGATCCTGGGTAACAAACAAAAGGAATTGGAATTGCTTATTTATGAGTACAAATTTGATCTACTTGGTGTTACTGAAACCTGGTGGGATGAGTCACATGACTGGAATGTTAAAATCAGTGGTTATAACGTATTTAGGAAGGATCATGTGGGAAAAAGGGGGAAGGGGGGAAAAAAGAGTAGCACTAAGTCAAAAATGGCATTACCTGTTCCGGGTCACTGGCAACTCACAAGGAAGTGACCTTGACCAAATATGGATCAATGTCCTAACAAATAAAGCACAAGATAGGGTATTAGTTGGTGTTTGCTACAGACCACCAAACCACACTAGGGAACAGGATGACCACTTCCTTGTGCACCTATCTATAATGTGTAGGAACAAAAGCTGCATGATCAAGGGGGACTTCAGTTTGAGTGACACATGTTGGAAATCAAATGCTGCCAGTAGTAAAACATCCTTGGAATTTCTAAATATTATAGATGATAGTTTCTTAAGGAAATTCTGTATTAGACCTTGTTTTGACAGATATAGAGGAACTGATCACAGAACTAAAAATGGTAGCTTAGGTACAGTTGATCATGACTTGATCACATTTGTGAAGTGCAAACAGAATAAAGTCCAGACCAGTAACATATGTATTTGGGGCTTTAAGAGGGCCAGTTTCACAATGCTGAAAACACTTCTGAGCCACATCAGCTGGGGGGAAGAGTTTAATCAGAAAAATGTAAAAGATAGTTGGGAGTTGTTTAAGAACACTTTATTAGATGCCCCAAAAGCCACAATCCCACAATCAAGGAAAAAGGCTGTATTGGTTTAAAAACTGACCTGGCTTAGAGGGGAAGTGAAAGCAGATATAGGAGATATCTATGGTCAGCAGAGTTAGAGACATTTAGGAGGAGTTTTTAAAGTGTATTAGAAACAAAAAGAATCTTAACAATGGTATTGGTTCATTAGATCATTAGTAGATGGAAATGGTAGAATTATCAATAATAATTCAGAAGATGCTGAAGTGTTAAATACAAAACAGAAATATTTATTGAAGAAAAAACAAATGTTGTAGTCATACCATATGAGGAGGCTATCACTCCTTCCATTTCACTAGTATCTCATGAGGATGTTAAAGTCAGACATTTTTAGGTCAGCAGGCAAAGATAGTTTGTATCGAAGACTTTTTAAAGGAATTATCTGAGGAGCTTGCTGGATGGCTAATGTTGATTTTCAACAAGTCTAGGAACACCGGGGAAGTTCCAGAATATTGGGAAAAAGCTAATGTTGTATCAATATTTTTAAAAGGGTAAATGGAATGTCCTGGGTAATTATAGGTCTGTCAATCTGACATTGATTGCAGGCAAGATAATGTACTGCTGATATTGGATTCAATTAATAAAGAATTAAAGATGAGTAATACAATTAATACCAGTCAAAATGGATTTATGGAAAATAGATCCTGTCAAACTAATGATTTTTATGAGATTACAAGTTTGATTAAAGATAATAGTGTTGAGGTAATATAATAATAAACTTTTAGACTTCTGTAAGGCATCTGACTTGGTACCTCATGATATTCTGACTAAAAGACAATATCAAATTAACATGGCACATATTAAATAGATTAAAAATTGGCTAACTGATAGGTCTCAATATGTAACTGTAAACAGTGAACCATCACCGAACAGGTGTGTTTTCAGCTGGGTCCTGCAAGGATCAGTTCTTAGACCTATACTATTTAACATTTTTATCAGTTACCTGAAGAAAACTTAAAATCATCACTGATAAAGATCGACTGTCTGATTACAAAGCTGACTGAAGCCAAAGTAGGAGGCATAAAATTTAAAGATTCATCTTTAGAGGATCTCGAGTATGCAGATGATGATGCTTTACTTGGAGAGACTATTGACCAACTACAGCTAATGCTGGAAGAGCTGTGAAAAACTGCCAGAATCTATGGGACTTAAGTTCAATGGTGATAAAACCAAAGTTATACATGCCTTATAAAACAGAAACCAATAACCTGTCAATGCTGCATGTAGATGGCAAAACTATTCACCTATTCAATGTCATTATCTATCTGGATAGTCAGTTGACAGCAGGACATTCCTTACCCAAAGAAGTTGCACATTGGATTGGTTTTGCGTCAACACCATTTCAGCATCTTCAGAGGCTTCTGTTTGGGTGGTGGGATCAGTGCCTAATTTGTAATGAAAGAGGTACCACAGCTTATTTTTTCCTTCACTTCGTGAATAGGAGTGGAAAATACCACCGCCTCAATCATATTTCTTATAAATAACAGCAACGCGATACACCATGTTCTCTTTATAAAAAGTGTGGCTTTTTAAAAATGGAGAGTGAAACCATTGCCTCTGCTATGCAGACTCTTCAGCCCTAAGGAGAACACTCCCCACTGGCTGTTGTACTCTGTGCCCAGGGTGAAAGTAACTTAACAGACTTACTGGTACACAGGGCGGCCAGGGTCCTGGGCAAGGTGTGTGTGGGGGGAGCAGTTCTGCCCCTTTTCCTCCCCCCCCCCCCCCATCAGCGGCCCTGCTGGTATAGTTGGCTGTGTACCGGTGGCCACTTTCTTACCCGTATGCCATACAGGACCGTACCAGCTTACTTTCACCTCTGTGCCCCAGGTGAATTAGTCCCAGCTACATATCAGGAGACCAGTTAAATATCAATCCCCTCTCTTCCTTCAATGGCCATGGTTAACATCTGGCTTGGTTCTAATCTACCAGTATTTGGACTAAACTAGGTTTTAATTCATAGATTCCAAGGCCAGAAAATGTAACCTCCTGTCTAACACAGGCCATAGAACTTCCCCAAAATAATTCCTAGAGCAGATCTTTTAGAAAACATCCAGTCTTTATTTTAAAATTGCCAGTGATGGAGAATCCACCATGATCCTTAGTAAATTGTTCAAGTGGTTAATTACCCTCCCTGTTAAAATCTATGTAGTATTTCCAGTCTGAATTTGTCAAGCATCTGACCAATGGATCATGTTGTTCTTTTCTCCGCTAGATTGAAGACATATTTTTAAATATTTGTTCCCCATGTAGGTACTTATAAACAAGTTGTCTTCCTTCAGCAAAAGTCAATAATGGGACAATTTAGGTTTCTTGAACCCGCTGATGGAGGGGGGAGCAAAAGGGGCAGCTGCCCTGGGGCTCAGTGATTAAAAAGGGCCCAGGGCCCTTTAAATTGCCACCAGAGCCCTGAGCGGTGTGGGCCGGGCAGCACTGAAGGGCTAGCTGGGGAAGTCTGGATCCAGCCCCGCCTCTTCCACCCGAGGCACCGCCCCTTCCAGGGGCCCAGAACTGCCCCCCCCCCCATCCCCTTGCCCAGGACCCTGGCCGCCCTGGGTTCGGGTAAGTCTGTTAAGTTACTTTCACCCTGGGCACAGAGTACAACAGCCAGTGGGGAGTGTTCTCCTTAGGGCTGAAGAGTCTGCATAGCAGAGGCAATGGTTTCACTCTCCATTTTAAAAAAGCCACACTTTTTATAAAGAGAACATGGTGTATCGTGTTGCTGTTATTTATAATAAATATGATTGAGGCGATGGTATTTTCCACTCCTATTCACTAAGCGAAGGAAAAAATAAGCTGTGGTTTTCCTGTCAGAAGAGTCACTGTTTTATCTTCCTGTATATCAATAGTAAAGGCACTTCATAAATTACTGTGTTAGGCTATTCTGAGCTTGAGGGAGGAGGCAAGACATTCAGAAAAACTCAAACTGACACAGCAAACATTCCACTTTTCAGTTGGATCCAAGTCTGAGCCCAGCGTTTCTTGAGATATACTGTTCCTTTAACAACTGAGGAAGGAAGCTGGTGCTTTGAGCCACAGCTCATTCACGTGCAGCTGAACACACTTTAGTGGGCAGGCAGGGGTAAAAAACAGCACAGACAAAAAATGTTAGTGGATATAGAAAAAAGGACGTGGAGCAGAAAGAGTGAGAGGTTGGGGCTTCGGGAGAAGCTAATCAGGGAGCTGGTTTGCTAGCGTCAGGAAGTGTGTCTAGTATACACTAGAACATTTTGTAGCTGTTTCACAACAGCGTGCACTGGTGCTAGCAAGGGTGCAAACACCAGCACTGACAGGATGCAGGCGATTTTATCACTTTGTCATGAAGCCAGGCTTTCATGACACAGTGGTGAAAGCACCCTGAATCCCATCAGCAGCACATTGTTGCTAGTGCAGGTGCAACTGCACTTTTGCTGGAGAACAGGTATGACATTTTCTAGTGCAGACTAGATCTATAAAGCATTCTCTCTCTCTCTCTCTCTGCTTAACAGCAGATAAGGCAAAAGGACGAGAGTAGAAGGGCTGCAGGGCAGCTACCTGACCTTCAAGGAAACAAAGGACATCTGTATGAAAAATAAGGGACAGAGCTTGGTTTTAAGGATCGCCATCCCACATCCCAGTACAAAATCCTACTTCTGATCAATGGATACTTTGCATTGAAAATAGATTTATAATCTGATCCAATTCTTCTCAGCAGTTGCATTTGGTTCATGGGAAATTAGGCACCAAACAAGGGCCACCCTTGAGGGGGTGGGGCAGCAAAGAGAACAGGCCCTGATGGAAGAAAACCAGGGTCAGTTTTCAAGTGATCAATCCCTGCAATGTCTATCCAGTAAAGAAAGCTACAAGGGGAAGCAGTGTTGCCTAATGTATAAAATACTGGAGTGGGACTCAGGAGCCCTGGGTTCTATTCCTGGTTCAGCCATTGGTCTGCTGGGTGACTGTGGGCAAGTCACTTCATTCCTTTGTAAAGCACTTTGATGACAAGCACTATATAAGAGCCAGGTATTATTATTAATTATAGTGAAAGTCTTCCCTACTCCATATCCCGCATCTTCATATTTCCACACAAGGTATAAGCTCATCTAGGAAAGAAACACATATGGTGATTGCTTCCTGAGCAAGTACCCAGGAAAAGCAATGCTCATGTTTTTAATGTGCTCATTTCAAAATATTTCAGAAAACACTTACTTCTTTCAACAGTGTGCTGAATATTTTAAAAGTCTTAAGAATACTGTAAGGAATGAAATCTCTAGGACATCTGTTGCCTGATTAACAGAAAAAGGTTTCAGCCACTAGATGGCAAAAATCACCTGAAGTTGGTGCTTGGTTATTGCTCCATCTGCCACAGCTCCCTTGACTCTAACCCCAAATACAGCCCCTTCATTTCTCTGCCAAAGTTTCATATGAAAACTGGGTCTTTAAATCCATGCTTGACTAAGTGCAAGGCTTTAATTACACACAATACATTTCTATAGACATTTCACAAGGATGCCAGCAAGCGGGCTTGCTGTGGGCTGGTTCAAGACGAAGGCTGATGCTTTGCCTGTAACTTAGTTTAACAGCCCTCCTGACTTAAAATAGTGGCACTTCCCTCCCCCCCACCTTAAAAACGTGTATGTGGGGACAATGAATTTTGTTCAACTGGACTAAAACTGAGGTATCCCCAACCCCACAGACATCAAAACAAAAACATTACAAATCTCAATAGGAAATCACACCCACATGGAGAGGGGCTCTGAAATGAGCAGGCGCGGCTCCAGGCACCAGCGCATCAAGTACGTGCCTGGGGCGGCAAGTCGCCATGAGGGTAGAAGTCAGGCGGCCTTCGGCGGCATTTCTGCGGGAGGTCTGCCAGTCCCGCGGTTTTGGCGGCAATTTGGCAGCAGGTATGACGAATGTGTGGGACCGGCGGACCTCCCACAGGCATGCCGCCGAAGGCTGCCTAACTGCCGTGCTTGGGGCGGCAAAATACATAGAGCCGCCCCTGGAAATGAGACGCTTTATTTAGATACCATGCATTCAAGAGTATTAGCAAAATTAAATTACAAGCATCTCACACATACATCTCTACCAAATGGGATACTTTCCTTCACCCTCACAGCTACATCCTGGTGTCCTGGAATGAGATGTTCCATCCATATGTCAGAGCTTCAGAAGGTGATACATAGCTGATACACAGGACTGTACCTGGTATATTGGGCAGCACTCAAGGGATTAAAGAGATATTTGAAGGTTCTTAGGCCTAAAATTTGATCTACCTATTCTCCCTCCTATCTGTTTACAAAGTTTATGTGTATGTCTTTTCCCCCAAACCCCACAAAAAAGGTTAGATTCAGTTACTCCCAGCTGCTTGTAGCCAGGGGCATTATTCAGCTTACTGGAAGACAGACTAACCCTCCTCCACTCAAAGGGCCCACAGAAGAAAGTAAATCACAACATCTGGCTTCCTTTCATAAACCACTCTGATAGCATAGACCACTTCAAGGACTAAACTCCTTTTCCCCTGGTATTGAGATTGTATCTTTCTTCAGTATCCAATACAGCAATTTAACTACATCTGGCAGAAACTGACACCTCAGGCTCCAGGAAAAAACTCTGGAAATGATAGATCAACATGCTGTGCAAACAGCATGTGCAAACAGTAAATGTCCTGGGTTTGTTTTTTATATCAATATTTGTATGTTACTCTGATGAGGTATCTAATAAAGTGCCCCACCCTCACTACAAGATATATGCAAAAGCAAGGGCCAATTTGTATTGTAAGTTATGTTTACTTTTAAAAAAAAATCCCAATCATATAATCTAGAACAAAAATGGATAAGCCACCCACTGTACTCAATTTATTATTTGATTTCAAATTTGAGTAAAAAGACTCCTTCATTTCTGAGCCCTTACGCTCCAAGTTTCAGTTTGCATCAAAAGTTTACACCAGCCAAGTTCTACATATTTGGGAACACAGGGACAAAATTAAATCCAAGGGCACCTTCACAACAACAAAGGAGCATATTTTAAAAGACATTCAATCTTTTATGCTATATCCTAGTGATCCAAGGAGAGTCACGAGCTTTTGCATGCCGGCTTGGAGCCCGCTTTTACAGCAGAGGATTTTGAGAGCACCAACTCAAGCCTTTAAAGATTTTTTTGTTTAGAGCCACCAGTAATTCATAACTCATTTCAGGGAAAATATTTTGTAGGTTTACACACAAAAAGCTGAAACAGTATAAAAATAAGATGTATATTGATCATTTTTGGCTGAAAGGCTTTTTGTTCACACATTTTACAGGTAGTCGTGCTAGCAAATTTTGAATCAAGACTCAAGGTTTTCGTGATGTTCTTTGGGGCCTGCATGATGGTGTCCATTTCCCTTTATATTTTTCCCCTAAGAGTCCACAAGGGTGCTTCAAGACCTGAAAAAGGGTCCTATTTCTCTTTGCTGCTTTATGTCCAATTTAAACCCTAAACAGGCCCCTCTGGAAGGGCATACGGTATATAGACTATACTTCTTGCCCTTCTGGCTAAGCATGTGCCATGAAGAATGGGGAGGCAGCATATCTTTAAAGATGACAGCCTCAGGTCCAGTAGCACAAGCAGATTGTATTAAGGGAAATTCTCCAATAGCAGGCCCAGTTTCTGCCCTTGGATCTGTGCACTACTGAAGTCATTGAGAGCTGCATGCATCCATACAAGAGCAGAATGAAGGTCTATGTGATGAAGCAAACCTAATTGTTGCCCAGATGTCGATAGCTACCTTCAAGTGGTGCTTAACAAATACAGTCCACCCAAGGACTGAAAATAGCAACCCCTCTGTTCCAGGACTGGATTACATGTTTGAAGCAGTCAATGCTAAATGCACTGGAGATGCTGACATGACAGGATGAGGGCTACCACTTGGCTAGTTCAGCACCAGCTCTGCCAAGATTGCGTGTGGTGGTGGTGGTGGTGGTTTTTAACATGAAACCTGAGTGCGGCAAAGCAGAAACCAGGGATTTGCTTTCTCTTTAAAACTGATGTGAAGGCCATGCCTAGAATGTTTTTAAACACAGCTCCAAGTCTCAGCCAAAGGAAAAGCATCCGGAATTCCCACAGGAAGCATCAGAATTGGAGAGGGCAGGAGGCTGCATCAGACGGGGTACAAAGTGTGGGTTTTGAGCCAGGTGCCTGCAGGAACACTTCTTTGGAAGCCAGGCTGCCATCAGGAGCCTGCACCTCGTCCAAAGTACCACAGAGAATGTGGGCTCTCATATGTGTGTCTCTGGCCTCCTAGGGTGGCCCAAGATGTACATGATTTCCTCATAGATCTCTGTCCCCCAGGGGTTGGCAGGGCCACACATCCCTCCCCACTCCCTCAGTGGCAAAACGTTATGCTTTTAGCCATTGAGTATCTCAACTCACAAGCTTGGCTGAATATTTCTTCCCCTCTCACGGGCCATATCAGGCTCTCTCTTTATCAAGCCCCTGTACAGACCTTTGGAAGGTCACACAGTCCATGCCCTGGAAAGATTACCTTCTAAATTCACAATACAGCCCCCAGTAAAACCACTGGTGACCAGGCTCTTCAGACCTGTGTGCAATTGGAGCAGCAATGCTGCAACAGAAGTGGGGAGTGCCCACTATGCCTATGGCAACTCTCTCTGAATTACTTCTCTACCTCTTTGCTGTTCTTTCTGCTGCTTCATTAAAACGTTTGCAGCTTGTTCCCTATTCATCTGCCTGACTGATTATCATTTACTCAACCCAGGACAACAAGAGACAATAGACTACTGCCTTTACCAGCCCCCTGTGAAACACCATTATAAGGCCCACCTCTTACTTTGACCCAGCTCCATCTGATTGCTCATATTGACCAGTGTAATGTTTTGTCTTGCTAGTCTCACCTGTATTTCATGGCCTGGTGCTGAGGGCTCCGGCTGGTGGTGGAGCTTATTCATACTGCACTGTGCAACTGTGAAAAGCCACTGTATGGTCCATGATTTCAGACCCCTAGAGTGTATGGCTCTGAAAACCATTGGTCTTAATTTGGTTTCTTTAAAGAATTTGGAGACAGTACCACAAGGGGGTGCTACAGAAGTGCAGGAGGGAGGTAATGTTATACAGCCAATGCATTGCTCCTGCTGTGAGGATTACTAAGGAGTTAAAAACAAGATATACTAGCACTGATCTCTGACTACAGAGGTCTTACCTATCTCTGTCCTCAGAGATCTCCTCTTTTGGACTACTATTCCAAATATCAGTTATACTGGTCATTTGTATTTCCCTGTATTCATGTTCTCACCAAGACATTGGTACAGACAAGTTAATATTAACACGTGTAATAACGAATACTAAGGGGTTAAACAGTCCAGTGCACCAGGAGTGCAGAAGTCTTTAATTCCCTGCTTCATGAAGCATTTGATTGCATGGCCTAATGATAACCTATAAATGTAATCTCTCGCCCATTTGCATGGTCAATTTTTTTTGATAGGGCTATTAAAGGTTTTATTTATTTTTGTGTTTCTTTGAGGGTAAAGGTCTGGTAGTGTAATTTTTTTTTTAGATTCACAGTCTGTCATTAGGACATTATACCAATAAATATGTGTTTGTTTTCTCAGCACTCTGAAGGCAGCATTCGAGGTCCTAAAGCAACGTAAGTTTATATCCGCCTTCCCATCCCTGTGGGAGTTCTTTCATGGATGGCTGATTTGTCCTGGGGCCAAGCCATCACTGAGGAAGACGGATTTACTATTCCAAGTGTTTTACTGCCCATTATTTACACCCTTTATTCTAATCCACAATATACAGAGATGGGTATTCACAGGGGTCACAATCCTCCTCGGTAGCTCCACATTTAGTCCAAATGCCCTTTCCCCAACAGCTTGCACTGTACCCACTATAATCCACTAGCAGAGGAACAGCCAAGCTGCCATCCCAGTTCCTTTGCTACCCCCCTTCCTCCTGAATTCCTAAGAAACCAAAGAGCCTTAAAACCATCTCCAGTTTAGGTCCTCAGGTCTCTGCACTGAGAACTATGCTTCCCCTCCCAGCCCAACCCCTTAATAAGGGAAGGGATTTCCTCCTCTTTTTGGAAACAGGATCCCAACCCCACACCAATGAGTTGACCACACATGGCTGAAACATAATCAGAAAGGACCAGCTGGCCAATGAGTGACCCCTAGCAGACTAATTTGCTGTGTGACCTTGGACAAATTATTTAAGGCAGCATCTCCGGCAATCAGGATGTTTAGTTTTCTATACCTCAGTTCACTCATCTGTAAAATGGGGGCTGTCATACACCCCCGCAGTTGTAAGGTGCTTCAAATCCCCCCAGATGAATGACAGTAAGCAAAGGCACACCCATCTCACCAGCACAGTCGGCAGAAAGCACCCTTCGCCATGGTCACAACCTGGACACACAGAGACACTCCAGGGTCTAACACACTCAGATTGTTCGTCTGTGCTACAGACTGTGGCCGCACCCCCCTAGTTAGGGGTAATAATGGAATTTTTGCCAACTTTTTGGGCTGCTTCCCCAACACTTGCTCAGTCTTACCTGGTTTGGGCACAGACGACTAACCCTCATCTAAGCCCCAGGCTCATCAAGACAGCGGAATATGCACTCTCTTGTGCACCAAGGGCTAAATGCTAAAGTTTTTACACCCCTAAGACATAATAGTATAATTACCTAGTATACAATGAGGCGGTGCAGTTGCACACACTGCCTACAGTTTAGATAAAGAGGCCAAGATTTTCAAATGTGGCTAGAGATTTAAGGTCACTCCTGGTTTGAAGGGGCCTGATTTTCAGAAAGGTGGGTGCTCAGCACTTTCTGACAAACAGGCCCTTTTCAAGACATCTCAAAGTTGGGCACCCTAAAATCACTAAGTATTTTTGAAAATCTTGGCCAGACATTTTAAAATTTAATTTCAAGAGTAAGTTATTTCCATCTCTACTGAACCCTGCCCATTTTCAGCCCCCCTAATTGGATGATAGTGCTGGGACAAGCCTGACTGTAATTGGGAAGTGGCTGACAAGAGAGACTGATGTCAAGCAGTGTGATGGGTGGGAAGGTGATCACAATGTGGATAAAAAACCTGGGGTCACTAGGGAGACATGGAGGGGGAAGAGCGAGAGCCCTTAAAAAGAAAGGGGAAAGATTGGAAGTGCGTGGTGGGAATATGAAGAAGTGAAAGGGGGCCAGCTAAAAGTATTTCTATTTACATTCTCCTGGCAAGTGTCACAAACAGCAGCAGTTCTGGCCCCATGTATGTTGCAGGCATCAAAGGGATTGTGATGAGTCCTATCCTCCATTAATTGATGAGATAATACAACGATCTGAATAAAAAAAGCCCTCCTTAAGTTTCTGAGACTGCCAGGTGCATGTAAGTAATACATTCATGCCACCTCCCAGTAAATACATGCTGAAAAACCTGACTTTGTATTTATTAGAGGCCTTTTCATTGACTGTCTATAAATTCTCATCTGCCTTAGAAATTGAAAATGTTGGAAACTCTCATATCCAACTGGCATTGATGCTGAAGGATGAATTGAAAGGAATAGAGGATTTCAGAGAAAGACAGAAGGAGCAACGAAAAAAGGTGAGGAAATATAAGAATTGTCAGACCAATGGCCCATTTATTCAGATAGGTTGTCTCCAGCAGTGTGCTATGGATGTTTCAATGCACGATAATCGCCCCCTTCCACCCAGGCTCCTAGCTAACTTGATACTGGGGTGAATCTCTCTCTCTCTCTCTGTGATCACAGCTGGTGATGAGATAATGCTCTGAACCTATGAAGACTGAGAGCCCTTGTCACTTTCTAGCTAATGTAACTGCAGATGCTATTCTTATTCCTGTAAGGGCTTGGCCACACTTGCGAGTTACAGTGCAATAAAGGAGCCCCGGGCGCCCTAGCTCACTCCCCGTCCACACTGGCAAGGCACGTAGAGCGCTCTGAATCCACGGCTACAGCGCTGCTGGTACTCCACCTTGGCGAGAGGAATAACGTTTGCTGTGCCTTGGCTACAACGCACGGGCGTCAGTGTGAACAAGGGGTTGGGTTACTGCACTGTGATCATCCTCCAGAAACATCCCATAATCCCCTTAAGTCAAGTGACCACTTTTGTCATTGTTTTGAACTCCTGTAGGAATGCGGAAATGCCCTTTCAAAGCTCTGTTTCTGACAGCCGGCATGCAAGCCATTAGTGTGGAATGCTGTGAGAGAGAGGTGTGGGGGAGAATGGGCGGGGGTCTGCTGCTGTCTGAACTTACAAGACAGCAGGCTGACATGCTCTCAGCCCCCCCAAAACCCCACTCTCTCTCCCCCCACATACACACAACACACTCCCTGTCACACTCCACCCCACCCCATTTGAAAAGCACGTTGCAGTCACTTGCATGCTGGGATAGCTGCCCATAATGCACCGCTCCCAGTGCCGCAAATGTGGCCACGCCAGTACGCAAGGAGCTGTAAGTGTGGACAGACTGCAGTGCTTTCCCTACTGCGCTCTACGAAGGTGGGTTTAACTCTCAGTGCTCTACATCTGCAAGTGTAGCTATACCCTAAGTATATAATCCCTTTTTAAAACTCTTGCTAAGCAGGTTGCTTCAGTAAAAATCCTGTAAGAGCATTGCAATACACTGAAATTGATGCAGTAACAAAAGTTTGTGCATTGTGTTGAACTTGAAGCCTAAGTAATAAGGTGATGAGTGTGTTAGAAATCCACAAGATAAATGATATTAATCTAGTATTCACCAGAGGTGTTGTATTAAAAGAATCCAGCTGTGTTCAAGCCAGCTTTCGTTCCCTTTGATCCTCCCAAATTCAGCATCCCTTGAACAAGGTATCTGTTAAGCGAGTGACAATGTTAATTTTTACACCCTCTCTGGTTCTATCTGGAAATAAATAAAGGGCGTGGCCTTGCCACTGAAAACAATGATGGTTTTTGGCAGCCATGCAAAATTTCCACATCCCACGCCCCTTTAAAACAAAACAGGACAAATCCAGGTAGTTCCAAGTGCACCAACCTCATCATCTCTGTAGCACAGATGGGAACTTAGCCAATGAAACACTCCAGAATTTCAGAGTGGGTAAAAACGATCCTGTTTCTGACAGTGCTGTTGTCTGATTTTCGAGCTCCACAGCTGCTTCATGAAGCACATTCAGTTTAGACACAATTCCATGTCTGTTTCATATTTGAATCAGTATTTATCTTCTCCACCACCCCGTTTACTACTTGGAGAGCTGCATGGAAACAGGGGCTGTATCTTTTTGAAATAGTTCTGCATTGGAAGCCTTTAAGAGAAACCTTTACTGGGAGCAAGGCAAAGATCTCTTCTGGATTCTCCATGTCGGTTGCAGGTTTTTCTTTTGGTCACCCATTGGCTGGCTGCCAAGAAAGTAGCACTAGAGCAAACCATGCCAGCATTTCCGGTGATCTCCCAAAACACAGCAGTGTGGGTCTTTGTGCTAGCTCTGCAACAGCAGCATTCTGGACTGCACCATTTGGCCCTTACTCAGGCAACACCTCTGTTGGCACCAGGGGGAGTTTTGCTTGAATAAGGTCTAAAGACTGCAGAATTAGACTCCCCTCCCCATGGGCGGCGGGTGAACCCTGGGCTCGGGGAGGCTAGCCCCCCTGCATGGCCTGCCCCTTCTGCCAGAGGCCCCACCCGGCCTGCTGAAGCCCAGAGGGTCCCCGCATATGGCCGTCATCACCCCTCCCCTAGCCCTGGAGCGCCAGACAGACAGGCGACGTGGCCTCTCCCAGCCCTGGAGCACAGGCCAGCCCCCATTAGTCCCTGCCACAGGGGAAAGAGCTCCCCACAGCACAGTGCCAGGAAGCAGGAAGGGCCCTGGGGACGGAGCATGGGCAGGGCCACCCAAGGCTGTTTGGGGAGGCTCAGCCTTCCCCAGCTTTCAACACCCGCCGTCCATGCCCCTCCTCCCGCCACCTTCTCCAGGGAAGAAACCCTGATTCCCAGCATTTCCCTGACATCATGGATGAGATGATCTAGACATTGAGTTCAACACAAGGCTCAAACTCTTTGCTACTACTTCAATTGCAGTATATTTTAGTGCTCCGGCAGGATATTATAGAAGTAACCTTCTTACCCAAATTTAAAAAAAGGGATTAAACACTTACAGCAGTAATCAGCAGCCACCTCAGAAATCCATTTTTTTTTTTAAATCAGAGAATTTTGGGGTTTTTTAATCATGGAAAACTAGGATCTCTGGTGATCAGCCAAGGCTGTTGGGAGAGAAGCATTACATATATTGAAATTTCATAATCTGAAACAAAGCCATCTGTGTTCAGATCAAGCTCTGTTAAAAAGACTGTGTCATGGGATGAGAGTCATGTCTGGCTGCCGAATAGGAAAGGCTCTTGTTTTTAAGCTTGGAGCTGGGTATTTCAAACCATGTCAAATTGAAGAAGAGGAGGTGGGGCCAATGTCCTTCAAGCTAACCTGCTGATGCCCATGGAAATTAGGTAGAATATAGTCATTTGACAGAGGTAATGGGATCTGTTATTAATCATACAGGATATGCTCACATTTGGAATGGATAGAAGTCCTTACTCAGCAAGGTGGGGCACTGGTTTGACTGCACAAACACAGCAGCAGCAGCACAAGATCCTATCCCAGGGCTTGTGCTGTTACGCAGAACTCGGCTGGCAAAGCTTATGTACAGTGTGACTGGGTGTTACGCAATTTAAGCTTCTTCAGATAAGTAGAGAAAACGAAGACATATCCTCTTGGCTATTAATGGAAGCCACTGAAGCAAAATGATCTTGGATTAATTTTTCCTAGCTTTGCACTGTGTCATTTAGAAGGGCGTGAGTTACAAAAGCAACATCAAGGCATTTTCTGCACAGGAACATGGTTCTTAGAAATGGTGAAACAATTGCTCTTCTAATCCTGCCACTAAAAGGAGAAATGTTTAGTCCTGTGTGTTTCTTACAGTACGAGATTGCAATGGAACGTGCGCAAAAGAGCAAGGTGTCCCTTTATAAGAAAACAATGGAGGTAAGTTATGTGGTTTAATAATACATTCATCCAGTTGCACACGGAGGAAAATTAGGGTGGGAGGGTGAAATTTTCATTGCAGACAATATCTTAAAGGAATGTCAAGAACATGATGAAATAAAGTAAAGAGTATGTGTTTCCAAGCCATAAGGTTAAGACATGGAAACATGTTTTCCCTGCCACGCCTAGTTAAAGGTCTCTTACAGCACCTTGAGGGTTAACTTTGAGTTACTGCCACCGTTATTTCTGTTTTCAACAAATTTACAGGCTAAGATTTTTTTTTTTTTTTTTTTGCCATTCAGCCTGGCCTACTCAGCCTGGGGATCTGAAAGTCAAGTGAATTCCTACAGGCTCATGCATCATCACCATCAATGAAGATTCTACAGGCCAAGTGCGACCTGAGGATCACTTGTGCAACTCCAATGGTATAAACGATGAGAGAATTTGGCTCAGCTGTTGAACTAGATGGCAACAATGATGATGCATGAGCAACAATGGAATTTAGTGCCCTCTGCTGGAGTTGTTAACTTTGGAGGGCTAACTAGAGTGAAAAGCAGGGAAAACCTATTTTGGGCTGAGGTTGGCATCTATAACGCTGGATAAACACGGAGAGCAGCTCTGTTGATTAAGTAGTGCCATGTCTAGAACTAGGAAAATGGTCAGGTTTTAAACTCCACTCTGATAATGATGCCAGCTACCATCACCCACTCGTTCAGTTTTCAAACCAGGCACCTTTGTGCTTTCTCCCATGCTGCCTCTATCCATGGGAGGTGCTCCTTGTCAAATCCATAAAATTAACTCCTTATTCTCCTTCAAATCCCTTCTTACAACTCTCCTTTTCCTCGATGCCACAAAAAACTTGATGACAGATAGGCAGCTGGTGTTTTGAGGCCACTGCCTACCATGCTGATTAGTATTGTTTTGTTAGGCTTCCCCACGTTTGCTATACCCACCTGGTGTTTCTTGTTACCTAAATTGTAAGCTCCTGGGGGGCAGGAGGAAGAACTGCCTTTTTGTTTTGTGTTTGTACAGCACAATGGAGTCTTTGTCTGTGAGTAGGGCACCTAGATGCTACTGCAATGCAAATAACCACCAACCATTTTAAACAGGACCTTGCACCTACTGTGGACAGGGCATGTCATATTTAAAAATGTGTTAAACTGGTCATGGTTAACCCTGTAGGATGCCTGGGAGGCAGTGTGGTCTACTGGATAGGGCACTGGTCACTGGGACTCAGGAGACCTGGCTTCTGGTTCTGAAACTCACCTGGTGTGTACTTTGGGCAAGTCATTTCCCCTTCTACCCTTTGTCGGTCTTGTGCATTCAGTAGAGCTGGTGGGAAGTTTTCAGATGGAATGTTTTTCTGTTGGAAAATGCTGATTCTTTGAAAATGAAGCTTTATAGTTTAAATGAAACTTGACCTTATCAAAATGCCTTTTTTTAAGCGTTTCCTTTTAATCAAAAAGAAACATTTCTATCAACCCAAAACAATATTCTCTCTCCCTCTAACTATTGTTTTGCATGAAATTTCAATCTTTGTTTTGTTCCATTTCCCCTCCCCCCTCAAAATTGCAGAATTTCCCAAGAAATGGAAAATCCAATTCCCATCCAGCTCTAGTATTTAGACATTTAATGAGAAACAGTCCCTACCCTGAAGAGCTGTGTGGCTGTACAGTGCCCTGCTCAATAGGGCATCTAGGCATCCTGTCATAAAATAAATAATTACAGTGACTAGTGTCAGGACCACATATGGGGATGTTGGAGCGGGTTGCTTGGTGTGCTGCTCATTTGATATGTCAGCATCCAGGTTGCTTTTTCTTCTCTCTTTTATGTCCATCTGTGATTAGGTGGGCAACAAAAATGATTAGGGGTATGGAACAGCTTCCATATGAGGACAGATTAATAAGACTGGGACTTTTTAGCTTGGACAAGAGACGCCTAAGGGGGGATATGACTGCGGTCTATAAAATCATGACTGGTGTGGAGTAAGTAAATAAGGAAATGTTATTTACTCCTTCTCATAACACAAGAACTAGGGGTCACCAAATGAAATGAATAGGCAGCAGGTTTAAAACAAACAAAAGGAAGTATTTCTTAACACAGCGCACAGTCAGTCTGTGGAACTCTTTGCCAGAGGATGTTGTGAAGGCCAAGACTATAACAGGGTTCAGAAAAGAGCTAGATAAATTCATGGAGGATAGGTCCATCAATGGCTATTAGCCAGGATGGGCAGGGATGGTGTCCCTAGCCTCTGTTTGCCAGAAGCTGGGAATGAGTGACAGGGAATAGATCACTTGATGATTACTTGTTCTGTTCATTCCCTCTGGGGCACCTGGACCTTTGGTCTGACCCAGTATGGCCATTCTTATATCAATTTAATATTGTGCCCCTTTCAATTTTAAAATTTAAATTAATGTTTAAAAGTTTTTAAAATGTAAATTGTTCCAATCTAATGCCTGATTTGTTCCCCTTGCCTGCAGAAGAGACCATGTCAGGGTGGAGAGGGTTATCTAGCCCAAAAAGAAAACATTTTTTTGAATTTATTTTAATGCAGTCGAAGAAGACCTACGAGCAGAAGTGCAAGGATGCAGACGAGGCTGAGCAGGCCTTCGAGAGGATAAGCGCTTCAGGCAACCAAAAGCAAACAGAAAAGGTATCGGAAACCACTGTGCTATTTAAGCAATGGTAGCAGACAGCTCTGTAGTTTTCATAGACAATCCGCTTTGCATCAGAGCTTGCACATTTCAGAGGTTGCTCTCTGTTCTAATAAACATTGTAAAATTCACTAGGAAATTTTCCTCCACAGATAGGCTGTGCCTTTTGAGCAATCAATAGAATTGGAACAAGTTCATAGTTGCCTGTGTTTTTAAAAAGCATGGGAGGCTGAGAGATTTAGGGAGACAATTGGTATGGCCTATCATTAGAATGCAAATTCAGTTTCTTCCTGAATCAAATTATTCATAAAAATGAAAGAAAAAGTCTGAAACATATTAATCTGCTGTTTCCACCTTTGGATCCCATGTTAACCAAAGTAGGTACAGTACCTTGCATTAAATGCCCTTTCTTTATCAAACTGTCTCCTGGTAGATAGTTTAGTTTCATCGGAATTTACAAATTTGAAAATAAATAATTGAAAACAAGACATTTCAATCCCTCATTGCATCATCTTACATGTTTAGCTGACAACCTACTAACCTTTCATGAGAACATTTTACAATAAATTCAGGGCAGCGTAAGCAGAGATCCAAACTCATCTTTTTTTGCAGGGGAGAGGGGAGGAGCAATCTAAAAATGGCATTAGAAATATGCATTTTATACCCACAGTGTTCCAAAAATCTTCCACAAGTCACAAGTTAGATTTTATTTATAGTGGGTGAAATCCTGGCCCCATTCAAGTCAATGACAAAACTCCCATTGACTTGAATGGGGTCAGGATTTTACCCAGAACAGTCCTAGGGTGGCTACTTTTACTTACTTACTTACTTACACACACACACCAGCTGTTTAACTCTGCAGAGCAACAGCGAACAGTTTAGGACAGTTTTTGGGGGAATTTCTTGGCCTGTGTTATACAGGAAGTCAGACTAGATGATCACAGTGGGCCCTTCTGGCCTTGAAATCATGAATGTGTTTTTGGAAACAGCCAGGAAACATTAGCGTTCAGAACATAGTGTAAAAGTTTGACAGTGTTCCTTTAAAAAGTCTGGTTACTTATCTCTGAACGGTACCCGAGGAGATGAGGAATTTCAATTGCCATTTATTTCTATTTATAAACTTCTGTTACACAGCAGTATTTTGAACGTTCTATAAAAGTTATCTATCAGTGGGAACAAAAATGGGGCCAGATTCTGCAAACACTGTTTTTTAAAACAAAATAAGAAAGTAGAGTCTTTGTAAGTGCAGTACCTAGGACCAGGGCCTCCCCTTGGTCAAACTGTCATAGCTATATTGAAGTCAATGGAGCAATGACTATTTACAGCAGCTGCGGATCTGGCCCCTACTTTGAATAATGCAAAGTCAATGGGATGATTTGTAGCAATAAACTAAGTAGCAATTATTTGCAGGGACAGACACTTCATATTTTATCAGGGGGATTTTGTGACCTGAGGGAAAAAAAATATGAAAATGGAAAGGGCTTAATTTCAATGTTTTCTTTTTATATTTCAGAGTCAGAACAAAGCCAAGCAATGCAAAGACACAGCCAATGAAGCAGGTACCGTTCTACATAAAGTCTAACACCCAGTTGATTTAACGGCATGCTATCAAGAGAGGGAAAAACAAACAAACAAAAAAAACTCATGTATAAAAATGCAGGTTCCTAAAGACTCCTAAACTAATGAAAGTACAGTTAAAGGCAACTATCAGCTACTTTAGACCCCAAGTTTACATTCCACTAAAGGAAGATAAATATGATGCTGCATATACTTCGGAGATGCCCTTTATGTATTCTACAGTTTATTTAAAACACTTTAATAATGGGGTTTCTTTTCCATTTGTTCTTTAACATTGTTTGGGTCCTCAGCCACCCTAACCCAAGGCAAGGAAGACGTAGGTGTGCATGCTTACACATGGGCAAGCTAGTATGGCTATGTTCTCTGGATCCGGCTATGAGCCCAAACTCAGGGAGGGTACATCTACACTGCAGCAAGGAGGTGTAATTCCCAGTTCAGGAGATGGATGTGCACTAGCTCAGCCTACAAATAGCAGTGCAGCCGAAGTGGCACGGATGGCGGCTCGGGCTAGCTGCTGAAGTACATACCCAAGGGGTCGGGTGGGATTGTACTTGGGCAGCTAGCCTGAGCAGCTGCCTGTTGCACCTTGGCCACAGTGTGATTTTTAGCATGCTAAATCAAGCAGAGCTTTCACGTGTTTGTCTCCTCAGGCTGGGAGGTATGACTGAGTCCCAGCCGCCACGTATACACACAGGAAACTCGCATATGCTCTGGGACTGTGAAATGGAGCATTGCAATCCCTAGCCCTCAAGAAATTCCCTCTGCCAGTTGGGTGGGTCCTTCTGTGTCCTTCTTGGGCACCTGGTTCACTTAGGACAGTGGTCCCCAACCTTTCTCGTCTGGCGGGTGCCAGACAACAAGCCGCAGAGGACCGTGGCGGCGGACGAGCATCCGCCGAAATACCGCCGCCAAGTGGCAACGTCAATAGGCGTCGCCGCCGAAATGCCGCCGACAAGCCGCATCGGCGGCATTTCGGCGGATGCTCGTCCGCCAGCCAGTACGCGGGTGCACTTAGACGCCCTGGCAGGCGCCCTGGCACTCGCGGACCCCTGACTTAGGACAATGCAATCCTACAATATCACTCAAGCCTAAGAACCCCTGGCTGCTATCAACATACACATTGTCCAGTTGAGATGTTTGTGGCATACCGGTGGGCAAGTCAGAGAGATCATTCTCTCCAGTAAAAATACCATGAACTAACCCAGGCATCTTTCCGCTTAACCAGGTTCTATTATACTATATTCTGTAGGATATAGGTTAGGGCTATGTTTTACCAAAGTAAAGTCACACCATACCTAACAGGAGGAGATGTGGGGCCCTGTATTATTTTATCTCAGTCGGGAAGTTTCCATTTCATCTCTCTATTTACAGAAAGGGCGTACAAGCAGTATATAGAACAGCTGGATAAGGCCAGAATGGAGTGGGAGAAGGAACATATCAGCACCTGTGAGGTAAATACTTTGACCTTTGGAATCATTTGTTTGTGCATTTTTTTATTTTACTCACTCACGGATCTCAGTCCCAGATGCAGTGTTACCGCTGAGGGATCTGATACATACTGTTGATGGTCTGTGATTAGCTAGAGATGACTGCTGCAAGAGTACACTTGACACTACCATGGATTTAAAGTATAGCTGTTAGCTTTCTGACTTGCTTATGCTTTTCTTGCTTGCCCATTAAATTTAGGTTGCCAGATCCTCAGCTGGTTTAAATTGGCATAGTTACAGCAGTACACTTCCCATTTCCACCAGCTGAGGATCTAACCCAGGGTAGAATATAAGATCCTGCTAGTTTTAGGGCTGCCTTATTTAAATCAAAGCCAAATTAAACCTATTTCCCAAGTGACTGATTAGAAGCACACAATTTAAAAGTGCCTGAACACCAGTTTAAGTCCAGGAGCTACCAACTCTTCTTAGCCCACAGAGAATCTGTTTGTGGTCCGCTTCTGTATGCTCGCCAGGTATTTTTACATCAGCCCAGCCTCCCTGTAGCTTTCACTTTCTGGAATTCTCCCATAGCTGGCATGGCAACCATTCTACAGAAATGGTGTCAAAAAATCTGAAGTTTCCTCTAAGATTCAGATTTCCTCCCCTCCCCCCTTTCCATCACTGCTATACATATCCCAGACTGGGAGTGCTCTTCAGAACCTGGCCAGAGCTTGCCCTCTGCAATTAGTACAGATTTATCACTCTTCAGCAAATGGAGTTATTGATTCCCTTCTCGATGTGTTTGTGGCTAAATCCAGGACTACTAAATTTCTAAGGGGGTTCTAAGCTAGCAACTTATGAAAGATGTATATAAAAACCAGTATTTGGACATGCGCATATGTAGTTGGCATGTTAAGTTCACCATCTACATCAAAATAATAGTGTCTGTTTTAATGAACTGATGCACTTGTGAGCAATAGAATAGTTGTTATACACTGCAAATGGCTTCTTGTGTTCAGAAGTCCCTGTAAAGCATATGGCTAAAGTTAAGCACAAGTACTTTGCCCAGTTGCTGCCCCAAATTAAATACTTTCTCTCATTCTTTCAATCTCTTCTTAAAAGCTACTTCTCCCAGAAATGCTTCCTACCCTTTTCTTTTCACCAGCTGGTTTCTCCACACCCTCCCTTAGTTGTGCCATGCCTTATTTCTTACACAATGAGATCTTTAGGGGACAGGGAATGTATCTTACTCAATATTTTGTAAAACGTTATATGTACTTAGTTTTGTGGTGGTATGGATGCGCATCGTAACAAAAGAAGGGAGCAGATGGCTAGAAGAGTTTGAGCTTTCCACACCTTATGGAAAATAAATAAGCACATTCTATTTAGAAGAACAGTTCAGCTTAGAGATCAATTTTATTTCTGACTTTGCTGTAAAAATAGTTTCTTCTCTTGAATTCACACTGAAAGCTGCAGCCCCCCTCCCCCTCCCCATAGCTCTGCTAAAGTATTATGACTTCAAGCAGAGGAAGAAAGGAGCAAGTGAACTCAGAAGAGACAAAAACTCTGTTCTGCTGCGCAAATAGTCCAACAGTTTCGACATACAGTATTTTCCCAAAGCTTTCCATTAGGGGATTACCTGTATTATAAATCCAAAAAGCTTGTCCCCTGATCTTGTTACAACAGGATTCTGGGTTCTAAATCCTTGGGATCATTTGCTATTCAAATCACAGTGCCGTCCCCTTCTCCTCTTTCGCCCTTTATTTTTTGTCTGGGAAATGTTGTTAAAGGTTGGGTTAAACTTTCTTGAAGCTTTGAGTGTAACCCACGACCCTTCATTAAGATAGTAGGAACAGTTAAGCTCCTTTGTGAAATAACAGCAGTCTCCAAATCAAAATATAGGCACATGACACCATCCAAACCAAAAGGCACAGCTAAGGCTGTGATGGGTCCCCCCCCCCACCTCAGGGTACCTCCTGGAACTGGGGTACCACTGACCTCGCCTGGGTTCCCTTTACACTGTATTGCTGTGCATACCTGTCAAGCCCTCCCTCAGGCTTTAGAGTGCACTTTACCAGCACACATACAGGTAGGGACACATCCAGCTGCAACTTCACACAGATGCTGAGATCAGCTCTGCATGGGAAGGCTCAGCTGAGGAACTGCCCAGTACTGAAGTGCACACCTCCCTCCTCTCGATGGTATGATTTTGGGTTTACCCTCTTGTGCTGCACAGAATTCTGTGCAGTGCTAGCTCATGAAATTCACCCCCTCCCTCAATGTGGAGAGGAATAGACACAGCTTTCTGCCCCAAGTTATGATTTCCACAGACACTGGTTTTAGACAAAAAAAACCCCAAGTTTGTTAACTACAAAAAGATAGACTTTAAGTGATTATAAGGGAAAGCAAACAGATCAAAGCAGATTACCTAGCAAATAAAACACACTCAAACTAAGCTTAATATACCAAAGAAATTGTATATGTGTAGCAAATTCTCACCCTAAATGTTGTTTTAGGCAGATTGTAGAGATTCTTGAAGGCAAGCTCCACTTGCTTGCAGCTTAAAACTCCAGTTATTCCTTTCACAGGCTCTAGCCTCTAGCCTGGGTTTAGCCCTTCTCCCCCAACTCAGTGTTTGTTTCTCAGGTGTTTCCAGGAGCCTTTTTCTTGGGTGGGGAGTCAGTGAAGAATGAACCACGATGATGTCACTCCCTGCCTTAACTAGTTTTAGCATATGGTGGGAACCCTTTGTCTCCCAGTTTGATTTCCACCCCCAGCCAGTGGAAAAACACTGGCATTATGATGGAGTCCAGTACCAGGTGACTTGGTCACATGTCTCTGTAGGGCCACCGCAGCCATGACTCAGAGGCTGTTTTCAGTATCCCCAGTAAGGCTCCCTGGTGGGGGATTAGCATCTTCTAAGACCTATTGTTCTCCTTAATGGCCCTTCCCAGCTAGCCATCTAGACTGATTACATTCTGTCTAGTGGGCATTCCCCAAGTGTAAACACATTTGTAATAGATGCATAGACAATATTCCTAACTTCAGATACAAAAATGATACATGCATACAAATAGGATGATCATATTCGGTACATCATGACCTTTTCAATGATCTCACATGATCCATCTTGCACAAAATACATCATAATTATGCCATACTCATATCATCATAATATTACAATGAAGAATATGGGGTGTATTGCCACAAAAGCCACTCAGGAATTTGAGCTATATGGGTGGGGAGGTTTGCTGGGTATCGTTTTGGGTAAGGGGTACATGTGAGAGACACATGCAAGACAGCACAGAAACAACCATAGAGGCTTAGGGCTAGTTTACACTAATGCTGTAAGTCAGTCAATCTGTTACGTAACTGAAGTCAACAGAACTTAGATCAACTTACAGGGGTGTCTACATGGCGCTATGTTGGCAGGAGATGCTCTCCCATTGTCATAGCTTCTGCCTCTCGGGGAGGTGGAGTACAGATGTCAACTGGAGAGTGCTCTCCCACTGACTTAGCGTGTCTTTACCAGACCCACTAAATCGACACCACTGCATCGATCGCAGTGATGTTGATTTAGTTGGTAATGTAGACATGGCCAGGGGTGGCTCCAGGCACCAGCACAGCAAGCGCGTGCCTGGAGTGGCAAGCCGCAGGGGTCAGCCTGCTGGTCGCCGTGAGGGTGGCAGTCAGGCTGCATTCGGTGGCATGCCTGCGGGAAGTCCGCCGGTCTCGTGCTTTCGGTGGCAATTCGGCAGCAGGGACGCTGAAGGCATGGCACCGGTGGACCTCCCACAGGCATGCCGCCGAATCTGCGTGACCAGTGAACCGCCCACCAGGCGTGCCGCTGAAAGCTGCCTGACTGCCGTGCTTGGGGCAGCAAAAACCATAGAACCGCCCCTGGACATGGCTATAGTCTGCACTACAGAGTTTTGCTAGTATTGCTATGCAGCTGAAACTCAGCTAGGACGACAAAGAGTGCTTCTATCTGCTTAGCTAGTATCATTCGGGGAGGTGGTGTTTATATATCACCAGAACTTCTTCTGATGGTTTATGCTGCACCTCCACTAGGGAGCTCTGCTGGCATAGCTATGCCAGCAAAGCCTGTGTAGTATTGGTCAGCCCAGAGAAGGAGCAGAAAGCCAAGCACAGCCTAATCAAGCACAGTATGTATGGTCCTGGAACAGACTAAAGAGGGATCTTTTGGTCTGGGTGCTGGCTAAAAGAGGTTTGGAGCAAGGATATTATCTCCTGTTTCATTCCTCTTGTCTTCAGGGAAACAGGACTTTGTACATTATTTGTAAATAAACACAACTGCATGAAAAGATATCTAATGCTACCATCAATTTCTTCTTCCCAACTTGCAACCTATAAGACCCTGAATATTTGGCTAGCCGCTTGGGTCAAAAGGGGTAACAATACCTTAACTTAGTGAAAGGTGAGATAATATTTTGTATTGGACTAACTTCTGTTGGTGAAAGGAACAACCTTCCGAGCTTACACAGAGCTCGTCTTCAGGTCTGGGAAAGCTACTCAGAGTGAATTTAGAGAAGTCAGGTAAAAACCCCTCATCTGCTGTTTGCAATTTGAGTGACTAAATGTAAAAGTGGATTTATTTTAAGATTATTATCTACAGTTGATAGTGCATCCTGACTGTAGTGTGTTTCAGAAAGGTTTGCAGGTGTACAAACATTGCACAGTGGGATCCTGATGCATGACTTGGACTTCTAGGTGCTACCACATTACACATAATAAATAATAACCATGATGCTTGACATCTCTTCTTTTGGATTTAGGCCTTTCAGCTCCAGGAATGTGATCGTATCACCATCCTCCGGAACTCCCTTTGGGTTCATTGTAACCAGCTGTCCATGCAGTGTGTGAAGGATGATGAGGTACAGGCTTTCTCCCCAAGAAATCCCAGTCCTTGTGTATGGAGAAAAATGTGTCCTCTAAAGCCACCATACTGGCTCGCCCCTCTCCACACATCAAATGCCTCCAGCAATGGTGATGTCCACCTTACCACACTTGGCCAGGGCAAGAAACCACGAGCCAGGTTTGCCCTCCCCACTGAATTACAAATGAATATTTAAGCCAGCACAGACTCAGATTCTATAGCAAACTTGGTGCCACCAAACTTCTGTCCCCTCTCCCCAAGCTATGGGGTAGAATCTCAAACCTCCAAGTCAGCTTTAAATAAAGGATTTTTTTATTGTTATTCCTTTTATACAGGGAAAAAATGACTACTTCCATTTTAATAGTGAAAATCTTTACGTGTGTGAACCATCAAACTACTATCTCCCCTTTCCCCCTGCTCCCATGAGTTCTTTGGATGAGAAATTTCGGGCATGTCCCCTGGAATTTGTTTTGCATTATACAGTTCTCTTAAGAGTGTATGTGTGTGGGAAAATAAATAATCTTTTCTGCCCCCGCTCCTCCACTCATCTGGGTGTAATCCTTCACATATCTGCACAAATGCAGAGCTCTACCGACTTCAGTGGGGGAGACTTGGTTCTTTGAACAGGGTCGGGGCCTGGGTCTTCTAGCATGGGGCCCAAGAAAATGTTCAGAGATACATTTGGAAATAACAAATTGCTGAAACTGACTAATAGATTTAAAGGCCAGAAGGGACCATGTGATCATCTAGTCTGACCCCTTTCTAACACAGGCCTAGTTACCCCTGTATTTAGTCAGCACAAGTTACTGAGCTCAAGCCTTCCTTCTCAAAAGGCAACCAACCTTGATTTGAAGACTTCAAGATGGAGATTCCACCACTTCCCTTGTTCCAATCATCCTCACTGTTAAAAACGTTTATCTTCTTTCTAGTTTTAGTTTGTCTGGCTTTAACTTCCAATCATTGGTTCTTGTGATGCCTCTTTCCAGTGGATTAAAAGAACCCTTTAGAACCAGGGTTTATAAGCTTTTAAAGCTGGTCTCCCTTCTTCCTCATATTCTAAGATGTTGTCCACAGCAAAAGTAGAGAAATGTGTTTATATGCACACAGACACACCATGATTAAAGTGGACAGTGTCCTTTTAAGATGGAGAGAAATCCTAGCAGAGGATTCTGTGTTAAGAGCTCATCACTAAAAGCTGAAACTTAAAATCCTTCTTTTCTGTTTTGCAGATGTATGAAGAGGTTCGAGTGAGCTTGGAGAACTGCAATGTAGAATCAGACATGGATTACTTCATTAAGAATAAAATGACAGGAACAGATCCACCAGGTAATAAACCTCAGGGGTTTTTTTTGGCCTTGTTACCAATTAGAAGTAGAGTCCCCATGACAGAAATGCTGCCTCTCTAATTGTGGCCTTGGAAAATCACTTAAATTTCTGTTCCTCATTCTCGCCCCTCTGTAAAATAATACATACTGACCTCACAGGGAAAGTAGGCAGCTTAAATAGATGGTGTTTATAGAAGGCTTTGAAGAGGCACATTGCTAGATCCTATCATCAAAAACATTGGGAAGATTTCCTCAGCTGGAGAGAGCCAGAATATAGAAACAGTCCTACAGCTCAAGGGAGGGGTAGGGGGGCTGCCCACCAGCATCCACTGAAGTCAAAGGGACTCTTGCCATTGATTTCAACGAGCATTGGATCAGGACTTTGGTGATGACATGTGGAGTGGAACGGACAGCAGTTGTAAAATGGAACAATCCTACTAAAAATAAAATAAAAAAAATAAATAAAAAGGGGAAAGCAGCATTTTTCTTCTGCATAGTAAAGTTTCAAAACTGTATTAAGTCAATTTTCAGTTAGAAGCTTTTGAAAGAGCAACCATAACTTTTTGTTCAGAGTTACAAACAGCCTCAATTCCCAAGGTGTTCGTAAATCTGCAGTTCTACTGTAGCTTATTCCTCTTCCCATATAGAAACAAGCTATAGTGGATATTTACACTGCTATAACTGTGTCCACATTATTATTATCATCATCATCATCGCACCTAGACACTCTAGTTGTGCACCAGGATTCCATTGTGCTAGGCACTGTACAGACTCAGCACAAAGTGTTGTACCACTTTATCTACACTGGTATAGGTTAAACTGTTACAACTTTTGTGTTTAGACAAGCCCTGAGTAAAATTAAGCTTCCTCTCTCAGTTTGGTTTGACTGGTGTTAGTATCTCTGATGAATAAGCTTTCCAGTTCTCCAGCTGTCAGTAGTCTTCTATGAAAAACAATGTAGATTGGGGTGGGCAAACTTTTGGCCTGAGGGCCACATCTGGGTATGGAAATTGTATGGTGGGCCATGAATGATCACAAAATTGGGGTTGGGGTGCAGGAGCGGGTGAGGGGGAGGACTCTGACTGGAGGTGCGGGCTCTGGGGTGGGGCTGGGGATGAGAGATTTGGGTGTAGGAGGGTGCTCCAGGCTGGGACCTAGGGGTTTGGAGAGTGGGAGGGGGATCAGGGCTGGGACGGGGTTGGGGCACGGGAGGTAGGTCAGGAGTGCAGGCTCCAGGCGGTGCTTATCTGAAGCAGTGGCATGTCCCACCTCCGGCTCCTATGCGGAGGCGCGGCCAGGCTGTTCTGCACACTGCCCCGTCCACAGGCACTGGCCCTGCAGCTCCCATTAACTGCAGTCAGGGCCGGCTCCAGGCACCAGCTTGCCAAGCAGGTCCTTGGGGTGGCCACTCCGGAGAGGGGCGGCACATCCAGCTATTCGGCGGCAATTCGGCGGACGGTCCCTCACTCCCGCTCGGAGCAAAGGACTTCCCGCTGAATTGCCGCCACAGATCACGGCTTCTTTTTTTTTTTTTTTTTTGCGCCGCTTGGGGTGGCAAAAACCCTGGAGCCGGCCCTGGCTGCAGTTCCCAGCCAATGGGAGCTGTGGGGATGGAGCTTGGGGCAGAGGCAGCCCACGCAGTCCCCTGGCTGCCCCTAAGCTTAGGAGCCAGAAGGGGGACATGCTGCTGCTTCTAGGAGCCTCGCTGCGTGCGCACGCAGAGCAGCCTCCTACCCCGCTCCCCTGCTGGAGCGTGGGAGCAGAGCAAGCCCCATACCCTGCTCCCCAGCAGGAGCTCGAGGGCTGGATTAAACTGGCTGGAGGGCTGGATGTGCCCTGCGGGCCATAGTTTGCCCACCCTTGGTATAGATGAAACCTATATTTCTAAAATAAACAGAAAAAAAGCATTCAGACCTCCTTTAAACATTATAGAGAAGAAAAGAGGCACAGAGGCATGTTTCTTTACTTTTACACATCAGCAGTTTCTCAGTATGAATGCTACTCTTCACCCTCAGTTGCGGCTCATTTCTTCCCAGCATAGCTTGTGGCTAGTTTCTGGCCTGCAAGCTGTAGTATTTTAAAGTACAAGATACATAGGCGACCACATGCATTCTGTTATATAAGAGAACCACAGACGAGGACTTTGCTGTTAAAAAAAAAGTTCTCTCTTCAAAACTAACTGTGATGTGAGTTGTGGGTGTGAAGTCGACTAGCCCTGACTAGCCCCATGGTGGATAGCAAATTCTCTCTCTCGCTTTGGGGACAAGAGAGGTAGGCTGCATTTTATCTACACATGGATACCAGGAAATACCTACTTTACAGCATCTGACAACAGGGCCAAAAAATTCCCCAGATGTGGCTGGAATTCCTGAATCTCTGTCTATACATTTAAAAAAAACCCAGAAGAGCTGACTGAGTCACCATCCTCAGTTAGTAGCTGAGAGCTGCAGGGTGATTAGCTTTTGCTCCTTAAACAAAGATGGGATGACAAAGATGGCAGAAGTCCTATTATTGAGGCAGCAGCCTTTCTGATTAGAATTTGACCATAGCTATTGAAATGGTGCTGCAGCTGTGCTATACTTGCAGCAGAACTGTATTAAGCATCAGCTCAGCAGTACCCATTACTGACATCTGTCATCAGTAGTTTTCCTAGCATAGATGAGCTCAGAGGTCTGCGTGGGCTGCACCTATGTATTAAAGAGGAGCGTGGTTACACTGCAGAATTCCATTGGCCATTCCTGCTCTAGATTAGAAGACTAACCACCATGCTATGGAAACAAATCAATTGCATTGCTGGTAGAGGGGGGAAAATGCATACCTTCTGCCTGTTTACTCCCTTGTTTTTAACAATTATCCCATTGTAGTTCCAATAGGATATGAGAATTATTATGCCAGAGAATCTCCTAGATGTAGCAACAGCCCAGTCCAGTCTTATGGGATGATGAAAAGGTGAGTATATTGGTTCCTTATGGAAATGCTTTTCTGTGTAGAAAGCAATATATGGTTACATACATGCAAGAGACAAATACAGATCTTGAAAGTAATTGCTTCCATAATCATGGTGAAAGGCAGATGTGATATGCATGCATATCATATACATACACCAATAATTAATTTAGCAGAATTTAAAGTGAAGCAAGATTAGCTATTCACATTGTTGCTGGCGGGAAGGGAGAGCTTTAAAAGAAACTGACCAGCCAGCAAGTAATTGGGGCACACTTAATTCTGCTATGTGATAGGACTCAGACATATAGTGACAAAAATGACTTAAGTGGTGAGAGGGGGACAGACAGTTGTCTTTTCCAGCCATACCTTCTGTGCTAAACCATAGTGCACTACCATGCCACAGATTAGCAAATAGCTTTAAGCCTGGCCTGCGCTTAAAAGTTTCAGTGGTATAGACTTGTTGGTTAGGGATCAGATTTATACAGGAATATTTATACCGATGAAAGCCCTAATGTGGACCCAATTATATTAGTAGAAGATTGTTTATACCAGTACAGTTTATGCTGGTTGGGGAAACATCCAGGAAGAAAAATATAAATAGTTTGCTATATTTTAAAACTGACAGTTTTTAGACAAGTGTATTATAGTCTACAACATTCCAAAAGCCAGCATTTTTTCCTATGTTCAAGTGCATTATCATGAGGAGAAAAGGAAAGGGGGAAAAAAAAGGATGTCACCCCTTGCAATTGACCAGTCAACAGATCCATCATGTTGTCACGATGGGATGGTTTAAGCTTTGCTTCATGTGTCTTTAGATCTTGAATTGTCCAGAAGATAAAACTATCACAAAAATATAAATGTATAATATAAAAATATACTTTATTTTGTGTACAGTTTAGTGATTGGCAAACTTCAGAAGATTTGCTAGTTTACCAGGGTTTGTTTAAAATGAAAATAAGTGTGTCTGTTGCTCTAGTTCAAAACAAAACAAAAAAGTTTCCAAAGAGGAAACATTTGGCCAAAAGTTTTGGTGACAAATGGGAGGAATGAGGAAGATTACATGGCAGCGGACTAGCACTCTGGAAGTTTGAGGAATATACAACATATTCTGTACATTCTATCACCGGCTTCTTTTGGTTCCACAGATTCTCCGGATTGTTACATGGAAATAGCAGAAACTCCAGTGAAACCATCATTCCCACAGCCCCTCCTATAGGTATGTTTTACCAGATGTAAATCAAAAGATGTATCTGGTTCTATGAATCAATCATTTATATGCTTGTTGCATGGAGAATAAACTATGTGATAAGACATTAATATGTTATCTATCCTATGAGCTATCTTGAGACTATAATCTAAACATCAGTACAGCACAAACATGTAGCAAGCAGCTTCCCCCACCATGGAGACTAATATGAGCTGTACTATTCCTCTGGATGTGTGAAGTTTAAATTCTGACTGAGACCTCAAGGTCTAGGAACACAGTTTTTTCCTCTACTTACGTAGAGCATGGGGAAACCTTCCGAAGCCTTCCTGTGGCTCAGCCTGGTGTCCCTGAGAACACAGGCATCCGTACTGCTTCAAATGTTATGTTGCCTTACCAATCCCATGTCCAAGGCGGTCCTTAGGATTTATGGGGCCCTATGCAGTATTATTAAACTGGTGCCCTTATGCCCGACAGCAGCCTGGGCTCGGATGTGTATTTTAGATGAAGGTAGTCATTTGAAGGATTTATTTAAAAAAAAAAAATCCATGCAAGACTTTTTTTAAGAGATGTAATTTATAATCTTTAGCAACACACTAATGAAATATTTTTAAAGCAAATTTTAAACTAAGGTCCTGTAGACAAACATGTTCTGAGTAAACATTATAGTAATGCACAACTGTTTTTGTCAGTAAATTCAGAAACTGACAGTGTATACCTGGGGATTGGCAAATGCCTGTTAAATGACTTCATTACTACTTGAATGCCTCTTTAACAGTTTCAGTGTTGTGCTAATAGGTCTGGCAGGCATTTTCACTTTTAAATACTAGATCCCCTCTGGAGGAATCAGAGTAGCAGCTGTGTTAGTCTGTTTCCGCAAAAAGAACAGGAGTACTTGTGGCACCTTAGGATACGTCTACACTACCCGCCGGATTGGCAGGTAGTGATCGATCTATCGGGGATCGATTTATTACTTGTAGTGTAGACACGATAAATCAATCCCCGATTGCTCTCCCGTCGACTGCTGAACTCCAGCTCGGCGAGAGGTGGAAGCAAAGTCAACGGGGGAGCGGCGGTCATCGATCCCGCGCCGTGACGACGCGAAGTAAGTGATTCTAAATCAATCTAAGATACGTCGACTTCAGCTACGCTAGTCTTGTAGCTGAAGTTGCGTATCTTAGATCGATTCCCCCCGCCAGCGTAGACCAGGCCTTCGAGACTAACAAATTCCTCTGGAGGAAGACTCACCAGGCTGCCACAGATAGCCTGCAGTGGTGGGAGCCTGCAGGAAGGATCAGAACAGGGATAGGAAGAGGTGGAAGGGTGGACACTAAGACCCAGGGGTGCCCCAAATTTTCAGGTGTCCTATGCAGCCGCGTATGCAGTATGCCTAAGGATGGCCGTGCACGTCACTTGTATCACTCATTAGAGGCCACCAAAGCATAATATTTTGACAGCACAGGAAATAATGGTTTGTGACATTTTTATTGGCTCGATTTAAAACCAGCTAAGGAGATTTAAACTGTGATTGTCCCCTAATGAAAAAAAAAAATGCTGTTGGAACCAGTTTCCTTCACTACATCTGCCTCTGCACGCGGCCACCCAGAAATGGAATACAGTCTCTCCTAAATCCCTTGTTTGACTCCCCCGAAGAGTGGGAATTTTCAGTGCCATTCATGCAGGCTAGATCTGCAAGGTCTGGGTTTTTAAAGGTACATAGATGTTGCTCTTCTCAGAGTTACAATGTCTAACTGATTTAGGAGCCTCAGTCTCATTTCTGAGAATGAAATAGGCATTTAGGAGTCTAAGTCCCACTGACTTGCAATGAGACTTAGGCTTCTTTAAAAGTCTGAGCCCAAGTGCCATCCATTTCTATAGAATTCAATGGTGTCCCTGTGAATACAACTTGAATGAGAGTTGAAGGCATTCAGTGCCTCCCAGGATTGGGTCCCACATGTCTATACAGTAGTATATGAACAGCACCTGTCACATTTAATGCCTCCCCGATCTGCTCACAGCTGTTTGTGCGTCTACATTGGATTAGCAAAAAAACGGAGGAGTCCTTGTGGCATCTTAGAGGTGCCACAAGGACTCCTCGGTTTTTTTGCTGATACAGACTAACACAGCTACCACTGAAACCGGTCTACATTATATTAACTTCTCCTTTCTGCCAGTTTAGATCATGCTATTTATCAAGGCCACTATCGGATAATTATTGTCATAATTGCTTCCATGATAGTAAATCCTGATGTCACAAAGGGTGGATTGTGACTTTGTTGAAGGATCAGAGCAGGCTCGTTGTAAAATGAGATGCTACTCTTGGGACCAAATACTATGCACAGATGGGCTCTGGGGGCGCCTGTGGGAACCCGGAACTCATATCCATTGACAGAATGGGTCTCATTTAGTGAGCTGAGGCCAGGTCCTGCATCCACTGCAATCAATGGGAGTTTTGGCATGGACTTCTATGGGAGCAGGAGCATGCCCCTAAATTTAGAGAGAATATGCATGGTAATCTAATGGGATTTTGGTACCTACATTCTTCTTGCAGTTTGCCCAGGTGTGCCTGAGACTCTGGGTGTGTCTTCACTAGGAAAAAAACATGAATTCTTAGCCCACATTAGCGAACATGTGGTAATTAACATGAGGTAAAATCCTACCAAGGACAAGGCAATTTGTAGTTTTCACATGAGTTAGCAGGCTGAGATAACAACTCTGTGGGAGCCTAGGGTTTACCTTGACTTACAACTCATGTGAAAATTATAGACTGCCTGCTCTTCACTAAGATTTTACTTCAAGTTAGTTAACTCAAGTTAAGAATACAACTTTGTTCCTAATGAAGACAAGGCCTTCAGAGGTTTGTGCATATCGTGGTTATCTACCTGAATTCAGCTTCTTCACTTCCTGCTACATTGTTCTTTCAGTCATCTGAAGAATCCAAGCCACTTCTTGGAATGGGATGGGATCAGGATTTACTGTGGGCTGGTTTACAAGGATCCTATCTTCTCAGCCCTCTGCAAGGGGTCTATTATCCCAGGGATGTACAGGCAGTTTACATGGGAAATTCCCTCATGCCTCAGCAGGAGGACAGACCCGGCAGGTATAGCATTGTGGAGGAATGCTGTAATAAGTTCTTTTTAACCAGCCAGGACTTAATTACATTCCAAATTCTGGTTAAGTGCAAACACCTAAAGTCATAGTGTTGAGATAAAAATCTGACAATACAAACAATAGTGTGACATTTGCCTGTTTAATACACTGCAGCTTTCTTTTGCCTTAATGGCCATTAATTTATTATGAAGCAAGGGGATTGATTTCCATGAGAGCAGAATTAGGTCAGTGCTAAATGCTTTTGAAGAAGTGCCTTGGTAGGTGTTTTGGACTGATGGCAAAACTCTCATTGGCTACAGAGATGCAGGATCAAACTCTTTTTGAACAATCCTTAGGTCAGGTCTACACTTAAAAATTATACTAGTATAGCTATGGTATACTGGTATAGCTGTAGCAGATAAGGGTGTGATTCTTTTACCAACATAGTTATGCCAGTATAAGCACTAGTGTAGACACAGTTATAGCAACATAATTATCTCCACACTGGGAGGGCTTTCTAGATTAAGTATACTACCAAAACACAGTGTGGACAAGGCCTAATTATCACTATTTCACCGAGGCATTTATATCTGTTTTTGCAATAACACTGAATGAATGTTTTCCTCTTCTCAGTTATGACAGGTTGGATTAAATAATCAATATGTTTCAGAAAGGTCAAGCCAGTAACATATTCCATCATGGCACCATCTAAATTACTACTAAGGCTCACTGAACTTTTCTTGCACTGCATTATATTTTAGATAATTTTATTTTTCCCCTCAGAAAAATCACAGATCCCACCACAAACCAGTTTTATTATAATTATTTGTTAGACCATTTGGGACTATATTTTAAGCAGGGAAAACATTTACCCTGCAGTCTTACCATGTAGTGGAGTGAAAGCTAGTTTCTGACTCCTCTAGACAGTGGCAGTTGTGCATAGCTTTACCTGGAGTCCATAGCAGTTTCTGTAGGCACACACATCCTAGTGCACAGAGAGAAGAGTAGACACCCTTGTGTTTGTGAACTCTTGCAAATGATTCCTTGCATTTATATTCCTTTGTTTCACTGTTTTTCTAGATGAGAAAGTGGATGGAGTCTACGCAGCTATTAATGTGGGTGAACAAGCAGCGACCACACCATCACAGGATTACAGAGTGCTCTACGACTACACAGCCCAGGTAGTCAAAGGATTAAAAAACGAATGTCGTAATGCACTAGGCTTAAAATAGTACCTTTGACTCGAAGAGCCCATTAATTCTCAACACCCCTAGGGGTTATGCATTATCATTTTATAGATGGGGAAACAGATGGAACAGAGAGTTACTTAACTAAGGTCACCTAGCAAGTCTGTGGCAGCCAGGAGTTGTGACTCCCAGGTCTCTGCTCTGGCCACTAGACCATACTGCCCCCAAGATAACAGTATATAAAAGTTTATTTCAATTTGCTGCACATTAATGTGTTTCATCAATAACGGTGCCAAACCATCCCAACCCTTGTCTCTTTAGGGATAGAAGAGACTCATTCAACACAGAAGCTTTGTACATTTTGGCTGATGGTAACTAAACCACCTGGCTTTACAGGAAGATGTATAAAAATAGTCCCAATAAAAATGTAAGAGAAGTTAGTTAAGATCCTGATCCAGCATCAGGATTTGCTAGTGCAACCCCTAATCCCATGAATCAATGGGTCTCTACAGAGGTACACACTAGCGGATCTTGATGTAGGATTGGAATCCAGAACATTTGGATAGCAACTTAGGGCAGGAAATGATGACTACTGTATCCAGTTACAAATGCAGAGGGAGTTTAGGGTAGAAGAATGCATGTACTCCAACTGGAATCTTGGCAGCATAGAAAGACGAGTCCCCTCTTACTGTTTTTGCTGAAGAGGACAATAGGATCTTTACTGACAAAATGGTCAGGACCCTGTTTTACAGCTCATTGGAAAACAGCGCCCTCAGACACCATACTGAGACACTGAATCTAGAGCAGGTCAGCAGGGAATGGCACCGCCACTTTGTACAGCACCTGGGTTTTCCTCTGTGATCTCCCATCCAAGTAATGACTCACTCTGAATCTACTTCACTTGTGAAATTTTTGAGACTACAGCCCAAGGGAATACGGTTGCAGCTCATGTTATAAAATCCTCCCTGGCTTTTATTCAGCCTAGAAAAGAGGAGTGAGAGTCTGTCAAATATTATCTAAAAGCTGTTCTCCATTTGACCCCATCCTCATCTGGAGAATCCTACCCCAAGACCAGATTGATGTGTTGTCTGTATTCCATAGCAGGGGCAGACTTCCAACACAATCTCCACTGCACAAAAGGATTTTAGAACAAGTCATACTGATTTCCTGTTCATAACTATTGCCAGAGACAGACTCCCAGCCTGTCTTCTGCCTTTGCCTCAGTTCAGTTATGGTTTTGTGGGGGACTTGCAATATAAATATTTGTATCCATTTTCTACTTAAATAACCCCCGAGGCACTTTTTAAAAGGAGCTGAAACAACAACACAAGATCTGGCTTTGTCATGCTACTCCAGTTCCTGCATGGTGGAAATACTATGAGCTTGTATTATTCCAGCTCCATTAAACAGATGCAGGAGGAGGGACTATATTAATGAAAAAGCTACCGGTACACCACACACACTGACATTCTGATGTTGGAGTCAGACAGCACAGCCCTCCCTCACATTTGTCCATGGAAATACACTGTGCCCTGTTGATTGCTCCTGCCAAGTGCCAGTCCCAGCACAGGCCCCTTGGGCAAATGGAAGGAGCTTGGCCTGACATGCTCACTAATCTGAAGACACTGCTGATGAGCAACCAGCGTCCTCAACTAGGGTACTGTAATGTTCCTGACTTCAGACCTAATTCCGTTAGACATCATGAGTAAAGTCACAACAGGGACAAGCTGACTTGCTAAAGCAAGAGTTTGCTAACACCACACACCTTTTCATCTGTAGATTTTAGACTGCTTTTCAAAAGGAGGTAAAGTGGGGATGATGTTTATAAATTAGAATGCCAAAGCAGCCCAAGAGCCTTTAGCCTTACGATTGCCCTTAATGCTCCTACACAGGAAACATAGAAGTATAGGAGTCAGTCTACTATCCTGCCTCTGACAATGGCCTGATGTTCCAAAGTATGGTGCAAGAAGCCCCACAGTAAGCAGATGTGGGATAATCTGCCCCCATGATCTCATCCTAACCCCCAATAGCAAGAGATTGGTTTACACCCTGAAACATGGGGTTTAACCTTCCTTCCAATATTCTTTTCCTTAGCATGAACTATGGATACTTTTGCTATCCATACAAATGGCCAATCTCTCTTTGAATTGTGCTCATTCTTGGCTTCAACAACATCCTCTGGCAAAGAGTTCCACAGTCAAATGATGTGTTGTTTGGGAAAAGATTTCCTTCTATTAGTTTTGAATTGGCCACCTTTCGGCTCCATAGAAAGTGCCCTTGTTCGTGTGTTATGAGACCCACATTAAAAACACATCACTTAAGAGACTCTTTGTAAGAGGTCAACATGAGTCAGATCCTCACTTGGAGTAGTCAATAGGCAGCCCGTGTGCCAAATCCAGACCACCAGATGCTTTTTAACAGACCCCAAAGTCTTTTTTTTTTAAACTTATTTATCATCATCATTTTTATCTGGAGCCTGGACCTTGACTATTCCTTGACCAAGACATTTGGACCTTGACAAAAAATAATTGACTACCCCTGTTCTAACTGAAGTCAAACAAAAGTTGGGTTATGTCAGTGCAGCTGAAGAGAATTTCTTATGTAGTTCAGGGTGTTCAAATGTTTTTTCTACTCTCATTCATTGGTTGGAGAGATATTTGCTTTACGGCCTGTTCAGGGTCATTTTAATGTACCTCAGCATTCATGGCATTTTGCCTTAAGGGGAATTATTGAATTCCTTTCATGAAGATGGACTATTCCTAACCTGGGGGTAGACTTCCACACACTTGAGCATTATATTCCAATTAGATTGATCTGTTGAATGCAAAAATTTTGGAGCTTTGCTTTCACTGTTTTAATTTCATTGCTCTTTGGACAGTGAATTGATGCCCCATCCCACAGAAAACAGGACAGCATCACTTAATGGGCTGATAGAATCACTACAAGTCAGTCTGGCTATTTCCTGGGGGGGGGAAATAGCATGTTTTATGAATAATCATTATACCACCGTTGACCACTATTGCTCAGCAGCAGGGATCTGTTCTACCATGCAGGTAACCGGAGATCAATTGTCCTGATGAGAAATCTCTCCCAGACTGAGATTATTGGAGGCATCATTTTTATCTCCTTTGAGCATGTAGCCTTGTATTGCTCTAATGAAGGAGCATGACTGGCTGGTTCAGGAGGGAGTTGCATTTAGGACAGGTCTACACTTCAAAAGCTGCACCCATGCAGCTGTGATGCTGTAGTGCTTTACTGAAGATGCTGCTGCACTGATGGGAGAGCTTCTCCCATCAGTAGTGCTTAATTTGTGCCAGGGCTGAGCCCAGCAGCTCTAGGCTTGGTGGTTCAGAGCCCCGGCTCCTCTAGGCTTGGCGGTTCAGAGCCCCGGTACCTCTAGCCTTTCCACATCAGTTATGAATGTAAAAAATTGCTTAAACCCTGGTACCTCTTTCACTACAAATTAAGCACTGCCCATCAGCATAGTTAATCCACCTCCGCGAGAGGCATTAGCTACGTCAGTGGGAGATGCTCTCACGTCGACATAGCGCTGTCTACACCAAGGGTTAGGTCGGTATAACTATATTGCTCAGGGGTGTGGATTTTTCACCCCCCCCCAAGTGGCATAATTATACCCGTGTAAGTTTATAGCATAGACCTGGCCTTAGTCTCTTCTGGCAGAGGATGTTCCTATGATACAAGATCTAATCTGCACAGGGAGTGACTGCAGGATGGGTACATTTCTGTTCCACTTTGGAGATCTTGAGGAGATGGGAAGAAAGTTGATAGCCCCCAATATGACAAGCTCAGTAAAAATGGAGCCAAACACTGAGTGTGAGTCTGATATTTCAGATTCATTATGTGAATAATGTGTGATGCGTAGGATATGCTTTAGGACCATGGAAGCTAGGAAAATCCCCCCCACAAAACATGCAGAAGAGTATGAGTACTGAGGCTAACCAGATTTCCACTCCCTTTGTTGGGTCTCTCCTTTCAGAGCACCGATGAACTGGACATCAGTGCAGGAGACATCATAGCAATCATCGCAGAAGGCGAGGATGGCTGGTGGACAGCAGAAAGGAATGGTCAACAAGGATTTGTACCGGGGTCTTATCTCGAAAAGCTTTGACAAAAAGATGCATCTACTTTAAGACCTTAAAAATACCTTATTCTCTAAAATGGCACACATGGTCAGCCAGGGCTCACCAAGAGGAGCCCATATCATTGTCTTCTAAGATTATCACTTGGGGCTAACAAATTGTCCATGCCTTTTTCTTTAGGCCTCTCTCCCCCCACACTGGAGTTTTCCCAGAGACACTGCAGGTGTTTCCCTCTTACAAGGGCTTTTATCCCTTTGACTGTTCCATCAACATTGCATTGAACACATTCCATCAGCACCTCAAAGTTATGACAAGTATGGAAAAAAAAACAAAAATTTCTCTGCACCAAAAAAAAAAAATTGCTTATAAAAATGGAAAATGAGAAATGTCCCTCAGTAAGTCTATCACCTCCTGATAGGCTTGGAGACACTCTTGTGCTAACAGTCATTCTCTACCAATTATCTTTTTCTTTATCTGCATAAGTAGAATAGGCATCTTTGACAGAGGTGTGGAATATGGGGATGGTGGTGTAGGTATGCTGTGCTCAGGATGAAGACATAGCAGGGTCTTGGCTATACGACATGAGACAGAAGTTCATGCAATCCCCCTCCCCAACCCCAAATGCATGAATGGGAGAAACGGGTAAGGATTCTCCACCTATTTTATCATCAGAGCGACTAGGGCAAATCAAAGACGAAATGCTGCTTTAAAGAACATTAAAAGGATTGTGCCATGCATTGAGCTAAAGAAGAAAACATAAGCCTTTCCACCCCACCACCAACTCCTCCTGCTATTAAACCCCAAGTCCTTTATTACTCCAGCCTTGTGTGGAATCCAAAGGCAAAGAGATAAGGATAGACCCTGATCTTGATCTTTGTTGGACGTGGCCATTTTGATGGATTGTGTCATAACCTTAATATGATTTGTCATGTTTAAAAATAAGCTAAGTAAAGGCTTTCACTGGAGCTGTATTACCCAGACTGGCCTGTTGTGAGCTCATCGGGGAGCTGCCAATCTCGTGGTAGCCTTACATGTAATTGGCCTATATGTTATCTGATTTAATTTCTGCTCATCCCATCTCCCAGCCTACATTATCTTCTCCTGACCCCTTTCAGAGGCCCCTCCCCAATGATTTCCCGATTATCCCGATAACCCTCCTGCAGCCTCTGCATCTCCAAGATCATTGGGTCTGTCCTCGTTCCTTTTCCCTTCCTCACATTCATAAAGTGTGAGTACAAAGTTCTCAGAAGCAAAGCTGGCTATTTTGTACACTGTAGATCAATTTCTCCACAGCATTCCTACTCTATCGGGTGACTAGTATTTAGAAATACTTCCAAAAGCCACAGTATTTACCCAATAGAGACCATAAGATTCTCCTTCAGTATTTAGTGACGCAGTACAAACCTTCAAGGATTTGCTTGGGGAAAAAACTGCTTCCTAGGGACAGAATGAATTAACTGCCAAATTTTCAGATTTTAAAATCGAATCAAAGTCAATTTAAAGCACAATAATCACCATTAACAGATAAATCTTTTAAGTGAGGAGGCATTGTGGGTGTGGAGTGAGGAATTTAAAGCCGGAGAGAAATCTATAAGGAGTGTTCCAGCATTTTAGTCAACAGGACTGTAGCATGTTAATGAACTAGAATCAGTCCATAGAAACCCATAGCAGATTTTATTCAGTTTTGTGCTGAGAAACCAAGTAGTGCAGCCCTTTTGGGGATCCTCTCTTGCACACACGTTCCCCCTCACTTATCACCCCTTGCACTTCCCCCTCCGAGGAAGGCTTCCCTACAATTCCCCCCACTCCTAAACCTGGTACACACAGGGCCGGCTCCAGGCTTTTGGCCACCCCAAGCAGCCAAAAAAAAAAAAAATCTGCAATCGCGATCTGCGGCGGCAATTCGTCGGAAGGTCCTTCGCTCCGAGCGGGAGTGAGGGACCGTCCGCCGAATTGCCGCCAAATAGCTGGACCTACTGCCCCTCTCCGGAGTGGCCACCCCAAGCACCTGCTTGCCAAGCTGGTGCCTGGAGCCGGCCCTGGGTACACAGTATGTCTAGAAGTGCCTTGAATGGGTGCTTACAGTTTTGTTTTAACATAAAAACCAAAGAGATGCAGTGATGGGCTGTTTCCCAGGGCTGGCTGTGGAAAGGCAGAGCATGAGTGACTGACAACTTCTCTGTGGGGCAGGGATTATCTTTGTTCTGCTTGTCCCTGATCAGGGCTTCTAAGCACTACCACAGTATAAATAGTAACAATAAAGTGCTCCTTACAGGTTGCTGATGCCAGGGACAGCCTTGTGTGGCCAGATCTGAATTTTATAACCTAAGAATCATGGAGAGAAATAGGCCACAACTAGGGCCTGTACTGTATGCCAGTTGACACCTGCAATGTGGCTAGTCAAACAATTGTGTTGTAACCATCTTGAAATGAAACCTAAAGTATGAGTGATTTTAGATACTTGCCTCCTTTAATAGCAAGTCTTTCAGCCAGAATTGATGCAGGCAGACATTTTGTAGATTTCAATTAAAAAAAAAAGTTTCCCTCAAGATCTTGTCTGATCTGTAAATAAGTAACACAGGTATTCAGTTAAGCCCATATTCTTCTTAGGGCTCAGAGGATTTCACCAAGCGTTGGAGCACCCCTCCCGGTTACCACGTTGTCTGCAGCTTCTCTTGCTGTGGGCAAGGTATTACCTGCATCTCTGATCATGAGGTCATTACCAGTTTTGTGATGACTGCTATTCTCGGGCTCTTCTTGCCATTCCATAAAAGCATTTTATACTTTGCCATCTCCACCAGTCATTCCTTGATTAAGTGAAATAAATTATAGACTGAAGGAGTTATGTATGTAGGTATTTATAATCTACCCATCGCTACAGTATCTGGGCACTGGATGCTAATTTAGGATAGCTCTGTAGGTGGAAAGGCAATTGCAATGGTCTCATGATTTATCTTCCCTTCTTTAAAGTGAAGGGCTTGGCTGATAATTGCTTACAAAAATATATGTAACTATGCAGTTCACCTCATCAACCTTGGTAGCATGTGTCAGAAATAGGACACTGAGGAACCAATCAAAATATCCCAGCCCACTGAGCACAGGCAGTTTCTAGGATTCACCCACACCTGGTGCGTGGCCGAAAGGTTAAATTCCAGGTGCTGCATTGGGCTGGAGACAAAGTCTCACTAGAGCTGTGCAGAGCTTTCACAGCAAACCAAACATTCAGCAAAAGGAATATTTCACATTTGGTTGTGAAACTGCATATGTAACCCTTTTGCCTGTCTGAGTTGGCAGCAACAAGGGCCGGGTTCAGAATCTAGGGGCTCCGTTTCAATAACACAATGCAAAACCAGCTCAAGCCCCCACCCAGTGACCTGGCACAATTACATACCACACCCCCCCCCCCCCGGGCACCTCTAAGAGGCAATACTTCCCCTCTTGCAAGCACGGAGTCTGAGTGTAGCAAAATCCTTTTAATAAAGGAGGGAAAAATGTGGCATTATGTTGGGGATACACCACAAACAGGATTCATAGCAAAAGACCCCACCCCCAAGTAAGTTTGGCAGTGTCCTTTTCCCATCAGGGTCTAAGTCCAGCAACCCAAAAATCACCCAAAAGTCCAACAATCCAAAAGTCTCTGTCCCTGGTCAGTGCAGCCCAAGAGTTCAAAAGTTTATCTGCAAAGTTTTACCCTGGGGGGGGGGGAGAGGGGGCGGGAACAGGGGTGTTAAGGGGCACCTTATGTGGTCCAAGGCCAACTGCCCTGCCTCTCTGTGGGGTTCTGCTGCAGCCTTCACTGCAAGCCGCTCCGCTCCACCAGCAGTCCCATGAGCCATTCCAGCCATTCCACGAACTGCTCTGCTCCACCAGCCGCTGCACTCCACCAGCTGTCCCATGAGCCACTCCAGCCGTCCTGTGAACTGCTCTGCTCCACCAGCTACTCAGCAACATATCTTCAGCCCCCCCGCACTCAGTGATTTCAGCTCTTAAGTGATTTCAGCTTGTAGTAGGGGAACCTCAATGCTAGTGCACCCTTGGCCCAAAGTGAATTCAGCTCAGCAGCCTGTAAATAGACTCCTAATAGAATCAAAATTAGCTCTGATATTCCACAGTGGAGAGAGGAGAAGGTGCAATTGGTATTTCAGCCTCTCTCAATTCACTGGGTTTTGGAACCTATGTCCCTTGTCTAGTGAATGCTACTTAGTTGATGGCAAGTTCCTCTGTCATAAAACAGTTCCATTGTCCTTAATTCACATAATCAGGGTAACACCACTTTATTCTTCCTGCCCCAATAACAGAGAAACTGGGGATCCCACAGCAGCCAAAGTGACCATTGGGCTGCTGTAGGCTCATGCTCGGTCGGGTGGGTGTGCCTATGCAAACAAGATCAGCCCCTGAAGTTCTTTTCCACAACTTGCCACAATTCACCACCAGATGTCAGGGTAGAGCTCATCCTGACTCTGCTTAAACATATTACCCTATTTTCAGGGAAGAGAAAGGAACAGGCCTCAGTAAAAGTCAGGTTTAATGTTTTGACCAGTTCTCATGTTTAAAAGCTTTTCAGAAAAGAAGTTTGTCCCAAAAGAGAAGCTGTGTCAAAAAAAAAAAAAAAAAGATGTTTCCCCCCCCTCTCAAAAAAACCCCTTCCTTGACAAAAATATAATCCCCTAGAAAAGGGGGGAAAGAAAAAAGAAATTAACAATGTATATATAAAATACTTTCATTTAGGCACAAAGTAACACTGACTTTTTCAATTGGGAAACAGTCAATGAGTAAGAAAGTGGAGAAAATCCTATTTTCTGCCAATTTAATCCCCCCCCCCCCCAACCTGGAAAAATGGGGGGGGGGGAAGTAAAGTAAAAAAGTGGGAGAAAAGTTTTTTACTAAGATGGGAAAATTTCAAAAGAGGATTGTCCCTGCAAAAATTTCTGCAGGTAAACTGCCAATTTTCTGGCCATCTTTGTTAATCATCACCTTTTCTCTGATTGTTAAACTAACTTTAAAGCATCTTGTTTCACTGTTCTGGACTGTTAAACTTCTGGTCTCACCTGGATAGCATCACTGTTTAGTAAACTGGCTCCCTCCAATGGGAGATGCCAAAATGACAACTATTGACAAAGCTGTACAGTTTCAGAGTGAACTTTGTTTCATGGGACACTTGCAGCAAGCAGCACATTTCATCACGTAAGCTGTGTGACTGGGACTGAGTGGAGTTCTCCTTTCACATGCATGAATCTGTTCTCAGAGATGCAGGCTGCGAAATACCCAACACTCATGAGTTTGTCCACAGCTTCACAAGTGAGAAACTGCCAGTAGCACCACCGTAGCCTGTAGTGTAATTAAAGGGCAGGTACGCAATAAGTGTACTGAGCTGAGTTAGACTGTGCTCCAGAGGGTGGGGTTCTGTTTGCACAATAGACTATTATTCATTTTCTGGCCTGATATTCTCACACCTGTAACTATTAACCATAGATATCCTGACCAGTCCCTAAGAAACCTGCAGGCATCTCCAATCCACCCAGCTGACAGTGCCCCACCAAAGGGACAGGAAATACCAGGACACAGGACACCAGGACACTCAGGAGCCGAATTGTAGCTCAGGGATTTAGTTGATTTTTGGTTCTGAATTTAAGTTTTGGCAAATAGCCCTATTTAGGGCGCATCACCTGACAGCCTGTTGAGTCTCTCCTTTGAGCACTTCCAAGCTAGCCATGAAGGTGTTGTCTTTACTACAAAGACAAGGTATATTCTTAATTTAAGGCAACTATCACATGGTAAAATCCTATTGAAAACAAAGCCGGTGTAGTTTTCACACAAGTTAGCAGGCAGCAGTAACCTGAAGGTTCCCCCATATTCTTCAATTTGGGCTTTGTCTTCACTTTGCCAAAAGCATGTTTTTACAATGGGATCACTACTGCATACTATCTCTGTCACTGTACAATCCTATTGGAGACAAGGGACAGTAGTTTTGACAGTGATGTAGCTAGGCAAGCTCAGTCATGGGTAGGGATATAGTTTCACCTCTTCCAGCTACCTTGTGGAAAAAACTACATGATGTGCCTTGTCTCCGGTAGGATTTTACAGTGAAATAACTACTATGTGACCACACAATCACTCTGTGTAGATTTCACAGCGTTTCCAGGAAAAGTCTCTCACTCAAGCTAGGTTAATTCCAGCAGCTGACTTGAGTTAATTCTGCCGTGAAGACACACACTTAGAGTATGTCTACACTGAAATTAGGCACCCGCAGCTGGCCCATGCCAGCTGACTCAGGTTCATGGGGCTCGGGCTAAGGGGCTGTTTAACTGCAGTGTAGATGTTCAGGTTTTGGCTGCAGCCCGGGGTTCTGGGACCCTGCGAGATGGGAGGGTCCCAGAGCTCAGGCTGCAGCCAGAGTGCCTACACCGCAACTGAACAGCCCCGCAAGCCCGAGTCAGCTGGCACAGGCCAGCCACGGGTGTCTAACTGCAATGTAGACAACGGTGCAGTCTTTTAACTAGAATACCCACGGCATTTTAATTATTGCCAGAAGTTCCTCACACCTCTTGCATTTCAGACTAATATTTCCTACCTCTTTACTGTCTCCCTTGTAGCAGGTCCAGAATCCTTCCAGATAAGGTCACCTACCTGAAAGTCCTTCTGAAACCCAACAAGATACTACTGAGGGCCATGGTCCTCTACCCATAAAACCCTGCTGAAAGGAAGGTGCAGACAGCGCCTTCTCTTATACTGGCTGTCTGAGCATGCTTCCTCCACACAGTTCTCCAAGCCCTGGAACAAAGGGCTGAACTAGAGCCTGAGCAATACCCAGCTGGGGTGCCCCAGAGTGGGAGGAATGTGTATGGGGTCATGGTCTTGGTGCAAGATGTGCAGAGGGCACAGGTCCCTTCAACCTGTCAGGAGCTAGCCAGAGGCAATTACTGCACAGGTGCTGCCAGATGTTAAAGGACAAGCCACATGCTTTCTGGGCTTTTTGGAAAGCTGCCAAGAGAGAGAAAGCACCAGCAGGCTTTTCCCAGGCCAGGCATCTCATTTCCAGAGGGAAGGAGGTGGGAACCGAAGAGATGCTTCTTTAGGGATCCTCAACTCAGCAGCCAGTGGATCTTCAAGTTGGCTCATGGAACTATGGAGCTCTGCAAGAGTCCAGGTTCCTGGAACCCCGTCCTGCTCCCAGGAAGCCAGCCAACTCTCTCTGTCTTCCAGACAGGCGGTCACATGCTCCTCTTATAAAGAATACAGAGATTCTCACTGAAATATGGCAAATCCTGCATTACGTAGGACAGGGGTGGCCAACCTGTGGCTCCGGAGCCACATGCGGCACTTCAGAAGTTAATATGTGGCTCCTTGTACAAGCACCGACTTTGGGGCTGGAACTACAAGTGCCACCTTTCCAATGTGCCGAAGGGTGCTCACTGCTCAACCCTTGCCTCTGCCACAGGCCCAGTCCCCACTCCCCCGCTTCCCATCCTCTCCCCTGAACCTGCCATGTCCTCGCTCCCCGCCCCTCCCCCCAGCCTCTTGCATGCCACGAAACAGCTGATCAGGAGGGAGGAGGAGGTGCTGATCGGTGGGGCTGCTGGGGGGCAGGGCCGCCCAGAGGATTCAGGAGGCCTGGGGTCTTTGGTGGCGAGGACTCCTTCCACTCCGGGTCTTCAGGGCACTTCAGCGGCGGGTCCCGGAGCAAGTGAAGGACCCGCCGCCGAAGACCTGGAGCAGAAGGAGCCCCCGCCATCGAATTTCTGCCGAAAACCCGGAGCGGAAGAAGCTCCGGGTCTTCGGCAGCGGGTCCTTCACTTGCTCTGGGTGTGATCGGTGGCACTGAAGGACCTGCTGCTGAAGACCCACCGAAAACTCTTGTGGGGGCCCCTGAAAACGCCCCACTTGCCCCACCCCTCCGGGCGGTCCTGCCAGTGGGTGGGAGGCACTAGAAGCAGGGGCAGGGGAAGTTGATGGGGGGGGCTGCTGACATATTACTATGGCACTTTGGCAATATACAGTGGTAAAGTCTGGCTCCTTCTCAGGCTCAGGTTGGCCACCCCTGATGCAGGACATCAAGCCAGCCAGCCCTGTCTTTGTAATGAGCTCAATTTCAAACAGATACATAGCTAAACAGAGTAAGAATAGGAAGTTCAGATTAAAAAAAAGAAAAGAAAAAAGGAGTAAGTACTTGACCACAATGGTTCCACAATAGTCCTTGGACGATGAGCAGCATATCCTTTAACTAATGGGTTTAGGTTTGGGGTGCTGGGGGGGGGGGGAGGGAACCACCACAGACTTATTTATAAAATACAGTAATAAAAAGCAACAGACATGTGGGTGGAAGCAGCTGGCTCCCATCACCCCTGTTATTAAAGAACCAACAACATGCGCAGTGCTCTACAAGACATAAAGGCAGCCCCTCTCCTGAACAGCTGGTCTAACAGTTTCCTTTTAGTGGAGGGAGCGAGAAGTGTTTCCAGTGAGTTTTTACAATCACCTCTGCCTAAGAAAGCACCTTACACAGCAGATTAGTTGAGCAGCTCTTGTTACAGTTAGCAGAAATGCAATAGGGTAACTACATAAGACACCCCAACTGTTTGCCACCTCAAAAGATGTTACCCTCAGCTTTGCCTCAGGTAATACACTCAACTTCCTTCAGCTTTAGTGAGAACAGAACATGCGAGCAAGACATGAACAAAAACAGCTCCTACCTTATCTGTCTTCTTTCCTTATTAGCCAGAAATTTTTTTACCCCTTCATGGTAAAAGCATCTTTGCCTCCTCTGAAATCTTTCTCTGGAAGCTGTTTCCCTAGTGGAGACTCCTGATTACATCAGGAAACTAACTGATTGCTATATACAGCTTAAGTGAAAGCAGGTGGAGATCAACGTGCATTTCATTATGAGCTAGGCCTCAAGTGATGCTTACTTCAGGCCAAAAGGAAGGGGGGGGGGGGGGCTGAGAGCAGCTGAGCCTGAGCACTAGCCTATGGAATAGCTGATATTAACACACACTTCCAGGGCGTGATGTACGTGTAGAATTGCATTTGTTTTGTTTCTCTTGCAGGGAAGATGTCCTGTGCATAAATCCAGCAGTTTGGTGTACGTTGAGTAGGGTGTCAGCCAGCTGCTCACACAGCATCTGCTAGCTGAGAGCTGCTGCCCCTGTCATCAGGGCTAGCAAGTTGGCTCAACTACAAGTTTAGAGTAGCCAAGCTCCTCTAAGTGCACTTCATGCAGTTTGCTGTCCACTCCTTCGCTGAAAGCTCACCATTAGCCTTTAGCCCAGGCTCGTACCAAATTTGAAGACCATAAAACAGACAAGTTGTCAGGGCTTGAAAAATCAGCCACTACTCCTACATAGCAACTTATTTCTTACTATCCTTTACAGCTGCCATAGGAGGTAATACTTATAGCACTGGGCAACTAAGCCCTGTTAGAGATAAGACATTGCAGGCTGTTAATTAGCAAAACTGAAAGCAGAAGTAGGATAAGTTACTGTTGTTCTGCCAACACCACTCACCGCCCTTTTGAATGCAAGGAAAAACTGTACTCAGCTGCTGTTATATTGCACCTGCACTGAGCATGATCAGCATATTTAGCACCAGTAAGGAGACAGGAGCTGGGCTTTTGCCTCACTGCCCCTTGGCCAATGAAAGCGGCTTTCACAGAACATTGCCTAAAGGTGACCTGCAAAAGAAAATTAAAAACTGGGCTTGGGTCCTTCTTCGCTTCTTGTAAATCACATGGCTGAAAGGTGTTGTGGGGTGTTTTTTTTTTCCTTCCAAATGATGGGGAAGGACTTTGGGTTTTTCTTCTACATTAGAAATTCACGTCCTGCTGAACTAGTGAAACAATAACACAAGTATCAAAAACGACAAAGCAACTTTTAAGTTACAACAATTTAAACTGTTGTTTTTGGTTTGGTGGCAAATATTTAACTCCAATGATCAATTCACATTTTGGATAAAGGAAGTCTTTGTTATAGATTCAACGTGTTGACTCCCTTCAGTTAAGATGTTAACACTAGTAACACTGCTCCTAAGCCAAAATGCTTCTGAAATAATTCTGGATCACTGAGAACGAAAATGATGCTTAAAATTGTTGATTGGCTCTAGTTTTCAAGATATGCTATTGGGTCAGTATATACGACCCTTGACTTGGGAATGGCGGAGGATAAGTGAGGTATAAAGGGAAGGGATCTCAATTTAAACCAGAAATGACTAAAATACATCTTTGACTGGATCTATGAATAAATCTATGACTGGGTTTGGACAGTACTTGCTTTTTAGGCAAAACAATGAATGATGCAATCTGAAGCTGGTATTGCGTCATACATTATATGAATTGCATCATGTTATTCCTAGAAGTCATGGATGATGCAATCATAATGAAGCTTACATCATTCTGCTGAACAAATTGCCCTATATCAGCTCTAGAAATCATACAGTGTCATGCTCTCTTATTTGTCAGTGTTTGATTTTGCAAAGGGACACATTTCTGTTTAGCCAAAGTGAGCAGAGATGCCTCGTACTTGTGTGAACAATGCAGATAACTTCTGCTATGTTTGTGGTGAAGTGACTTTTGCATCACAAAAGCGCAGTATAACCACTATGGTTAAGAAAGCCTATCACCTTTATTTTGGCTGCAAAATTGGAGATCAGGACGAGAGGTGGGCCCCACACATATGCTGCAACACTTGTGCAACAAATCTTCGCCAGTGGTTGAACAAGAAAAGGAAATCTATGCCTTTTGCAGTGCCAATGATTTGGAGAGAGCCAACAGATCATACCAGCAATTGTTACTTCTGCATGATGCCTCCAGTTGGGAAAGGTGTGTCAAAGAAGAAAAAGTGGACTGTGCATTATCCAAACATTCCATCAGCTATACGCCCAGTACCCCACGGAGAAGGACTGCCAGTTCCTGATGCACCAGAATCATTCTCACTTGAGTCAGACGAGGAAGAGGAAGAGGATGAAACTTCTGGTTCTGAACCATCGATGTCACAGGACCCACATTTTCTCCCATCCTCCTCCTCTGAACCACACTTCATAACACAAGGTGAACTGAATGACCTTGTCAGGGATTTGGAACTACCCAAGAGTAAGGCAGAGCTGTTGGGTTCCAGACTACAGCAGTGGAATCTCCTGGCAGGTGATGTTAGGGTTTCCATGTTCCGTAACCGTCAAAAGGATCTTGTCCCATTCTTCTTCATGGAAGGTGATCTTGTAACCTGCAACAACATCGATGGTGTGATGGCGGCCCTCAACATCGTTCACGATCCAGATGAGTGGAGACTGTTCATTGATTCATCAAAGACGAGTCTTAAAGCTGTTTTACTGCATAATGGCAATGTTTTGCCATCAATTCCAGTTGGTCATGCAGTCCATATGAAGGAAACCTATGACAACATGAAACAACTTTTGAGGTGCATAAACTATGACCAACATCAGTGGCAGCTTTGTGGCGATTTGAAGGTTGTTGCTCTCTTGCTTGGTCTGCAGACTGGATACACAAAGTATTGCTGTTTTCTCTGCGAATGGGATAGTCGTGCAAGAGATTCCCACTACATCAAGAAAGACTGGCCACTCCGACAGTCATTGGAGCCTGGGAGGAAAAGTGTTTAGCATCCACCACTTGTTGAATCAAGAAGATTTTGTTACCACCCTTACAAATCAAGCTGGGTCTGATGAAGAACTTTGTCAAGGCCATTGACAAAACACAAGCAGCTTTCAAGTACCTCTGTGGAAAATTTCCAAGGTTAAGTGAAGCTAAGATAAAGGAAGGTGTCTTTGTTGGTCCTCAGATTTGTGAACTTCTTCGAGATGATGCATTTGACCATGCACTGCGTGGCAAGGAAAAGACGGCATGGAAAGCCTTCCAGTTAGTGGCAATAAATTTTCTCGGAAACAACAAGGCAGACAACTACAGGTTATTGGTGGAAAACCTCCTCAAGGCATACAAAAGCCTTGGTTGCAACATGTCACTAAAGATACATTTTTTGCACTCTCATCTAGATTTTTTTCCACCGAACTGCGGAGCAGTGAGCGACGAGCACGGCGAGCGATTTCACCAGGATATTGCAACAATGGAGAAACGCTATCAGGGCAAATGGAGCCCATCAATGCTTGCAGACCATTGCTGGACAGTGACAAGAGATGCTCTCCAGGAAACACCAGACTTGACATTCTTGATATTTCTAAAGACAAATACCAAACAGAATTTTGCTCCTAGTGGGATGATCTATTTATCCTCAGGACTCTTTAGGCAAAAGAGCATACAAGTGCATTATTAAAAAAATCATTTGGGATCCCAAAGAATCCTAAAGAATCCTTGAAGCCGAAAGGAGTTTTACTACTGAGTTCAGTGAGAGCAGGATCAGGTCCTATGACATGCATTTTACACACAGCTTGTATGGTCACAGCTATGCAACCAGCACCATAATTCAGTTAGCCCCCAAAACTGAGTTAAGGCTGAGTGGGCAATATTAAGTGAGAGCTTTACTGGTATTTTAGTTTGATCAAACTTCCTTTGACTTGATTGCAGAGAGGTTAGCTTTCCTCCCCACCTCTCTGTATTTGAGGATACAAGCACACAACACAGTTAGAAAAAAAAAATCTAACATATTTCCAACTAACATTTCCTGCAAGTGCAGAACTCTGTGTGGGCTATTTAAAGAATCCAAGCAAAGCATTTTAATAAAAAATTACTTACACTGTGACTTTGGGCAAGTCACTAAAATCTCTCTGTGCCTCAGTTTCTCCAGCTGTAACATGGGAATAATAATGCTTCCTCAATTTTGTAAAGCACTTTTAGATTAGCCTGCCTATAGGCTTTTCAGGTGGTAAGTATCATTGTTATTGTTCAACCCCAAACTCAGTCTAAACAAGCCGTTTTTTTGTGGTGGCTGGGCTGATATTTGCAGTGGAAAAGCTGGTACAAAAGAAGGCCATATTATCCTCTGTACATGATGCCCTGGCTTGTTTTGTAACAAGATTAGATGGTTCTTAGGAAGGGGGTTGCACATATGAGATACCATTCACTTGGAGTGGGGGAGGGAATTTTGTGCATTCCCTTCCTCTTTGCCAGTGTCCAACAGCTGTGTCTAAGAAAGAATTGTTTGGACGTTCTAAGCTGGAACAGTCAGTGTAGAAGCTTCTTGGGAAAGTGGTGAACTTTAACCTTCCCAGGATAAGAACGTTAACACAAGCGTGAATGGAAGAGCCTTCAATGCACTGATAGACATGAGAAAAGCTTTGTCTTTAGAAAAGGAGTGCAGGGCCCTTCTTGTGTCTCAGCCCATTGAGAGGAACCAAGACATGAGTGACAATGACTTTGTTCTGCTAAAGTTTTTTTTTTACTACGGTCACTGCTTGATTCAGCCAACATGTGGGGGATACAAAAACAGAGAGAAGCCCTGCTATTAGAGATATAAGGAGTCTTGATAAATACCCACACCCTGCCAGAATGGGGGGTGGGGAGGGAGCAGGGACAGGGCCCTGTGCCAACTCCTTTAACCAAGCACACATCAGGGCAGGCACCACCTTTGATCTGTGTCCTTTTTTAGAGCTGGTTTCTCCCATTTTCTCTCCACCTCACTGGTGTGTCATCCTGTGTCCTGGCAGGAGTGTTAATTAGACCTTTCGTTGCTGCTGACCCACCTTGTCTCCCACGCAGGCTTCAGGTATAGCAACACAGCCAAGCTGAGAGCGAGTTGGGTTCTTAAAGTGCATTGAAGTGCTGTGCAGTTACTGTAACGCTGTTCACTTGCAGAGCTAGCATGTCCTACAAATCCTGGAAGTGTGTTCAAACAGCAGTACTCCATTGTGCTTTCAGTGCGGGTTTGGGAAATCAGCTGTCCTCTGGAAAGAAGTTTCCTGACAGCTATGTATTTTAGGCTGAAAGTAACACTGTACCCCATTTATGGATTCCTCCTGACTGACAGAAATGTGTGTGTGTGTGGGGGGGGAGAGCTGGGGCCTAAAGGAAGACAATTGAGAGCATGGAGGGAGATGTAAACAAGATGGACAGCTCACAGCATTGCAGCTGTAAATCACTTGCTGGGCCCAATCCGACAAGATGATGACCTGTTGCTTGAGTGTCCTCCCCTCCCTCCCACTCCTCTAGCAATAGGGGATGTTCAGGCTCCTCTCATGATTGGTCTGAGGTCTCACTTTTGCAAAAGAAAAAAAGAAGCCTTTGGAAGCTGTAAGAGAGCCTGAAGGAAAACTGCTCTCTGCAAGCATTATCCTACTAAGGAAACAGCATGCTCCCAGCCTGCCTGTTTGCTGACAAGGGGCCACATAGTGCCCTCTCTCCATATGGAGAAAGAGAGCAGGTGACCCATAGCTTAAAGAAAAGCTGCATCCATCGCTGGCCTTTCCTGCTTTCATTAGAACTTCCTTCGTCACCCTTGACAGAAGATGGCTGCAGCCTTCCTGCTGGAAGGAGCAGTAATACAAGGATGGGTTTCTCTAAAAACATGAATGGAAACATTAGAAAAAACTTTCTGATTATAAAGGACAGGTAAGCAATGGAGCAGATTACCAAGGGAGGTTGTGGAATCCCCGTCACTGAAGGTGTTTAAGAACAGGTTAAACACCTGTCAGGGATAATCTAGGTTTACTTGGTCCTGCCTCTGTGCCAGGGGCTAGACTAGATAAACTTGAGATCCCATCCAACCTTACATTTCTATGATTAAATTTTAGTAACTAATGATGTAGCTCCCTAAGGTCTGGTCACTGCCGTTTCCCTACTGGCTCCATCCCCACTGACGCTGAAACTGATTTAACACAGGCCTTGTCTATACTGCAAAACAGACCTGTTACTGAATACAGGTTCCAGGCACCTGGTTTAAGCTGAACTGGCACTGAACAAAGTTTGGATTTGTCTACACTTACAGTGAAGGCCTGTTGAGCACTGTCCGCTACACCGATTGCTGGCAACGTTCAGTAACAAACATTTGTTGTAGTGTATTCAAGGTCTCAGTGTTTGCTTGGTCCATGTGGAAAATGCAACAGTTTCAAATCCATGTTTAAAGGCAAATTCCTGGACTAGGTCCTTGCCTATTGTGGTTTAAAAGTGACTCTTAACCAGGATGTTAAAATGATGCCTCTTCCATGGGTACTGTGCAGGCAAACCGAGGTGGAACAGTGTTAGTAGGACACAATGCGTTAGCCGGGTTTGCTCTAAGGACTGAGCCACATGAGTAGGGCCCTACCACACGGTCCATTTTGATCAATTTCACGGTCATAGGATTTTAAAAATGGTACATTTCCTGATTTCAGCTATTTAAATCTGAAATTTCACGGTGTTGTAATTGTAGGGGTCCTGACCCAAAAAGGAGTTGTTGAGGTTCACAAGATTGGGGGGGAGGGGTTGCATTATTGCTATTCTTCTGCACTGCTGCTAGTGGCGGCGCTGCCTTCAGAGCTGCAGAGCTGTGGCTGCTGGCCGGGAGCCCAGCTCTGAAGGCAGAGCCACTGCCAGAAGCAGCGCAGAAGTAAGGGTAGCATGGTATGGTACACCGCCCAGCTCTGAAGTCAGCACAGAAGTAAGGATGGCTATACCGTGAACCCCGAAAATAACCTTGTGACCCCCCTGCAACTCCCTTTTGGGTCAGGACCCCCAATTTGAGAAACACTGGACTCCCCCCCCATGAAATCGGTATAAGTGTAGGATAAAAGCACACAAAAGATCAGATTTCATGGTCTGTGATGCATTTTTCATGGCCATGAATTTGGTCAGGTCCTACACATGAGCCTTGCTGTAGAAGCATCTGTGCAGCCAAAACTAAGTGTATTGTTTGAGCATGTATCCCATGTGGAGCTAAAAGACCCAGTTTTTCATTCTATGCCCTGGTAGCAAGGGAGGTAGGGGATAGTGAGTGTTCATCATATTTAAGACTCTAGAGATAGGGGCTGCTGTATATCAAAGGTGACATATCTAAGGTGAAACCGGCCCTACATAGCCTTTGTACAATCCCACCCTGAATCGCCTTGCGGCTCTGTGCTCATTTCACTTTGACAACTTGTTTCTCATCTACAGCAAACTACTTTTGCAGACTTCCCCTGACAAAGCGAGAGAAGGTCCAAGCCCAAAATCAACTCACAACCTTCCCCAGAAGGTGCTCAGCCACGGTCTGGGTCAGCTAAGGAGAGTGGGTGGGGTTGGGGAAGGGCACTGCCCATGTATCACTAAAAAACCTCTAAAGTAAGACCTACCAGGAAAATCCCCTCCTGGGGATTATCGTTATTGTGCAGTGTGATCACAGCAAATGCGCTGCAGGGAATGAAACGTGAACCTTTTTCTCCCCCCTATTTTAGTTGTGGTTAAGGAAAAATCTTTTTGGAAGAAGTGCTATGGCCAGGGAGTCTATTTCGGTGGAGGGGATCCTGTGAAATAGGGCAGCAGTAACAGCCAGCTGGGAACCATCATCTTTCCCAAAGAAGAGCAGACAGTAGCACCAGCAAAATCCTCCTGACAAAGGACGGTTCATAGGCCATATCTGCACCCAAGAAATATGGTGTGCTAACTGCTTTGTGATCCCCCAGCATGTCTAGGACATGCTACACATTCACATTCCTAACAGTGCACTGGCCTCACAGCCACTCTCTGGATTAGACTTGCTTGGAACAAAGCTAACCACACCGTGTGTTGGCATAACTGGTCCAGATGGACAGCAACAGCCAGGGCAAGCAGTATCTTGAGACGATGAAGGACCACTGCCATAACAATTGGTCGAGCCTGGCATAGGAGACAGGCGCCGACTTCCACTGTTCCCGGTGGGTGCTCGACCCTCCGCCCCATCCCTGGCCCCACCCCTGCACTGCTCTCGCCCCACCTCCATTCCACCCCTTCCCCAAAGTCCCCTCCCCTGTCCTGCCTCTTCTCTGCCTCCTCCCCTGAGCGTGCAGTGTCCCCACTCCTCCCCCTCCCTCCCGGAAAGTCTTAAGCGCCACCAAACAGCTGTTTGGCAGCAGGAAGTGCTGGGAGGTAGGCAGAGGAGCAGGGACATGGCGTGCTCAGGGGAGGGGGAGGAGGTGGGGCAGGGGGGATGAGAGGAGCTCGGCTGCCGCTGGGTGTGGAGCACCCACTAATTCTTCTCCGTGGGTGCTCCAGCTCCAGAGCACCCACGGAGTCAGCGCCTGTGATGGGACACCTCTCCCTTTAGGAAGAGCTATACTGAACACAACATTCACTCCCTTCCCAGCCTGATGTGCTTCTGGACAGCACCATGAAACTCATTGGGGAGAGATGGGGAGAAGACCAGCTCCATGAACTGTTTGGAACAGCTGGCCCAGGAGAAGGTGGGCACATTCCTGCAACCCCCAGATCTGGAAAGAGCCCCAGGGGGTTGTGCTGGGAACTCTGCAATAGATGCGTAGAGGGCAGTGCATCTGCAATGGTGCAGTACAGTACAAGCATAGACATCAGGCAAAACTTACACTGAAGCCCCACAACTGGAGTGTACATATTGCATCATGGGCACTTACGCTAGGACTAGACCAAAGGGTCGGTTCTCTGACAGATACAGTCTTGGTGTACGTAGCAAACACCTGAACTCTCAATTAAGGAGCACGAGTGCAGTGCTGCCAACTCCCATCATCTCTTCCCTCCCCCTTTACAGACCAGTGCCACCAACTCAAGCCAGATGAGTGACAAAGCAAATCCAAGGCTCAGAGTGCTCTACAGAGGGTGTTGCATTCACTTTCACTAGGCTAGAAACATATTAGTAATTTATGTGTTATCCTATTTCCCATTGTCTAAGTCGGCTGGTATCCTATCACCCACCAGCTGTGTGTTGCCCTGAGCAATGGGCATATATTGTTTCCATTTTATAGTTAATTGTGTTTTGTTCAGTTAATTTCTAAGGTTGGGAAAGTTCTGTTTTGTACTGGTGCCTTGAGCTGGCAGCTGACTATTATTTTTAAAGACAGCCTGAGCGTATCCAAATTTTCATTAAAATACCACCCCAAAGACCTTTCCATCACCTCAGTATGACTAGAGGAAAGAGGGCAGCCCTGAGAAAGTGCAGAGATCAGCACAGAGAGGATTAATGAGAGGGGTTTTTAAAAGGGATTTGAAGGAACGGTGCTTATTGTGTGGAGAACTGGCAGCCATTCCAGCCCTAGGAGTTGTCTAACACACACACGATATGAAATTGAGCAAAAACTCTGTAAGGGCCAGATGACAATTTGCAAGCATTCATACAAACATGCAGGTCACAATATATTACTCAGTAAGGACCTGATCCAAATCCCACTGGAATCAAAAGAAAGGCCCCTAGTGGAGTTCAGTGGGCTTTGGATCAGCACCTAAGGGTTTGCCTACACAGCACTTTGGAGCAAGCTGGAATGAGGCTCCCAGCCCAAGCCACAACTTTAAAGCACTGTCAATACAGCTATTTTTAAGAGCATTAGCCAAAGCACCACTAGCTCAAGTCAGTGACAGGGGTTGGGAGGCTCACACCAAAATGCTGTGAAATTTATTCTACAAGACTTATACAATTTCAAGGTTTATTAACTGCTGCACTACCAAGACTACCTTCACTGCTATTATGACTGACTGTGTGCAGGGCCAGCTCCAGGCACCAGCAAAACAAGCAGGTTCTTGGGGTGACACATTTTTAGGGGTGGCATTCTAGTGCTGGCCATCATAGGCGCCGACTCCGGGGCATGGGGAAAAAGTGCCCCCGCCATCCCAGCTCGCCTCCACTCTGCCTCCACCTGCTCCCCGAGTGCGCCGCCGCCGCTCCGCTTCTCCCCCCTCCTTCCCAGGCTTGCCACGCGTGAAACACTTGTTTTGTGCAGCAAGGCTGGGAGGTAGGGAGCGAGGAGAAGCCGAGCGGCGGGCGCTCGGGGGAGGCAGTGTTGGTGGAGCCGAGGTGAGTTGGAGCGGGGAGCGGTTCCTCTACCCTCCGTTACTTCCTGCGCCTCCCCACCCTAGCTCACCTCCACTCCGCCTGCTCCCCTGAACGCGCCGCTGCTCCGCTTCTCTGCCTTCCCTTGCCTGAGAGGGATGGGGGAGAAGCGGAGCAGCGGCGTGCCTGGGGGAGCAGGTGGATCGGAGGTGAGCTAGGGTGGAAGGTCGCAGGAGGCCCGCCGGAAGCAATGGGGGTGGGAATGCGGCACGCCCAGGGGAGGAGGCGGGGCTGGGGATTTGGGGAAGGGGTTCGGAAGGGGTGGAGTTGGGGCGGGGCCGGGGGCAGGGGGACATGAAAAAAGGGGGGGGGGCGGCCAAAATTTTTTTGCTTGAGGCGGCAAAAATCATAGAGCCGGCCCTGACTGTGTGACAGCCACTTATCTTTAAGATCTCATTTGAGGCCTTGAGTATTAACGATCCCACAACAGACCTCACTCCTTTATTCTCACAAACCAATTTTGTATTTAGTTTAATATTACATTGAGCTTGTTAGAAGAAAACCAGCATGTAAAGATTGCCTGTTTAACATGAAGTTTGCATGTCTGATAACTGCTGATTGGACTGTAGCCGCACAGGGAAGCACTGACTCTTACATTAAATTGTTTGAAGCCGACAGTGCATGAACGTTCACTGTAAAGTATTTAAAAGTCATTTTAACAGCGGTAAGCCTCTCCCTTTAAATGTAGAAAACATCACAAGTGAAAAACTTAAAGTGATGCTACCCTAATGCCCACAGCTGTTGACAAGATGCTTCACATCAAGTTAAGACTAGTCTACACTGAAAACTTGCACTGGCATAGCTATGTCTCTCAGAGATGTGAAAAATCCACACCCCTGAGAGATGTAGCTGACCTAACCCCCGCTGCAGACAGCACAATTCTTTTGTTGACCTATCATCTTTTAGGGAGTTGGATTAACAACAACGCCAGGAGAACCCCTCCCATCCCCGTAGCGAGTGTCTGCACTGAAGCACTACAGTCCTACAGCTGCAGCTGTGCTGCTCTTGCATTGTAGTTTAGAAATAGCCTCAGGCTCATTGCTGATGGCAGGCTGGATTAGGCTTGTTGCCATGCTCCAGGTAATGTAAGTGTGTGTGTGTAATTCTTCACAGCAACTTCTCCTCTGCTCTCCACATTAATAATCTACATTGTTCCTTCAGCATAAGGCACCAAAACTGGGTGTGTAGATGAATTATTCTTTCCAGTTGTGCAGTCAGGGTGAATTCAAACATACATACCAATATCCAGTTTAATCGGGAACTCTGTAGTACTATCTAGGGGCAAATACACTTTTTTTTTTAAACTCTTCTCCATTCCTGCAAAAAAAAAATTAGAATTCCCACTGTTGCTATCACAGGTTTAGCTCCAGTAGGGTGGTATCAACAGTAGGAGTGGTTGTGTGAGAGGGCTCCAGGCAGCTGTCTGTCCTTACAGTGTCATCTGACCATGATCACTTAGACCAGGGGTGGGCAAACATTTTGGGCCGAGAGCCACATCTGGGTGGGGAAATTGTATGTAGGGCCGGGGCAGGGGGTTGGGGTGTGGGAGGGAGTGCGGTGTGCAGGAAGGATCTCAGGGCAAGGAATTAGGGCAGAGGAGGGGTGCAGGGTGTTTGAGGGGGCTCAGGGCAGGGGGTTGGGGTGCAGGAGTGCAGGATGCAGGAGGGGGCTCAGGGCAGGGGGTTGGGGTGTGGGAGGGAGTGCGGTGTGCAGGAAGGAGCTCAGGGCAAGGGATTAGGGCAAAGGAGGGGTGCGGGGTGCTTGAGGGGGCTCAGGGCAGGGGGTTGGGGTGCAGGAGGGGTGTGGCAGGGGGCTCAGGGCAGGGGGTTGGGGTGCAGGAGGGGTGCAGGGTGCAGGAGGGGGCTCAGGGCAGGGGGTTGGGGGCAAGAGGGGTGTGTGGTGCAGGCAGAGGGCTTAGGGGAGGGAATTGGGAGGCGGGGTGCAGGATCGGTTTGGGCTCTGGGGTGGCAGCCTGCCCTGACCCCACACCGCGCCGCTCCAGGAAGCGCTGCGGCCCCTGGGGGCGGAGGGCTCTGCATATGCTGCCCTTGCTGCGCCTCCAGGTACCTCCCCCAAAGCTCCTATTGGCTGCGGTTCCCCATTCCTGGCCAATGGTAGCTGTGGGGGGCGGTGCCTGGAGGCAAGGGCAATGAACGGAGCCCATTGCGCAATGGGGGGCAAGCCCGCGGGCCAGATCCGGCCCATGGGCCGTAGTTTGCCCACCCCTGAATTAGACAATAGAGTGGTAAAACATGCCTGAACACTGCCTATACTATGTTCCACTGTTGCTACAACTAGGAGAGTTGAATTGGAAGTGAATTACAGGTCCTTGTTTTTATACCAAGAAAATTAGGGTTTATTGTAATCCAGTTATCAGATAAATATCTTTGATGGACTGAACATTGTCCAAGAGGAACCACTTGATATAAAAATGGTAATGGGATATGCAAGTATTACATAGATACACTACTCTGATTAAACTAACAATTAAGCAAAAGGTACAACAAGCTGCCTGAAGGGAAAGAATTATCAACATGCAAAGAAAACTGAGTAACCAGTTATAGGCAAGGTGGGTAAGATAATACCTTTTATTGAACCCACTTCTTCTAAAGAGCTCTGCGTACCTTGAAAACGTGTCTCCTTCACTAACAAGAAGTTGGTCCAATAAAAGAGATTACCCCATCCACCTTGCCTCTAATGTCCTGGGACCAACATAGCTACATCACTACTGCAAATATCTACAGCTATGAAGTCATATGTAAAGGTAGATTGGCTCTCTGCAAATTCCTACCCAGATTCCGCCACAGTAGTGACATGTTAATTGAAAGAAACTAGAAACTCTCTCACTAGGAATGCATGAATACAAGGAGATATTGTGACAGGAATGATTAAGCTTCTTATTTTAATGTGCTGAAGTTGAAAAATAAGATGGTCTTTCATAGGTTCCCAGACCAGAAGGGACCCTTTGTGATAATCTAGTCTGACTTCCTGCATGACACAGGCCATAGAATTTCCCAAAAGTAATTCCATTTTACACTCGTATCAAAGACGATGCCATGCTTAAATGGTAATGAGGGCAGCACTCTCACCTTTACTCTAGGAGTGTAAACAAGCCAGAAGAGACAAGCAAAGGACAAGTGGGGAGGGAAGACAAGCCTGACATGGGATATGCAACTCAGACCAAGAAAGAGAATTGTCAATAACGGGGCAGGGACAGGCAGCCAGCCCAGAGCCCATAGGAACACAGATTTATGCTATGGCTGAAATCAACTGCATCCGTAAGCTGGAATGGGGAGGAAACAGGAACAGCAGCACAGTCAAAGCTGAGGTAGCAAAAGGGCACCTCCTCACAGTTCTAGTGTGGAAGAGCAAAATCTTCCTTTGTAGACATGTGCAGCCAATATATAGTAACTCCTCACTTAACATTGTAGTTATGTTCCTGAAAAATGCGACTTTAAGCGAAACAATGTTAAGCGAACCCAATTTCCCCATAAGAATTTATGTAAATGAGGGGGTTAGGCTCCAGGGAAATTGTTTTCACCAGACAAAAGAGACACACACACACACACACACACACACACACACAGTATAAGTTTTAAACAAACAATTTAATATTAGAACACAGCGATGATTGTGAAGCTTGGTTGAGGTGGAGGAGTCAGAGGGTGGGATATTTCCCTTACTGCTAAATGATGAACTAACAATTGGCTGAGCCCTCAAGGGTTAACTCTTTCTCTACACAAGGCAGCAGGAATGGAGGGAGAGATGCACATTTCCCCTTTAAGTACACTGCCTTGTTAATTAGATCAGCTTGCTGAGACAGCAGCTACTGCAATCTCCCTCTGTCCTGAACCCTGGTGTGTCCCCCCTGCCCTATGGAAGATGGGGTAAGCGGGGTGCAGGAGCAGGGGGGAGGGGGACACCCTGACATTAGCTCCCCACTTCCTTCCCTACCCCCCCCCCCCCCAGCAAGCAGGAGCCTCGGGGAGCAGCTCCAAGACAGAAGGCAGGAGCAGCACATGGCAGTGGGGGGAGGGGGACAGCTGAACTGCAGACAGCTGCTGAACAAGGAACTTAGGGGAGCGGGGAGCTGATGGAGGGCTGCTGGTCCACCCTGGTTCCAAGCCCCCACCAGCTAGCTCCACCGGGCTGCTATTCCTGCAAGCAGTAGATAAAGCAGGCGGCTGCCAAGACATTAGAAGGGAGTATTACACAACTTTAAAAATGAGCACGTTCCCTAATTGATCAGCAATGTAACAAGGAAACAAGGTTAACCGGGACGACTTTAAGTGAGGAGTTACTGTACTCCAATGCTGACTTACAACAGCTCTGCTATCCCAGGAACAGACTCCAGTGGAAATGGAAAAAGTCAAACACACTGCTAGCTTTTTAACATAAATAGGGAACTAGACCAGGGAGGGCTACATCTGGCCCTTCAGATGTTTTAATCCAGCCAGGGAATGGGGTCTGGGGCTTGCCCCACTCCAGCCGGGGTGCGGGGTCAGGGGCATGGCCCGCTCTGCACGGCTCCCACAAACAGCAGCATGTCCCCCCCCTGGCTCCTACATGTAGGGGCAGCCAGAGGGTTCCATACGCTGTCCCTGCCCCCGCAGCTCCCATTGGCTAGGAATTGAGGCAAATGGGAGCTGCAGGGGCAGCGCTTGTGGACCAGGCAGAGCCCAGAGGTGCCTGGCTGCGCCTCTGCCTAGGAGCCGGAGAAGGACATGCCGCTGCTTCCAGGAGCTGCTTGAGGTAAGCATCACCCAGAGCCTGCACCCCTGACCTCCTCCTGCACCCCAACCCCCTGCCCTGATCTCCTGCCCACCCTCTGAACCCCTCAGTCCCAGCCTGGAGCACCCTCCTGCACCCCAAACCTCTCATCCCCAGCCCCACCCCAGAGCTTGCACCCCTGCTGGAGCCCTCCCACCCGCCTCCAACCCTCTGCCCCAGCCCGCAGCTCCCTCCAGCACCCTGAACTCCCCATTTCTGATCCCACTCCAGAGCCTGCACCCCAACCCCCAATTTAATGAGCATTCATGGCCCACCATACAATCTCTATACTCCAATGTGACCCTTGAGCCAAACAGTTTGCTCACCACTGAACTAGACAATCACTCAGTAAGTAGGCCCACACTAAACTTTCCCATTGTTTCTTCTAATACTGGTGAAGCTCCATTCTGCTGTGGGAAAGGCACAGACGTGTAGTCAGGAACTAACCCCAAGCATGGGGGAGGGGGAGTGCGGGAGAGAAGAGGAAAGAAAAGGTTAATTGGTAAATCTCAGATACTTCAGTGATGGATGCAGTAAGAACCTAAAACAATCTCAGCAGCCTCCTAAAAGCCAGACACTTTACAGCAGCTGCACATCTTTTCCACCCACATAACAGAAGTCTGTTTTTCTGATCCTGTAATTTTGCTTAGGAGCATATGAATTTGCAAAGAAAAGGGCACAGAATTTAATACCAGACAGACTGGACTCAGAGCGTGTGGGAATATGGCCAGAAGGCTGGTAAATCTGAATGTTTTCACCTAGATACAAACGGATCTGGGTTAGAAAGTTTCCTTTTAAAGTTGAAACGTGTAATAAAGTTCTTTATGTGAAAGCAAAAAAAAAATTCTCCAGCTGTACAGAGGAAGCCCAGCTACAGCCAGGTGCACACTTTCATACACAGCACTGTTAATATTACAGCGACTATAACTGGATCTTCCATGTGGAAGGTTATGTTCCATTCCATTTCTTCTTAGATGTAGGCATACAATTTTAAAAATGCCGATTATACTGTTTCTGCTGAGCCAATCTTGTAGACCAGAATACTACCAATGAGATGTATGTTATGAGTATTTGATTCAGGCCATATCTACACTCGGCAAAAAGTATTTTTACAAAGATGACCAACACAAAAAGACCCCCACACAGTAGACAAAGTAAGTTGTAGTTTCACCTTGATGTAGCTGGTCAAGGTGAATCCTAGACCAGCTAGGCCTAGAAGTAGGGTTACCAGATAGCAACTGTGAAAAAACGGGACAGGGGGTGGGTGGGTAATAGGCCCCTATATAAAAAAAGGTCCAAAAAACAGGACTGTCCCTTTAAAAACAGGACATCTGGTCACCCTACCTAGAAGTAAACTACAAGCTGCCCCATCTTGCACTACTCCAGCCTTAGAGTGGCAATTCCATCTTCACTTGTACAAAGCTGGCAGTCACTTCTACACCTATGATACAGGCATGTCTCACGTTCTGGAATACAGTGAGACAGTTGGCTCTATTCTCTGCTTTAAATCCAGCTACCCAAGGAGAGATCATTTGCTTTAACTAGAATTAGATCATATGCAATCAGTTGAGTATTTTCATGATTTATGCCAGGCATTTTGATAAAATCCATCCACATGCCCAAGCTACATACTTCAAGAGAGCAAGAAGGCCACTGGTTAGTTAACACTTATTAGATATACAATACTTTTGAAGCTTGCCTGTCCTAAGCCCTTTTGCTCCAGCATTTTAGTCTCACTATTGATGGTGGATTTGTACCTCCCCCATAAACCCATGCCAGCCTCTGGGGAGATGGGAGAAGATACTGTTGGGAGAAGATACTGTTCTAACAAATGAGGTCTTACAGACCTGCCACAATTGCAAGCTCAATTATTGAAAAGTGAGTGAAAGTTCATAACTTGAAATTTGAGTGAGTTACGCAAAACCAATACACCTTTAGTTTCCAATTCTCTGTGTATCCTAATCACTAAGTTTCCAAGCTTTGGCATGAATTGTGTGTTTTCAGGGAGTTAGCAGGCCAGGCTCTCCATATTCAAAACCCTGAACCACGTTGAATTGTTTAGTATGGTACAGTGATACGGTCATGGAATAAACAGTCCCGCTTATTCCATCAAAATTGGCACAGCTATGATGGAGCTTTTTCACAACCTTCGTTTCATAAGGTTGTTTCAGACCTGTAGAACAGAGCTCCTGTGTTTTCCTCATTGCTTCAGCTAGCTTTCAACTTGTGTCCAGAAGCCCTTAGTATCTTCCCAAAAGTCTTTAAAACTGCTTGATTTGAATTGTCCCTCCATTTTGATTCCCATCAGCTCTCCCAATTTCTTCAGTCTGACATCTTCTTGCTAGGTCTGCTCCCTTATGCTATTTAGTCTGTTCCACCTTCCTCCAATGATTGATACTACAGATTTCTCTAGAGCATGGGTGGGCAAACTACGGCCCATCAGGGCTTTGGATCTGGCCCGTGGGATTGCTTCCCCCATGGTGCCGCGGGCCCCACGCTGTTCCCAGAAGCGGCCAGCACCACATCCTTGTGCGCCACTCCCTGCAGCTCCCATTGGCCGGGAAGGGGGAACCACGGCCAATGGGAGCTGTGGGGAGCCGTGCCTGCAGGCAGGGGCAGCACAGAGCCCTTTGCCCCTCCCCCACCCAGGGGCCGCAAGGCCATGGTGCTCGCCACTTCTGGGAGTGGCGCAGGGCCAGGGCAGGCAGGCAGCCTGCCGTAGCCCCGCTGCCACCCCGGAGCTGCTCCAGGTAAGCGGTGCCAGGCTGGAGCCTGCACCCCAACCCCCTGCCGAGCCCCCCTCCTGCACTCTGCACCCTTCCCTGCACCCCCTCCCCTGAGCCCCATCTCCACCCCAACCCCTTGCCCTGAGCCCCTTCCTGCACCCTGTCCCACACCCCAACTCCCTGCCCCAGCCCTACATTCATGGCCCTGCATGCAATTTCCCAACCCAGATGTGGCCCTCGGGCCAAAAAGTTTGTCCACCCCTGCTCTAGAGCACTGCCTGTTACAGAATTATTACAGAGCCTCTGCAGCACCACCTAGTGGGGGATGGGGAAGCAAGACTGAGAGCAGTAAGGTGAATGGGGGAAGTAAGTGCTCAGAATAGAACGGGTAAAATGTTCAAAAATGCTTAAGTTGCATTTTCAAAACTGACTTTGGAACTAGGCTCTTAAGTGACTAAATCAGTTTTGAAAATGCAACTTTCGTGCATTACCCATAGCTGATTGTAATTTCCCATTGAGGGGTGCTTTTAAAGCTTCTCTCCAAAGGGAATGATAACTTTGTTACCACCCTGTTTGAAGTACTAGATCTTTGGTGAGTCATGTTCAAGCATTCACAACCCGTAAGTGGCCTACCATTTATCCAGAGAATGGTGCATCAGACATCAGAAAATACAGATCTGTCGATAAAACAGATGCTTTCACATTAGAGAGCTGTAGCAAAAGAGGCTGGATGTGCTGAAATCCTTTAACAAATGCAATACAAGCAGGTACGTTTTGAGGGAGGATATACAGAGATTTTATTTAATCAGGTTTATTATTTACAGTTGAGATCACTTTCACATACTATTTTGCTACCCTACATGGCTACAGTATTTCCAAACCAACTTAAGATCTACAATAGAACAGTTCACTCAACACATAAAACAGCTCTTCATAGAAAAAATGAAAATTCATTATAGAACAGTAGTGCATACATTTTGCTCCTGAAAAGCCAGCTTTATTTTAAAACACTAAAGTTTGAAAGATTGGATCTCTGAATTTGAGAAGATCAAAGATGCACGCTTGTGATTCTAAAATTATTTTGGTTAGTAGTCATTTCCTACAATTTATCTTTAAAGTGTACTGGACTTCACCTATGTTTTTAAAAAAACCGACACTGGTGAGAGGTAAGAATTAATATATTTACCATCACAAATTAAATACAGCAGACTTCCTTTGTACAACTTTGGCCAAAAAAAGTTCCACATAGTGAAGATTTAAAGGATTCCATATATATATGTAAGAATCAGTGAATTAATGCTTAGAGGTAATCTACCAAATTAGGCACACTTCCTTTAACTTTCATGTCAACCAAATTAATCTTGATCTGCAAATGGTTCTGAAATTAGAAAGTTTGCTAGTATACTAAAACATATTTAGATACATGAATAGCTGGCTAAAATAGTGAGTCACAGGTAAGTATATGGGTATGTGGAAAGCCAAGTTGCTTTGCTCATCACCAGTGTACATTACAGCTGTCCTCATCTGTGCAGGGTGTGTTTTAGCTAAGTCTACATAGGCAGGAAAACTACTGCAGTAGACCAGGCCCATTCACCTTCCAAGTAAATAAGAGATTCAAGCTTAGGTTTGCATTAACTTCTATGCGTAGGTTCCTCCAGTGATAAGAAGCTCATAAGCAGGATCCCGGCTCCTCCTACACAACACTATACAGGCACACAGCATGCCCAGCAGCTATGGAAAAAAGAAAAACAAAACTGAGTACACAGGAGATACTTGTAAGAGATTAATGTCCAGAAACCAATCACTGGTTAGTTGCCAGTATATTTCACCACACTTCAGGCTTGATGTACAGTAATTTGAAAGGCAAAATAAGATGACTTTTGAAAAGCTTTACCAGCTACTATATAAAATTAAGCTCCAAACTGATCCTTACCAAAAAATCACTTTATAAGAGCATCTTTCATTAGGCTATTCCTTGGTCAAATCATTTGTTGTATTCTGACTCTATTATGCAAACAGATGTAAATCAAGACTAATTTAAAAAGGGTGGAAACTTTATTAGTGGGTAAGAAAGACTGAAATCAAGGTGAAGTGGTTTAACATTCAATTGCCACAGAAGAAATATTCAAGTGCCAGAAGTTTAACATTTCAAAGGGGAAATTAGAACCATACTATCTGATGACTGATGTGTAAATTACTGTAATCCAGAATGTACAAAATCAGGCTGTACTTTAAGTTAACAGAATTTGACTTGTCTGTTTATAAAAAAAAAAAGGACATGGTATAGCTGGAATCTTCTTTGCTCATGTGCCCAATTTGGGCAGAGTGTGTGCATGGTTGCAGTCTTCACCTTTTAAAATCCAGTTAGTGCTGCAAAGGTTAGTGCACAGCTGCTCTAAGGGCCACTCTGGCAGCTTGCCAGAAACCTGGGGGTTCAGCTAATTAGCATATAAATGTACATAGGATGTTAATCTGAGATTAATGTATTCATGGCTGTAAGTAACAAAGTACTTTACAAAAAAGTTAAATGCTTGAGGAAGACATCAATGAGAAGGCTGAACTGCTTTGCAACCAAGTCGACAGTGTCTGACTTTACCCTTTTATGATGCCTTATGAAAAGGTTGCCAAGTTAAGTTATTGTTTAGATTCGTTCATAAGGCTGAATAAAGGAAGAAGTCTGAACAGATATGTACTTCCCAAAGAGGCCACACACACAGACAGCAGCTCTCTTACATAACTTGATATCTACCTGCAGAGTGACATTTATAGAAATTCAGTAGGTTCCTTCATAAATCTTGGACTGAAAGTGAATGGAACATTGCAACTCAGTCAAGTCATGCTGAAATTTGGCCTTGCTTCTTCAAGTTTAATGGAAAATAGGCCTGCAGGCAGACCAATACATCAGCACAAATCAAGAAGATTCTGAATGTATGTTGCCACTGGGTTTCATTGAATAGAGAAATTCACACCTCTCAGATTTGCATTATTTACTGACCAAGGAAACACACTGTTGGGTAACAGTTTGACAGTTATTTGAAACGATTAAAGTCATGTACTAAATGTTGTTTGTGTGTCCAGGAATGTACACTTGCACATTGAAACTCAGTAACATTAAGTGATGTTAGCGCAAATCAATGCCAAAGTTTGTGTTACGTATTAAATTTAGTTAAGTTATCATGGTTCAGTTCAAAATTAATAAAATGTAGGTGTGAATTAGTCTTCAATCACTGGCAATACCAACATTGCCATAAATATTCCTGACTGACAGATCATTAAAAGCCAACCCATTTCACTAACCATATTTCAAACAAGAGTGTAGTGCAAGGAATTCCATAATGTTTATAACCATTACATATAAAACTAATCGTAGCTTATGACTGGGTGAAGGTAGTCAAATTATGTATTGTTGGGTCAAGTCAGGTCTAGAACAATGTCTGACAGATTCTACATGCATTTAATGGGATGCAGCCAATTATTTCATAGAACAGTTTGAGGGATTTCCAAGTGCATCAGCTGTTAGAACATCAGTCTCCAAAGGAAAACACGCTGTTGAAATTTTTGGCAGAAGAAAAGATTTCCATGTTTGGTGTTTTGTTTTGTTTAAAATAAAGACCTTGAAAGTATTGGTACTACCTATTCATCAAGAGAACTTTGGTTAGTGTTAAAAATCTTAATGTTCACCAAAATATTGATCTCTACCTTCACTGTAGTTAGTACTTACATCTTGGACCAATAAATCTTATCTTCAACACAAGTTAATATCTGCTTATTTTTGAAAGCTGTATCTTCACACCTCCCTCCATCAAAGCACTTAGATCTGATCATGGAGGATAAGTGTGTTTTCTTAGCTTGCCCATTGTAATTTGAACTACACAGTATCTACTGCCTAATGTCAGCCATTTTGTAATTTACATGCACAATGTTAGCTGACAGTACACTAGCTCCGTTTGGTCACTCTGCAGTTTATTAAAAACCTGGGTTTATTTCTTAATATGTCAAGCAAGTCTTAGGAAGTAGAACTTGCTCAGGAATACTTTGAGAAAGCTCCCACCTTTGATGACACCACTGGTCCACTGAACAAACCATATAAAATAAGCTATTAAGAAAAATTGCCTCCCAGCTAATCAGGAATATATGTACAAAACCCATGAATTTAGATGAATTTGCCCCTTTCAGCTTTCTTGCAGTTTACAGGAGACCAGCCCACACTGTCAACATGGCTGAGACCTTTGAATGCTCACAGACAAAAGGATCCAGCCAGTGACCGGAAGTCTGAACACTACTTCAAATGGACTTTTTAAAAGAAAAGTGACCCTAAATCTATTAACTCTGATCCTACACTCTGCTTCTCAGAAGCTTATACCACCCCCCTAACGGATTAACAAAGTGGTGGCTTTACTGGAACCCCTCAGATAGGAGAGAATCCAAGCAACTGATAAAGATTGTAAAGAAAAAGCAGCTTTTATGTTTGTTGTAGAACCAACAACAGTTTTTGCTCCAACCTCTCAGAAATAGTAACTGTGCAACAGCACAAACTCATTTTACTGAAGACTGAAACGGTGCTAAGTTTAACAGAAAAAGGTTCTAAAATCTTGAAATCAATGGAAGAGTCTTACTGATTTTTTAATACACACATTTTTAGCCTAAGATTGTCCTTTTTATATTACTCGGTCACTCAACAATGACTCTAAAGAGTCATAACTTAGTACGAAAAAGGCTTTACCAAAGTCTCAAACTTTAGTTCAAGTATTAAATTAATTTCATTTTCTTTCTTTGCAGAACAAACCCCGATTAATGCATATTGTGAGGAGGAACAGTCAATGATAACATTTTCTAATGATTTTTTTTAAATACATTTAGAACTTTGAGAACTTCCACAAAATTAGCCCCCAAATTTGATCCATCTTAAAAAGTTGTATGAAAACTTGATGGCATTCCTTCAATTGAAGTTTAAGACAAGTTAACCAGACAGTATAGGTTCTGGCAGCACAAGCACACTGTTTTCTTGCCCCTTCATTCCCAGTTCCTTATTCTGACATCTAAGCTAAGTGTCTTGTTAAAGAAAAAAAAGTCTCTAGAGCCAGACACTTTCTTTAGAGATATTATAAAATGACAAGATTATACCCATTGGTGATGCAGAATGACTTCTTGTGCAGAATTTGTACAGGATATCAAAGAAAACTTGTGCTACCACTTTTCTTTATCCTTCTCTTACCACTTTAGTGGAGCTGTCACACATCAACTTCTCTTTAAACTCTGGTGGGTCTACAGTTTCTGCTATTAAAAATGTTCTGTATTAGCTCAATATCAGGAAATACCAGCTCCCAGGAAGAAGGGCTATTTTTAACAAAAAATGTAAGTAACCTTTCATTGCCTCAGTCTTTTCGTTTTAAAACAAATCAAAACTGAGTTTGCTAAGCTGGGGAAACAAGTTAAAAACTTTTCGGTTACAGTGACAATACAGAGTTGCTGTAAGCAGAGCTGCCAGAAGCATTATTCTTACTGTCTATTACAAACACAACAGAAAGAGGTCATAATGGGGTCTGTGTGCATTCTTAAAGCCTTGATCAGAAATTTTAATGAATGGAGAAGATCACTGCCGCTCTAATTCACATTTACTAGGTCAAAGCCCATTTGTTCAAGGTTACATTCTTGTCCATGTTTCAATTAATTTTTATACAGTCTTGCTGTGCCATATGCACAAGTATGTACTGAAATTACATTTATCTGCATTACACAGAATCATGGCCACACTACATGCTACAGCTTTACAATGGTCTACTGGAGGTTTACTTAATAAAGTAAAGCCAGTTAGGACTAGGCTTAAAAGTAAAGTAAAGTAGAGTTTGACTATATCAAAAATTAGATTAAACCAATGTCTTATTTAATACTGAAACCTTAACAACAAAACCAATTAGATGATGTAACATTTAATAAGGTCAATAGTTCCTATTGCAGTCAGGGCTAAACAGAAATGTCAGAGGTGTCTAATAACAGAAACTGTTTACCGAACACCAGAGCTATGTGTTTAAGATCTTATAATCTATTTTCTTAATGGGTGTTGCATGGTTTGTTTCAGTTCTATATGAAAACATTTCAAACAACTTACGTCAATATCTTGGCAAGGGCAGAAAATCTCCTTTGATGTTTCCTTATTTTTTTTTTGCAAAGTGTTTACATAGCCTTTGCTGCAGACATAATTTGGACTCTCCCTGCTGATAGCTAGAGTACTGCCATGTGGCACCACAAAGCAAGTGCCACCCAAAATGCAGAGACTACACAATGAGCATGCTTACTTACAACTGACAAGCCAGTGGGACACTGACAGGCACACACATCCATGATTGAAAGAGTGGCATGGGTTTATAGCCCCATGCTGAGGAGCTAGGATTTTTAACAGTGCTTTAATAACCACTTCAATAAGTGCATTGGGGGGGGGGGGGGGGGGGGGGAAGAGAAAGGGTGGGCATCTCTTCACACCTCAGACTCCAAAATAAGAAATATAGCTCATTTTGGAAATTAGGACACAGCTTCATAAACTTTTCCCCTACATGTTTCTTAAGGGGGGAGCGGGAGGGAATTCTACCTTAAGCTCAGACAAGAAAAGTCAACTATGGTTGCTAAACATTGAACTCCGTACCTGGCAACAACAAAAATGGAATACTAAGAAACATCAATAAACTAACAACTGAAACTAGGATATCAAGACACTGCACAAAAGGCTGCAAAGAACAAGTGGTGTGACATATTTGAGTAAATAGGGTATACTGAAGATTTTGATTTAAATGTTAACCACCATTAAGTGTATCCATGAAAAGTATTTGCTCAGCATGAATGTCAGATATGTTCAGATACATTGGTCATTTATATTGGAGATCTTGTATAAAATGGAGGCGAGACACATTCCAGCAAAAGTGAAGGCACTGAACAATTTAGAAATAACCACAAGTCATCAATTTAAAATATTTGGTTATTTGACACTTGGGTCAATGGAACTCAAAGTCAAAATAAAAACTAAAATTGTTGAAGACTGGTGCATTTGCATGGTAACCTGGGATTACAGTCCAGAGTTTCATTTTTATATGAAAGATTATCAGCTAAAAAGAGTAAATGTTTTGAAATCTCACCTGAATGGCAGCAAATGCCAGAGCTGCCCAGATAACATACATCATGATTTCTTGTAGCTTCTTTACAACTAGAGCCTCACACCCCTGAAACAAGCAAGCAGTAGCATTTAGGAAGTATTCAGCCTGGTCATAAATTTGCATAGAAGCTTTGCTTATATATCCACTAATAAACTGAAATAAATGTCAAAGGCAGCAAGCAGAATGGACAGAAAATTAAAGTATAGTGCTAACGGCTTTAAAACTCAAGAAAAAAACAAGGAATTTGAAGGCTGGCTTTTAGGATGGGCAAGCCAACTGAGACGGAGAAGAGCAAAATAAGTTATTTATCAGACTCCAGATCAGATCCCTGATGTATGAAATATACCCCAAACCTCTTCACTGGCCATCAAAACAGGTAAATTTAAATGACTGTCAGCTTTGTACATACTAAAACTGAATTCACAGGCCTAGCTTACCTCAGAATAAAGGTCCATTGGGTGGGTCAAACTGCCAGTACAATTGGTGCTGGATGCTTTGCAGCAGCTGAGGGGTACACTGTTATTTTTAGTTTCTTTGAACCACTTAGTGTTCTCCCAGTCTGAATAGTTGTGGATCCCACAACAGCGCAGCTGCAGAAAAACAGAGAAAAGGCCACCATGTATATCAGAGTTTATTAGTAAAGGGACAATAATTAAGAATATGCATTAACTAATTACAATGCCATGAACAAAGATGTATTAGAAGAGGCTGCCTGTGTTATTTAAATATTGAACATTAGAGTAGGTCTTGTCACTTGCCCCTTAGCATGACAAATGTTTTGCCAAAAATTGAAACTACAGATTGAATGTTACTAGTATTACTTTCAACTTCAAACTAGTTTTATGGTGCAGATCCTGAAAACTAGCTATGAAATACTGTTAGAATTCTATCTCTGGATGCTAAATGTTTAACACTGAGTTTTCTATGCTCTCCATCTCATAAAAATCTGGGACTCCTTATAAGTTTAAGAAAAGCCCTATTCCATTAGGCTTTTCTTCAGACAAGTGGAGGCCTGGAGCCATTTCCTGTGCTCAAATGGCTACAGAACCGACTACAGAGTCTACTTCTTGCTATGGAAGTGTGCTTCAGAATTTAATCTCTCATTTTAAACAAGTATGTTTCTAGCCCTCATGGGTGTGAAGAAAGCCTTCAAAATGTGAACCAAATCTAAACCAATGCAGTACTGTACTACATTAAAATTGGGACGGACTAAAATAGCAGCCTTAAGCCTGAGCCCTAAGGGGATGATGATTTGCTTCCTTCAGCCCCCAGAAATCTACTAAACTCCACAACCCCACCCCCGCCCATGCACACTTTGGAGAACAAGGCTGCAGAGAATGGATTCTCAAAAAAAAAAAATCCAAAATTTAAAAAACCTCACTAAGAAGAAGAGTGTTTTGGACTCACAGTATAGGGAAGACTTTCAGATTCCAAGTGAACACATGGCAGCCAAGTCAGGTAGAAATGTCAAGGCTGAAGAAAATCAAATACCCACTGAAGCTGACATGTGGGAGTTAATCTCAGAGTTTAAGGCCAGGAGAAATTATGCCAAATCCGAAATGTTAGCTCTAAGTTTGCCAGACACAGAGAAGCCATTATTTTAGAAAACATTTGGGTATCAATGGGCAACAAATGTTGTAAGATAAATGGGAATTCACATCTCAAACAACCTAGAAGAGCTCTATTATTTAAAACGTCAAACCACTACTTAAGCAAGTGGTGATGGGGGGGGGGGGGGGAGGAGAGAAGAGAAGGGAAGGGAAGGAGAACCACTGGAGAGCTGGGGGAAGAATGCAAAATTTCTTGGCCAGAAAGAACAGCTGCAGTCAAAAATGAACCTTTTGCCAAGGAGATCTTCCTTATTTCACAATTATTCTGTAATTATCCCAGATAAAATCCTAGCAGGAACACAGAGGATGCCGTTAGAATTTACACAGAATAAAAAGAAGACCAAGAGTGAGTGCAGATATTTGTACAAACCCATTAAACATGGAGACTCGCTATACCAAATATTACATGGTACTAGCAAGCCAGCCAGCTCAAAGCAGCAGTGGATTGGGGCACTCTAACACATCCAAACAATGGGTCTTTATTGAACAAGAAAATTGTGGCAGTGTAAATATTGTTGAGTTACTCTGGATTAATAAAAAAAAAATCAGAGCCTTCAGAAATTTACAAACATCCTCTAGCATACCCTTTGCTATGGGTTTGGGACAGAACTAGAGATAAGGTAACTTTTCCCCTTGCCAATGACATTTATTGCAAATAATCCAGATCCTAATCCAAATTGTGAACCACAGAGTTTTAAAAATTGGAAGAACCATGGAATGCATAGGGTTGACGTTATTCAGTAAACTTTTCTAAATTAGAGATCATAAATAACTAACTCCCGTAGTACCGGTACTTTCAAGTTAGGCATTATGTTTCTCAACTTCCTACGACAGTTGTATACAGAAAGCTAATTTTAATAGAAGCAATGGCATCCGATCAGTTAAAAAAATAGCTAATTTATAATAATTTTTGCAGATTTTTTTCCTAACAAAAAAGTGTCCATATATGACACCTGGGAACAGGATCTGGACAAATAATCCCAGATGAATGGGATATGATCTGGAAAAGGAGGACCAGTAACCTCAATGTGTAACATGATAAAATAAAATGTCTTTAATACTGTTTAAACAGTAGCTCTTCCAATAGGTTAAAATATGTACATACATTGAAGGGGAAGAAGTACTGGAGAAATTGTGGTGAGAGGAGATTTTATGCATATATGGTAGACATGTCCAGGCATCAGAGTATTGGGATACAATCTGTAACCCAATATAACAAATAAATATTGGATATTTATCACCAAAGGATCCTTTGGTGATCTTCCTGGGGCTTCCTAGCAAATGATCACACAAAAGGAAATGAAGAATTGATCTTATCTGTTAGCGAAGATATGGATAGTCCAAGGGGAAGGGTTAAAAACAAACAAGAAGTTATTGAAAAACTAACGTGCCAATTGTGCACCCATCAAAATAGAGGGCAAATAGATACTTAAATATCTAATTACCATTTATTCAATACTCAGTCAACCCACCTGCAAAAAACAAGCACACCTATTCAAAAAAGTTGGAAGTTACAGTTTGACAGACATGCCTGGTTTGTTAAATGTGTAGTCAGATTTCACACACACACACACAGACACACACACACACACAAAAAGCTACACAACCCACCAGAAACAGCATGTCAGAGGTAGTGTACAGATGCTAACTCTAAGGGCTTGTCTACACTGGCAATTAACAGCACTGCAACTTTTGCACTCGGGGATGTGAAAAACACCCCCCTGAGCACAGCAAGTTGCAGCGCTGTAAAGCGCCAGTGTAAACAGTGCCCCAGTGCTGGGAGCTATGCCCATCGTTGAGGTGTGTTTTTTTTTTTTTTTTTTTTTTTTTTTTTTAAGAGCGCAGGGAGAGCTCTCTCCCAGAGCTGTGCCGCAACCACACAAGGCACGTAGAAGTGCTGCTGCGACTAGCCCTAACATGGTAATACCCTGTCAAAGTAATCTCAAATCTCCTGTTACAACAATAGTTTTTCTATATTTATTATTTATTTTAATTAGTATTGTTTTGTCGCCAATATCTACGTGACAAGAATTTGTAAGTCTGTTCAAAACTTCTTAAAGAGTTTGAAGAAAAATTGGACTTGAGGCTACAGTGTAGACAGGAAAAGCCCCTGTGAGATTTCCAGCAGTGGAGTTTCATCAGTGGTGAATTACAAGTCTCAACTTTCCCTTCACTAGGGAATTTCAGGGGGAAAAAAAACAACCCAAGACCTCCCACCAGTGATACCGTTTGTTCAAATGCACAGATTGGAGTTCTAATGTAGAGAACTCTGTAGGCTAGTTTTTAAAAATTTATAATGGTAAAAAACGCCAGAAGCCACTGGATCTTGTCTAAACTTGGTGAGATTGTTTCTGCCAAAAAATCCCCTGCCACAGATAAAATAAAGCCAATCAGGGCCCTTCAAGTCAATCAAATAGCTTTTACGCCACCACAACTGCATTTGTTTCCGCATCTTTATAGTGAGCAAGCAGCAGATGGGGCAGTGTACTCTGGGATGTCCTATTGCAGAGAAATATTGAAGGGAGACAAAAAGCACATTGAAGTGGTTACAGAAGGATAGTTATGTGACAGCCTAGGTCTCTTGAAACAGCTAAACAGTTAAGTGTCATGGGTACTAGTAGGTTTAACTCTGTTTATATAGTGACCAAGCTACTGCTTATAATCTTGATCAAAGTTGTGGACAGCATCTAACAAACCCCAAGGCAATAGAATATGGACTTCATGAGATCTACAATTACAATAAACTTTCCATTATGTTGGCTCTCACCTGTCTCTGTACATAATCAATAGCGCGAGTGGCAGCATCAGGGTTTGTCCCACTGTATGCATCATACACTTTCTGAATGCTGTGATCAACTTCATCCTCCACCTATAAAGCAAACATTAGTGCACTTTCAAAATATTGGTACAAGTAGTACAACTCTGGGCAGCACAGTCCTGTTTTCAGCTGTAAATAATTGAGTAAGCCAAGGCACCCGATTAGTTGAGTCTTAATTATTGTGTTTTACAGATTACCGTACTTTGGAGAAATGGTTTCTCTTTTGGAATTCTGATTGTACAAAATACAAACCAAATACTAATTTAATGCTAACGGTTAAGAGTTACAATTAAGAATACTCTGCACAGAAAGTTAGGATGAATAAACTACCTTACACAGAATTTGGGGCCTTAAGCTGCTTCAGGACATCTATACAGTATTTTAGAAATTTACAGTTTATATTTCTGTGCTGAGACATCACTTTCCCCTCTTTCATTGCATTTATTATGGGGTTGAGGCTACACCAACTACAGACTTAAGTTTGCAAATGAGCTTCCTTTAGAAGCATGAATTTTGCTACCCCACTCTTTCAAAAATACCAACAACTGAGGAAATAGCCTCCAACCTGTAAGTTAGGTTTGGGCCCAAGGCAAATGTGAGGAATTTGAAGTTAATTGGATACGGAGCACAGGATAGATCATTGGGCATGTTCTTGAAAGGACCAAGAGTTATAGCGTGGTGACAATCATCATGCTCAGCGCCAGAAATCTTGTCCTAGAACACTGAATCAGGACAGTAAAACTTAGAGGGGCAAAGATCTGGCATCAGTTACAACCGTTTGTTGTTAAAGGAGTAACTAAGGGTAGGATTTGGCTCAGGATAGCCAACTGGCATCTCTCTTAACTCTGCCCATTTCCTAGCTCCTTCTGCCCTGCACAGCCCTGGTGCAGTCACACTGATTGGAGAGTAGGCACGGATGTTTGGGAGGAAATCCTCAAAGATTAAACCTGTTTTGGGATTTACTATAATAGTAATCAAATTTTCCCCCCACTAGGGTCAGCCACACAGCACCACTTTCCTTGTCTGACCATCTACTCTTCATGTGAGAAGGTGGTGGCAGCACACCGTACACAACACTTACTGGGTGAGGAATAGCTACCAGCCCCATTGCAGATAATAACAATGCTGTTGACACTTGAAATGGTGCCTTGAGCAACCAACACCTGTTTCCCTTTGAAAAAGCTGGTATTCTCATTTTTTTTTGAAGGGGGGGGGGGGGGGGAAATCTTCCTAGAGTGCAGAATCAAGTAACCTGTATTTTAAGTAACAATTACATGTGACAAGGATACTCTTAAAAAGTTTAACATGAATGGTAATCAACACTAACTGAATTATAGAGCTGTTAACTTGCTTCACACAATGTAAAAGTAATTGCTACTATTCTAAAGACATCAAGAACTAACTAAACATATATAGTTCTCAACTAGATGCTTATAATTTATATCAGGAAAGTAAACCGATGTACACTGAAATCAATTTATTTTGGTGCCAGTCTATTTTGGAATAAAGTTGGCTAAAATGGGTGTATGCTAAATTTGTTACTGACCTTAGAGTTCATTTAGTCAATTTTACTCTGAAATAAGAGTGTCCACGCATAAATTTGCCCCCAAAATAGCTAAATTGGTGTCAATTCAACCTTTGTTATTTTGGTGCACATTTGTGTGTGAAACAGCCCATACAGATGAACCGCACAGGGCAGAGGTTTAGTACAGATGGCAGAAGACTTGAACTCCAACTGACCGAGTTTTTAAAATCCTGTGCCTGAGGTGAAGAAAGCCTCCACTACTCTGTCCAGAAGACAAGTCTGGAACTGTTCAATTGACTGACAGACTGATTAATCCCAGCTACCTCCATATGGAAATTAATCTTTCAAGAGGAAATTTCTTCTCATTTAGTAGACAAAACTAAAGAGACCTGAAATGGGCTGGCTGCTGTCATGGAGGAATGCATGGAGAAGATAAACACATCATCGCTCTAGGTAAAATGGGAGTGTGCAAATTGGACCCAGGCCTCATCACTAACAGAAGGATGTAGGAAAGTTTCAAATGCACCAAAGGTTAGTTATGCCTCCATTTGGAAGTCCACAATGCCAGCTTCCCCAAATAAGCTGTCACTGGGCTCAGTCTCACTTGATACTCAATCTTGCCAACTATTGTCCAGTCTTCCCTTCTGTGGAAATCTGTGACAAGGCAATTCTGATACCATTTTTTTAAACCTGTTCACTCTCTTGTTCTGAATACAAGATGTACACAGCTCTGGTCTTTGCTGATTAACTCCTCCTGGCAGCAAACAATGATCAGGTATATGTTGATACTTTCAGATCCTTCAGCAGCCTTTGATAACAAGACTGTATGGCTGTTAGTGTGTTTTCCAGCTATTGGCTAGCAGAACATTACTAGTCTAGAATGATTTCACTCCTCCTCTCCCCACCTGCCCCCCCACCAGAAATAGTAGAGGGTTGTTTGGGGCAACTTCTTTTCTACCAGATATCTAGGCTCTATTTTGTTGCCCTTTCTGTCTAAAGTCATGTGAGACAACAGTGAGAAATATATTTGGCTTCCAGGGTCATAAACAGGCAGGAGACAGGTAGGTCTGTGTCTCATTTTCATCTGATCTGAATGATGTGGGTTTTGTTTTCCCAGTTCTTAGAGACTGGGATTTGGAAGAGAATGAGCTGGCTGAGGCTCAACCCAGACCTGAGCACAGTAATCCATACCTTTGATCTTTAGACTAGAGTACTGCATTGTACTTTGTTTGGAACTACCCCTAAAAACTACTCTGAAGCTACTGCTGATGTAGAACACAGCTGCTCATTGTTTAGGTAGTTTCAGGAACTGCAGTGTCTTCCTATTTTACTTTTAATGGCTAGTCAAGGTGTCGATTTCAACCTACAGAGCCCGACCAAATTCACAGTCCATTCTGGTCAATTTTACAGCCACAGGATTTGAAAATTAGTCAATTTCACATTTTCAGATGTTTACATCTGAAATTTCATGGTGTTGTGACTGCGGGGGTCCTGACCCAAAAGGGGGCTTTGGGGGTGGGGTGTTGCAGTAAGTACCCAGTCCATTTGGGCTGCTTACTTTAAGACACCTTGAAGAGCAACAAAAAACCCCCCAAAAAACGAGATATTAAGTTGGGTAAGCATCGACATACAACATATCCAAATGCAGTGCAGCCTATGCTGCACACCGATTCAAAATGCTTTTAAAAACAGAATAGAATGCTTGGCAAACAGAGACACGCCAATTATGGCATAACTCTATTTACTGTGTATCAGCTTTTCACCTCACTCTTCAGTGACAAAATCCTACTAAACATCAGGCTGAATTGTATATAAATTATTCCCACACTACCTCTCAAAAAAATTGTAGCCCTGTTGTAAAGCCAGAATAAAATTAAAAAGCAAGTGAGTTATCAGGTTTTTTATTATTATTTTAAGTAATTAGCCATCTTTCATCCAAGTTTGGAGTACCCCATAACATTATTTTAAGCTACTTACTTCCAGACCTCTGAAGAGATCTGTTTCAATATAGGTTTAATTTTTTTCCAATCTTTGCTATCATTTAGGCCTGCACCTTTCTTTGATCTTATACAACGTAGAGAATCAAAACATCTTTACAATACCCAATAGCAGTTTTAGAAAATCCCAAACGTAAGTATACCTGCAGTAAAAATGGGAAGTTCTCCCCCCCCCCCCCCGCAGCAGGTTGGTCACAATCTACAACATTTATTGGACTTTAGAAGACAGTTTTTATTACCTTTGCTCTGTAGATGTATCCCAGAACTACTACCACAACTTCAGTGATGAAAACCAAGAGGAGGATGATCACAAACTGTTAAATACAATCCAAAATATTTATATAATACGTAGCTTTGCTGACATGCCTTTTGAGAACCTAAACTCTGCCTTTCGGGTTTATCAAAGTTGCCAGGCAAGTTACGAACTTAACAAGCAATTTATAGAAAGTCAACTGAGTGGATCATTCCAAATAATCTATCCACTAGATCTAGTCTGAACTCCTGTATATCACAGGCCACCAACGCCACCCAGCACCCGCAGATGAAATCCAACCAAAACTGGACCAAAGTATTACAGCCCACAGGACACTTATCTATTATGTGACAAAATTTTAAATACCTTAGTACCATACATATATTTTATTATTTTACTCAAATACATATGTGAATAGATGGCATACAGCGACAACAGAAACTGAAGTACTAATTTAAACACAAGTACAGCTTGGACAACACAGCCCCAATTCCTAATATTACACTACAAAATACTTGTAGTGAGATTCCATCACCAGTGCCATCCAATAATTTTAGTTTTAAGTTTCAGCTTTCTTAAGCACGAATGTGTTTTCAAGAAAAAATTTTTAAATAATTGAATACAAATGTATCAAAAACATTCACAGTATTAATCTTTTTACTTTAAGCAGATCATTATTCTGAAGAGGGACATTGGAAGGATTTTGTATAAAGTTTTAGTACTAAAAAGGCTGATTTTAATATGTTCCAACACAAAAAATTAAGAGAAGTATTTTAGGATAAAATAGGTAAAGAAAAAAATACTGAGATTGTAAAACAAGATTACCTGAGTAAATATCTAAAAAAACCAAACATACTTGAGTGCCCATTTTAACACCATCAGTAACACTCTACTCATTCAAAGGGAACACTAAGGCCAAATATACATCAGAACATACAATAAAGCCTCAAAAATTCATGTGAAACAGCAACTTACAGTGGCAAGCCCACAGCGACTTTCACGGATTGTGGCACAGCACCCAATAAGTCCAATAATAAAGAGAAGTGTCCCCACAGCTATTATAACCACTGCTGGAATAAGCGTATAGACATCTTCAAAGAAGTGATCGTAGTCGTCATATGTTATGAAGACATAGGCTCCCACATAGCACAGAATGCCTGCTGCGGCCTAAAAAAAAAAAAAAAAAAAAAAAATTAGGGTGATCAAATTCTTCATAAATCCCAACAGTTAATTTTTATTAAAAAAAACCACAATCCTCTACAAGTGGTTATAATTTCATAAGGAGTACCTTAGCAAGCATTTCTAATGTCAATTCAACAGCCCTTCTGTATGACCACAGATATAGACACGTATCTGATGACTGGTGAAGTATTGGCTATATCTAGACTGGGGAAAGTGGAGGTTAGTGCATAGTTAACTCCAGTGTTTTACCTAGTCTAGATATCGGTTAGATTAGGTGAAAGGCTGAACCCCAGTCTAACCCCCAAGTCATCGGCATCTAAGCTAAACAAACACTGGAGTCAGTTCACCTCCACCTAACCACCTTACCCTGAAATAAGGGAAGAAGAGAGGTTGTGTTGTGAACATTGCACTCCTGTGTGCCCCCTTCCCAAACATGAATCCCATGAACTAGCCTGATTGTCTAAATAACTGGTCATACACCACTCCTAATACTGTTGACAGTAAGGGTGTCTCTACACTGGCAAGTTTCTGTGCAGTAAAGCAGTTTTTTGCGCTCAAACTGCAGATGTGTATACACTGCCAAGCCACTGTGTGCAGAAACTCAGTTGCAGCACTGCAAAAAAAAAAAAAAAAAAAAAAAACACACAAAACCAAAACCCCACCTCGACGAGAGTCATAAGGCTATCTGCGCAGAGGCTCCAGCGCTCTATTGCCAGTGCAGCCACTTGATTGCTTTCTGCGCGGTAATTGACCTCCGAAGCTGTCCCATAATGCCTCAAGTGACCGCTCTGCTCATTGTTTTGAACTTGGCTGCCCTGGAGACATGCACCTCTCCCCTTTCAAAGCATCATTTATGACAGCCCTTGCGAGCTGTACTGATCTGCTTCGGGACACAAAGCAAACCATTAATGTGGAATGCTTGTGCTGTTGAACAGAGGCAGGTGTGTGCGAGCGCGCACGCTGTGCAGAGAACCCAGGGAGGGAGGCGCGGGCTGATGTTGGGGTTTCCCCCTCCCCCTGCCTCAGGACTGATCGCTTCCTGCCACGGTCTGAACTTACAAGACAGCATGCTGACACACTGTCCCCCAAAACAGTGTCTCTCTCCCCCCCCCAATACACTCACACATTCCCCCAACCCACTTCAATTGAAAAGCAGCTGGCAGTGTAGTAAGATGCTCATGGAACAATGGGATTGGGAAACCTGCATCATGTGACGTTGTGCCTGCCCCATGAGGCATTGCAAACCCTTCCCAGAGCACCCTGTGGCCAGTTGCAGTGGGATAGCTATCACAATGCTCTGCTCTCTTCGCCACTGCAAGAGCTGCTAATGTGGATGCGCTTCAGCGTCACAAGGAGCACAGTGTGAACATGCAATAGTGGTTTAATTCCAGCGTTTTAATAAAAGTGGTATAATTTGTGGTGCAGAAACTTGCCAGTGTAGACATACTCTAAGGGCTAGTCTATGCTGGCAATGTTGAAGAGCTGCTGTGGCGCTCTAAACAAAAACAAAAGAAACCTCACGCCTCCACAAGGGGTGTAGCTCCCAGCGCTGGTGCACTATCTACACGGGCGCTTTACAGCGCTGAAACGTCCTACGCTCAGGGGGGTGTTTTTTCACACAGCTGAGCAAGAAAGTTGCAGTACTGTAAAGTGCCAGTGTAGACAAGCCCTAAGATTCGGTTAAATCCAAACAGCTAGCTACTTGCAGATAATCCAGAGATTTCTTCCTTCAGATACAGGAACGGTTTTATACTCCAAGATGTATTACTTTCTTCCATTTTGCTACTTAACTAGGCAGGTAGATAGATCATCTATTTCAACTGCTGGGAGTAATGGGTGCACATGTAAATATTTTTATCTTTATTTAGTAAGGAAAAGATTAAATTAAAACCAAGATCCCTTTTGTGTAACCTATGTAACACCATTTCCATTTTTAAATAGGTAATATCTCCAGTCCAAATAAAATTCTTCACTATGAACAGTACACAAGTCAGACAATCGCTGTGTATTATCAGTGTGGTGCATATCTACAGAATACATATGGTAAGATTTCAACTTCAAAGGAAATATTCTCAGAAGTATTGTCCGAACTAGCCAGTTTCTGCACAAAGAGGAAATTACCTATACTGTTGTAACTTACTGGCAGATTCATACTGAAGATCTTATTGCTCTCTCTACTACAACTGTAGAGATGCAACTTATTGCAAAATTCTAACTCTAAACTGCTGCATGCACAACATCATTCTGATCCTAAATTCTGACTGCAGTAAGATTTCCACTGACTTCAATGGAATTACACTCACAAAAATTGCAGGACTGGGCCCATAAGATAGCACACGGTACATCAGTAGCAGCAAGTACTTCTGCCTCTGTATTCCCTTTTCTAGTTATACAATGAACCCACTGTCCTCTCTTCACATCCCCTGGCCCCATGTCAACATCTAAAACACTCAAGGTGAATTCTGCACTGAACAGCTTAAATGGGAGAACTATGCAATCTAGAATGTAAGCTGATGCAACTAAAATAGTGGATGCTGTATACTCAGTTATAATATTCTGTCTGTTCAGATGTGTTCAACAGTCTTCCAACAGGGCACCCTTAAGCCAAGTGAAGTTAATAGTCACTACACTGTCTCCTGGACTACATTAGTATACTGCCATAGATATGGCTAGTACTTAACATTCATTTAGTAAGTTACAAGCTTTACCAAAACCTTCAGAGCTCCCTAGGCCAGGAACAGCTAGCTGTATTGAAGGAAATGGACTATCGCTTTAGAACACTGAAAACATTTGGGGTTAATTCAAACTGGTTTTACAGAGTCTTTATATGACCCTGAATATCATCATTTATCTAAAGTGAGTTAAAATGGATCAAGACAGTTCATCACGGGGGCTTTGGTGAGCTAGAAACATTGAGCTCACTTTGGGAGTAGTTCTGATTCAATATGTTAGATTAACACCTTTTAGTATTGGAGACAATATAAGTCTTCGTTTCCCCCCTGGGGTATACTATGTTTTGAACTTGAATAAAAGTGATATATACAGGCGACTGACAATCTGTACATATGAAGTCACATGCAGTGTAGCTCTGGGGGTTTATCCAGTTTGTGTCTTTTCTGATGGGACCCTGGTGCTATGTAGTTTAATTGCAGATGCATATTAATATTTATACCTTAATGCTACTACGTATTTGTATTACTGTAGGGCCTAGGGTGCCCCACTGTGTTAAAAACTGCACGAATGAAGTGAGTCCCTGCCTTGGAGGGCTTACAATCTAAACACAATGAGTGTGCGGGCAGGGATGAATCTAATATACAAGCAACCTGAATAATGTAAATGACAAACATGATCGTGCCTGGATTTAAAAAAAAACAAAAAACAAAAAAAAAAAAGAAACCACCACCCACATTCATAAGAAGGGAAGTCGTTAGGAAGCTACTAAGTGAACAGAAAAGGAAGACAAGATGAGATACTGGAGAGATGTTAAATGGTGTAGTAGATATGGTAAGAGATGAACAGGGATAAAGTTAAGCCAGTATTTGGATAAGTTTATTTTAAGTCCCAGATCAGTGCCTAAAAACGGTACTGTTCACCTAAGGTATTAGTGACTATATTAGCCTTGATCTGTGAGCATGTCCATTAACAATGAAAGCTACAAATTTTGGCTGTGTATAATTTGAGATTTCATGGTGATGCAGGACATAGAAAATGTTGAGGGGAGGAGGGAATAATCTGTAGTTTAACTAGTGTGAAACTTTACTATCAAAACAAATTGTGTCTCAGCTGAAGTTTACTCTTGCTGCAAAGTTTCAGAAGCTATTTGAGAACTACACTCCTGCTGTCATAAACAGGTCTTATTCTCATGTGGAGAAAATACTAATTTTTGGGAAAAAAAGAATAAAGTCATTTTCACCATTACAGGTCCTCTTAAATGTACAACATGGGACCCAAACAACTTCTGTGGCTCCTATTCTCAGAAAAGTCTGAGAAGTGGTAAAGCACAAGTGTTACCATTAGGTTGTACCAAGTATTTCAATTTTACAGAACTGATATTTGATAAAAATGAGCTAAGGAACTTCTGGTTCTACTCCTGCCTGTTTCCCCTACCAACTTTTGTTTTTACAAATCATAGAAATGCTGGAAGGGACTACAAGAGGTCATCAAGTCCAATCCCCTGTGCTGATGCAGGACCAAGTAAACCTAGACCATCTGCGACAGATGGTTGTCCAATCTGTTCTTAAAAAGCCACCAATGATAGGGAACTCAATCTCCCTTGGAGGCCTACTCCAGAACTTAACAACCCTTATATTTAGAAAGTTTTTCCTGATATCTAACTTAAAATATCCCTTGCTACAGATTAAGGGCATTACCTTCTTGGACTACTTTCAAGGGACATGGAGAACAATTGATCACTGTCCTCTTTAAAATGGCCAACAACATATCTGAAGACCTTTGAAGTATGCTTTTTTTAAAAAAAAGTTTCCTCTCCCTCTTGTCACAGCATGAAACAGGCAAAATGGACTTACTATAATTTATGTATCTGACAGCATTTCACATAAACTACATTAATTTACCATAATAGAAGTGTGAGGGGTGGAAGATATGGCAGCTGAATCAACAGGTTAAATGCAGAAGATTCAGAAAATTCAACTATACATTGCATTCAAAGTAACAGTGTGAAAGAATAAACAAGGATGAGAGATTCAGGCGCACTCAAAGTATAATCATGGCTCTGCTGGTGGCTCACTGCGTGGCCTTGGGCAAGGTATTTCACCTCTGCCTCTATAAAATGGAAGCAATAGGAATCTCAACACCCCTTCCAATTAGTTATCTAATAAGTTCACATTTGCACAATACTGAATACATAAGGTGCTATATAGATAGCAAACTGAAAAATCAGCTGGGGCAAAACACAAAAATGAGACATTTTAGCGGAGTTATGTTTAATGGCTTATTTCCTTCAAAACTAGTTGCTTGGCAGAGATGACAACTAGAAATTCTAGCTCAACTCTAATACACTGGCATTTTATGTACAGAATGGAACAATGCAGACATGTACATTTGGGATATAAAGTGAAGAACTAAAGGGAAGCCATAGAACAATGGAATTACATTAAGTGTTGCCTAGTAATGAAACATGTGAATGTGCCAGTGATGTCATCCCCCACTTCAAAGGATTAAGATGCTTGTCAGAAATGTGGTATTTTGCAAGGCGGCAGAGGGGAAAACCATCTGCAGCTGTCACCAGACATGAGGAGAGTGCAAAGGAAGACTGAAATCAGCACCATTTGTGAGCCTCTTTGTCCTTCTCTGCTGTGTTTTAAATGGAATTTTAAGTGGCTTCTCTCTTCCCCCACCCAAGAAAACCCAGTTCATAGAAGCGGAGTTGAGACTTAGCATATAGCTGCATAGGAATAATTTGGGAAGGAAATTTTTGTCTGCAAAGCAGTTGTCAATTCTATAATCTTAGGATCTTTGCAATTTGTTAAGATTCTACAATTTTTACTGTTTGAGATGTACTTTCTAAAATAAAAATTGACATGAATTCCACTAATACTATCAAAATGCTGATCCAGAATAAAACATGCAGTGCTTATGAAAGTAATGTCATATAATGACTATTTTGAAGTAAAAACTTTAAATAAAGCACTTAAATTACAGCAACTGAAGACTTAACTAAAGCTGGTGTTGCATATGTAAGAACGTTTAAACATGTATGTTACCATTCACCAGAATCTTTAAAGTCAATTTACATGTGAAGATGCAGCTTTAGAGTGGAGCAGTGTGCTGATTCACTTATCTCACACATGGACTTCCAAATTTCTACTCTTATTCATCAATATCAAGCTCATATTGCTGCTGCTTTGTGTGTTTTTACAACCCGTTTAAGACCGGGTACGTATCAATATAGCAGAAAAAGACCATCCATCTAGAAGAGATTTATTCAAGCCAACTAAGCTTGTAACCAAAATTCTTATAATCTAAATTAACAATCAGACAAGATACTAGTTTAAAACTTGTATTCAGAAGATTAAAGTTAGAATAATTCTGCTTCTATCTATTAACAAATTAAATTTAAGAACAATCTCTTAACCTGCTTAAAATCGGAGGGAAAAAAAAGCCACAACACAGAGATTTTATTCTTCGCCTATCAAAAAATACAAGTTTGCAAACCCAATCTAAGATCTGACAGTCATTTTTTTCTGACACTCACATCACCACCACCAGACTCTGTAGTCAGAACTCTTAACAACTCTGCTGTTGTTCGAGTTAGAAAAGAATCTGGCTCGCAGCACTGCAATGGCTCTGCAGTAAAAGTTAGTAAAAGCTTTTTAGTCACTGTCAGATGCAACATAGAATACACTGAGAAAACAGATGGGTTGAGGAAACAGATGCCATTTTAGTGATAGCCACTTTTCTTATTGTAAGAAGACTTAAATTGACATCAGTTATATGCACTGCATATGATTTACACAGATGTATTTCATAAATAATGCTCTAGAATGTAAAAAGCAATATTACAAATTGAACTGCAGAAAATACGTGTATCAACCTTTCATGAATACCCAAATCAAGGAAAGTCAATGAAACTTGTGTGCTGCAATAATTAGACTTAGATCTGTTTGGACAAAGTGGATATGGATTAAAGTAACACCCAAAGACTAGAGGGAGTTTAGAAGAGGGCGAAGTGACCAGTGCTGCAGGGATGACTTAAGAATGATTATCTTCACTTGTGGTGGCATGTAGGGTACATGTAGCGCCACACCACAGTGAAAGGCTCTAGCAACAGGGAGACAGAGTGATACTATATAGTTAAAAGAACAGATGTGGGAGGCACTGCTTGGGCACAAAGACAGCCACGTAGGGTATACATCCTAGGGTTCTGGTGTGTTTACCTGTCTAAACTGTGCCTCATCCTCCACATAAATACCTGTGCTAATTGGGCATGCAGTGTCTACTCTACATACTGTCATAAGTGTAGCCATACCATGAAATATTTATTTGCACATAAGCATATGGAGGGAAAGGGAGCTTGGTAAATCTAAAGTGTGAAGTGCATCAACAGGCCAGAAAGGAGCGGTTAGGATGGTACAAGAGTTGGACTAGTAACAACAAGTCAATTGAAGAAAAATGGCTGAATATTAGGAAAGATTATCTGAATAGCTTTTTTGTATATTTGTATCATCCTCCTTCGAAAAAAAAATGGAGCATCATGCAATACCAACAAATTTCTCTAGAATTGCACAGGCTACCTTGTGAATGACTCTTTGGGGTATTGGGTTACTTGGAGAAGCTAGGTAAACCATACGGAGTTCTTTGGATCAGTCATTTTTTCAGGGTCTGATCTGCCTTTACATGGTCGCTAGACGCAAGAGTTAATAAAGCCTATGGGGATTAAGATATTCCTCTTGTTTCTACCTTTGGTACATACCAAGGTGTTGATGCTTATTTGAAAGCTCTTCTGAACAAACTGTTTCAGTGTAAGATCTCACAGCCTAACAATCCTTCATAACCTGTATACTTTGAAAGACTGTTAGAGTGGCTGTCAGATCTTACACTCAGTTTGAATAAGCAGAAAGAATTGTTTCTGTATAATAAGAAGGTAGTAATAATCCTCATGATTTTTAGACTGTTTTAAAACTAAAAGCAACGTAACACAAGTATACATGCCAAATTAACTTTAACTGTAGCTGCTATAAACACAGCACTTCAGAACAAAGATTACATTACTTTCACCACGTAAGCAAAAGGCTGAGCTAAGATTCGTTTGCACTTGGTATTATATATACAAAATCTCTCTTATTACAAGAGGTAGTGGACCATTGGCCTGAAAGTTTCAAATATACAGAGAGAGTCCTATCACACCCATTCTTTCTGTATGCACGGGATCATGGAGAGAGAGCGCTTTGTAACTTGACCTTTCCTCTATTGTTTCCAGATTCCTTGCACTGCACAAGAACAATGAAGATTCTTCCATGAAGTAAAGTGTTCCTTTGCTGGATAAAATATTTCAAACTTCATACACTATTCAGTGATACCACATTTAGCTTTCCAACTTGTTTTTGCTGCTACTGGCTATAAGCTCCATTTAAAAAAAAAAAAAAAAAAAACCACACACACACCTATGACAACAAGTATAGTAGGAACAATCAGGAGTTGGAAACATTTAAGGCCCCAATCTTGCAACAACTTAAAGCACACGACTATTTAATGGAGTTCAGTGGGACTACTAGTGGGTTTAAAGTAGAGCATGTGGGTCTTCCCAGGATTGGGGCCTACATTTGTTGCCTGAAAATCTGTCTCAAAATAAAACAAATGAAATAATTCAAACATGCCATATCAGTTTCAAGAGGGCAGCTTTAAAAATAATCAGTTTTTTAAAAAGTTTAAACATAGTTTAGTATATATTTTTTACACACACTCCCAGAAAATCACTCCCTCCTCCCACCAAAAGTACCCTGCTGATCTTCACTTCCACAGTTCCACAGCAGAAATTAAGCCACTTTCACACCAAGGCCTGGTCTACACTAGGAGGCGGGGGGGGGGGGGGGAAGAGGGGGGGGAAGAGAAGAGAAGAGGGGTCGATGATGTAAGATACGCAACTTCAGCTATGGGAATAGCGCAGCTGAAGTCGAAGTATCTTATTTCGACTTCCCTCCCGTCCTCACAGCACGGGATTGACAGCCATGGCTCCCCCATCAACTCCGATACTGCCACTCACCCTGGTGGAATTCCAGAGTCGACGAGAGCGCATGCAGGGATCGATCGCTACCTGCCGATTCGGCGGGTAGTCTGGACTTACCCCAAGAGATGACAAGTGGTTGAAGCGCGGGATTTCAGTTGAATGATTCCCACTGGTAGCCCAGTGGCTCATCTATGCTCACTAAATGACACTTGAGAATTAATTCTCATTTTAACTTCTGAAGAGATATGGAGACAATTCTCCAGCTACCATCACAGAAGGAGACTTCAAGCCAGCTAGTTTATAAGTTTAGCCACAGCTGAACCTTCCCTTGTTTAGCTCACTTTTCATTAAATCCCTTAATGTATTAGTTTTTGCTCAGACCTTCTTTTCTTAATATTCTCCTTTTAAGGAAAGTGTACAAGACTTTGCACTGTATTCTACATGTCCCAGCTTCTTCTGTGGTATTAGAACTATTTCATATGATTTAATATCACGATATAATTTTAACTCTTCTGAGCTGGGTGTTCAAGAGAGCTGTTCTGCAAAGCCTCTGATTTTTTCCACCTAAAAGTGATATTCACGCAGGGTGGATTTGATTTAAATCACTAGTCAGGAAGACCCGATTTAATTGTGGATTTCTATATACAAGTGCATTCTTGTTGGTTGTTAGAAGCTTAATACATATTCTTCACAACTTCGAGACAGATGTAGGTTTCATTTTTAGAAGGTACACCCTATACATTTAAGTGATTTATTTTGAAAACTTTTCAGATTAGTTTTACAGCTATATCAGAAAATGAATAATTGTTTGGTCATTTCATTTACCAAAGGTAATTGAAGCAGATATTTATGAAGTCACTGGGAGGTGAACTATCTCCAATTCAACAGGTTAATCATTAAGATTTGGAGGATTTTCTTGCCATGCTGGATTAGGAGGCGACCACCACCAGACATTTAAATTGTTTTATTTAACTATTTCTCACCTCTGTATATTTATTTATTTAAAAACATTTTTGCTTTTAACAAGCATGTTATCTCTGGAGACACAAATCCAAAGTTTGAGAACTGCAAAACTAAGCATCTCTGATGGTATCTTCTAGACTGAGCACTGAGTCTCATTGGGCAGATAGAAAGATTAACCTAAATAATCTATACAGAAGCCCCTGGAGCCCCATAAGATTGGGTCCCTAATCCAATTGGAACTTGTTTACAAAACTTTTCTTAAACATTACATGAATATATTGTCTCATACTACAGAATTAGAATTTATAATCCCTATTCCATAATGATATATCTTTGAGATATAATGTATCTTAACTAAAACTATCTTTAGATAGGTTTTTCCCTCAAAAAGCATTTTATCAAAAAAAATCTGATTCAAATAAAAAAAATGTTTATTTTTATCCACCCTGTATTCACACAAAATTAAGCTAAATGACTACTTTCTCAATAAAGCTTTTTAACAGCACCATTCATTTGAAACTAAGGCCATGTCTACACTACCCTGTATGCCAGCAAAATTTATGTCACTCAGGGGTATGAACCCTCGCCCCGAGCAACATAAAAGTTTTGCTGGCATAAGTGCTCGTATGCACAGCATTGCATCGGTGGGGGACGTTCTCCCACAAACATAGCTACCGCCCCTCATTTATCTGATATCATGTCAATGGGAGAGAGCTCTCCCATCAGCATAGAGCAGCTACACAAGCGATCTTACAGCAGCACAGCTGTATTGGTAGAGCTGTGCCACTGTAAGCTTGCAAGTGTCGACATGGCCCAAGATCATGTAATACTAAATTTTTAAAAATTACTTTTGCCACTACTGCAGCAGAGTTGTCACAGTGAAAGAACAGATGCAGAGATTGTTCTACTTCTACAGACATGTGAAGAAGGTACATGACAACTGAAGAAAAAGGAATGAAGTGCTACTAGAAACTGATTGAGCAGCATGAAGTTCCCATTTTCCTTAAGATTAGTCTCCTTTCCTCATTGAAAACTGGATTCACATGGTATGCTGGAGACCTCCAAACAAGAATTAGGTTGCATGTTTCAATGTCCTAAATGCTTGCACGTTAGAAGATACATACCCCTTCCTTGTTTTTTTGCCCTGACCCCATTTGTCATTGATTTACATAAGCCACTTATCTGCCTAAGCTCCCAGTCAATAACATACATAATCTCTTGTCCAGATTTTTACCCCCAGGAAACTTGTTCTCTCCCCCCCCCCCCCATTAGAAATATATTACTATTATAAACAGCAAATACTGTTTAATAGATAAAAATGGCTATTCTCAAAATATTTTCCTCTGTATGAACATATCCGTCTATCCTGAAATATTTCCATTTATAGGTAGTCTTACGTATCTTATCCATTTCCTGACCTACTCAGATGACCAATGATGTGGAGTTTAAGGATTACTTGGATAGATGAAGAAAAAAAAACCACCAAAAAAACCACACACATTATGAGTTCCTCAGAAATACATATAGGACATTGACAGAGGGCACTGCATCAGGCAGTGTTCAAATATTTGCCTGAATTCTCCACATTCTCATTTGGGGTCATTCCTCAGCTTCCACGTGGTCATACTGTCACTAATCTTTGCCATACCAACTCTTGCTCTATTTAGAGTACACCAATGTTTTGGTTTGAGGTCAATGCCTGGAGGGAGTTGTTCTGAAGGAACCAGATTCTCCAAAGTCAGCAATTTCCTGCAATTTTATTACTGTGTAGCCTTCCCCAGTAGTATTTTGGGATAGAGGCAAAGCTGTTTCTGGACTTCAGCCTACTGAGTAAAGAAAAGCATCCATGCAGTGGGTGTCTTGGATCACATACCTGATTTTGTTTCGCCTTTTTAGTAAAAGGCATCTTGTCTCGCTAACAGTGATGCAATTCCTGTGAGGCAGTATAGCAACAGTCCTTAAAACTACAACTTGGCATGTTCCCCTATTGTGTCCTTAGTTAGTTCCAGAATCTATCCCATTCATTAAGTCATGCTTATGAGTGTACCATTTACTAAGTCCTATCTTAAATTTTAATGAGATTTTAGCATCTCTTTATTCCACTGTAATTATGTTTAAAATTCTCCAGAAATATTTACTAGTGATTTCCTATTGTTTCTTTCAAAGTTTGGTGGATGCTCTTCTAACTTCAGATGTTCGTTTATCTGTACTAGCAAAAGCTAAATTCCTTCACAGTGTGTCTTCATAAATATCTGCCATGTCTAAGATTTAGATATTGCTAATCTAGCTTTTAAAAAGAACGTGTAGTCCTTTGATAGCACAAGATTGTCTTGTGCAACATCAGTAAGATATAGCTTTATAATGTAAGGCTTTCTTCTTTCATTATTCATGTTTGTGCCAAGATTAATCTCTGGCAAGGAAACATTAATAATGGGTAGAGCAGTTCAATATCTATTTATCGGGGGCTGACCCTTCTGAGGGGATCAAGTTGTAACTGATATTTCCTGATAATGTTCCCTTTAATTTTTTAAAAATGCCTCATAAATTATCTAAAATATAAATGTTATAATTGGCAGCTAAAATATACCATTTCATATTAAGATGAAGTCATCATGCTGGTTTGTTTCCATACCCTAGCTTTAACTTAATTCAGTGGTTCTCAAACTTTTGTACTGGTGACCCCTTTCACATAGCAAGCCTCTGAGTGTGACCCCTCCCCCTTATAAATTAAATAAATATATAAAAAAAGTGTAACACCATTATAAATGCTGGAGGCAAAGCGGGGTTTGCGGTAGAGGCTGACAGCTTGTGACCCCCCTGTAATAAATTCATGACCCCCTGAGCGGTCCTGACCCCCAGTTTGAGAACCCCTGACTTAAGGCATTTGTCTACAGTATACCAATTCAAGAGCCACTTCTGAATTCTTGTTCTCCATGCCATGAAGCTCAGGCATATCATGGAAGTTCTGCACTAGAGGCCTGGAAAGGAGCATGAAGGCCAGTGATAACGATACATCAGGCTGGCTGTATGACAGCAGTACAAATACACGTGTCAGTGCATACCAGCTCACCTATCTCCAATTGCTAAAAACTTGCCTCAGTGGCAACCTTCTATGAAAAAATAAGGGAATATAGGTTTAGAGGTATCATCAGGATAAAATGAATGAAGAACCCTAATAATGGGGGAGGGGGGATTGCAGACTTCCAGGAGAGACTGAACCATTTTTGTTGATAGGTATTCTAGGAAATGTTAATAAAAGCACAGTAAAGTTCTTACAATGCATACTAGCAAACAGTAAGAAAGTAACAGAAGTGCCTAGAAGCTTAATGGGGGAGGAGGAACGGGTATAGCCATTGGTGAGTGGAGACAAAGGCAGCCTTGTGGGTGAAATTAAGTTACTGGATGAAGAACTAGAAGTGGCTGGAGCAGTTACCTGTTAGCAGGCTTGATATGTTAGATTCTAGGAAAACGTGAAAGATGCAGGGGATTTGATAACATAGGCCTAGGGCATCATGAAAATGAATAGCCCATCTTATTTTTCAGTCTTCATTGTTAGTGTTCAGTAGGTGACTTTCTTATTCTACTAAAAGTAACAGAAATGCTGATCTGTTCTTAGAAATGCTAGCATAACTGACATAAGTGGTAGAAACAAGAAATGGAATAAACTGAAGCAGTGAAAATAATACTAACGTAAACCTTGTCAAGAGTTATAGCAAGATACAAAAGATTCATGCTCATCTCAAAGTAGTACATGATCCGTTTCCTCAAGATTAAACGAAACTGTCTAATTAAATGGAAGAACAAAACATGGACAGTTTGGGGATACTGAAAATAAGATATTCTCAATGTTATCTGTCTTAAACATCTAAACATGATACTTTAAGTCCCTGTTCCAGGCCTTACAACAGCTCTTCAAGATTGGCTTAATTCACAAAGTCTCTATTGCCCCCAAAGAGCAGAGATCAACTACTGATCAGCCACTAACACTGAAAGACCGAGACTTGAATTTGGAAAAAAAGTTGCAAGTTTCTTTTAAGAAAGCATTATCTTCAATGCAGCATAAAACAATCAGGGAAAAAACATTAAGTGAACTTTGCCCTGGATATACTGCCCTAGATAGATTAAAACTCATAGGCCCAATACCAGATGCTATAGATGAAGAAAGAGGAAGTTTTAAAGGGGAGAAAAAAAATGAAAGAATGAGCATTGGCATTAAACACCAGATAGCTGTTTGAACATGAGTATATTTAGCATAATACAGAACATGAGAAATGGCCCAACAACTAAAAAACCAAAGCCACAGAACCAAGTTGATATAAGTCCAAGTTGAAGATGTGACACAAGATTGTAGAGACAAGTACAAAGAAGTCTTCAGACAACAAAAGTAAAAAGTGAGAGCTTCTCAGGTGCAATCATTCTAAACATCTGCAAACAAACGTCAGGGGCATTCAAGCACACTATTTAAACTGTACTTAGAAAGAGTTAACACATAATGGAAGTTCAAATTCTTCCTCAACTACCATGCATCTGTTGATTGATAGAAAGGAGAATTTATGACCCAGTCTCCCTGGTGAAAGTTGGTAGACACAATCCTCCTGAGAGTTCTACACTGACACCCATCAGCAGTTTGTTGTATTTGTATTGAGAATGGACCACGGGGAAAACTGAACAATATTTTACATAAGAGACTCAGATGGTCTAAATTTATAAAAGCAATCACAGGAGATTTTAGAGCTATTTGACAGATTACAGGCTGTAATCTACTGCCAAAGTCTTAGTGGAAGTCTGGAGGATCTAATTAACAGAACTGGAACTACACAGATGAAAAATCAAAGATGGCTGAGATAATATGGAACATGTTACTTAACCAACAAAGCTGACCCCAAATATTAATGCCATATGTTGAGACCAGAGCAGGAAGCAACAAGTAATATGTAGATGATGGAACAAAAGCTGAATTTTTTCCTTCTCTTCTAGCATTTATAATTGAAGATCCAGATTTTTAATCCCAGAATTGATGTTTGCAAAGGTAGGTATTCTGCAGTTTCCCATTCTGATGCCACAAATTATGAAAACAAAATCAGAGTACAAGCCAGCTGAATTCAGAATTCTGTCATACCTACCGTCTTCTCCAGGCAGCTCAGCATCAATTGATCATATTAGCAGAACTGCCCTGAATGCCCTCCCAGCCAAAAACAATATTTCCAACTTTTGGGAGCACAAACCCATTAAAAAAAACATTAGACATTTTCATATGGTCCTAGAAACTATTTCACTATGTTTTAAATGATTCATGCTCAAGTTTCTCTCAATAAACCAAGGTAATAGCATTATTGTAAATCAGTAACCTCATAACCCTACACTGAACCATTCCCATGACAGTAATCAGCTGTCCAACCACTGTTTAACTTGAACAGTCACTACACAAATGAGTCACCATACAATTATATATTTGGAGGCTGTAAGTGCAAAAAAATTCTCACTTAAGTTCATAACATAGGAAGACATTATCACTAAATCTACGATAAGCAGTCATATGATTGAACAGAACTGAGTTTAAAAGAACAGGAGTACTTGTGGCACCTTCTCTGAGGTGCCACAAGTACTCCTGTTCTTCTTTTTGCGGATACAGACTAACACGGCTGCTACTCTGAAACCTAACATATTTGAGTTTGTGGTCATCTATAGCTAATCCAATTGATATAATTAACCAAGAACAATCTATTTTAAACTCTCTAAAAATACACCAGTTACAAAACAATTACATGGCTAGTTACAACCAACATATAACCAATTTCACAGGATGAATATTTAGTTCAAGCTACAGTATATTTAGCATAATACAGAACACAAACCTACCTTTAAAAGCCACACCCAACAATGCACTGTGCTCCAAATGAATAGCGATATTATAGAGGCTATTGTGGCTAAATGGCACATGCATCACTAATTTAAAAATCAAAGTATCAGAGGGGTAGCCGTGTTAGTCTGAATCTGTAAAAAGCAACAGAGGGTCCTGTGGCACCTTTGAGAGTAACAGAAGTATTGGGAGCATAAGCTTTCGTGGGTAAGAACCTCACTTCTTCAGATGCAAGAAAAATCAAAACAAATCTCAAATGTATGAGTCATCTCAGAGTAAGCAAATCCAGTCAGAAATGGTGGGACAGGAGGCAGCACATATATACAGATTTTGCAGTACCGCCATGGGTCACTAAAATATATATTAAAAATTTAAGACCAAAACACACACCATGGAACATGGGGATATTAGATTTAGTACCAACCCCATTTTGAAGAGTTAAACTATTTATATCAATGTTATTTCTGTTCTAATATTCTATTACCCACTATCCCTTCCAAAGCCTGAGATTTTTGAACAGCTGGGACAACAATCTTGCATTACTGTAATCCCAGTTCCAATCCATCAATTTGGAAAGGGTGCACTTTAAACACACCACCATATCATTTGTAAATCGCGTTTCCTTTACTTAAGCTATGTTATACTGATATAGCCCAAATGACACTGGGTTTTATGTTAACAATATAGCCTATCTGCCCACATTTAAAAACATGGCTTACAAAGATCTACTGTTCTACTAACCCAGAAAAGCTTTTGTCTTTCTGCCTGCATGGTTTTTAGCTACAGCAGAGTTAACATTCAGGGGAAGAGTAAAGGACTGCAGTTATTGCAAGAAATTAAAAAAGTCTATGATTAGTTATACTGAGACTATAATGCAAGGGCACATTACTATTTTGTTTATCACATTAAAAGGCTTCTAAAGAAACGTGTGTGCCCACCTCACCCCAACCATACATTTGGGATATATAATTTCTAGCCATCTGGCTAGTAACTAGAGGACCACAAACAGCACTGAGAAAGGTGAATGAATTCAGCAGAGATCTAAAAAACTAGAACTTCATAACCAGGCTCAAGTCGAGTATGGTTATTTGGAAACCTCTTAGAGTACTTCTAAGGTGCCTATCACCCTGCAGCCTATCACATTAACTTGCATTTACTGAATCTTTGTGGCCCAAGATTGGAAAGGTATCTGGTAATTGACATATCGTATTTAAAAAGCAGAAGATGGGAGTGTTTTCAGCCTCTCCCCTCTGTGGGAAGATCTGGGGGTTTATCTGCTGGAAGGAGGTGTGAGTAGTGACATAGCCCGGTCAATCACCAGCATTAATCATCCTTCAGGCAGCTCCCCGCGGCCTCAACAAGGCACAGCCCCGATGGGGGTACGGCGCTGGGGCTCCCAAGCCCGCGTCCGACTAGACACCCCAGCTCAGGTCGGCAGCCCACCCACCCAGCTACACGAGGCCCCAGCGCTAGACCCGTCCCCTGCCCGCCGGGGGGAAGGCTCTACCCGGCCCGGAGCTGAGCCCCCCCGCAGATCCGAGGAGGGGGGTCTGGGACTGACGGGAGCAAGTCAAGAACCCCTCGGCCTCCCGGCCCCGCTGCAAGCACCGAGCCCCTCGCAGAGGGAGAGGGCGACAGCCCGGGCCCGCAGCCCCCACGGACCCCCCGGCTCACCCAGAAGATGAGGTTGAGGAAGACCAGGACGGTTTTGGAGGAGGTGATCCCGCACTGCCCCATGGCTCCGGCTCCGGCACCCATCCGCTGCTGCCCCTCTCCGCTCCGCCGCCGCCGCCGCCAGCTGGCCGCCTGCCTCACGTGATCCGGGAAGGGACAAGCAAGGAGCCTAAGATGGCGGCTGCCTTTGTCACATGATGGGGGAGGTACCTAAGATGGCGCCCCCTTCTGCTCTTAAGGGAGCCGCAACCCTGTGGGGGGCAAGGTATGTATGTAAGGAATGAAAGACCTTGTCGGTCAAACACACACCCATCCTTATCGTACGCCCATGCACACGGCGGTGGGGCCTGGCCTGTGACATGGCACCCATGAAAGGCCCTGAGTCAGGGGTGTCCAAGAATGGCCGGGGGAATGTGATGTGACACAAAGGAGCAGTCAGGGTGGGCGAGGACAGGGCAGCTGGTTGAGCGCAGCTCTGCACTGGGTGCCTGCCCAGGAGCAGCAGGCGGGACAAGGGGCCCTGTATCACCAACTCAGTGCAGGCAATAAGCCCAAGTCTGGTCTCTAAAATCATGAGGTGAGCTTCAAAATCATGCAATTTAAAAAATAAGTTTGGATTATTTTATTTGGCTTCTAGGTTCTGCACCTTTAGGACACACCCAGGTCACGGTTTAAAGCTTTTCTCCACACCCAGGAGGAGTAGAAAATGCCTTTGGTTAAAGTGAAGTTTCTCCCATAATCCCCTGACACCAGGAGAGAAGGCTTTAAGGAAAACTAAGTATTGTGGGAACTCGCAGCACGGGAGAATTTCAAGGTGGTTTTGAGGTTAAGGCATGGGAGTGGGATTCAGGAGCTAGGTAGAGAGAGGGTGGACCAGTTGTTATGGTGTTAGCCTGGGATATGCAGCATTGCCAATCACAGATGTTCAAAAATAATGAGTCAGCTTGTTGCCGGCACAGAGTGCCCGAGGACAGCAACAGTGGGGTCCGTTGCCCAGTGTGCGTCATGCCAATAAACACACCAGGGTGGAGAAGCAATCAAAGTTTATTTGAGATCTCAAAGTGGTGCAAGGAGACAGGCACATCTCAAATCAAGCACACCAACATAAGCAGCCTTTGTCTTTTATACAGTTTGTAACTAAGCCTTTCCCTTCTTCCCCCGTCCTTTCTCACCCCCCCTCCTCCATTCCCACCTCTCCCCCTTTCTCCCTCTGGCTACAGTACACAACCTTGGCTATGCAGCTTGTTCTCACTGTTTTTTTTCTGCAAGTAATCTTGTCCTTTAGCTAGAAGCATGTAGGTTTCCCTTATCACTACTGCTTCCCAGCTGCTGGCCTGTGAGGTTAGTAAAGTTTAACATGCAGGGGCTTTGATTCACTTTGGCCTAGAGCAGGGGGGCTTCATCGACTCTCAGGTCTTCCAACCCTCTGAGTTACCTAGGGTGATGCCTAGTGACACCAACAACTCCCTCCTTTGAGAATACTCAACAAGCTTTTGGCTGAGTTTTCTTATATTCTGTGGACAAGATACGATTGAGTGCCATGGAGCTGGGGTTCTTAACGAGAGGGTATGCCAGGATTTTTGGGGGAACGGGGGGCACAAAGCCTATGGAGGAGCATCTTAAAACAAGCAATCAGGAGGAGAGTGACCAGGCATAGTACCACACCTGTGAGGAGGAGACGCACAAGGCCACCCCCCAGTCCTCCTAGGTCGGGCAACCAACTCCAAAGGGAATAGAAAACTGTGGGTTCCCTTTCCTGGGCCTTCCACTGCTCGAAAGCCTGTGGGGGAAATGGGAGTCAATGAGAGGAATGCCCCTATGGCAAAGAGTAACACAGTGGCAGACCCTGGACCTGATTCCATTTTTGGGCAGGTGACCCTGGGGCTTAACAATTACAATTCCCCAAATACTCACAAAATAACAATTACCAATAGCAGGCAGCCTGAAAACAAAAGGGACCAGGCCACCAGGTTAGGCCAGCCCTGTGAGAATAAACACAACCAATGATCAGAGTTTTAGCGGGGAGTGCGCTGCGACTGTCCAAAGAGATCACAGGGCATTCCCAGTAGACCTTATTGTCTTTTGAATAACAGTTTAAGTCACAGATCGTTGCTGGTAGTCCTTTTCCGTAGGCTGGACGGTCCAGCGTTCAGGAGCGGGCACTGCCTTCAGACGGGAGTGATGAATCCAGTTCTTGTGTCCCTCGACCTTTGCTGCTGTGTGGGAGACGAGCAGGACGGTGTGGGGTCCCTTCCACTTCTCTTGGAGACGCTCGTCCTTCCAGGTCCGAACGAGAACGGAGTCACCAGGTTGCAGGGAGTGGACAGGGGCATCCAGCGGGAGTGGCTGCAAATCGCTGGTATACCTGTGGAGAGAACAGAGAACAGCAGACAGAGAGCACATATACTGAGATAAAAAGCCACACCCCATTTCCCACTCCCCTGCCAGAACCGGTGTACCGTTCATAGGCCATGCCCTTCCAAACATAATCTCGAAGGGACTGAGTCCTAATCTGCCCTTAGGGAGAGCGCGAACTCGGAGCAAAACAAGGGGCAAAGCATCAGGCCACCGTAGGGAAGCCTCTCTGCCAGCGTGGGTGGTCTGATGTAGTTTCTGTAGCACTAGCCATATTAGATTCTTCGGTAGGAGGATTTTTCCTTCCATGGAGTGGAGCCATCCCTCCTTTGTCCGTTTGTAACAGTACCACTGCCGTCGGTGTACCACTCACAGTCTGCATTAGGGAGCGGCTGATCTTTTAAGTCCGGGCAGCTGGAGTATTGGGCATCTATGACCTCCAAACAGTCGTGTTCCTGCTCCTCTGTCTCCGGTAACAGGGTGGCTGGGTTAAGGGAGGGACAGGTCTGTAGGGTAACTTTAGGATTTTCTAACAGTTTAGCCTGATACCGAGCTACCCGAGCCTGTGTAAGCCAGAGACCACCCTTAGTATCCAGCAGGGCTTGGACCATGTGGGGAGTATACACTTGCACAATTCCCCCCAGTGTCAGTTTCTCGGCTTCCCCAAGCACTAGGGCAGTTGCTGCGACCGCCTGTAAACATGCCGGCCACCCTTTGGCAACTCGATCCAGTTGTTTAGAGAAATATGCCATGGGATGTTTCCAGGTGCCCAATAACTGAGTAAGCACTCCCAGGGCCACCCCTTTCCTTCCATGCACATACAGTTGGAGCGGCTTAGTGAGGTCCAGCAGACCCAGGGCTGCTATGGTCTTTGGTTAGCACTTCTTTTATCTGTGAGAAAAGAAACCTAACACATTTCATTAATGCCTGGCAGTATTTTGCAGATCTCATAGTTGCTTGGGCACATTCAGGCCCCCCTTTTCTTGGTTGTCAGCCAAGTCTTAGCTGTGAACAATGTCCTTGGATGGGGCCAGCATCTTATCTTTGGACTGAGCTTGCTAGCTATATTTTCCAGTTAACTCGTTCTGTTCTTTTTCCTTCTCCCTTTCTTGGCTTCTTTTAACCTACAAAGGAAACTTCCACTTTTAACTCATACACCTTTTCCCAACAATGAACACATACCCATTGCCATTATACACCCTTCCAGTAAAATAACTTCTATACAGAGCTTTGAAGCAACAAACCAGGGCGAGCACACCCACTTTTGAGGATTCCACTTGGTACAACCTCTGGTGTCCAATAGCTTTCCTTTTTAAAGCCTTAAATGCCTTGTCGGCTTCTGAGGACCAGTGAAAGGGGTCGTGATCCACTCCCTTAACGCATTCGTACAAGGGTTTAGCCCACAGTCCAAACTCTGGGATCCATATTCTGCAGAAGCCTGCCATGCCCAGAAACACCCTGAGCCGTTTATGATTGCTTGGGATAGGAATTTGGCAGATAACTTCCTTTCTTTCGTTTGAAAGCTGGCGCTCTCCCTGCCTTATGTGAAGCCCTAAGTATTGTACTTCTGTGAGGGCAATCTGAGCCTTACTCTGTGCTACCCAATATCCTCGGAGTCCAGCAAAGTTTAGGAGGCTCACAGTGGCTTTAAGGCAAGGGATTAGACCCACAGCGGCAATTAACAAGTCATCTACATATTGCAGGAGGAGGGACCTTGTCCCTCATTGTCCCCCGGAACCCCCCCGAGCGCCGCCCCCCCACCGCACGCCGCGCCGCCGGAGCGCCCCCCCGCCCCCCGCGGAATGCTGCGCCGCACTGCCCCCCACCACCCCAAGATTGGCCGCTCCTTACCAGGTGCCGCCCCAAACATGTGCTTGGTTGCCTGGTGCCTGGAGCCGGCCCTGTCCCCACTGCAGCCCTGGGGCCAGAGGAGCTCTGTGACACTGCCGCAGCCAAGTACTTGTGAATACATTTATTCAGATGGCTCCACGGTGCATGTATTTTCACTGAAATGGTGTGTGTACTGTTATTTCCTTGCATATGATGTATATGCATGTGTTGATATGGTATAACGCACCCCTCCAAAAGCGGTCAAATTTAAATTCCAGCGCATGCCCCTGAGGAGAAGGTATTTGAACAGTGATCTACGACTGCTCACACGTGCTTTTACCACTAGCCTATGGAATGTGCTGATGTACAGCAGCTCCCTCAATCTCTTCTGTTGAAGTTATTCCACTTTAATTAAATAAGTATTAATTAGGCTAGTAAAAAAAGTTAGAATGGCTGTATAGCCTAGTGGTTAGGGCACATACTTGAGAGGTGTCAGATCCCTATTCAAATCCCTTCCCATCAGGCAGGGAAGACTTGAACCAGTAGCCTTCTACATGTTGGGTGAGTATGCTAACCGTGAGGCTAAAGGTTATAACTTATAAGGGAGGTCCTCTTCCTCTTTCCCCAGCTGTTCTGTGTGACCACACCTGAGGGGCCCAATCCAGTAGACAGCCTCTAAGAATGCCTATTAGCTGAGGCCCTACACGCAACTTAAGCATCTGAATGCCTATTTTCCTCCAGTTTGTGAATCACAAGCAGAGATATGCACCTCTGTAGATCTCATTCTAAAGCACCTATCGCTCCCCATTCATTGTGTAGGTGCCTAAGTGCCTTACTCAGACTTTGTGAATTGTAGAGCTGTTCCTGTGATATTCTACATCTGGCAATGCTGAATGTAACAGCATCTAAGTCCTTTTGTGGATCTGGGTCTCAGATACTACTGTAATGGGCATCTGACTCCATGGGAAAATTGACTAGAACACTCTTATTCTGAAATAAAGGGTCCATATGGTGAGTTATTCCAGAATAGCTATAACACTTTCAATTCTCACCTTATTTCAGAATAAGTTCCCAGTGTAGACAAGCCCTAAGCATGGTCCGTAAGCAGAGATAGTAATACTTCCTGCACTCTTGTCTGGTTTATTTAGACTGTAAACTCTTTAACTCAGGGACCATTGCTTACTATGGGTATGCCTAGCAGAGTGGGTCCCTATAGTGGCTAATATGATTATAATAAATAATAATAATAATAATATAGTACTGCTCTGCCACTTGGAGGTTTGGGTTCCTATTTTCATGCCTTCCAGACTAGTAGAGGTTGGGTGGGGCTGAAGTGCTATAACTGGAGCTTGGCATAGGAGAATACAGCCCCTCACATCAATTATGACTCCTCTCGCTGATTAAGGGGCCATTGTGGGGCTTTGAAGAGAGTTGCTGCAGTTCTCCGCATGTGAAAGGATGGGGACCATGATATGGGGCTTCCAGGATAAACTTGTAAAAGTGTGTGGGTAGTAAATTAGAAGGAGCTGTTACCTCTAACAGGTATCTGGATTATCATCTAAGGAAAAAATGATGTTCAAATCTACAGACATTTCACACTCTAGTTCCCAAAGCCATTTTGAGACTACACAATGCTATCCTCACATCTGTTGAACTCATTTGTGTGGCTGGAAAAAGATGGAGACAACAAAATGGCAATCTAATTTCTGAGTCAGAGGATAATTTGAACCTGCAGTAGTGCATTAATCAAACCAAAGATTAATTCTTTTCTACTTGACTTTTTATGGGGTCACATAAATGTGATGTAGTTAACTGTTCATACTATTTAATCCATTTTAATCATGTAAACAAAATAACTAGACTCTTCAACTGCTGAGGAGACAGATTAAACAATTCAAAAAGGTTTTAATTTTGCAGGATTTGGGGAGTTCATGAGAATCTGAGGGCTTGGCGTCATAAACACACCAAGCACTTGGAATTATTTCAAATGTCAGGCACATAGAGTGGAATTTAGTTTTCCCAGTCACAATTTCTAGTGATCAGTTGTCTTTCAGGATCAGATCTCGCTAAAAGCCGGTGTCCACTTTTGTTGGTGTTTTATATTGGGGCCTTCAGTTGTAAGTATCTGGGTCATGGTGATTTCAGATATTCTTTGATGTTTTCTAGAGAAAAAAAACCCTCTCACCTGTTTGAGCCCTACCCACTTTATTTAACAACTTGTGGGAGCACAGGTTAGAACCTGCAATAATTTAATTGCCCTACATTTGTATTAAATTATCTTGCAGGAGTCACACCATGCTTACAAGATGAAGTTTTTGCTGCTCCTCACTCTTTGATGGATCTGCAAGTTGTGAGTTTCAAATAACATAAGTGGGGGAGGAATAGTTCACATTACCCTTCAAATACTGTATGTGAGGTCCATTTTAGAGCCAAAGGTGATTTGTAGAGAATAAGGAACATATCTGACTACAAAGGACAATAAAAAGGCTGAGGTTATCCCCTTAACTGATTAACTCCCCCATCTATTTGGTTTCTTTCTACCATATGAAAAAAAATTACAGTGTTTTCAATCTATTAGGAAAGCAAAGATATATGATTTATCCCTAATTTTAAGTGACTTCAAGAAGTGGCAGGATTCAACATCTGTCTTTGTAACCTAACTGGACTTTCTGTTCCCTTTTTATTCTAATATATGGTTTTGGTGCCAACAGCCATGGCACTGTGATAGGTGCTGGGATTTTGTAGGCAAACCTTTTGGGTCTGAGAAATACCACAAAAGCCACAGTATTAGGATAAAAGCCTACAGTTAGGCCAATCTGATTAATACAATACTGTCTATAGCTGAAGGCCAAACCAATACAATAATTCAAAAACAAAGTAACAAATAATTCCATTCAGAAACAGAGCACTCTTGTTAAAATAAATTACATTTGCTGGCAGATTACCCAGAAGTATATTAACACTGCATTTACTGCTCTGGAATTTTGTTTAACTAGGAATAGAGCTGTGTTGGCTTTAGATTCTCTGGCCAAGTTAATCTGTTTTTCAGATGTTTGTTCAGCTTGTTCAGTGCTATGAAAAAGGGAGAAATCTTCGGATTGTCCCTCCTGATAGTCAAAGTTCTGTACAGGCTCTCTCCAATCTGGTAACCTCTTTGACAGTCCCTTCCCTGTTTGCTCACTCATCCAGTCTTGGCCTCATCTCTCTCCTGCTTACAACTGTCCTCAGGCTCCTGCTGGCTCATCTATTGGAAATGTGTCTCCTGAAGGTAATTAGTAGGTGGTAGTGTCCCACACAGATACTTCCCTGATGGCCCCATTCGTTTCTACAGCTTTTGAGCTTTCATTTAAAAGCTTATGACTGGTTACAAGGACATGGTTAGGTCCCATCTACACTATAACTTATAACTGTGTTGTTACTGAGTTAGACATAGTTGTTGTAACTAGCTCTCCTAATGAGGTCATGTTTATAGCATAGACAGAGCTTGAATTAGTCTAAAATGGTATCTCAAGGGTGTGAACTGCTCCTATTAATCAAAATGTGATGTTAACTCTTAAGCCTAATAACTGTTTTAATTGTCACCATTATTAGCAGTTACTCTGCTGATCATTTTAGCAAGAACATCCAGCTTTTCTTGGATTGTGAGAGGACCTTGGGATGGGGATGGGAGAGTAGGGGCTTACAAGGTAGGGTTACTTTCTTCTTTTTGACTCCTGTCTCTCTTCCTGTCAGTGAGTCACTGCCTTATCTTTACATACTCCTTTATAACTCTCGCTACTCTTTAGCTTATACCTGATGCTGTGTAAAATATTTACTGGTTACATTGTCTGTAAAGGATGCTGTGTATGAAATAATGGCCAAATTCCACTATCATACCTCCCATTGACTTCAGTCTGCCTCTGAAGAGGTACCATCCTCTGAGTTTGTCCAGTGGGGTATGCTCAGCCGTTGTAACAGGGTCCACATTGCCACTAAACTAATTTAACTCCACAGAAATAGTTGCTACAATTGCAAAGCAATTTAACTAATTCTGTTTAAGTGGAGACATACATTGATGTAAGATAGTTTGTGTTTGGACTCAAGGCACTTTTGCTGTAATAAGGAACGTTTGTACCACTACAAATCTCTGATATAGACAAGGCCTAAGTAAATATCAGTAATCCCCACTTGCTCTGTAGCCATGATCAGTTGGCAGTTTGCTGGTAGACATCCCAGTAGACATGCTAGGAGGGAATTGATGGAGGAGAACATAGTGCTTTTCCATACAAGTTTGGAGAGGCTATTCCATGTGTCAATGTGGAAGAATGCAGGGAGACACTTCAGAGGCTATTGTGAGTGCAAAAAAAGCTATCTTGCTGTAAAATCCTAGTGGAGACAAGGCACCTGTAATTTTTACTGTGAGATAGTGTGGACATCACCTAGCTATCTCCCCACTTGTGGCTGACCTCACCTCATGTACCTCATGGTAAATCTACACTGTCTTATCTCCACTAGGATGTTACTGAGAGACAGCTAACATACATTCATTATCCTGCTGTAAAAATACACCTTTCTTTGGTAGTGAAGACAAAGCAGAGAAGTAGTCAAGTGGTGATTAAGGTTGGTATCATTGGCAGAGTAGAGTAGAAATAAGTCAGGAGGGAGAGAGTAGTGAAAAGGCTCAGAGGTGAGACTGAGAAGCTTAGGCTATGTCTACACTAGCACTTGTGTCGGTATAACTTACGTTGCTCTGGGGTGTTACGTTGCCCCCTCCCCCACCCAAGCAACATAAGTTTCACCAACAGAAGCACTGGTGTGGACAGCACTATGTCATCAGGAGACGCTCTCCCACTGACATAGCTACCACCGCTCATTGCGGCTGGTTTAATTATGTTGACAGAATAGCTCCCTCATTGGCATAGAGTGGCTAAACAGGAGATCTTTTACAGTGGTGCAGCGGCATCATACAGTTGTGCTGCTGTAAGCTCTCTAGTGTAGACATGGCCTTAAACTTGACACTAAAAAAGAAGGATTCAAAGTGTGTGCAAAGAGGAGGGGTGTATCTGAGTGAAGTCACTAGGCTAAGGAAGATGGTTTTAGCACTTGCGTTTTGAATGGATTGCGGAAGAGAAATCAACAAAGACAGAGCAACTGATTTCTGGATTGATTTTATTTCTGCAAAGGATCCAGCGTGTACACTGAACGTTACTGTGAATCGAACATGAGAGAATAAAAGCCCTTTCAGAGCTGCTCCCAGTTCTTCCTGGGAAATATATATAGCTTCTGCGTCAAAAAAAATTCTTGACAGCAACAGGAATCCAGTTAGAAGCAAAGACAGTTATACATGGGCTTAGCTAGTGCCTTCCTGTCAGTTCCCTTTACTTTCGGCAGATCCCACATTTGTATAATGAGGTTCTACCATTCTTAAAATTTCCGTCTACACCCGCACTTGCATTTCAGTCTATTAGAGATGAAAGGACAAACAGCCTGATTAAATGTACATCTTAAGCCAAAGATCTGCTGCAGGGTTCCTATTTCATAACTACAAAAACAACATGCAAAAGGAGTGCAAGGAAAAAGTGCCTGCCACTGCAGGCTTTCTCTGAAGTGGAGCACATAAACTCCCACTACTGTATTCTGTTGTTAGTTATATTACTGTGTACTGGGAACATTCTTCTGATCAACCAAAGTTGTACTGTATTTGTCAACAATACATCATAAAAGGAACATACCAAACAAGTGCAAAGACAAGTAAATGCAAGGATAGTAAAAACACCTGTGTCTTGGCTGTACTGTAGCTTTCATCATTGGTCCCACTCAGAGCTGGACTGGTGGAGAATCAAAGTTCAGATTTTCCCAGTTTAGCCTATAGCTCTGATACGACTAATCAAGAGTAAAGTTAAGCATGTGGCTAAGTATTTGCAGGATCTGGGCCTAACCTATTCATTAGACCCTCATGCATTGTTTCTTCTTAGTTTGCAACCAATGGTCCAGGATCTCCTAATGCCTAGAATCTTTCTTTTACTAATGTCCTATTGAGATCTTTTCTCATCATATCATCAGCTCATTACATTAAATAGGCTGGAGCCCAAGTGCACTCTTACAATTTCCATCCCTAAGTAACATTGTCATTGCGACTTACTCTAGCTCATTACTTGTTTGTAAAACAATTAATCTTAAAGAAAAGACAGTTACAAATAGACTTGGCTCTTTTCATTTCTGAGAAGCAGCTGTACTAGTCACTCCCCGCACCATCTGTAGCAGCTGCAAGGTACTCCAAAACCTGGCATCTGCATCATCTTGAAAGGTCCCTTGAAATATATGTCAGCTACTTATGCTAAATAATCTGTTCCACCTTGCATTTAGCAGTGACACTCTGAGGCCTTGGCTGCACTTGCGAGTTACAGCACTGTAAAGCCGCCCCCAGCGCTGTAACTCACTCCCCGTCCACACTGGCAAGGCATCTGCAGCGCTGTATCTCCGTGGCTGCAGCGCTGCATGTACTCCACCTCCCCGAGAGGAATAGCGTGTATTGCGCTGCCACTGCAGCGCTGCGGTGCCAGTGTGGCTGCCCAATGCGCTGTGACTGGCCTCCAGAAGTATTCGGCAATATCCCACAATGCCTGTTCTAGCCACTCTGGTCATCAGTTCAAACTCTACTGCCCTGGCCTCAGGTAACCAACCATGTGACCGACCCTTTACATTCCCCGGGAATTTTAAAAATCCCCTTCCTGTTTGCTCAGCCCGGCGTGGCGTGGAGTGCTATCAGCGAATCTTTCCAGGTGACCATGCCTCCACGCGCCAAGCGAGCCCCAGCATGGAGCAATGGCGAGTTGCTGGACCTCATCAGTGTTTGGGGGGAGGAAGCTGTACAGTCCCAGCTGCGCTCCAGCCGTAGGAATTACGATACCTTCGGGAAGGTATCAAAGGACATGATGGAAAGGGGCCATGACCGGGACGCCCTGCAGTGCAGGATTAAAGTGAAGGAGCTGCAGAGTGCCTACCGCAAAGCCCGCAACACAAACGGCCGCGCGGGTGCTCCCCCCGCGACCTGCCAATTCTACAAAGAGCTGGATGCGATACTTGGGGTTAACCCCACCTCCACTCCGAGCACCACCAGGGACACTTCAGAGCCAGTGTGTGGGGGGGGGGAGGACGAGGAGGAGGAAAATGGGAATAAGGGTGGTGGGCCGGATGGAGACACCCCAGAATCCCTGGAGCCATGCAGCCAGGAGCTCTTCTCGAGCCAGGAGGAAGGTAGCCAGTCGCAGCGGCCGGTACTTGGTGGAGGACAAACAGAAGAGCAGGTTCCCGGTAAGCGTTTTTTTTTCCGGGAAGGAATCTTTTCGGTGCGGGCTCTTTGGGAGAGGAGGGTTAGGCATGCATGCCTAGATGCGGAATAGTGCATTGATGTGGTTTATCACATCGCGGTAATCGGCCTCAGTAATCTCCTTAAATGTCTCATCCAGAACGTGTGCAATGCGCTTGCGCAGGTTTATCGGGAGAGCCACCATGGTCCTTGTCCCAGACAGGCTAACGTGTCCGCGCCACTGTGCCGCGAGGGGCGGGGGGACCATTGTTGCACACAGGCAAGCTGCATATGGGCCAGGGCGGAGGCCGCATTGCAGTAGAAGACCTTCCCTTGCTTCCCAGGTCACCCTCAGCAGCGAGATATCGTCCACGACGAACTCCTGTGGAAAATGTTGGGACAGTGTTCAGTGTAGGTGCCCCCTGAAGCTGTTGGCTCTCCCCAAGGCACAGAAACTGAAAGGACAGTGCAGCCCTGAAACAATCAGTCCCCCTTACTCACCATTTTTAGGCTCCCGTGGGATATGTGTGCTCTGTTTCGGACGGGAAAATTATGCAATCGTGTAGACCCCGTGTGTTTTCTACTCCTTAAGTGCGGGGGAAATCATTACTCTGTCTGGTATAAACAATGCTGCCTCTGTTAAATGTTACATTTTGCCTATACAGCTGCATCAACCTTGAGACCTCAGCCGTCGCTCTTATCGCCTGCTCAGAGACTAGGGTGACCAGACAGCAAGTGTGAAAAATCGGGACAGGGAGTGGGGGGTAATAGGAGCCTATATAAGAAAAAGACCCAAAAATCGGGACTGTCCCTATAAAATCGGGACATCTGGTCACCCTATCAGAGACTGCAAAGACTCAGGAAGAGACCGCGAAAAAGCAAAGAAGACACGCTGCAAGAAGTGATGCGGCAATCTATTAAAAAGAATGAGAAAGTACAGAACTGGAGGGAGAGAGAAAGCAGGATCCGCCAGGAAAACACAGCGCACCGGTGGCAAAGCACCGCGCACCGGCAGCAAAGCACGGATCGGCTCATAAGCATCCTGGAGCGCCAAGCAGACGCTATCCAGGAGCTTGTAGCCATGCAGAAGGAGCAGTACCGCAAACGCCACCCCCCCCTACAGCCCTTGTCCCAAAACTCTTTCCGTTGTGCCCCACTGTCACCTCCAACCCACTTTCCCCAACTTCCGTGTTCTTCACACCACCAGCTGCCTCTAACACCAGTATCTTCACCACCCAGCCCTGAAAACCACGACCCTTACCCTCTGCACTCAACCCCCATCACCATGCAGTATAGCTATCCTGAAGTGCAGCACTCATGCACAGCACACCAGACAGGACATACGCGAATCTGTGATTGTACCGTTCCCCACGCCACCCCCTTGTTTCTTTTCAATAAATGGATTTTTTGGCTTTGAAAACATTCTTTATTATTGCATAAAGTAAAAGACTCCTTAGCCCAGGAAATAAACAGGCACTGCAAGTCTGCTTGTCTGCTTAGCAAACACTGACTCCTAAAGATTGGAACTACTGCACTTCACTCCCCTGCAGGGCACTAGATATCACTGCTGGTTTTCAGCCTCAGATTGCTCCCTCAAGGCATCCCTAATCCTTGCAGCCCCGGGCTGGGCCCCTGTAATAGCCCTGCTCTCTGGCTGTGCAAATTCAGCCTCCAGGTGTTGAACCTCGGAGGTCCATGCCTGAGTGAAGCTTTCACCCTTCCCTTCACAAATATTATGGAGGGCACAGCACACGGATATAACCGCGGGGATGCTGTTTTCGGCCAAGTCCAGCTTCCCATACAGAGATCACCAGTGGGCCTTTAAACGACCAAAGGCACACTCCACAGTCATTCGGCACCAGGTCAGCCTGTAGTTGAACCGTTCCTTGCTGCTGTCAAGGCTCCCTGTGTAGGGTTTCATGAGCCACGGCATTAACGGGTAAGCGGGGTCTCCAAGGATCACAATGGGTATTTCAACTTCCCCTACCGTGATCTTCCGCTCTGGGAAAAAAGTCCCGGCCTGCATCTTCCTGAACAGCCAAGTGTTCTGAAAGATGCGTGCATCATGCACCTTTCCAGGCCAGCCTGTGTTAATGTCAATGAAACGCCCACGGTGATCCACAAGCGCCTGGAGAACCATAGAGAAATACCCCTTCCGATTAACGTACTCGGATCCTAGGTGGGGTGCTGCCAGAATAGGAATGTGCGTCCCATCTATCGCCCCTCCACAGTTAGGGAACCCCATTTGTGCAAAGCCATCCACTATGTCCTGCACGTTACCCAGAGTCACGGTTCTTCTGAGTAGGATGTGATTAATGGCCCTGCAAACTTGCATCAACACGATTCCAATGGTCAACTTTCCCACTCCAAACTGGTTTGCGACCGACCAGTAGCTGTCTGGAGTTGCCAGCTTCCAGATTGCAATAGCCACCCGCTTCTCCACTGGCAGGGCAGCTCTCAATCTCGTGTCCTTGTGCCGCAGGGTGGGGGCAAGCTCCTCACACAGTCCCATGAAAGTGGCTTTTTTCATACGAAATTTCTGCAGGCACTGCTCGTCATCCCAGACTTCCACGACGATGTGATCCCACCACTTGGTGCTTGTTTCCCGAGCCCAAAAGCGGCGTTCCACGGTGCTGAGCATGTCCGTGAATGCCACAAGCAATTTCGTGTCGTACCCCTTACGCGGCTCGATAGCATCATCGGACTCCTCACTCTCACTGTCACTTTGGATCTTAAGGAATAGTTTGACAGCCAAACGTGACGTGCTGGCGAGATAAGTCAGCATACGCCTCAGCAGTTCGGGCTCCATTTCCTGCAGACAGATCGCGCTGCACAGAAACCGTTGAAAGATGGCGCCAAAGGTGGACGGAAACAAAGGGATTTCTGGGATGCGAAGCGATGCATCACGGGGCATTGGGACAGGATCCAGAATGCCCCGCACCCACGCCCCCTTCCCACAACCCACTGCGCCAGAATGGGAAGAGGTGCTCTGTGGGATAGCTGCCCATAATGCACCGCTCCCAATGGCGCAGCAAATGCTGCAAATGTGGCCACGACAGTGCGCTGGGCAGCTGTCAGTGTGGACAGACTGCAGCGCTTTCCCTACTCAGCTGTACGAAGTCAGGTTTAACTCACAGTGCTGTACATCTGCAAGTGTAGCCAAGGCCTGAGTTAGTTTCCCAGAGCTGAAGAAGAGCTTTGTGTATGCTTGTCTCATCAACAGAAGTTGGTTCAATAAAAGATATTACCTCACCCACCTTATCTCCCCTAGTCGGTAAAGTTTCACCCATCCTGTCATAAGCCAAGCACAGAGTGATGTTTGCCTGGTGCTCTTTGCACTTTGGGATCAGTCCTGCAAGGTGCTGAGCAAGAAAGCACTTCAGTTTGTGCTTAAAGTTGCACTGAGTTACATGAGTAGTTCCACTGAAGTAAACAGGACTATTCACATGCCTCAAGTGTTTTGCTGGATCCAGCTAGAGGGTTCAGCATCTTGAACAATCAAGCTTGCAAGATCAAGCCCTTTTCCACAAGTCAGTTTTGGACTCGGCTTTTTTTTTTTTGCTCAGCTGACAGGACTCATCTTTTTGGTGTTGTTGTTCTGCACCCCCCCCCCCCCCCATGTGTCCCGATATTTTCTTCCCCTCATCTGGTCACCCTACGCTCAGCTGTTTGTAAAAGTGTCTTCCTCCCTAACAATATTTGTTTTTTTCCGGTTGGCAAATGCCATTTTCCCTCACTGGCTACAAGGAAAAATAAAACATCTCTCCAGCTCATTCTAGTTTCTCATTGTGTCTATGCAGTATTCTGGGTAACATCAGCCAGCCAATCACAGCTCACCACACAGGTGTAGCAATAAAAGAAGCAGATTATATCAGGCAAAAGGTAATGCCATCATCCAAATGGAAATGGCAGGCTTTGTTCAGAGTCCACAGCCCCTCTCTTACCCTTGTGACATTTGAAGGCCAATTTTTCAGGGGAAGAATTTATGACCTCCACGATAAGATATATTTTAGCACTCATTTAACAATGACCTAATATTTCAAACAAAATAATTATACAGTTTTTATAATGTTAGCTCATTTTTGTCAGGATGTTATTAGGATACCTGCCACAATGATCTAATGAGCTTGACCTTCATTTCATAACAAATTGCCCTCAGCTGAAATTATTTTTAATGGCCTTTTTGATTCATGCAAAGAAATATTTAGTGATAGCCTTCAATTTGCAGGGCAAATGGTTCAAATAATTCAGAATTTTATGAAATTGGCAAAAATATTGTCTTGTGCTGCTAAATGCTTAATCCTGTTCCTTATGTGCTATCTCCTTTGAATCAGGCTGTTTCTGGTGTCTCTCTCCATAATATACAAAATAGATGACGTCAGTTCATAATAGACTAAATAAGATTTAACTAACATGGTTGACTGTCCGTGTTGAATGTTTTGTACCAGTTTATACTTTTTCACCTTGACAATATTTACTACCGTGCATTCTGTTTGCTGCCACCTACAGGGCATTTCTACATACATCATGGAACAACTCCAATCAATGCTGTAAATATTTCTGTGTATAAAACCCTGGGGGGACTATTGTTCCTCTGACACACAAAGGAATTATGCATGTAACTCCTAATATATTTTAATTAGATAAATCCTGTTTTAAAAAGGTGTTGAAGAGGGGGAAAGGAAGGATCTATAGTATGAATATTTGTATTGATTGTCTTTTAAAATTCTCCTGACTGAAGCAGATGTGTGGTATGTGGCATTTCAGATGGAAGATGTAAAAGGTGGAGTTAAATAGAGTTGTGTTAATAATAAATAGGAATTTGTTGTTATTTTATAATTACTTTAACCTGAGCAGCCCAATTACTTTATACATATTAATTAACCTTCACCACCTCACTGGGAGATTGGTGTTAATTATTATATGGTACCCATTTTATAGACTGGTATTGTTGCGGCGCTGAGTGATAACCTATTTGGGGGTTTGTGGGTGAAATAAACTATGTGAAACCTGGGTATTTTCTTTGTACAACTTGTTTATTTACACTACAGACATCAGTTGTTAACTGGGGTGGCCACTAATAGTATGCAAACCCCTCTTTTAGAAAACTCAGCCCAACACCATGGCCCAAATTCTCAGTAAACTGCTTTGCACCAAGAATCTTTAGATCAGGGGTTCTCAAACTTCATTGCACTGCAACCCCCTTCTGACAACAAAAATAACTACATGACCCCAAGAGAGGGGACCAAAGCCTGAGCCTGCCCGAACCCAGCCTCCCTGGGTGGGGGAGCCAAACCCAGAGCTCCACCGCCCCAGGCGGGCGGGAGGGGGAGCTGAAGCCCAAGGGCTTCAGACCCAAGCAGGGGGCCTTGTACCTGAGTCCCATCACCCAGGGCTGAAGCCCTCAGGCTTTGGCTTGGGCCCTAGGTGGTGGGGCTCAGGCTCCAGCCCTGGACCTCAGCAAGTCTAAGCCAGCCCTGGTGACCCCATTAAATTGCAACCCACTTTGGGGTCCCGACCCACAGTTTGAGAACCGCTGCTTTAGATGAAGAGATTAAGGGAGAAATAAAACTTAGTTTGCAGCATCTCCTCCCCTGCCGAAGAAGCTGCATAATTGAACTAACAATAATACAGCATTTCTTCAAAGACTCTCTAAGAAAAAGAACTTGTAAGATTGTGTGTAACAGTGGCATCTGGTGACTCTTGCCATAAAAATATAGTAAAGGCAAAGAGAGGTTTACTCCTGGGGGCAGGGCCGGCTTTAAGCCGATTTGGCCGATTCCTCGGAATGGGGCCCCGCGCCTAAGAGGGCCCCGCAATGTCCGGGGCTGCTGGCGGAGCGAAAAAAAAAAAAAGCCGCACGCCGCATTCCTCCTCCTCCCCCCTCCCTCCAGTGCTTGCGCCACCATACAGCTGATCAGCGCAAGCCTGGGAAGGAGGGGTGAGGAGGAGGAATGTGGCGTGCTTGGGGAAGAGGCGGGGCCAGGGCGGGGATTTGGGGAGGGATCCAATGGGGCAGGGAGGGGGCGGAGTCATGGCAGGGGGGGCTCGAGACAATTCGCGTCCAGGCGTGGGGCCCCGCACCTGCTAAAGCCGGCCCTGCCTGGGGGAAATCTGCACCACTGCGTATGCACATAATTTATGTCCCTCTCAGATTTCTTTGCTTCCCCGCAGAAAAATGACTTTCTGACAGGGAAGCCAAGGGAAGCTACAAGAGCAGTCATGAGACCCTCCCCAGCAGTACATTTTGGATGCCCAGGGCAGCTGGCAGAGAGGTAAATCACTGTGGGGCAAGGGATGGGACTGGGGAAGATCCGGCTGGTGGCTCCTACCCTGCGCCGGGCTCAGCTGCTAGTCCCAGCTGGGCTGGGGAGAGCGGCACTTCCTCTTCCCCTGCAAGGCATCCGGGGCCATGTCAGACCTACCCCCAGATTTCTCTTATGGCTGTAAGAAGTTCTGCAAACTCCCCCTGCGCTTCCTACATCCATTGTTCCTCAGCTACAGGGGAGGGATCCCTGTACAGGGAGCTGCTCCCCCATCTGCCCAACCCCTATGCATCCAGATCCCCTCACACTCAGATCCTCCTGCTGAGCCTCACCCTTCTCTGCACCCAGAACCCCCCCGACTATCCCCACTCCCACTGCACCTGGACCACCCAGCGAGCCACCCACACCCAGATCCCCACCCTACCGAGCCCCAGCCAGCTGCACCTGGATCAACACCCCACTGAGCCCCCGCTCCTCCAGCATCTGGACCCCCCCCCACTGAGCTCCCCACATCCAGACCCTCCTGCTGAGCTCTATCCCCCCAAAACCCAGACCCCTGAGCCCCAAGCAAAATAAGATAAGCTCTGAATGTATGAATTACAGGAGCAGCTGTTTTCACTAGCCAGGAAAAATGAATGCAGACATACACAAGAATATTGGAAATAACTGGTCACCTAATTAGTATACTGAATGCTTATCTTATACATGATTTCACACACAAAATGGCAACACTGAAATGGCATTTTGAAATGGAAAATTGTTTCAATTAAATTTTTCTGACTGGCATTAGTTGGAGTAATGAGTGCATATATGGTCCACCTGAGCTGGTGGGGAAGTAGCCCCCTGCAGGTATCCAAAAGGGGCTCAGGACAAAGGGCTGAATGTTAATCTTATGCTAAATTTCAGTGCCCAATGTTTCCCTACCTGTTGCTAATTGTATAGACTTGACTCTTTAAATCTATTACCTTCACCGGGTCCTCCCCTTGCAGAGTCCCATTATCATTGTACCCGGAACCCCCAACAAGCCCCTCTGCATCCAGATACTCCCGCACCCAGATTCCCCATTGAGCTGCCCACACCCAGATTGTCTGACATCGAACCCTCTCTACCCACACCTGGATCCCCCTACTAAGCCCCTCCACACTTGGAACCTGCCTTGCTGAGACTGCCTGCCCACATCTGGCACAGAGGGGCAGGGCCCTGGGGTGTTTCTGGGGCAGGCCCGGTCCTTGTGCTGTGTCAGGGTTGGGTGCAGTCTCACCGCTGAGTCCTGGGGAGGAGTTGCACAGTGATCTCCCACCTCTGTACAGCCAGTGGCCTGTGCTCCCCAATGCCATGCTGGAGCCTCCACATTTATCTGACAAATTGCAGAATTTTGCAGAATAAAATATTGCCATGCCAGCTTTAATACTGAACTAATGTAGATCTAGTTATCAACATTGTCACGTCACTGCTGCTGTTAGTGCTGTCCTCCTGAAACATGCCACCGTTGCTGCCATGCCATGTTGCTCTACTGCTGCACTGATGTCTTTGGTGTGTAAGCAGAGTCAGGATGAGCTCTACCCTGACATCTGGTGGTGAATTATGGCGAGTGTGGAAAAGAACTCCAGGGGCTGATCTTGTTTGCATAGGCACACCCACTCGCCTGGCATGAAACAACAGCAACTCAAAGTGGTTACTTTGGCTGGTGTGGGATCCCCAGTTTCTTTGTTATTGGGGCAGGAAGAATAAAGTTTTGTTACCCTGATTCTGTGAATCAAGGGCAGTGAACCTGTTGTATGACAGAAGGACTGAGTGAGTCCTTCACCATTACCTAAATAGCACTTGCTTGACAAGGGGCATGGGTTACAAAACCCAGTGAATAGAGAGAGGATGGGGACAGGTATTTGTACCTGATGGTATGGCCCCCTCTCTGAGGGGTTGAAACACCAATTGCACTACCTTCTCTCTCCACTGTTGAATATCAGAGCTAACTTTGATTCCATTAGAAGTCTAGTTACAGACTGCTGAACTGAATTCACTTTGGGCCAATCATGCACTAGCACTGGGGCTCCCCTACTATGAGCTGAAATTGCTAAGAGCTGAAATCACAAAAGAGCTGAGATCACTGAGGCTGTGTTAACTAGTGGGGAGCCTGAAGCTATAATGCTAAGCGGCTGGTGGAGCAGCTAGCAGAGTGGAGCCTCACGGGACGGTTGGAGTGGAGCTGAGCGACTCACAGGTTGGTGAGCGGAGCGGAGTGGCTGGAGGAGCAGCTAGCGGAGCGGAGCGGAGCCTTGTGGGAGCGGCCCAAGGGACGGCTGAAGTAGAGCAGAGCTGAGCGGCTCACAGGTCGGTGAGCAGAGTGGAGCAGCTGCCAGAGCAGTTCGTGGGACGGCGGGAGCAGCTCACGGGACAGCTGGTGGAGTGGAGCGGCTCGTGGTGAAGGCTGTGGCGGAACCCCGTCGGCCTCGGATCACGTAAGGTGCCCCTTAACGCCCTGTGTGCCCCCCCCCGAACTCTGGGGCTGCACTGACCAGGGACAGAGACTTTGGGGGGTTGTTGGACTTTTGGGACTTTGGTGATCCTTGGGTTGCTGGTTTCAAGAACCCAAGGGAAAGGACACAGCCCAACTTGCTGGGGTGGGTTTTTTTTTTGCTCATGGTTTGTGTTATGAATCCTGTTTGTGGTGTTTTTTCCAATTTAATGCTGATGTCGTTTACCTCATGTTATTAAACATTTTTTTGTTACACTCAGACTCCGTGCTTGCGAGAGGGGAAGTATTGCCTCTTAGAGGCACCCAGGGGGTGGTATGTAATTGTCCCAGGTCACTGGGTGGGGGCTCGAGCCAGTTTTGCATTGCGTTATTGAAGCGGAACCCCTAGATACAGAACCTGGCCCTTGTTGCTGCCAACTTAGATGGGCAGAAGGGTTACAGGTGGTTGACCTCAAGATAGGCACATTTGATTTGAATAGCGTAGCACTAGGAGACAGAGTTCTGCATGACTGGCAGAAACTCTTAAGAGCTGATGCAAAGAGCTGCCAGAAGAAGGCATTTGCAGTGCACAATAAGTTTGATCAGTCCTACAAAACCCAGAACTATACTACATATTCTTAAGCGCCATCTGCTGGCATTTTATATATAACTAATTATTTACATGTATGTTGACATGCAACAAAACCCACTAGAAGCCAAGAATTCTATTCATTTTCATTTAAGCATAGAGCAGACAGAGAATTCTCCAGTTGGTTACATCATAAACTCCACCTATTTCAGTGGAGTTGTACCATACCAGACCTGGTGTAACAGCATGGAAAATCAGGCCCTTTTCCCAAAGAACCATAATATCCCTCCAAAACCAACAGTTTATTCTTCATCCATAGATTTCCAGTTAGATTTTGTGGGTTTCCGTGTGCACAATGCTTCCTCCTTAATTTCACATGTAAAGTGCTCTGTGGCTAGAATAGAACATGAACTTAGCAACAACATCAAGTGTCCGTGTTTAGGTGGATAATTTATACACCTTTCCGTCAGCAACAGTCAAGTGGCTGCTACATGGATGGGATGCTGTTACTAAGGCCATTCGTTCATTGGAGGCTCTGTCATGCAGCACTCCTGTTGATTCATTGGAGAGCTGCTTCTTTACATTTCAGAGCAATGTGCCAAACCTGGTTACAAAGTCACTCAGCCAGTTTGACGCATTACGGGGGGGAGGAGGGAGAATGGAAGGGGTAGTAGGACTTCAGTAGCTCATGTTCTGTGCTTTACAAGTGATGATTTTTTTGCTGAAGCTGACAGCAAAGGATATGCTAGGGGTGGCTAGTGAAATGATAGCAGGGGGTGAACACAGTAGAACAAATGTGTTTGCTTCATCAGTAAGTAAAGGGCTTCAAAGGACTGTTGCAGAGAGAATCTGTTGTCACGTGCGGGGGCGGGGGGTGTGTGTGTGTCAAACTCCTGGGCCTTTGAAAGCTACAAGGATGGTGGGAGGATATTTTGGACATTTTCTGAATGTTAAAATAACATGTGGTCTTATCTGAGAGTTCAACAGAAACATCATCAAAGCAATCTGTTACAAAGAGGCCAGTAAGCTTAAAAAGACATTGGAGAGGTTATCTTCAACCATTTCAAAACTTACTTTTTTCTCCATTTTTTGTTTGCAACAGCTAGTGATAAATGAAGGTTCAGAATAGTCTATTCTAACTCCTTGGGGGCTTAGTAATGCTTCCTTACCAAAAGAAATGTACATTCACTGGTTTAATATTGTAGGGTTACTCAGAAGCAATGGGTTATGCACTCTGGTTTATTAAGATTGTGTGGCTCATGGATGCTGGGTTACAGCAACTGATTGATTACGGCAAGAAAAAAACATTGAAGGATTTTATTTAATAAAAATAATGTAAAGAATCACTTTGACTTTGAAAACAAAAGGGAAAGAGGTCAAATTTGGAGTTTCTTAACTTCAGTATAACCTTTTCAAATACATTGTTGAGATTTTATGAAAAAGAAACAAACAATGGCTTGCACAGTTTTTTCCACTCTTGCTTTTTTCATCCAATGATGATACGTTTGCAGTAAAAATAGCTGCTGTGTTCCATTCTTACTTTTATCATCACTGTCAGGCATAGATCACTCAGTCCTCCCACACAGCAAACTATTCCAGCTGGGAAGAGTTAAAGAGAGGGCTTCTGTGATGGATTTTAGTCAGTAGAATCAGACTCTCTCATATTGCTCAGAAAAAAAGCCCAAATTGCTACAGCAGAATACTGCAGGGTCAGGCTTTCTCTAAATTGGCACATCTTCAATATACGATGGGCAGTGTGAAGACGGGGTTGTTAGAGGCACAAAGAAGATTGCACTAATAAGGGAAGGAGGAATGTTATGTCTTTTAGAATTATCCCTTTAGAATTATCCCTTCCCTGTAGGGTGACCCAGACAGCAAGTGTGAAAAATTGGGACAGGGGGTAGGGGGGTAATAGGAGCCTATATAAGAAAAAGACCCAAAAATCAGGACTGTCCCTATAAAATCGGGACATCTGGTCACCCTACTTTCCTGGCCAGAACCAGCTCCTGCTGAAGTCTCTGGAAAGTTTCCGATTGTCTCCAGTGGGAGTTGGATCCAGGATCCATATTCTTCACTAGGACTTTGAAGTGACTGAAATAGGAATGAGCCTCAAATAATCCATCCTAATGTTTTAAATGAGACGAAGTGCATCTTGGGACAGTGCTAGTTACAGAGGAAGAACTGGCCATGCCAGAGGCGTCGAATAAATCTTTGCACCCCTTTCCCTTATTCCCAGTCCAGTGTATTAAGGCTTCCAATAACCTAGGAAAAGCCAAGGAGATAGAAAGAGAATGGTTGCTGTTTCATTATGGGGCACAGAAGCCCCTCCACTTACATACACTAGTGGAAGGTGGCATGTCTACCTGTGAACAGATTCCGTTCATCTCTCCTTTAACAAAATCAGGGCCTGCTGGATGTGGTGGTCTAGAATCATCATAGAATCATAGAAGATTAGGGTTGGAAGAAACCTCAGGTGGTAAGCTAGTCCAACTCCCTGCTCAAAGCAGGACCAACCCTAACTAAATCATTCCAGCCAGAGCTTTGTCAAGCCAGGCCTTAAAAACCTCTAAGGATGGAGATTCCACCACCTCCTTAGGTAACCCATTCTAGTGCTTCACCACCATCCTAGTGAAATAGTTTTTCCTAATATCCAACCTAGACCTCCATCAATGCAACTTGAGACCATCGCTCCTTGTTCTGTCACCACTGAGACCAGCCTAGCTCCATCCTCTTTGGAACCCCCCTTCAGATAGTTGAAGGCTCCTATCAAATCCCCCCTCACTCTTCTCTTCTGCAGACTAAATAAGCCCAGTTCCCTCAGTCTCTCCTCATAAGTCATGTGCCCCAGCTCCCTAATTATTTTCATTACCCTCCGCTAGACTCTCTCCAATTTGTCCACATCCTTTCTGTAGTGAGGGGCCCAAAACTGGATGCAATACTCCAGATGTGGCCCCACCAGTGCCAAATAGAGAGGAGTAATCACTTCCCTCGATCTGCTGGCAATGCTCCTACTAATGCAGCCCAATATGCCATTAGCCTTCTTGGCAACAAGGGCACACAGTTGACTCATATACAGCTTCTCGTCTACTGTAATCCCCAGGTCCTTTTATTCAGAACTGCTGCTCAGCCAGTCGGTCCCCAGCCTGTAGCAGTGCATGGGATTTTTCCATCCTAAGTGCAGGACTCTGCACTTGTCCTTGTTTAACCTCATCAGATTTGTTTTGGCCCAATCCTCAAATTTGTCTAGGTCACTCTGGACCCTACCCTTCAGCGTATCTACCGCTCCCCCCAGCTTAGTGTTATCCATGAACTTGCTGACGGTGCAATCCAGCCCATCATCCAGATCATTAATGAAGATGTTGAACAAAACCAGCCCTAGGACTGACCCCTGGGGCACTCCACTTGATACCACCTGCCAACTAGACATGGAGCCATTGATCACTACCCATTGATCCCGACGATCTAGCCAGCTTTCTATCCACCTTATAGTCCATTCATCCAATCCACACTTCTTTAACCTGCTGGCAAGAATACTGTGGGAGACCATATCAAAAGCTTTGCTAAAGTCAAGGTATATCACGTTCACCGCTTTCCCCATATCCACAGAGCCAGTTATCTCATCATAGAAGGCAACCAGGTTGGTCAGGCATGACTTGCCCTTGGTGAATCCATGTTGACTATTCCTGATCACCTTCCTCTCCTTCAAGTGCTTCAAAATGGATTCCTTGAGGACCTGCTCCATGATTTTCCCAGGGACTGACATGAGGCTGACCGATATGTAATTCCCTGGATTCTTGTTCTTCCCTTTTTTAAAGATGGGCATTATATTTGCCTTTTTCCAATCATCTGGGACCTCCCCCGATCACCATGAGTTTTCAAAGATAATGCCCAATGGCTCTACAATCACATCAGCCAATTCCCTCCGCACCCTTGGATGCATTGCATCCGGCCCCATGGACTTGTGCATTTCCAGCTTTTCTAAATAGTCCTTAACCTGTTCTTTCACTACTGAGGGCTGTTTACCTCCTCCCCATACGGTGCAGCAGTTTTGGAATGGACCTTGTCTGTGAAGACCGAGGCAAAAAAAACCCATTGAGTACTTCAACTTTTTCCACGTCATCTGTCACTAGGTTGCCTCCCCTGTTCAGTAAGGGTTCCACACTTTCCCTGACCTTCTTCTTGTTGCTAACATACCTGTAGAAACCCTTCTTGTTACCCTTCACATCCCTTGCTAGCTGCAACTCCAGTTGTGCTTTGGCCTTCCTGATTACACCCCTGCATGCTCGAGCAATATTTTTATACTCCTCCCTAGTCATCTGTCAAAGTTTCCACTTCTTGTAAGCTTCCTTTTTGAGTTTAAGCTCAGTGAAGATTTCTCTGTTAAGCCAAGCTGGTTGTCTGCCGTATTTGCTATTCTTTCTGCACATGGGGATGGTTTGTTCCTGCACCCTCAATAAGGCTTCTTTAAAATACAGCCAGCTCTCCTGGACTCCTTTCCCCCTCGTATTAGCCTCCCATCTCATGCTCTTTCTTGTTCTGAATGTGGTTGTTTTGTATTTTCTGTCCATAAGAACAAAGCTGCCTCCTCATGCCAGAAAATGACATGTGGGCAGCTTTCCAAGGGGACAAATGGAGCAAGTCATTCACTGCAAGCCTCTCATCCACTGCTCCCCTACACTCCTCTTACAGAGGCACGCATCAGTTCAGTGGCTCTGAACCTTCCACTCATCCCTAGCTCTCCTGGCACAGGAGTTTGGGGATAATGTGTGTGGGGGCGGGGAGGGGGAGGAGGGAGCAGAGGCCCTGAATCTTGGTCCTTGCAGCCATGGTAGCCAATGGGAAATCATTGCTAGATGTCCTAAATTTGTTTGAATGAAACTCATGAGACAGCTAAAGCTCTTGGATGCACCCTGCTGGCTGTAGCATATTAACAGAATAACTGCCCTTCGTACTAATACGTGAAGATCCTCTATTACATAGATGCTTGATAAAGGTTGAAGAATGGATAACAACAACAGGCCATATCCTGCATGATGCTGAGAACCACTGACGTCATTGAGTGCTATAGATGTTCAGCCCCTCTCATATTTTGGCTCATTACTGCTGCTTAGCACTCATTACTTCCTGCAGAACAGGTGGTATGTTACAGCACAGTCATGGTGCTGTAACATACCACCTGTTCTGTAAGAAGGAAGGGACAGGTTTCCAGTATGATTCAATGGAGTTTCCCCTTTAGGACAGTGAATTTCCTGGGGAAAGGAGGGAATTTACAGGACTGCATAGAACACTTTACATTTTTAAAGTGCCACACAGACATTAACTAGCTAAGAGCTAATGGGGCAAAGAATGCAGCAGTGCCGCATACCACAAGGATCATAATAAACTCTGAACTGGGGAATCCTTGGGTCGGCTGTCCGTGTGGAAATAGACATGATGTAGTGGCTCCTAGCTGTCGCATTTCACCAAAAATGGTGATACTATAGTGATACTCCCATATGAGATTAACATATGCTGGAATTACAGATGCATAGTCATGTTTTTAAGAATTCTCTCTCTCCTAGCTGCTCCCCGTGCCATCTATATGTGGCTAAGGACCTGACCGCTTTCATTCTGAGCTTCCAGTTTCTATGGTTTTATAATGCAGCCTTTAAAATGTGATTAGGCTTGTTATCATGCTGTTTTACCATCTAAAAGATATAGTACATACATAAAATACACTACCAAAGGCAGGTGACAAGCCTACCACTCCTTCAGTTTGAACACCATGAACCAGGTTCTCAGCTGGTGTTGCTCCATGGCCTTCAGTGTGTGTATGTGCGCACACGTGGGGTAGGGAGGAGTGGGGCACTGTGGCGATTTGCACCAGCTCAGAATCTGGCCCTGTATGTATGAGAGCGGGATCAATCTCTTTGTGAAGTGCATGATTCCCCACCCCAAGCCACCCCAGCTTCCAAAATGCAGGACACCTTTCTGCATTTAACACCACCCAACCATAGAGCTGACATATGCACATTAGAGCATTTCCCCAGGAACGAGCCACCGTGCATTCCATTCCATTATCAGATTCAGGTAACTTTTCCTGGTTGAGAGTGGGTACAGATAACTTTATAAAATCAATTGCGTAAAGTCATTCCTTCTCTATCATCTGAAATGCAGCTGTATTTTACACAAGCAAAGCCTTTTCTAAAGAACTAAAGTGTTTCACAACCCAGGCACTCACCATCAGGGTAAGCACTGGGGCTGTTTTGTGTTCCAGACGGTTACTCACAATTATTTCCTTTGTTCTTGAAGTGACCTATCTGGAGCAGAGAGGAAGGATTGTTCTGTATAAGGGCAGCTATTCTGAACCTAAAACATTTTGGAGCGAGGAAGAGGAATCTCATTAGAGACAAGAAGGAGAGAATTAGGTCACAACTTCAGGATGCCAAGATTTTTCTTTTGCTTTGCTTATAGCTTTTGCAGGGCAGGCTACTGCATTTAAACTATACTGAAAGGAATAATCTGCTCACTGCACTTGGTGCACCACTTTGTTAGTACAAAGGAATACATTTAAATAAGGAAAAATGTAATTTTACACATTTATAGGGGAAGCCAAATAGTTATAAGGACCAACCAATCTACTCAGCTAAATAATTAGCATTTATCACAAAGCAGGGGGAAAAAAACAATCCATCTAAGTCAATTAAAATATTTCTCCAAAAGCAGTTTAAAAGCTCACCCAAAAGAATAAAACAAAGCACATCATGCCCACACATTTATTATGCAAAGGCAGAATTCAGAGGGGAGAACAGGGATGGAATTCTTGACATGTTGCAGGCTCTGGGAAGGTGAATTTTAAAACAGAGAAGCAAAACTCAGCTCCTCCCCTCAGATGGTTCCCGGAGCCAATATCGATCTATTGATTGCTCAGGACAGCAGCCTGGACTCTTTAAAATATTGTGCTATTCAGAGCCAGTAAATGCATCCAAATTAGAAATCGTTACATGGGTTTTCATATCAAATTCATCATGAATGCACTTTAGATGGAGCTCACTGTGTGACTGAGAAGATGGGATTATCATAAAGTGATGATGACAAAATACACGGAGGACAACCAAAATGGGAAGTTATGCCATTTGCAATAAGATCTACGGCTTGATTTTCAGAGCTGCTGAGCCCGCACAGCTTCAGTTGACTTCCACTGGAATTGTGGTTGTTCAGGAGTTCTGGATTCCAGCCCATATTGTGCATTATTATAAGAACCCAGGAACAAGCTTATTCTTCAGCTGTAGTGCTAACACGTGGCTATTATCCAGTCTGTTCCCTTTGCTATTACGCTATGTCCCTTTAAAAATTGCTTAGGATTTTGAGTACTCATCACACAATCTCTGGCATAAATCAGCACTTCCCATATACAGTAAATAACCAAATCCTCTTCTGTGTTTTCAGGGAAGAAAGTGAATACACGGTAATACCACCAGCCCCTTTCTGTTATTTGGAGAGGTAGGAAATATTGCAATCAGATACTTCCAATTTAATTAATTCCCTAGTTAACTTGATTTCACATTTAATTCAATCCAAGCCTCATGAACCAAATCATTTGTATTAAAAATAATGTAACAGCCACCCTTTATTTTAATCAATTTTGACTGCTTTAGGCTGGTTTAATGGATAATCTGATTACAAGATATATAGAAAGTTGACATTTAATTAATAAAAGGGGGGAATTCTGAATAAAATCAAAGAAAAAAGAGCATAGGGAAGGAAGGTGATATTAAAAAGTTGTGTTAGCCAGACACTGTTATTGGCATTATGGGAGCTGCTCTGTGCCCTTGTCACTGTGATATGCAGCCTGTGGTCATATGGATAACAGGTTCAGACACTTATTTTAGTTACAGTGACAGGAAGAATATTGACAGAAATACAGAAAATCTGTAAATCTCACATGATTTCCCCTCAAAATCATCGCAACTAATTAACTGCACTTGCAGGCCAGATCCTCAACTGGTGTAAATTGGCTTAGCTTCACTGAAGCCTGTCTAAGCCAGTTCTGGCCCTATATGTTCTATCATTTTCAAGGTTAGACAGTTCAGTACATAAAGGTAAAAGCTGGCTTTCTGTCTAGTATTTCTCTATATAAGGAAGGCAGGGGTGTGAAGCATAGCTTCTGCCCCTAGGTTTCTGAAGGGGACAGCCATGCCTGCTGAGACATCCAAAACACCTGAGTGAGACTAGATGGGATGTGGACCAGTGGCAATGTCACAGTGGGATGTGGCAAAGCCAAAGGCACAGTGGTTGTCCACAGATTTACTGCACCTGTAATCAGCACCTGCTACAGGACCCTCTGTTACTTTGCACCTGTAATGCAGTTTTTTACAATTCTGCTTAACCAGAGCAAGTACTTTTTTTGATGTGCTTGTCAAGTATCTTCCTTGTTTTATTACAATAGTCACCAACGCTTCCCTCGGCTGATGCGGCAACTCAGTGTCGGACGTAATCAGGTGGTTGAGGGACATCTACATAGAACACATCATTGGACATCGGCAATACTAGGAGGGATGAGCTGGAGTGCTGATGATAAGCGCAGTCAGGAAAGTAACAAATAATTTCCTCATGGATTGTATTATCTAAATAGACAACCAACCTAATTCTCAATTATTGAGGGACAATCTCCACTCACTGATATATTTTGCTTCCCACAACCAAATCCATGTACAACTTTTCATGACTGATGTATCCGAGTATTCGGATTCTAATATCTAAACTGTATTATTAAATCTATTCACCTAAATTTGGGTTATTGCTGATTATGTATCATATGACTTTTAAAAACTAACTTTATATTTGTGGATAATCTAAACACTATACCCAGATGTACAGACACTCTTTTTCCAACCTATGTATTATATAATTTTTTTAACATTACCTTTAATAAAATTTTAATATCTACCAGTACATTTGCATTAGTGTTTTGCTGTAATGTCTTAAGCCCAGCTGTTCAGGAAGTGACCACCAGAGAAAAGACGGTTACTCACCGTTGTAACTGTTGTTCTTCGAGATGTGTTGCTCATATCCATTCCATTAGGTGTGTGCGCGCCGCGTGCACGATCGTCGGAAGATTTTTACCCTAGCAACACCGGCGGGTCGGCTGTGGAGCCCCCTAGAGTGGCGCCTTCATGGCGCTGAATATATACCCCAGCCGACCCGGCGCCCCCTCAGTTCCTTCTTGCCGGCTACTCCGACAGTGGGGACGGGGGGCGGGTTTGGAATGGATATGAGCAACACATCTCGAAGAACAACAGTTACAACGGTGAGTAACCGTCTTTTCTTCTTCGAGTGCTTGCTCATATCCATTCCATTAGGTGACTCCCAAGCCCAACTTAGGTGGTGGGGTCGGAGTGAGACATTGCTGTGTGCAAAACCGCTGACCCGAAGGCAGCATCGTCCCTGGACTGCTGCACTAGTGCATAGTGCTCTGTAAACGTGTGGACTGACGACCAAACCGCAGCTCTACAAATGTCCTGGATCGGAACTTGCGCCAGGAAAGCCGTCGAGGAAGCGTGGGCCCTCGTGGAGTGAGCGGTGAGGTGCGGTGCTGAGACACCTGCCAGGTCATAGCAAGTCCGGATGCAAGACGTAATCCAGGAGGATAGGCGTTGTGATGAGACCGGTGAGCCTTTCATTCGGTCGGCCACTGCAACGAAGAGTTGCGTCGTCTTTCTAAAGTGCCTTGTGCGGTCAATATAGAAGGCCAGGGCCCTGCGTACGTCCAGAGAATGCAAACGTTGATCCTGGCGAGTAGCATGTGGTTTAGGGTGAAAGACCGGGAGAAATATATCCTGGTTGATATGAAATGGAGAAACCACCTTAGGGAGAAAGGCAGGATGTGGGCGGAGCTGCACTTTATCCTTATGAAAAACTGTGTAAGGGGGCTCGGATGTAAGCGCCCTGAGTTCAGAAACGCGCCTTGCTGAGGTGATGGCTACGAGGAAGGCTGTCTTCCAGGATAGGTACAGAAGTGAACAGGTGGCCAGTGGCTCGAATGGAGGACCTGTGAGCTTGGAGAGAACCAGGTTGAGGTCCCACGTCGGAACGGGCTGACGTTGTTGTGGGTACATCCGGTCTAAGCCCTTGAGGAATCTAACGACCATCGGGTTAGAGAATACCGAAGACGCGAGTTCCCCTGGATGAAAGGCCGATATAGCGGCCAGGTGAACTCTAATTGAAGATATCGCCAACCCTTGCTGTTTTAGGGAGAGGAGATATTCCAATATGAGAGGAATAGGCGCCTGTAACGGGGACGTGGCTCGTTGTTCGCACCAACAGGAGAACCGCTTCCACTTGGCCAAGTATGTGGTCCGTATTGAGGGCTTCCTACTGCTCAGCAGAATCTGTTGGACAGAGTGCGAGCACTGCTGCTCTGCCTGGGTGAACCATGGAGCAGCCACGCCGTGAGGTGGAGTGATTGCAGGTCGGGGTGACGCAGGCGGCCGTGGTCCTGAGAGATGAGATCCGGGCATAATGGAAGCGGGATCGGCGTCTGAACCGAGAGCTCCAACAGCGTGGTGCACCAATGTTGTCTCGGCCACGCTGGGGCGATCAGAATCACCTGTGCCTGGTCTCTGCGCAATTTGAGCAGTACCTTGTGGACCAGAGGAAACGGAGGGAAGGCATAAAACAGGTGGTCTTTCCAGGAAAGGAGAAACGCATCCGAGAGGGAGCCCGGAGCTCGACCTTGCAGGGAGCAGAACACGTGGCACTTCCTGTTGTCTCGAGATGCAAACAGGTCTATCTGGGGAAACCCCCACTTCTGGAAAACGGAATGTATGATGTCCGGACGGATAGACCACTCGTGCGTTTGAAAGGACCTGCTGAGTCGGTCCGCCAGAGTGTTCTGGACTCCAGGGAGGAACGATGCCGTGAGATGGATTGAGTGGGCGATGCAGAAGTCCCACAGGCGAATGGCCTCTTGGCATAGAATTGACGAACGTGCTCCTCCTTGCTTGTTGATGTAAAACATGGCAGTGGTGTTGTCGATGAGAACTAACACACAGTGGCCACGTAGGAGATTGAGAAATGCCTGGCACGCCAGGCGCACCGCCATCAGTTCCCGAACATTGATGTGCAGGGCTATCTGGGGTGCAGTCCACAGGCCCTGGGTATGGTGTTCGTTGAGATGGGCGCCCCAACCCAGGGATGAAGCGTCTGTGACCAGGTGCAGAGAGGGTTGTGAGGCGTGAAACGGCATCCCCTCGCAAACCACCTTGTGGTCTAGCCACCATGTGCGGGAGGTCAGGACCGAATTCGGGACCGTGACCACCATGTTCAGGCTGTCCCGATGTGGGCGGTATATTGATGACACCCAGGTCTGGAGTGGGCGAAGCCGAAGTCTGGCATGCCTGGTTACGTACGTGCAGGAAGCTATGTGACCCAGCAGGGTAAGGCACGACCTCACCGTGGTAGTTGGGAAGGCCTTGAGTCCTTGAATGAGGCTCGTGATGGTGCAAAAGCGATTGTCTGGCAGGATGGCTTGTGCACGTCTGGAGTCTAGAACCGTGCCGATGAATTCTATTCTCTGGGTAGGTTCTAGAGTGGATTTGTCCTTGTTGAGTAGGATACCCAACTTGTTGAATGTGTGCACTATTATGTGGACGTGATCTCGAACTTGCTCTTTGGTGCGACCGCATACCAGCCAGTCGTCTAGGTACGGGAACACCTGTATCCCTTGCCGACGAAGGTACGCTGCCACGACAGCCATACATTTCGTGAACACCCTTGGGGCCACGGATAGGCCGAAGGGAAGGACTGCAAATTGGTAGTGCACCTTGCTTACCACGAACCGCAGGAAGCGTCTGTGAGGCGGGTAAATTGCTATGTGAAAGTATGCGTCTTTCATGTCGAGGGCGGCGAACCAGTCTCCAGGATCGAGGGAAGGGATAATGGTCCCCAAAGGAACCATGCGGAACTTCAACTTTACTACGAATTTGTTGAGTCCGCGCAAGTCCAAGATGGGTCGCAGACCTCCTTTGGACTTGGGAATGAGGAAGTAACGGGAATAGAATCCCCTGCCCCTTAACTCCACTGGAACCTCCTCTATGGCCCCCATAGTAAGGAGCGTGGAAACTTCCTGTATAAGAAGTTGCTCGTGAGAAGGGTCCCTGAAGAGGGACGAGGAAGGGGGGGAGGAGGGGGGAATTGAGGAAAACTGGATAGCATATCCCCTGTCCACAGTGCGAAGGACCCAACGGTCCGAAGTTATAAGGGACCAGGCATGGTGGAAATGGGGAAAGCGATCCCGAAAGGATGGGGCTGGATCCTGTGGGATGACTGGGGCGCCGTCCTCGACCGCACCTTCAAAAGTTCTGCCTGGGGCCTGAAGGTGGTCTAGGTGGCCCCTGGTTCTGACCAGGTTGAGGGCCGGTCCACCTTCTTCTACCACCTCGCCCTCGCCTCCGGGTCGAGTCCTGTCTCTGACGAGGCGGGGGGGGGGTAGAAGCGCTGAGGCTGCGGTCTAAATGGCCTGCGCTGAGGGCCCACAACATGCATCCCCAAGGAACGCATGATCGTCCTGGAGTCCTTGAGGCTCTGCAGGCGAGAGTCTGTCTGTTCTGAAAACAACCCTTGTCCTTCAAAGGGCAGATCCTGCAGGGTTTGCTGCAGTTCCTGAGGCAGACCCGAAACCTGGAGCCAGGAGATCCTCCGCATAGCGATACCTGAGGCCAGGGTTCTCGCAGCAGAGTCCGCTATGTCTAAGGAGGCCTGTAAGGAGGTCCGAGCCACCTTCTTACCCTCCTCCACCAGGGCTCCAAACTCCTCCGTGGACTCTTGGGGAACCAACTCCTTGAACTTCCCCATAGAGTTCCAGGAGTTAAAGCTATAGCGGCTCAAGAGCGCCTGTTGATTAGCCGCTCTAAGTTGCAGCCCTCCGGCTGAGTAAACTTTATGGCCGAATAAATCGAGGCGCTTAGCCTCCTTCGATTTGGGCGCTGCGGCCTGCTGACCGTGGCGCTCCCTTGCGTTCACTGATGCCACCACCAGTGAACACGGCTGGGGGTGGGTATACAAGTACCCGTAGTCTTTAGACGGGACAAAGTATTTCCTTTCCACCCCTCTCGCTGTGGGTGGGATAGAGGCAGGAGTCTGCCATATCGTAGATACATTGGCTTGTATCGTGCGGATCAGGGGTAACGCCACCCTCGATGGGGCATCCGCTCCGAGGATATTCACGATGGGGTCGTGCACCTCCACTATCTCCTCCGCCTGCAGGTCCATATTACGGGCCATCCTACGCAGAAGATCTTGGTGAGCCCTAAGATCTATTGGAGGTGGACCTGTGCACGATGTGCCCGCCACTGCCTCATCCGGAGAGGAAGAGGAAGATGCCTCCGGTGGAACAGGATCCAAGGGAGGGTCCTGGTCTCCCTGCTCCTGGGCCGGAGCATCACCTGCGCTTGAGTCCAGGGCGTCAGGTGGTGCGGACACGGAAGCCTCCATGCCCCCTGGCGGAGGCCGAGAGATGGTGGACTCCGGGGCCCTTCTAACAGAGTGACCGGAGCGAGAGGTCGAAGCAACTGGAGCCCCTTGCGCCTGATGGTACGCCCACGGGGTCCAAAACGACCAGTGAGATGGGCCATGAGAATGGTCCTCTGTTATGTTCTGCCAATGGCCCAAGACCTGTTCCTCGGCTTGCCCCTGAGGGGGGTATGCCGATCTCGAGAGGTCCTCCGAGGAGCGAGACCCCGATCTCGATGGCCATGGCGGTGCCGAGAGCGTCGAGACGATTCCCGTGGGCTGCGGTGCCGCACGGTGCCGGTCTGGAGATGATCTATCTCCACGCGGTGCCGGCGACCGGTGCCGGGACCGCGACCGGTGCCGATGACCTCGTCGGTGCCGGGAGTCGGATCTGGACCTCGACGAGGACCTGGAGTATGCCCGGTACCGGGAGCGGCCTCTCGACGTCGAGCGGCGACCGTAGCGGTGCCGAGAACTACGTCTCGACGTTGATCGGTGCCGACGATCATAGCGGTGCCGAGACGTAGAGCGGTGCCGCGAAGAAGATCTTGGCCGCGAGTACGACCGGTGCCGAGGTGATATTCGGTGCCGGGACTGCGAGCGGCGTGGGGACCTGCTTCGGGACCTGGATCGGTGCCGAGGTTCCAGCCCTTGCGATGGAGGGCGCATCAAGGCAGGTTTCCCCCTCGACTGGACCGGGCGAGGCAACGGTGCCGTCGGTGCCGGTGGTTGAGGCGGTGCCGGCTCCGTGAGAGCTATTAAGTCTCTCGCCGCCGCGAAGGTCTCTGGCGTCGACGGGAGGCACTGTATCACCGCCGGCCTCGGTGGAGACGCCGTCTGCACCGGACTCAACGGCCTCGGCGCCGGAGTCGACGGTGCTGGAGGCACCTGTTTCCGGTGCTCCACCGGCGTACGCGGCTCTACCCCCGGCACTGGGGGAGCCAGCGTCTTCGGCACGGAGGTCCCCGTCTTATGGGCTTTCTTATGCCCTGGGGATAATGACCGGCGCCGAGGCACTTGCTGTGCTTGCGGTGCCGACGAGGTCCGGTGCCGGGAAGGCTCATCTGACGCCACTCGCGTGGTCGTCATGGCCGGTGCCGCCGGGGCACTGCGCACCGAGGCGCTAGGTGCCGGGGCCTGACTTGTAGATGGAGCGTCCGGACTAAGTGCCGCCTCCATCAGGAGTTGCCGGAGCCGAAAGTCCCGCTCCTTCTTGGTCCTTGGTTTGAAGGCCTTACAGATCTTGCACTTATCTGTTTGATGGGACTCTCCCAGGCACTTCAGACAGGAGTCGTGCGGGTCGCTCGTGGGCATAGGCTTAGCGCAGGAGGCGCACAGCTTGAAGCCGGGAGCGTTGGGCATGAGCCCGGCCCCGCGGCCGGGGGAGAAAGGGGGAGACGACCCCCTTAATCCCCTGAACTATTATAACAACTAGACAACTTTTAAACTATTGAACTATTTAACTATAAACACTAGGCTATAACTATAACTATAACTGCGAATAACGAACTAAGCTAGGGAGAGTGGAGAACAGCTAAGCAGCGCTCCACAGTTCCAACGACCGTCAGGGGCGGTAAGAAGGAACTGAGGGGGCGCCGGGTCGGCTGGGGTATATATTCAGCGCCATGAAGGCGCCACTCTAGGGGGCTCCACAGCCGACCCGCCGGTGTTGCTAGGGTAAAAATCTTCCGACGATCGTGCACGCGGCGCGCACACACCTAATGGAATGGATATGAGCAAGCACTCGAAGAAGAAGAATACAGTTTGTGATTTTTCAAATTCCCATTGTAATCAGCTCCCAGACACTTGAGTGGTCAAGACGAAGGGAGTCCTGTAGTCTGTTGCTCAGTAGAGGGTGCTCTTTCTAGAGTGTCAATACTGTACCCAAGCCCCAACTTGGTGTGGGAGGCTGCACTGGGCTGTTGGAGATATTGCTGCTTTGTTAAGCCATAATGCAGAAGTCCTGACCATTTGAGGTTTCACAATGATAGGTAGCTAGCACTAGTGTTCAGCCAAATTTCCATAACTGAGTGATTTCTTTCTGCCTAAATTCCCATTGCTTTAACTGGATACTAATTCATCTACAGTTTCTCTCCTTCAGCTACTTTGTAGTATGACTGCTATGGTTATAATAGCTGCAATGTTCTACCCCATGGAGGCTGCATTCCAGTGAGGGGGAAGTGACATGAACCTTAAATGGTTATAATCTGTGATCCTGTAAAGTGCTTTGAAGCTTGCAATAGATGCTGAATAACTCAATCAGCATAATAATGTATCAAAAGGTTTGAGGCTCAGTATGTTCCTCTACACCATAGGCGAACATGTGTTCCTCTACACCATAGGCGAACATATGTTCGTTTTCATAGAGGTTCCTAGGGAATTAGTGGCATGGATCCGTTCATGTTGACAGATTAGTTGAGCACCTGAAACCTGTTCTCCAAGGCCTCCTGATAAGAGTCTGTTCAGTAATGCTGAAGCATGCGAGCTGTCACAAGAGAGAGGTATTCTGTCCTAACTTCAAAGCCCGTGCTGATTCCTGCAAAACAGAACACACAGGGCTGTGATCTCAGACAGAAGGGAACAGTGAAACAGGAAAATGCTGGCAGAGGACAGGTACGTTTCCCTAATCTCTGTTTTAGGGTCTGGTCCCATTGAAATCTGTAGCAAAAGTCCCAATGATTTAACTGATGCAGAATTGAACTATTAAAATGCCCTCAGGGATTTCGTCTGCCTTTTGGAAGCTGCATAATGATACCGTTTTCCTGCTCAAGCAACTATTAGTAGAAGATACTTGTAAAATGGGGTTCTTCTTCGAGTGCTTGCTCATATCCATTCCATTAGGTGTGTGCGCGCCGCGTGCACGATCGTCGGAAGATTTTTACCCTAGCAACACCGGCGGGTCGGCTGTGGAGCCCCCTAGAGTGGCGCCTTCATGGCGCTGAATATATACCCCAGCCGACCCGGCGCCCCCTCAGTTCCTTCTTACCGCCCCTGACGGTCGTTGGAACTGTGGAGCGCTGCTTAGCTGTTCTCCACTCTCCCTAGCTTATATTGTTGTATCATAGTTATAGTTATAGTTATAGTTCTAGTGTTTGTAGTAAATTAGTTAAGTAGTTTTAAAGTTGTTCTAAGTAGTCCAGGGGATTAAGGGGGTCGTCTCCCCCCTTTCTCCCCCGGCCGCGGGGCCGGGCTCATGCCCAACGCTCCCGGCTTCAAGCTGTGCGCCTCCTGCGCTAAGCCTATGCCCACGAGCGACCCGCACGACTCCTGTCTGAAGTGCCTGGGAGAGTCCCACCAAACAGATAAGTGCAAGATCTGTAAGGCCTTCCGACCAAGGACCAAGAAGGAGCGGGACTTTCGGCTCAGGCAACTCCTGATGGAGGCGGCACTTAGCCCGGACACTCCTTCCACGGGCAAGGCCCCGGCGCCTAGCACCTCGGTGCGCAGTGCCCCGGCGGCACCGGCTATGACGACCACGCGAGTGGCGTCAGACAAGCCTCCCCGGCACCGGACCTCGTCGGCACCGCAAGCACAGCAAGTGCCTCGGCGCCGGTCATTATCCCCGGGGCATAAAAAAGCCCATAAGACGGGGACATCCGTGCCGAAGACGCCGGCTCCCCCAGTGCCGGGGGTAGAGCCGCGTCCGCCGGTGGAGCAACGAAAACAGGTGCCTCCAGCACCGTCGACTCCGGCGCCGAGGCCGTTGAGTCCGGTGCAAATAGCGTCTCCTCCCAGGCCGGCGGTGATACAGTGTCTCCCGTCGACTCCAGAGACCTTCGCGGCGGCGAGAGACTTAATAGCTCTCACGGAGCCGGCACCGCCTCAACCACCGGCACCGACTGCACCGTTGACGCGCACGGTCCAGTCGAGGGGGAAACCTGCCTTGATGCGCCCGCCATCACAAGGGCTGGAACCTCGGCACCGATCCAGGTCCCGAAGCAGGTCCCCACGCCGCTCGCAGTCCCGGCACCGAACATCGTCTCGGCACCGGTCGTACTCGCGGCCAAGATCTTCTTCGCGGCACCGCTCTTCGTCTCGGCACCGATATGATCGTCGGCACCGATCAACGTCGAGACGTAGCTCTCGGCACCGCTACGGTCGACGCTCGACGTCGAGGGGTCGCTCCCGGCACCGGGCATACTCCAGGTCCTCGTCGAGGTCCAGATCCGACTCCCGGCACCGACGAGGTCATCGGCACCGGTCGCGGTCCCGGCACCGATCGCCGGCACCGCGCAGAGATAGATCATCTCCGGACCGGCACCGTGCGGCACCGCAGCCCACGGGGATCGTTTCATCTCTCTCGGCACCGCCATGGCCGTCAAGATCGGTGTCTCGCTCCTCGGAGGACCTGTCGAGATCGGCATACCCCCCTCAAGGGCAAGCCGAGGAATGAAACTTGGGCCATTGGCAGGAGATGGCAGAGGACCACTCTCATGGTCCATCTCACTGGTCGTTTTGGACCCCGTGGGCGTACCACCAGGAGCAAGGGGCTCCAATACCATCGACCTCTCGCTCGGGTCACTCGGTCAGAAGGGCCCCAGAATCCACCATCTCTCGGCCTCCGCCAGGAGGCATGGAGGCTTCCGTGTCCACGCCACCCGACACCATGGACCCAAGTGCAGGTGATGCTCCGGCCCAAGAGCAGGGAGATCATGACCCCCCCTTGGATCCGGTACCACCGGAGGCATCCTCTTCCTCCTCTCCGGATGAGGCAGTGGCGGGCACTTCATGTACGGGTCCCCCTCCGATAGATCTTCGGGCTCACCAGGATCTCCTGCGTAGGATGGCCCGTAATATGGACCTGCAGGCGGAGGAGATAGTGGAGGTGCACGACCCGATCGTGAATATCCTTGGAGCGGATGCCCCATCGAGGGTGGCGTTACCCCTGATCCGCACGATCCAAACGAATGCGGATACGATATGGCAAACTCCTGCCTCTATTCCACCCACAGCGAGAGGGGTGGAAAGGAAATACTTTGTCCCGTCTAAGGACTATGGGTACTTGTATACCCACCCCCAGCCGTGTTCACTGGTGGTAGAATCAGTGAATGCACGAGAGCGCCACGGCCAGCAGGCTGCAGCGCCTAAATCAAAAGAGGCTAAGCGGCTCGATCTGTTTGGCCGTAAGGTTTACTCAGCCGGAGGGCTACAACTTAGAGCGGCGAACCAACAGGCGCTACTGAGCCGCTACAATTTCAACTCCTGGAACTCTATGGGGAAGTTTAAGGAGTTGATTCCCCAAGAGTCCAGGGAAGAGTTTGGAGCCATGGTAGAGGAGGGCAAGAAGGTGGCTCGGACCTCCTTGCAGGCCTCCTTGGACATTGCAGACTCAGCTGCGAGAACCCTGGCTTCGGGTATCGCTATGCGCAGGATCTCCTGGCTTCAGGTTTCGGGTTTGCCTCCGGAACTGCAGCAAACCCTACAAGATCTGCCCTTTGAGGGTCATGGATTGTTCTCGGATAAGACGGACTCTCGCCTGCAGAGCCTCAAGGACTCGAGAACAATCATGCACTCCCTGGGGATGCATGTTGTGGGCCCTCAGCGCAGGCCATTTAGGCCGCAGCCTCAGCGCTTCTACCCCCCCCGCCTCGTCAGAGACAGGACTCGGCCCGGAGGCGAGGGCGAGGTGGTAGAAGAAGGTGGACCGGCCCTCAACCTGGTCAGAACCAGGGGCCACCTAGACCACCTTCAGGCCCCAGGCAGAACTTTTGAAGGTGCGGTCGAGGACGGCGCCCCAGTCATCTCCCAGGATCCAGCCCCCTCCTTTCGGGATCGCCTCTCCCACTTCCACCGTGCTTGGTCCCTTATAACTTCGGACCGTTGGGTCCTTCGCACGGTGGACAGGGGATACGCTATCCAGTTCTCTTCTATTCCCCCCTCTTCCCCCCCTTCCCCGTCCCTCTTCAGGGACCCTTCTCACGAGCAACTTCTTATACAGGAAGTTTCTACGCTCCTCGCTATGGGGGCCATAGAGGAGGTTCCAGTGGAATTAAGGGGCAGGGGATTTTATTCCCGCTACTTCCTCATTCCCAAGTCCAAAGGAGGTCTGCGACCCATCTTGGACTTGCGCGGACTCAACAAATTCGTAGTAAAGTTGAAGTTCCGCATGGTCTCTTTGGGAGCCATTATCCCTTCCCTCGATCCTGGAGACTGGTTCGCCGCCCTCGACATGAAAGACGCATACTTTCACATTGCTATTTACCCGCCTCACAGACGTTTCCTGCGATTCGTGGTAAACAGGGTGCATTACCAATTTGCAGTCCTTCCCTTCGGCCTATCCTCAGCCCCACGGGTGTTCACAAAATGTATGGCTGTCGTGGCAGCGTACCTTCGTCGGCAAGGGATACAGGTGTTCCCGTACCTAGACGACTGGCTGGTACGCGGTCGCACCAAAGAACAAGTTCGCGATCACGTCCACATAATAGTGCGCACATTCAACAAGTTGGGTATCCTACTCAACAAGGACAAATCCACTCTAGAACCTACCCAGAGAATAGAATTCATCGGTGCGGTTCTAGACTCCAGACGCGCACAAGCCATCCTGCCAGACAATCGCTTTTGCACCATCGCGAGCCTCATCCAAGGACTCAAAGCCTTCCCAACTACCACGGTGAGGTCGTGCCTTACTCTGCTGGGTCACATGGCTTCCTGCACGTACATAACCAGGCATGCCAGACTTCGGCTTCGCCCACTCCAGACCTGGGTGTCATCAATATACTGCCCACATCGGGACAGCCTGAATATGGTGGTCACAATCCCGAACTCGGTCCTGACCTCCCTCACATGGTGGCTAGATCACAGTGTGGTTTGCGAAGGGATGCCGTTTCACGCCCCACAACCCTCTCTGCACCTGGTCACGGACGCTTCTTCTCTGGGTTGGGGCGCCCATCTCAACGAGCACCATACCCAGGGCCTGTGGACTGCATCCCAGCTAGCCCTGCACATCAATGTTCGGGAACTGATGGCGGTGCGCCTGGCGTGCCAGGCATTTCTCAACCTCCTACGTGGTCGCTGCGTGTTAGTTCTCATCGACAACACCACGGCCATGTTTTACATAAACAAGCAGGGAGGAGCACGTTCGTCAATCCTATGCCAGGAGGCCATTCGCCTGTGGGACTTCTGCATCGCCCACTCAATCCTTCTCACGGCATCGTTCCTCCCTGGAGTCCAGAACACTCTGGCGGACCGACTCAGCAGGTCCTTTCAAACACACGAGTGGTCTATCCGTCCGGACATCATACATTCCGTTTTCCAGAAGTGGGGGTTTCCCCAGATAGACCTGTTTGCATCTCGAGACAACAGGAAGTGTCACGTGTTCTGCTCCCTGCAAGGTCGAGCCCCGGGCTCCCTCTCGGACGCGTTTCTCCTTCCCTGGAAGGACCACCTGTTTTATGCCTTCCCTCCGTTTCCTCTCGTCCACAAGGTACTGCTCAAGTTGCGCAGAGACCAGGCACAGGTGATTCTGATCGCCCCAGCGTGGCCGAGACAACATTGGTACACCACGCTGTTGGAACTCTCGGTTCGGACACCGATCCCGCTTCCATTATGCCCGGATCTCATTTCTCAGGACCACGGTCGCCTGCGTCACCCCGACCTGCAATCACTCCACCTCACGGCGTGGCTGCTCCATGGTTCACCCAGGCAGAGCAACAGTGCTCACACTCTGTCCAACAGATTCTGCTGAGCAGTAGGAAGCCCTCAACACGGACCACATACTTGGCCAAGTGGAAGCGATTCTCCTGTTGGTGCGAACAACGAGCCACGTCCCCGTTGCACGCACCTATCCCTCTCATTTTGGAATATCTCCTCTCCCTAAAACAGCAAGGGTTGGCGATATCTTCAATTAGAGTTCACCTGGCCGCTATATCGGCCTTTCATCCAGGGGAACTCGCGTCCTCGGTATTCTCTAACCCGATGGTCGTTAGATTCCTCAAGGGCTTAGACCGGATGTACCCACAACAACGTCAACCCGTTCCGACGTGGGACCTCAACCTGGTTCTTTCCAAGCTCACAGGTCATCCATTCGAGCCACTGGCCACCTGTTCACTTTTGTACCTATCCTGGAAGACAGCCTTCCTCGTAGCCATCACCTCAGCAAGGCGCGTTTCTGAACTCAGGGCGCTTACATCCGAGCCCCCTTACACAGTTTTCCACAAGGATAAAGTGCAGCTTCGTCCACATCCTGCCTTTCTCCCTAAGGTGGTTTCTCCATTTCATATCAACCAGGATATATTTCTCCCGGTCTTTCACCCTAAACCACATGCTACTCGCCAGGATCAACGTTTGCATTCTCTGGACGTACGCAGGGCCCTGGCCTTCTACATTGACCGCACAAGGCCCTTTAGAAAGACGACGCAACTCTTCGTTGCAGTGGCCGACCGAATGAAAGGCTCACCGGTCTCCTCACAACGCCTATCCTCCTGGATTACGTCTTGCATCCGGACTTGCTATGACCTGGCAGGTGTCTCAGCACCGCACCTCACCGCTCACTCCACGAGGGCCCACGCTTCCTCGACGGCTTTCCTGGCGCAAGTTCCGATCCAGGACATTTGTAGAGCTGCGGTTTGGTCGTCAGTCCACACGTTTACAGAGCACTATGCACTAGTGCAGCAGTCCAGGGACGATGCTGCCTTCGGATCAGCGGTTTTGCACACAGCAATGTCTCACTCCGACCCCACCACCTAAGTTGGGCTTGGGAGTCACCTAATGGAATGGATATGAGCAAGCACTCGAAGAAGAAAAGACGGTTACTCACCGTTGTAACTGTTGTTCTTCGAGATGTGTTGCTCATATCCATTCCAAACCCGCCCCCCGTCCCCACTGTCGGAGTAGCCGGCAAGAAGGAACTGAGGGGGTGCCGGGTCGGCTGGGGTATATATTCAGCGCCATGAAGGCGCCACTCTAGGGGGCTCCACAGCCGACCCGCCGGTGTTGCTAGGGTAAAAATCTTCCGACGATCGTGCACGCGGCGCGCACACACCTAATGGAATGGATATGAGCAACACATCTCGAAGAACAACAGTTACAACGGTGAGTAACCGTCTTTTACAATGTTATAGGTAGTTTTGCTATGTCCATAACTGGTTGAGTATCAAAGGTGGCCTTGTGTGGATTAGTGTTTGTGTAGTTATGGGAAATATTATAGGAGGCAGTCTGGCTTAGTTGATAGAGCACTGGATTGGGACTTAGACCACTGGCCTTCTAGGTGACCATGGACAAGTCACATCCCTTCCTTGTGCTTCAGTTTCCCCATTTGTAAAATGGGAATAATGATACTGTCCTTCCTTTATAAAGCACTTTGAGATATATGGATGGAAAGTGCGGTGTAAGAACCATATAATAATTACTATAATCAACAGCAATTTGTCTGAGACTGGGAAAGGCACACATATTATAGATTCTGACCCAGCGTGAGTGAAATAAAAAACATTGAAACTCTAGGAAACAATGATTCATAATGAGTACATATTCCTTGGAGAGGAAAGACATTAATAGTGCCTAGGGATCAGTGTTGCTTAAGGTGTTTATTGATGATATGCAGGAAGAAGTGAATGGTCTGCTGGTGAAATCTGTCAATGACTAGTTTAAAGTAAGGAGGGGGTTATGAGACCTCCAAATGGACCGAAGCAATCTGGAATGTCAGGCAGCAAAATGGCTGGTGAGATTTAACTTGGTTAAACAGGCTAATTCACATACTCTAAACTTTTCTTTAATGCTCTGAGCTTACAGAACCTTCAGAAGTAAAAGATCTAGGTGTCTTCGTAAGCATCTTGCCATGGAGATTCTGCCCAGCGTCAGGCAAATTGGATGCTTGGATTCCATAATAAAGAGAGAAGAAAAATATTACAATATTTGTATTGAATGATAGTATATCCTTTCCTACATCCTCAGTTCAGTTTTGGTCATCTCATCTGAGAAGAAACTGTACATACTGAAAAGACCAGATAAAGGCAATGAAGACAGTGGGATGGTATGGCAGAATTTATGGGTGAAGAGAGATTGGGGCATTCAGAGCAGTAAATTCAAAGGGAAATGCTTCATGCAACACAGAGGCAATCTATTGGATTCACTGCTGCAGAAGGTCAGAGACAAACTGTGGGGCTGAATTTTAAAAAGCAGTGAATAATTTTATAACTTATAAGTTATCAAGCATTTACAGTTATTGCCATTAAAAAATAGTGTCTGTGAAGAGGTACCACACCACAGCCTCTGAGCCATAATGTAGTCTCTCTTGTACAGTCCCACGTTAGTATGTGTTAATTGTTGGCTCTTTGGTAGTGAACACTGTACAGCTACTGATACACATACTAGAGCGGGGTAGGCAACCTATGGCACGCGTGCCGAAGGCGGCACACGAGCTGACTTTCAATGGCACTCATGTGTCCTTGCCGGCTCTGCCTGGGTCCTGGCCACCGGTCCAGGGGGCTCTGCATTTTAATTTAATTTTAAATGAAGCTTCTTAAACATTTTAAAATCCTTATTTACTTTACATACAACAATAGTTTAGTTATATATTATAGACTTATAGAAAGAGACCTTTTAAAAACGTTAAAATGTATCACTGGCACGCAAAACCTTAAATTAGAGTGAATAAATGAAGACTCGGCACACCACTTCTGAAAGGTTGCCAACCTCTGCACTAGAGCATTGATATGGGAGAAAATAAATCTCAGGCTTTCAGGAATAAATTGGTGAATGTTTGGAAAGAGACTTGCTCACTCTAGATACCCAGTCAGCTGTGCAATTTTTGTGTAGATTATGGAGTATTCCCTTTCCTCTGATGAATCTGATATTGGCCACTGATGGAGGCAGGATATTGGCATAAGTAGACAGCAATCTGATCCTTCATGTAAGGGGTCAGGATCATTTTATGGCCTTTATTTCAGTTCCAGACCTTGTGCTTTCATTAGTCAAAATCTATATCCTGTTCCCACCCTTGAAAGGCAGAACTCTACTCATTGTCCGTCAACTCAATTGTATAGGAATTTGGTTTATTAAGGTTAATCTTCTTATGCTGTGTGCAGAAATGACTCTGTAGAATCAGTGTAATGTGGTCCTGGGCCAGTACAATTCACCACTAACCACAGATTTGATATTAGAACTGTTACAGACTGAAACTGTTTTTTTTAAATGGCTTTCACCACTTCATCCACCACAGAGAATCAGATTTATTTTAGATTAGCTGCTTTTATCATCTTGTCCTCTAGATGGCAGAATGACACTACACTTGGTAGAAAAGTTTTTTTTTTTTTTTTAATTACTGGTCATTGAATTATATTAAACCTTCTGACCCCTGCTCAAAGAAACCCAAACCAAAATACCTTGGATCACTCTGACACAATAAAACCATGAGGATGAGACATATTTAGCTCTTGTGATGCCAGGTTAACACTTCTCCTTAACTTCTGCTTCTCCTTTAGCTCTTTCTCCTCACAATAAAGCTTGCTCTAGTCTCTTCTATCTTAAAAAAAATCCATCCTTGACCCTGACATGCCTCTCCAGGTACTGCCCCATCTCCTTTCTCTCTCTAAGCTCATTTTATGTGCAGTCTACAATCACTGTTTGGAGTTCCTTTGCTCCAATTCCACCCTAGACCACCTCCAATCCATCATCCATTCTTTGCACTCCACTGAAACTGCTCTTGCCAAAGTCTCTAGTGACCTCTCCTCACTGAAGCTCAGAACAGTACTCCACCCTCCTCCGCCTTGACCTGTCAGCTACCCTTTGACACCATCAGCCATGCTCTTCTTGAAATACGGTACTCCCTTGGCTTCCATGACTCTGTGTTCTCTTGGTTCTCCCATCGCTCTAATCCAATGGTGCCCAAACTTTTCCTCTCGTGCCTCCCCTTTACCAGTAATAGAATGTGTCTGGGCCCCTCAGGCTGGGAGCGGGGCTGCGGCCGGGAGCTGAGTCGGGGGCTGCAGCTGGGGCCGGAGTGGACCTGAGGGAAGAACGGGCCTGGGTGGCACTCCCTTTCCACCCCCCATGGGGGCTGGCCTGGGCCCCGCTGCGCCACCTCCCCACCGGACGTTCTTCCACACCCCACAGTTTGGGGACCACTGCTCTAATAACTCCTTCAGAGGATCCTCCTCCTCCATCCTCCAACTTCCTGTGAGGATTCCTCAGGACTCTGTCTTTGGTTCCCTTCTCTTCTCCCACTACACACTACCTCAGGGTAATCTCATCTGAAAACAAATTCAACTGCCATCTATGCTGATAACCCACAGGTCTACATCTTTACTCCAGACCTATCTCCTTCTATCTGAACTAATATCTTCTCCTGTCTTTCTGACATCTCTTGAATGTCTAGCTGTCAGCTCAAGCTCAACATAGCAAAAACAGAGCTCCTAATCTCCCCCCTCCCCTGACATGCCCCAACCTTCCCCCCCAAGCTACCTTCTTTCTCAAGCATTGTGGACAACACTACCATCCTGCCAGTCACTCATGCCCAGAGCCTCGGCATCACAGTTGACTCAGACCTCTATTTAGGTTCTCATATACAGGCTACGTCTAAACCTTGCTGATTCTTTCTGGATAACACCTCCAAGATATGGCTCTGTTATCCATGCACATAGCTAAAACTCTTATCTGAGTTCTCATCATCATCCTTCTCTCTGGCCTTTGAAAATCCTATCGAACCTGCTCAGAGCCATTCAGAATGCTGCAGCTAAAATCATTTTCTATGCCCGTCACTTTGACCATGTTACTTCTTGCTTTGCATCCCTTCCCTGGTTTCTCCTCCTTTATTCCATCAGAGATAAGCTGCCTCTATTCATTTGCCAGGCCCTTTGTGGTCAATCCCCACCCTACCTATCAGCTCTTATTACTATCAAGCTGTGGGCACTCACCTCCAATCAGCCCATGAAGCCAGCCTCCATCACTCACTCGAATTTTCAAACAAGCACCTTCATGTTTTCTCCCGTGTTGCCCATCTCTCTTGGGAGGGGTTCTCCATAAACATCTGCAAAGCTGCCTTATTATCCACCTTCAAATCCCTCCTTTGCTGTGATGCCTAGAAAAAACATGACAATGTTTAAGCTGGTGATGTGTAGGAAAAGACGGTTACTCACCGTTGTAACTATTGTTCTTCGAGATGTGTTGCTCATATCCATTCCAATTAGGTGTGCGCGCGCCGCATGCACGATCGTCGGAGAATTTTCTACCCTAGCAACACCGGCGGGTCGGCTGTGGAGCCCCCTAGAGTGGCGCCTTCATGGCGCTGGATATATACCCCAGCCGACCCGGCACCCCCTCAGTTCCTTCTTGCCGGCTACTCCGACAGTGGGGAAGGGGGGCGGGTTTGGAATGGATATGAGCAACACATCTCGAAGAACAACAGTTACAACGGTGAGTAACCGTCTTTTCTTCTTCGAGTGCTTGCTCATATCGATTCCAATTAGGTGACTCCCAAGCCTTACCTAGGTGGTGGGGTCGGAGTGAGACATTGCTGTGTGCAAAACCGCTGATCCGAATGCAGCATCATCCCTGGACTGCTGCACTAGTGCGTAGTGAGCTGTAAATGTGTGGACTGATGACCAAACTGCAGCTCTACAAATGTCCTGGATCGGAACTTGAGCCAGGAAAGCAGTCGAGGAAGCTTGGGCCCTCGTGGAGTGAGCAGTGAGGTGCGGTGTTGAGACACCTGTCAGGTCATAGCAAGTCCGGATGCAAGACGTGATCCAGGAGGATAGGCATTGTGAGGAGACCGGTGAGCCTTTCATTCGGTGGGCCACTGCAACAAAGAGTTGCGTCGTCTTTCTAAAGTGCCTTGTGCGGTCAATATAGAAAGCCAGGGCCCTGCGTACGTCCAAAGAATGCAAACGCTGGTCATGGCGAGTAGCATGTGGTTTAGGATGGAAGACTGGGAGAAATATATCCTGATTCATGTGAAATGGAGAGACCACCTTAGGAAGAAAGGCAGGATGTGGACGAAGCTGCACCTTATCCTTATGGAAAACTGTGTAAGGGGGCTCGGATGTAAGTGCCCTGAGTTCAGAAACGCGCCTTGCTGAGGTGATGGCTACGAGGAAGGCTACGAGACCAGTGTTGTCTCGGCCACGCTGGAGCGACCAGAATTACTTGTGCCTGGTCTCTGCGTAATTTGAGCAGCACCTTGTGGACCAGAGGAAATGGGGGAAAGGCATAAAACAGGTGGTCTTTCCAGGGGAGGAGAAACGCATCCGAGAGAGAGCCCGGAGCTCGCCCTTGTAGGGAGCAGAACACGTGGCACTTCCTGTTGGCTCGAGATGCAAACAGGTCTACCTGGGGAAACCCCCACCTCTGGAAAACGGAATAGATGATGTCTGGACGGATAGACCACTCGTGCGTCTGAAAGGACCTGCTGAGTCGGTCCGCTAAAGTGTTCTGGACTCCAGGGAGGAACGATGCCGTGAGATGGATTGAGTGGGCGATGCAGAAGTCCCATAGGCGAATCGCCTCTTGGCATAGAGTCGACGAACGTGCTCCTCCTTGCCTGTTGATGTAAAACATGGCCGTGGTGTTGTCGATGAGAACTAACACACAGCGGCCACGTAGGAGATTGAGAAATGCTTGGCACGCCAAACGCACCGCCATCAGCTCCCGAACATTGATGTACAGGGATAGCTGGGGTGCAGTCCACAGGCCCTGGGTATGGTGTTCGTTGAGATGGGCACCCCAACCCAGAGATGATGCATCTGTGACTAGGTGTAGAGAGGGTTGTGGGGCGTGAAACGGCATCCCCTCGCAGACCACACTGTGATCTAGCCACCAGGTGAGGGAGGTCAGGACCGAGCTCGGGACCGTGATCACCATGTTCAGGCTGTCCCAATATGGGTGGTATACCGATGACACCCAGGTCTGGAGTGGGCGAAGCCGAAGTCTGGCATGCCTGGTTACGTACGTGCAAGAAGCCATGTGACCCAGCAGGGTAAGGCACGACCTCACCGTGGTAGTTGGGAAGGCCCTGAGCCCTTGAATGAGGCTCGTGATGGTATGAAAGCGATTGTCTGGTAGGATAGCTTGTGCACGTCCGGAGTCTAGGACTGCGCCGATAAATTCTATTCTCTGGGTAGGCTCTAGAGTGGATTTCTCCTTGTTGAGTAGGATGCCCAACTCGTTGAATGTGTGCACTATTATGTGGACGTGAGCTCGAACTTGCTCTTTGGTGCGACCGCGTACCAGCCAGTCGTCTAGGTACGGGAACACCTGTATCCCTTGCCGACGAAGGTATGCTGCCACGACAGCCATACATTTCGTGAACACTCTTGGGGCCGAGGATAGGCCGAAGGGAAGGACTGCAAATTGATAGTGCACCTTGCTTACCACGAATCGCAGGAAGCGCCTGTGAGGCGGGTAAATTGCAATATGAAAGTATGCGTCTTTCATGTCGAGGGCGGCGAACCAGTCTCCAGGATCGAGGGAAGGGATAATGGCCCCCAAAGAGACCATGCGGAACTTCAACTTTACTACGAATTTGTTGAGTCCGCGCAAGTCTAAGATGGGTCGCAGACCCCCTTTGGACTTGGGGATGAGGAAGTAGCGGGAATAAAATCCCCTGCCCCTTAACTCTGATGGAACCTCCTCTATGGCCCCCATAGATAGGAGCGTAGAAACCTCCTGTATAAGAAGTTGCTCGTGAGAAGGGTCCCTGAAGAGGGACGGGTGGGAGGGGGGGGAATGAAGAAAACTGGAGAGCGTATCCCCTCTCCACCGTGCGAAGGACCCAACGGTCCGAGGTTATAAGGGACCAAGCACGGTGGAAATGGGAGAGGCGATCCCGAAAGGAGGGGGCTGGATCCTGGGGGATGACTGGGGTGCCGTCCTCGACCGCACCTTCAAAAGTTCTGCCTGGGGCCTCAAGGTGGCCTTGGTGGCCCCTGGTTCTGACCGGGTTGAGGGCCGGTCCACCTTCTCCTACCACCTCGCCCCCGCCTTCTGGCAGAGTCCTGTCTCTGACGAGGTGAGGGGGGGGTAGAAACGCTGAGGCTGGGGCCTAAATGGCCTACGCTGGGGACCCACAACATGCATCCCCAGGGAGCGCATGATTGTTCTGGAGTCCTTGAGGCTCTGCAGACGAGAGTCCATCTTATCTGAGAACAATCCGTGTCCCTCAAAGGGCAAATCCTGCAGGGTTTGCTGCAGTTCCGGAGGCAAACCCGAAACCTGGAGCCAGGAGATCCTCCGCATAGCGATACCTGAAGCCAGGGTTCTCGCAGCCGAGTCTGCTATGTCCAAGGAGGCCTGTAAGGAGGTCCGAGCCACCTTCTTACCCTCCTCCACCAAGGCCCCGAACTCTTCCCTGGAGTCTTGGGGAACCAATTCCTTGAACTTCCCCATAGAGTTCCAGGAATTAAAGTTATAGCGGCTCAGGAGCGCCTGCTGGTTAGCCGCTCTGAGTTGTAACCCTTACGGCTGAGTAAACCTTACGGCCAAACAAATCGAGGCGCTTAGCTTCCTTCGATTTGGGCGCTGTGGCCTGTTGACCGTGGCGCTCCCTTGCATTCACCGATGACACCACCAGTGAACACGGCTGGGGATGAGTATACAAGTACTCATAATCCTTTGAGGGGACAAAGTATTTTCTTTCCACCCCTCTGGCAGTGGGTGGAATAGAGGCAGAAGTTTGCCATATCGTATTGGCGTTAGCCTGGATCGTACGGATCAGGGGTAACGCCACTCTGGATGGGGCATCCGCAGAGAGGATGTTTACAATGGGGTCCTGCACCTCCACTATCTCCTCTGCTTGTATGTCCATATTACGCGCCACCCTACGTAATAGGTCCTGGTGTGCGCGAAGATCTATCGGGGGTGGACCTGTCCTTGACATGCCCGCCACTGCCTCATCTGGGGAAGATGAGGAAGATGCCTCAGGTGGTAAGGGATCCAAGTGCGGGTCCTGGTCCACTGATCCCTGGAGCGGAGCATCACCTGCCCCTGGGTCCAGGACGTCAGGTGGTGCGGGCATGGAAGCCTCCATGCCCCCTGGAGGAGGGCGAGAGATGGTGGACTCTGGGGCCATTCTCTCAGAGTGCCCCGAGCGAGAGGCTGAAGGTGGTGGAGCCCCTTGTGACTGGTGGTACGCCCACGGGGTCCAGAAGGACCAGTGCGAAGGACCTTGAGCGGGATCCTCCGCTATCTCCTGCCAGTGGCCCATGTCCGGTTCCTCGGCCTGCCCCTGAGGGGGGTATGCCGATCTCGATGCCCCATCGGAGGAGCGAGACACCGATCTCGAAGGCCATGGCGGTGCCGACCGCGCCGAGATGAGCTCTGGGAGATACGGTGCCGCACGGTGCCGGTCTGGAGACGTTCTGTCTCTATGCGGTGCCGGTGAGCGGTGCCGAGATCGGGATCGGTGCCGATGACCGCGTCGGTGCCGAGAGTCCGACCTGGACCTGGATGGCGATCTCGAGTAGGCCCGGTGCCGAGAGCGGCCCCTCGACGTCGAGCGTCGCTCGTAACGGTGCCGGGAACTACGTCTCGATGTCGAACGGTACCGACGATCATAACGGTGCCGGGACGTAGAACGGTGCTGCGACGATGATCTTAGCCGCGAGTACGACCGGTGCCGAGGTGATATTCGGCGCCGGGACTGCGAGCGGTGTGGGGACCTGCTTCGGGACCTGGATCGGTGCCGTGGTTCCAGCCCTTGAGATGGTGGGCGCATCAAGGCAGGTTTCCCCCTGGATTGCACCGGACGAGGGCCCAACGGTGCCAACGGTGCCGGTGGTTGAGGCGGTGCCGGCTCCGTGAGAGCAATCAAGTCTCTCGCCGTCGCAAAGGTCTCTGGGGTCGACGGGAGGCACGGTACCACCGCTGGTCGTGGTGGTGAACCCACCTGCACCGGACTCAACGGCCTCGGAGCCGGAGTCGACGGTGCCGGAGGCACCTGCTTTTGGTGCTCCGCCGGTGGACGCGGCTCTACCCCCGGCGCCGGGGGGACCGGCGTCTTCAGGACGACAGTCTCCTGCGCCTTACGGGATTTCTTATGTGCCGGCGATAACAAACGGCGCCGAGGCACTTGCGGTGGGTGCGGTGCCGAAGGGGTCCGGTGCCGCGGAGGCTTGTCCGACGCCACTCGCGGTGCCGGGGCAGTCGGTGCCGCCGGGGCGCTGCGCACCGAGGCGCTTGGCGCTGGGGCTTGACGCGCCGATGGAGCGTCTGGGCTAAGTGCCGCCTCCATGAGGAGTTGTCGAAGCCGAAAGTCCCGCTCCTTTTTGGTTCTCGGTCTGAAGGCCTTACAGATCTTGCACTTATCTGTTTGATGGGACTCTCCCAGGCACCTCAGACACGAGTCGTGCGGGTCGCTTGTGGGCATAGGCTTAGCGCAGGACGCGCACTGCTTAAAGCCGGGAGCCTTGGGCATAGGCCCGGCTACGCGCCGGGGGAAAAAGGGGGAAAGAACAACCCCCTTAATCCCCTTTAACTATATAACAACTATTACTAGTAAACTGAACAACTATCTAACTATATACAACTACAACTATAACTACAACTATCTACAACGGAATAAGCTAGGGAAAGTGGAGAACAGCTATGCCGCGCTCCACAGTTCCAACGACCGTCAGGGGTGGTAAGAAGGAACTGAGGGGGCGCCGGGTCGGCTGGGGTATATATCCAGCGCCATGAAGGCGCTACTCTAGGGGGCTCCACAGCCGACCCGCCGGTGTTGCTAGGGTAGAAAATTCTCCGACGATCGTGCACGCGGCGCGCGCACACCTAATTGGAATCGATATGAGCAAGCACTCGAAGAAGAACCATTGTTTCCTTGCACTCCTTCATCTATCTGGCTATCCCCATCTGTTTTCACTTGTCTTTCACTTGGATTGTAAGATCCTTGGAGGCAGGGACTTTTTTTCTTCTGTTTACCCAGCACCGAGCACAGTGGAATCCTGGTCTCTGACTACGGTAATACAAATACTACTAAGAAGATATGATATAGTATTAACATGGGACATGTCATTAATGGATAGTGTACAAAATGGGTTGACTGCACTGACTGTAAGGCTGCAGCATCCCATTTATGCCCTGAGCAGAAAGATTGATATGGTCTGTTGGTGGCCATGAAGAGGAGTACGTATAAAAACACATTTGCAACCAATCTCCCAGTTACAGCCACATATTACATTAGTATAAAATGTAGCAATGATTTCAGTGCCTTTTGCTAAGATGACCTTTACTGGGCTTTGCAGTCCTCCTCCATGTGTGTCATGAATCAGCTCTAGTGGTGATGTAACTAAAAGTCACCTGTCATAACAAAAACAAAAGGAAAAGTCACAACTGGCTTTATATGCTCAGGGTACAAGAGCAGGAGACACTGATGGAGGAAGTTCAAGATTTACATAATTTTGGGTTTCTTTGTGTGTATTGATTTACTGCTCATGAACCTATAGTATTGCCTTGCATCAGGCACTATTTAAGTGTCCCCATGCATCTCAACCTGTAGCATCCCTAATATCAGAGTCCCAGTAGAGCAGATGCTAAGGGCATGTTGGGTTTCTTTTTTGTTTGAGTGAGGTGGACTGATACCAATAGCGAGAAGAGACAAACCTAGGTAATGCGAGCAGGACTTGAGCGTAGGTCTTCAGAAGTGAAAGGTGAACTCATAGTACTGTAAGCCATGGTTTCAATCCCCTGACTGGATGGCAACAGTAGTGACAGGTGAACCTCAGAAGATTGAAGGCATCATTCAAAGTCAAAATGCTTATCTTTCTACCAAGAGATGTGATGGATTCTCCATCTCTTGTTGTCTTCAAATCAAGACTTTAGTCAGACACAAATTATTGGGCTCAATACAGGGGTAACTGAGTGAAATTCTATGGCCTATGTTCTAAGAGCGTTCAGACTAGATGATTTAATGGCCCCTACTGGCCTTAAAAATCTATCAATATATGAATATTTTGGAGTCATGTTGATTTTAAGAGAAGAAAAACTCATCTAATAGGCCTATCTAGTTTCCAACATCATATCCATCGCCACAATACCTGAGCACTTTTTTATACCGTACAGAAGCCAATGGCATCATTTATGAGAGGAAAATGCCATTTCTGATACAACACAGGATGTGGATTTTCCCTTATTTTGCTCAGTGAGTGAGATAATGTGCATGATTGTTTCTTTTTCAGCACTGACACTTGCTCAGTTCAGAACAAAACTGTATTGTGTTGTGGATGGGGACTGGGGTTTCAGTGGTAGGATCTTGCTGCTGATGCAGGTTGCCAACCACTACAGGGACAACTGATCAAAAAGGTCACTAACCTTCTGAAACTGTTGTTCTTCAAGATGTGTTGCACATGTCCATTCCAATATAGGTGTGTGCATGCCTGGAGCACAGTTGCCGTAATTTTTTCCCTTAGCAGTATCTGTCGGGTCAGCTCTGGTGTCCCCCTGGTGCCGCATGCTCATAGAGCCTATATAAGGGGTCCTGCTGAGCCGCGCCCTTTCAGTTTTTTCTTACTGATCACTCCAAGAAAGGGGATGACTGGCAGGTCTTGGAATAGAGATATGTACAACACATCTTGAAGAACAACAGTTACAAAAGGTTAGTTACCTTTTTTTTTTCTTATCCATTCCAATGTAGGTGACTCATAAGCAGTTGCATAGGAAGTGGGCTCAGACTTTAAGGACAAACAGACTGCAACATTGCAAGGCCAAAGTAGGCATTGTCTCTGGCTTGTTGAGTAATGGCATAGTGCGCTGAGAATGTGTGTGCTGATGACTAGGTCGCAGCCCTGCAGATATCTTGAATAGGGACTTGAGCTAGGAAAACTGCTGAAGAGGCCTAGACTTTGTGGAATGAGCAGTCAGGTTTGGCAGAGGGTGGACCCTTGCGAAGTCCTAACACATATGGATACACACCATGATCCAGGATGAAATCCTCTGAGCAGAGATGAGAGCCCTTTCATTCTCTCAGCTATCGCTATGAAGAGCTGCGGTGATCTACAGATCCTTTTGGTCCTCTAAATATAGAATGCCAGGGCCCATCTAACATCCAAGGAGTGCAGGTGCTGTTCTTCCCTATCTGCGTGCAGCCTAGGGTAGAATGCTGGTATAAAAATCGATTGGTTGCAGTGGAGTTGAGAAAGCACTTTTGGGAGGAATTTTGGATGTGGGTGTAGCTGCACTTTGTCTTTGAAGAGGTTGTATACAAGGGCTTCGAGGTGAGGGCTCGGATCTCTGAAACTCTCCTGGCTGACGTAATGGCCACCAAAAAGGCCACCTTCCAAGAGAGGTGCACCAATGAGCATGTCGCTAGTGGCTTGAAGGACAGGCCCATCAGTTTTGACAGGACAAGATTTAGGTCCTGGGGGCGGGGGGACCAGTTCCTTTATCTGAGGGAACACCCTCTCCAGGCCTTTGAGAAAACAAATTACCATTTCATGTGAGAAAACCGACCTATCGTCGACCTTAGGATGAAAGGCTGAAATAACTGCCAGGTGGACCCCTTGACTGAAGAAAGAGCCAGGCCTTGCTGCTTCAAAAGTAGAAGATATTCCAGATGAAGACTACATAGGCGGAATGCCTGTTGGTACTGGGAAGTGACTTTTGTCTTGGTGTTTATAGTGCCTCCTTAGGCACCGGCAAGGAGGAATAGTGCCGAGAGTCGGCGCAGAGTCTGATTGCAGCTCTGAGGCTGGCCTCTAGGCTGTCTCCATCAGGAGGACCTTCAGCCTCGCTGCCCCGTCTTTCTGGGTGCAGGGCTTGAACTCCCTGCAGATCTGACAGCGATCCTTCCTGTGAGCTTCTCCAAAACACTGGAGGCAACTTGAGTGTGGGTTGCTCAGTGGCATCAACTTGCTACAGGAAGAGCAGGGCTTAAAGCCCGGTGACTGAGGCATACCCCGGCACTGGAGAGCGGACAAGCCTCTCCAGTAAGTGTAGAGATGTCCAAGCTACTTTAATTACTATGATTACTAAAACTACTTTCAAACTAACTAACTACGATAACTATATACACAACAATTGAGAAGGAAACCACTACAAAAGATTGCCTGAGCAACGAAGGAAGTTCCAGCAACCATCATGGGTGGTAAGAAGGACCTAAAAGGGTGTGGGCTTGGTAGGGCCCCTTATACTGGTGCTATGAGCCTGCGGCACCAGGGGGCACTTGAGCCAACCCGACGGATACCACCAAGGGAAAAAATTCTGGCAACTGCGCTTGGTTGCACACACCTATATTGGAATGGACATGTGCAAGCACTGGAAGAAGATCAATAGTTCAGGTCTCGATGGTTGCTTGTCAAGCACCTCTGCACAAAGTAAAGTACCACACAACATGTGAAAGGTGGAAGATATACTGTATACTGCAAAAATGCATATATAGGGATCTCTGTAGTAGCCGTTAGGGCCAGGATACTGGTTAGCAGTTGTGTATGTTTGGGTTGTGTTAAGTGTGATACGCTCATAATATTATAGAATCTTCCCCTTTGAGCTTGGGAACAGCTGCGGTTACTCACTGCAGTGCTTTAGTGTGGGGCTATCTATGTCTAGTCGAGCTGTTTCTGATGGTGTCAACTCTTCTTTAAGTTGGTTGCTTTGTTATTGTCAGGTACAGGGATCACTTGTTTGAATGAAATCAACCATGAAGTTTCTTCTGCATCCAATAGAGTGCTAACAACCGAGTCTACCTACTCACTGTGTATTAGTCCAGGTCAGCACCCAGAATAATCTGAGGATAAGATGGCACACACCTTTCCCTCCCAGTAGGTTATGAGGGGTAATGACCCAGTCCCTTTTCTCTCCTGTGTAGCTGAAATAACTTGTTTTTATATACAGGTCGCACACAGTGAGCAGCCAGGCAGTGACTGCAGTGCAGTTTTTACTCAGCACAGAAGTTAATTTTTTAACTAGAAGCCCTGCAGTTATGGCCCTGCTTCAGGAGAGCTGTATCCCCCATTGCTACACAGACAGGGTACTGAACTGAAGTCCATGAAGCTACACCAGGGGTGAATTTGGCCCATTGACACTAGAAATGTGACAGTTGCTTGGATGGGATACAGCAAATGGGTGAGTTGAACAGTTTGCTCTGAGCTACTTCTATCTGATTGAGGGTTAAAACCAATAGAGCTAAGTAGGGGGAGAGAGAGGGTGGGGGAAGGTGGGGGAGGTAGGAGGAGACAGAGGGTGATTCACACATAATAGGGTAGCAGCAAATGAGTTGGAGGTCAGCAGGGGCCAAAGAGTTTTCTAGGACACTAAGGGCTGTGGCATGTTCATGGCCCCAGAGCTTTCGTGTTTAAGTTTCCTTGACAAGCGCAGAGGTTCGGTCCTACACACAGAAGTTGCACCAGTTTATCTAAAGGTGTGTTTTAAAACTGGTGCAAAACCCTGTGTGGACTCTCATTATATTGCTTTAAACCTGGTTCATATTGGTTCAGCTTGTGTTGATAAATATACAGGCACAAGCTAAACCTGTACAGGCAGATTCAGATCAAATAAGTGTGTCTACATAAGGGTTTGCATTGATTTAACTAAATTGGTTTTTAAACAGATTTTAATGAAGCTGGTACAATTATTGTGTGTGGAGAAGGCCTAAGACATTTTTTGGCTGTCATTTTTCCTGAGTGGTATGTTATAGTTGTCACTGGATCCTACCAACACGTTTTTGTTTACCTTAGTCCATGACAGTTTGTTAAAGAGAATAGAGATTACTTCAGCAATGCCAAAATGCCTTCTGTCACTTCATTAGATATGTTACATATTTACTGACACCTACAGAATCATGGTTAGCAGTGTGTTTTTGAAATGGATGAGGACAATAGCTAGAATTCAGTTTGCTGCTTTGGAAAGGGCTTTGAGACAGTGTCTGCACATTAAAACATGCATGTGAGTGCATAGCAAAGTTAAACTTTGGGGGTCTGATTCTGATCACAGTTACCATCTAGAGTAACCTCACTGAAGTCAATGGAATTAAACCAGCATAAAGCCAGGGTATGAGGACAATCAAGCCCTCAAGGTTTAAAACAGAATTTTGCAAATAGTGCTGTTCTCATGCAGAACCACAGAATGGCTCCAAATGGTTGCAGTATCATCTGTTCTACACTAATAAATTAGCATCTGTAGCTACTGTTGACTATGAAATCTTTCTATGAAACGGGGCTATTTTGTCTCACTGTCACTGAAGTGTGTCTACATGATTGTGAAAGACATATATTATCCCATCTGCTTTTGAATGGACCCTCCATTCGGCCGTATGCTTCAAAGTAACGGATCAGATGAAATGTGAATTCTGCGGCAGATGAATGCCTTGGAGGCATCCTGCTTTGTCACAACATATAAAAAAAGCACTGAAGCCATTTTATTTCTTCACAGCAGGTCGTTTAAGCCCTGTCTATACTAGGGAAATTGCTAACACTGGCTCAGCTTTATTATCAACAATGAGAGCCCTAGGTAGGCATGCTGCCATCACCATTTTAATCAGTGTGTCATGTCATTTTTCTCAGAGCAGCTCTAATCAACATGGTGGTTAATATATCAGCAGCAGCTGGTTTACAGTAGGGCTTCCATCATTGTTAACACTGGTGGAGCTGAATTGGTGCTAGCAACTGTGACAAACCATTAGAAAATATCCCTAGGGTAAAACAGAACTTTAGAGTTGGCTTGGTCTTCACAAAATATGCCTGGAATTCACATAAGTGCCTGTAGTTTCCATTGTTGCCACTAGAGGGTACTCAGACACAAGACTAAACAACTTAAGCTATGTTGGCTTTAGAGGATTTAGCTCTCACCAGTGTTTTCCCCAGGAATTGAAATTAGGGGTGGGTGTTAGAATATTCGGTGTGGGGGTGTGAGGGCTGACGAGAGTTGAGACTGTGAGGGCAAAGGTGGGCTGTATGGCACCATAGTAAAAACAGAAAAATGTTTCACAACCATTTTATTAGATTTAACTCATGTTTTAAAATCATCACAAAAATTAAAGTTGGCTGCTCAAGCTTACTATGAAGCACAACATCTACATCTGTCTTGGTTTCTTGTTGTAATTTTGCACTCTTTGGTGTCTTCTTGTGTGTCCGTTACTTCCAGTCCTTCATGATATGCTCAGGATCAGGCAGAAGGCAACTTCTTTCAGAACACAAAATTCTATTCAAAAGAAAAAGAATGCTCAACTGTCACTGTTGTGACTGGGAGTAGCAAGAGATGAATTCCTATTTCTTTCATCCCAGGAAACATAGCACAAAGATTGGGTCGAACCACTAGTGATGATAAAGAAGTTGAAGTTAAATCTTCATTCGTTCATCGTACGATATTCCACTTTGTGTTCAAAATTCTCTGTTCTGATCATATAGCAGCCCTATTGCTGGTAGTGCCTCACTCCACTCAACTATAGGTGTTTTATAAGACAGGCATCTGTAAAAGCTACGTGGAGGTTGAGTAGAATCCAGAAATCGCTACTGTAGATTTGTAAGAATCAAGTCTGTGTATTTGTTAAGCTGATTTAACAAACACTTTTTGTCCTCTTCACTTAAGGAGTCAATATAAGTACCTTCATTAGTCAACTTCTGGATTGAAGTCTTTGTTTCTTCCAGTACATTTTCAATGGATATCTCTCTGATTGATCCAAGGGCAGCTTCTCTTGTTGGACAAAGTTCTACTACTGTTGTAGCAGATGCCTGGATGACATTGTTTAATGAACCAAGTGGTTTCAACAGCAGACTTACAAGAGAGAATGGTGATAGTCTTCTCTGAACTTAGTAACAAAACTAGTCCACCAGCCTCACTACTTAGATCTGTCCTATCTTGGTGGATACTTTCCAAAGCCAGTAATAACTGTTGCAGTAATTTTAAGACAACAGCCAAGAATCGCTCATGAGAAAGCCAGCAGGTTTTCCCAGGTTGGACTAATTTGAACTTCAATCCCAGTGTATCTTCTATTTGTTTCCAAGACGTTCAGTCCTTTTGGACTCTTGCTGAAAAAAAGAGGATAAAAAGCCATTAAATGTATGGCTTTTTAATGTCTTTTGAAGATTCTGAAGCTTGTACTAGCGCTAGCTGGAGTAGATGGACTCTGCAGCGCGTATAGGAGAGATTAGGATTACACTTTTCTCTGAGAAAAGCTTGTACTCCACTATGTCTTCCAGAGAAGTTTGTAGCTCCATCAAATGCACAAGCAGCCCTCTGTTTGGGGTTCAGTTTACAAGCATTTAACTCTTCTAAGATGTCACAGATGAAGCTGATGTGTCTTCTATAACCTGAACATCTAGATTGCATCTACTGGCCTACCACGGACATCAAGATAACATACACAATGACTTCATACTTGATGCCTATTTGCATTGGTGCATTCATCAGCCATGTATGCAGATATTTTGAATATGGTGAGAGTGTTCTTCACTTTTTCAACTGCTGAGTCTTTCACTGTTGCACCGCATGCTTCTAGAGAGTCAGATGAGTTTTTTCAGAAAGATAGTGAGCATTTGCCAGTCTTGTTCGAAACTAGTGTCCAACTTCAGGATTTACAGGTTACAATGCACTTAACATTGGTCTCCAATGATGTAGTGTGTGGCATCATATTTTCTATTTGAGCAAGAGATACAACAGCCATGTTGGTTCACATAAACTGAGTTGTGTCTCCAGCATTCTTAACAGCCTCATTAAGTTCTTCTAAAACTGGCTTTGACAGTGACTGGCTTATAAGGCTTTCTGCATGTTGATGCAGTCCAGAGGCATGGTGCTTTGCAGCCTTTTCATATAGGTTGCCAGTACTGGCTTAGCTGATCAGTCTGGCAAACCAAGCTCCTCCACTTTTACTATATAAATACATGATATGCCCACATCTTGAATACAGCGTGCAGTTCTGGTCACCCCATCTCAAAAAAGATAAATTGGAATTGGAAAAGGTACAGAGAAGGGCAACAAAAATTATTAGAGGTATGGAACAGATTCCATATGAGGAGAGATTAAAAAGACTGGGACTTTCAGCTTGGAAAAGAGATGACTAAGGGGGGCTGTGATAGACCCAGACCAGTTGGGAACAGCAGAGTAGCAGAAGGGAGATATACTGGTCACTGGATAAGTAGTTTTCTGTTCCCTGAGTGACCAGAGCAGGGGCTGCTCCAGGCTAATAGACCACCTGACTCCAATTAACCTGCTAAGAGTCAGGTGAGGCAGTTAAGCACCTGACTCTAATTAAGGCCCCTCTGATGCTATAAAAGGGCTCATTCCAGTCAAGCCAGGGGGAGCCAGAGGAGAGGCAGTGAGTGTGAGGAGCTGGGAGCAAGAGGCACAAGGAGCTGAGAGTGAGAGGGTGTGCTGCTAGAGGACTGAGGAGCACAAGCGTTATTAGACATCAGGAGGAAGGTCCAGTGGTGAGGACAAAGAAGGTGTTGGGAGGAGGCCATGGGGAAGTAGCCCAGGGAGTTGTAGCTGTCATGCAGCTGTTACAGGAGGCACTATAGACAGCTGCAGTCCACAGGGCCCTGGGCTGGAACCCGGAGTAGAGGGTGGGCCCTGGTTCCCCCCATATCTCCCAACTCTTGATCAAACACAGGAGGAATTGACCTGGACTATAGCTTCTACCAGAGGGGAAGGTCTCTGGACTGTTTCCTGACCCACAGGGTGGATCTGTGAAGCGAGCAAATCTGCCAATAAGCGCAGGACCCACCAAGGTAGAGGAGGAACTTTGTCACAGGTGGATATGATAGAGGCTTATAACATCTTGATTGGTGTGGAGAAAATGAATAAGGAAGTGTTATTTACCCCTTTACTTAACACAAGAACCAGAGGTCACCCAATGAAATTAATAGGCAGCAACTTTAAAACAAACAAAAGGAAGTATTTCTTCACACAATGCAGTCACTCATGGAACTTTTTGCCAGGGATGTTGTTAAGGCCAAAATTATAACAAGGTTCAAAAAAGAACTAGATAAGTTCATGGAGGTTATCCACCAATGGCTATTAGCCAGGATGGGCAGGGATGCAATACCATGCTTTGAGTGTCCCTAGCCTCTGTTCACCAGAAGCTGGGAGTGGACGACAGGGGATGAATCATTCCATGATTCCCTTTCTTTTCATTCCCTCTGAAGCACTTGGAATAGTCACTGTTGGAAGACAGGATACTGGGATAGATGGACCATTGGTCTGACCCAATATAGCTGTTCTTACATAAAAATAATTATAATAATAAAAACGAGGAGTCCTTGTGGCACCTTAGAGATTAATTTATTTGGGCATAAGCTTTTGTGGGCTAGAACCCACTTCATCAGATGCATGGAGTGGAAAATATAGTAGCAGGTATAAATACACAGCACATGAAAAGATGGGAGTTGACATATCAAGTGGGAGGTCAGTCTAACGAGACAATTCAATTAACAGTAGGATACCAAAGGAGGAAAAATCATTTTTTATAGTGGTAATGAGAGTGGCCCATTTCAAACAGTTGACAAGAAGGGGTGAGTAACAGTAGGGGGAAATTAGTATGGGGGAAATTAGGTTTTGTAATGACCCAAACACTCTGCGTCTTTATTCAGGCCTAATATGATGGTGTCCAGTTTGCAAATTAATTCCAGTTCTGCAGTTTCACATTGGAATCTGTTTTTGACGTTTTTGTTGTTGAAGAATTGCCACTTTTAGGTCTGTTATTGAGTGACCAGGGAGATTGAAGTGTTCTCCTACTGGTTTTTGAATGTTATAATTCCTGATGTCAGATTTGTGTCCATTTATCCTTTTGCGTAGAGTCTCTAAGGTGCCACAAGGACTCCTCGTTGTTTTTGCTGATACAGACTAACATGGCTACCACTCTGAAACCTATAATAAAGTTTAGTATAGAAACTCTCCAAGATAATGACCTCTCGAGATAGCGATGATGTGAGACAGTGACCTTGGCAAATAATGCATTTTAAAAAATTTGGCCTACTAGGAAACATATTTATATAAGTTTCCCAGTCACAAATCTAGCATTCTGTAGTGAAGTCACTAAAACATAGTCCAATACTTTGGCTGCTGTTGTTTGTCGTGCCACCATTCACTCTACTGCTCCATCCTCAATGGCCCTGCACTATCACCTTCTGCTGCCACCTGCCACTGTGACTTCTGGGTGTCGGTCTCTCGAGGTTCCACCCAGCTCTCAGTGATTTCAGCTCTCAATGGGGGAACCTCACAGCGAGTGCAGGCTGGGCTGTCTCTTCCACAGAAACACTGTCCCACGGCAGGTCTAAGCACTTAGACCTGATTATCAGTGATTTCAGCTCTAGTGGTCACTTAACAAACCAAAAGACTCCCTATGAAGCCTAATCAACTCTCTTTCTAAACAGGAGAGAGAGTCAGGTCAAATAGTGCCTGTGTCTCTTAGGCAGAACCCACACCACCAAGCAAAACACCTGTACTTCACCCTCTCTCTCTTCACTAGGATATGGCACCCAAACCTCCTGCTTAGGGAGTGCAGTTCAGTTGAGGGTGACCAGTGCTTAATTTGTAATGAAAGAGGTGCCAGGGCTCAAGCAAGTTTATTACTTTCATAACTGATGTGACAAGCCCAGAGGTGCCAGGGCTATGAACTGCCAAGCCTAGAGGTGCTGGGGCTCAGTCCTGGCAAGTCCTAGCACAAATTAAGCATGGAGGGAGACCCCCTCATTCAGTCAGGCTATGTACAGTTCTGCTGCCCTTTACTCATACAATAAGGATAATAACATTTCATGACCCCCACATTTAATACTTAAGTGATTTGTAACCAAACACCAGCCAAAATTGATCATTTGGGCAACACAGCTCTGTCTGCCGGATACCTAGGCAGAGTGGGTTGTTCATGTAAATACAGTCTGGTCCTGAAACCTTTCTAACCACGACTGGCTCATCACTAGCTGTCAGGGGAGAGCTCATTCAGATCTTGCTTACAAATCATAATTTGAAATTATTAGGTAGGCCAACATTGCCGAAACAAATGTGCCAACATTGTCATAAAAAATAGCTGTATGAGGAAGCTAGTCTTTGTTCATACTTTTCAAACCCATTATGCTTTCTCAGGTACAAGTATCTTCTGATATACTGTGTATTCTTTTAAAGTGTGTATTAATGTTTCAATTTCAATTCAGATTTCCAACCAATGACTAAATTGGCAACACTGCATGTAACTGGGGAGGAGGGGTGATGGGGAAATTCAGAGGAGGTGTATACTCCCCTGGAGGGGAGGGGGGGTCTAGGCAAACCCCTGGCTCTCACTCCCAAGAAGTAGGTTTCCCTTGACGGCAGAAATGGAATGTTTTAAGAAGTCAGAGGGAAGCCCAAGACCAAATGAATGTGGTGTGTGAATTCTCTTCACTTCAGAAAAGGTTAATCCCTCGTGGTTGGAGTACACTGATAGAACAGTGCAAAGAAGCCACAGGGAGGAATGAACATGAAGACTGAATTATTCTCTGCCCTAATTATGGTATGTCTGATCTCTCTGTATGGACCAGGAGACATTAAACATTGTATCTGCCTTGTTAATACAATGGACATTAGTAAAGGACATTCAGCTCCCTTGCAGTAAAACATTTTTTTTCTGCATTTGCCATAATTCAACAAGAGGCCATGTTCAGGCATATTTACTGTAAACACAGTATTTTCCAGTGCAACTCCCTGGTGTCTGAAAACCTAAAGAGGAAAGAAAGATAGAAAAGTGAGACAACCACATTTGACTTTCAGTGTAATAAAACTAGTTTATTTACACAGTAACATGAATGCCACAAAGTACACAGCAAAGTACCACAGCAAACCAGAGTGTAACTGCCCCCGATGGCAAAGGAAGGCTTGGAGTTTATACACTTATTTATATAGAATGTGTCAATATAGATATGAAGCACCAGATAAAGCAATGCAATCAGGAATTCCAAACACAAAGCTTACCCAGGACAATGGCGTAAAAAAAAAAAAAAATCTCTTATCTGAGGAATTTTAAAGAAATCCCATTTATAAAAGATCACCGGTTTAGGAATCTCTTATTTAAAAATAAGTTTATCTCCTTTTATGAAAAACAAGTGTTTTTACACTTAAATGTTCAGCATAATTAAGAATTAAAAGAAAAAAACACCACAAGGATTTGAGCTGCAAAACTTTCTGCAACCAACAAAGCAAAGAAAAAGAACCAGAGTTTTGAAATAGTTTTTCATAAAGAGGTGTCATTAGTTTTATGAAACTGGTATGTTAAAATTCAAGCAAATTTACAGCATATATTATATGCTGTATATAATATATATATACACACGCACACAAAACAGAAGAGGGGCAAAGTGAATTTTTTGTAGTACAATAAAATTTATATATATATATATATGAACATATATTTCTCTCATATAAAAAACATTCCAACCTCTTCTAAATCCCTGAAACCTTCTTCCTGGATTTAAGAAAACAAAGGATGAGATGGCTCCTCTTAAACTGAAGTATAAAACAAGTTCTTTAGAATAGCGAGATGCTTAGGTACAGATAAGTTGAGTATTTCATGCCCCACTGCCATTTCTAAAATCTTCTGTAGACTTAATTCAGTCTCTAACTAGGTGTTGAGTGGAGTGACAAACATCTAATGCAGTGGTTTTCAAACTTTTTTCCTGGCAACCCAGTTGAAGAAAATTGTTAATGCCTGCAACCCAACAGAGCTGGGGATGAGGGGTTTGGGAGGGGCTCAGGGCTGGGGCAGAGGGTTGGGGTGTGGGGGTGAGGGCTGCAGGGTGGGGCCGGGAATGAGGGGTTCAGGGTGTGGGAGGGGGCTCTGGGCTGGGGATTGGAGTGCGGGAGAGGTCAGGGCTGGGGCCAGGGATGAGGGGTTTGGGGTGCAGGAGGCGCTCCAGATTTGGGAGGGCTCAGGGTTGAGGTAGGGCGTTGGGGTGCGGGAGAGGGTCAGGGCTCTGGGCTGGGGGTGCAGGCTCTGGGATGGAGCTGGGGATGAGGGGTTTGGGGTGCAGGAAGGGGCTCCGGGTTAGGAGGGGGCTCAGGGCTGGGGCAGGGGATTGGGGTGTGGGCTTACCTCCGGCGGCTCCCGGTTAGCGGCGCAGTCGGGATGCAGAGGCAGTCTACCTGCCAGTCCTGGCACTGCGCCCCGGAAGTGGCCAGGAGCAGGTCCGGCTTTTAGGTGGAGGCACACAAGCAGCTCCGCGTGGCTCTCGCCCACAGGCACCCCCCCACAACTCCCATCGGCTGGTTCCCGGCCAATAGGAGTGTGGAGCCGGTGCTCAGGGCGGGGGCAGCGCACAGAGCCCTGTGGCTCTCCTGCCTAGAAGCTGAACCTGCTGCTGGCTGCTTCCGGGGTGCAGCGCGGTGTTGGAATAGGTAGACACTGGTCTGCCTTAGCTGGGCAGTACTGCCGATGGGACTTTTAACCTCCCAGTCGGCGGTGCTAACCAGAGTTGCTAGGGTCCCTGGGTGCTGAGCAAGGTGACCCAGTCCTGGGTTGCGACCTGAACTTTGAAAAACACTGGTCTAATGCAAGGAGGCTTATAGAAAATAATTTAAATTCATAAAGAAATCTCCCAGGCACAAAGTTCTTTATATTATGTCTATTCAAACCATAATCCTTCAAATAGTGAATAATACAAAGTGAATAATATAATCTAGACAAACATCTAGTAGAAATTCTTCATAACACAACAAATGGTCAGGAGGGGGGATTATGAGACTTCTCTATGGTTCTTTCAGAGTTGTAGTCACTTTACATTAAAAGTTCTACCCAGAGTTTCTTTTACAGAAGCATTTTTAATTGTTTTTTCCCCTGCTCTTGAAATCTGTTTGGAATCTATGTGCTGGTTTATGGACCATTTCCACTGAACTGAGTTTTGGGAACAGTATGATTACTGAAGCATTTAAAGTTCTGCTCTACATTTCTTTGGTATTATCTACTATATATTTAAATCATCTCAATATAAAAGCCTCTTTTGGTTTAATCTAAGGGAGTGATTTGGTGCAGCAGATCACAGGGTATGTCTACACTGCAATGTAAGGCCAGGGTTAGTGGGATTCAGGAACTGAGACCCTGGGTTTGCAAGTCCAGGGATTGAGCATCTACACTGAATATTGACCATAGGTTTAGAATTTCTGCACCTGGGCCTCTAGCGTCCACACTGCAGTCCACAGATTCTGTTCCACTCATAGCAATGTATATGGGCTGCACTACACAGCAAGCTCCTCTTTAAATAGACAGCATTTGACGGAACGGCTGTGAGTGTACTCTGGGATTTCAGGAATTGCAGCAGCATCACTTCCATTAAATCAGTGTAAACTTGATGACCTAGTGATGTGGGGAGTACTACCCATTAACTACACCTGCCAGGAAACAATGTTCAATCTGTATCAAGTTTTGTGGGGGGGGGGGGGGGGGGAGGGGGGAGGAGGGGAGGGGAAGTGTGCTGAAGGGTTTGATACTGCTGCCTATAACTGCTCCCAAAGGCAAAACACTCTCTCATTGGCTTCAGGAAGAGAAGGACTTTTCCTAGAACAGGAAAAAATGTTAACATATACTCATTTAGGTAAGGCTTCTGAATGGGGTAATGCCCTTGAGATATTTCTATTTCAGCAACAACTGACAAGTTTTTCAGACAAAAGCTAGGGAGCTGGAGTAGGAAGCATCTGGGTAACCTCCCCAGTGTTTGATTGCCAACATGCACTAGATTTATTTAAAGTATATATTCTTCCCTCTAACCTATCAGAATCCCCCTGCTCTACAATGTCCAGATGATGCATGCAGATCCTGTGGTGCTGTTGGCAGATCCCTAAAGAAAATCTGGAGTGGATGTTGGAGCTTGAAAGATGGTAGGATAATGTCAGACCTTCTGTAAATACTATGTACACACTGGATTGCAGATTGGGATTTCCAGCACCATAGTATTCCAATAAGCTGAGATTTCTTACTTCAGTACCGACTTCTTAGTCTTCATTTGACATCTGAATTTTAACAAGAAGCCTTCTATTTTCTGACATTCCAGAGCCCTTAGAAAAAATTCTGCATTCTCTCATTTCTGGAGATTTTCATATGAGCTTTTGTAGTGGCTGTGGCATTTAAATTCTGTCTAGATGTTCACCTGAACCATATATATTCACTGGACCAGATCTGAGGCTTGGAAGATAAACTGGGTTTACTTATCCATTTTTTAGGAAACACACAAGAAATCCACATTCTATAAACAGATTCTTGTTTTCCAAAACTCCTAAATTAACAGTGGTTTGCATCAATGCCTCCACAGCACATAGATGTGTGTGCAGCCAGGGCTGGCTCTAGGCACAACAAGCTGGTGCTTGGGGTGGCACATTTTTAGGGGCGGCATGGCCGGCGCCAGAATGTCGCCCCCTAAAAATGTGCCCCGGCTGCCCTAGCTCACCTCCGCTGCTGCTGCCGCTCGCGCGCTGCTGCTCCCCCTCCCTCCCAGGCTTCAGAGCCTGGGAGGGAGGGGGAGATCCCGAGCGGCCGCGGCGCGTGAAACAGCTGATTCGCGCGCCGCTGCTCCCCCTCCCTCCCAGGCTTGAGAGCCTGGGAGGGAGGAGGAGACTCCGAGTGGCCGCGGCGTGTGTGCCGCTTCTCCCCCTCCCTCCTAGGCTTGAGAGCCTGGGGGGAGGAGGCAGGGCTGGGGATTTGGGGAAGGGGCGGAGTTGAGGTGGGGCCGGGGGTGCGGTAAGAAAAAAACGGGGGTGGGGGGGGAATTGATTTTGCTTGGGGCGGCAAAAATCCTAGAGCCGGCCCTGTGTGCAGCACATCCCCTATATATAATATGAGGAGCTGCACATCTTACACACATTCTCTTCTTCCCAAGCTATTCAGTCTCTTCATCTTCTGGAGTTGGAGTGTCTGTAATAGATTGTCAAAGCAATAGGACTCTTGAATTTTAGTGTATTATGTTTAGACCAAGTGACATCTCATCTGTTTCTCACCCAGTGCTGAGTCTCAATTTCAAATGTGAAAAATCCAGAGGCCTGCTGTCATTTGGGGTTTATTTTGGTACTATGAGCAACTTCAAAGGAACTTGTTCATGTAACTGACCTTCCAGAAAATGTTCCTTTCATTAAATTGATTAACTCAGCATCATATGAAGTGCAGCATTTTATTTTGTAGTCATCTTTTTATATTTATGGGTATGTCTACGCAGCAGTTGGGAGGTGTAAGGCTCAAGCTAGTGCCTAAAAGTAGCAGTGTAGCCACAGCAGCAAGGATGGTGGCTTGGGTTAGTTGCCTGAGTACGTATTGGGGGCGGGAGGGGGATCAGACGGGATGATACTTAGGTGGCTAGCCTGAGGCATCGTGGCCAAGCTGCTGTTTTTAGGCACTAGCTTGAGCAGAGCTAGCACGTATCTGTCTACCCACATTGGGAATCACAGTGTGTATACATACCCTGTGTGGTATCCAGCTGGTGTGTATGCATACCCTATGTAGGCAGTATTATTTATAGGGCTGTTAGCAGGTGGAGAGAGATTCTGACTGATTCTCTCCATTACTATTCTAATTCTTTGACAAGGCACTATACATTGTGCATTCAATTGCTGATCTAGATTGTTCCATCCAAAATGTTAAAAAGATTTTTAGTGGCTCTAAAAGCTTCAGGAACCACTAATTCTAATGCTTCATCAAACAATTACATGATTTTCCAGATCTTATTTTGAACTGGAAAATCTGTATAATTTATATTTAAAAAATAGTGAAATGGCAGCTTTTAGTAATAGAAAAATATATATTTACAATCAATACTGTTATCTTAGAATTGCAGCTCATCTCATTTCTTGAGCTCAACTAAAAGTGCTACACTACTTAAAAATCCAAACTCTGTGCATGTATATGTCCACATGCAAGTACATAGGCAGGGGTCCCATTCCTGATACATAAAGAATCCCATTGACAAGGAAACAGTTTTTTTTTCTCATTTGTTTAGAAATTAAGCTGTAGCACCCCCCCTCCCCCTTTTTGCTTTTGTTTGTTTACAGTCAATTTCATGCATACATTCTCAGATATTTGTGCGGTGTGGTTCTTAATCAGCACGGAGGACCCCCATAAACAGAGTTATTATGATCCTCAAGGATGTCTGCAAAACAGCCCCAGAATCACCAAGGAATGGAAGCTCTTGCCAGTTTGTGTTTGTCCTCCTTGACCATTCTTTTGTTCTTAAAAAGAAAAAAAAATCACATTGATTTTACAAATTGCTAAAGGTTACCCAGTGCTGCACAATAAAGAGAGCGGTAGTGAACATTCATCCATGCTTGATTATACTGCAGAACTAAAATGAGTACTGGTTTAAATTTAATCACAAACAATATGAACTGAAATTAGATATCTAAAGAACAAAGACATATAAAGGCTTTGGACCAGCTGTGTTAAATACATAAGGTTGTAAAACATTCAATATTCAACTTTGCATGTGCGTGTTGACATGAAAGTGACACTGAGAACATGTGTCCACATACACAAAAAAAAAGAAAAGAAAACCCAACCAAACCAGGCAGCCTAAAGGAATGTGCCTACTGCAATGGCCAGTGGTCCATGTGCTGCTCATACAGCATATATTTGTTAGGTGAGAAGTTATGTGCAGATAGGTGCCACTTAAAAACAAAACAAAAACCAACACTAAACCAGACCAGGGGAACAAGAAGAAGCAGTGTCCTGTGCTTAGCTTAAAGGGTTGGTGACTGTCTGGTAGTTTGCAGGTAGCATTTAAGTGAGCTGTCAACTCATGCTCAGTGTATATAAGCCATAAGGCATTACACGATTCTGTGCCCACATGAAACAGGGCTGCATTTAATGATTGTGCAATTCTTTGTAAAGGCTTCTACCACAAGTTTGTTCAGCATTATGTAGAAAGCCTCTTTCCCAAAGTGGTGGAAGTCATCAACTCAATGCACTGCATTTGTGCTTAAGTGCGCTGCACTCTTTTTGCATTAACTCTTTGCGATATTTTTAAGTGATTTATATCACATTAAAATACATGATCCTTATCCTTGCCTGATCCCTCTCTGATACAGATGAATCAGACAAAAGGATATTTCATCAGAAAGTTTAAAAACGTTTAAAAAGTCCCACAAAAATATTCTATATATTACTGCACAATCAATGTAGGCTTCCACATACCACAAAGTTTGGCTCGGACAGATGCCAAATTTCACCCCCTTCAAATATGCGGTGTGTACATGGAGCTAGTTTCACTGACCTCATGCCTGCAGGACTGTTTGTTCAGTTTCCATGCATCTGGTCCAAGCATGCATATGCTATAAAAAGTGGCTATTTGTTTTCAAGACTGAAGTAAACTGATTTCTCACAGATTTAACGAACAATGAAAAATGAAATATCAATCCATATAAACAACACATATAACTCTGCGCATTTATGTGCCAGGAAAGTAAAGGAAGGGTTTGCAGATCTAGCATCAGGTAAAGTCTGGTAAGTAACGTAAACACTGTAATATACAGATTTTAAAAAATACATACAAGAATTGCACATATATCCATAGGAGAGAAGCACAGGCTCAAAACTTGAGCTATATGCTTTCCATCACCCATCTCACAATATTAAATAACACCTTTCGTTTGCCCCCATTGTGTTCTTCAGAGATATTTGAGACAATTGAGAACCTAGCAATACTGAGCAAAGAGAGCATCTGTATGATTGTAGGCGTTCCATAGGAAAGGTCGCTATCTCAGGAAAGGAAACCAGCAGCTGCCTCTAAAGGTGAAAAGTTCCTTCAGGTTGGATTTTTTTTTTTAACCTTTCTCCTTAATATCCACTCGTGCCCCCTTACTCTAAATCTATATCTGCAATGATCTCTGAGTTATGTCGACAGCCATTCCATTTTTAGGGTGTTGTCTGAAGCAGCTAGTATACTAGTAAACATTAGTTACTGATAGAAGATTTGTAGCCAAATACTGCTGTGGGGAAAATAGATCAGCTCACTGTTAGTTACAGCTGCCAAACTTTACAGGTCTCTCAGTAATTAAATAGTAGTGTTTTCCCCTTTGTTTCCCCCCCAGAGAAATGCATTTGAAGTAAAACCATCTCCATGTGGCCTGTTAGAATTGTTTAGTGCTTGTCTGTGTAGCTATCTCCTGCCAACACACCAGCACTGCCAATTCAGTCCTGCTTTGCAATATGCCACAAGTGGCTAGCAAACCAAAATAAAACACAAAGAAGGAGGCTGCTATTTTGATACCTGATGCATAGCAGCAACTGAAGGAGGATTGGTTATGTAATTTCAGTTCATTTCAAGCCCAGGGTTTAGTGCCTTTTAGGGTGGGAGGGATGTTTCAGTTGTTCTTGGTATGTTATGTTGCTTTTGTTTAACACTGTTAATCTACAATACATGACTTTCCGGTCCTATATACTGGTGGGAAGAGAAACATGCATGTTCCGTTTGCTTTTCAGTGGAGATACTACAGGTTGATGATCATGGGCTGATTAAGGCAGGATCCTTGGAATCCAGGACCCGTGATCAGAAGGGATATGGACAGCTAGCAAGTCACAGAAGGCAACAATATTGGACACTGATGATTGCTGCCTATTGATTACTTGCTGGGATCAGAGGACTACCTCAGTTGGGAGGAAAATAAAGAATTTAAGAGTAGGAGAAAAAAAAATCTACCTGAATGAGAAGACTATGTGGATGAGCTTCATCCTAGACTGAGAGGCAGAACCTTTCACGGGGGATGGAGCGGAGGCAATATTTTTGTGGTCAGAGGCTCTTAACTTTGGTGGATCATTTGATTCACATTTATGATGAATTAATCTGTTGATGGTCATAAATGGTCACTGCTTTTTCTGCAGATGCTACCACTAGAAATGGTAGGATCCATCCAGAGGAGATGGGGAATTCATTCTCTATAGTAATATAAAAATAGTGGTCTCCTTAAGATTTTTCTCTCTCCTTTTTCAATCTGTTAAAAAATTAATCCAACCTAGGAGGTATATAATCCAATTGCAACCATTGTACATATGATTAAACATGGAAGGCCTAGGAATTGAATAAAGTCTCCATCGTATCTTCAATAGGAGACAGTATTTCCAATTAGAACCAATTTGCTCAGGATTGCTAGCTTTGAGATCTAGGCTATTTTTTTCAGAAGTTGTGCAAAGTGTGAACCCTAGAATAAAGAGGTGGGAGCAGAATAGAGCAAGGAGTATGGGGTTGAGGAAAAGCAACAGCTTGTACAAACTAGTGTTGCTGCATGATTTTCACAATGCGACTGAGTGAGTCTGTAGTGGCAAATGCCAGATATTGAGAACAAAGCCAGTCTTCAAGGCTGACTCCACACTCCCTGTCCAAGGACTTCTCTGCAAACTTGATCATCAGCAGCGTCCGTTTGATGTCCAGCCAGTTCTGCAGCACAGCATCCTTCCGTACTGGGCTGGAACATGAGCTCAGAGTGTGGAACAAATCCTCACGCGGACCCCATAACAAACACTGAAGGATTCCCTTGGCCTCAGAAATAAGGATTCTCTCTGAAGGATTGGGATTCAGCAGGCAGCTGGCGAGTTGCTGGAGCCCATAGGAATAGAGGGAACGGGAGGGGATCCTGGGGAGGTCAGCACGGGTATATTCCTTCTCCTTCAGCTCTGGATTCTCATCAAAGGGGTTGGGTAAGTGCAGCATTTCATAGATGAGGATGCCAGTTTGGAACTCATCACACTTTTTGTACTGTGTGGCAGTGATGATCTCCGGGGCCAGGCGGGATTGGTCCCGTAGCACCTCTGGATCTACCATATGTCTCTTTTGCTTGGCCTGTGAGAAATTGCTCACAATTAGCCTGGCTGGGCAAGCTGCGTTGGGATTGGGCTCCACAGGCTCATAGTTCAGAAGGCCTCCCCTTGGTCTGTAGTGAACCAGCAGCAGGTTCTCCAAGCGCAGATCACAGTGTGTGATGTGATAGGGTTTCAGGTGCTCCAGGCCTGAACACAGCTGTAAGAGCAGTAGACATACCTGTCTTTCATAGAAGTCTGGGTTATTTGCATGGCGGGCTGTGGACTCTCGCACAAAGTCAGCCACCGTTAGGAATGGTACCTCCCGTGTGATGACCACAACACGGCTGCGCTGCTTGCTGCTGGTCCGCTCACTGCCTGAGTTGTCTTTCTGTGAAGCCTCCAAACAGGAAGGGGTTTCTTTGTTCTTTTCCTCATCTTCTACCTCTTCTTCCTGTTCATCTTCCTCCTCCACCTCAGGTGCATTGGGATCCTCCCATGGAAGGAGGCGAACAGGTACATCAGCTAAGAAATGGCCACAGTCCTGTTGGATGTTAAAGTTAATAGCCAGACTCTGTCTGATAGCCAAGCTGTGGTAATACTGTTGGGATTCTTTAGCTTTGCTCTTACAAATCTGTTGGCAGAAAAGAGCACAAAACCAAAGTCAATTATTATAACTTTTCATTTGTAAACGTTTTTTTCTTTTTAAATGTGCACAGGGCTGCCTGCTGCCAACCCCACCCCAAATACTGGAAATTAGGGAGAGTGAGGGCTTAAAAACCCTCCCCTCTGCCCTTTGGGAGCATACTTTGAAACTCACATATGTTTTTATTTGTCTTACATTGATTGCTTTTTGGAGTGGAAGCTAAGGACTCTGGACTTCTACTTATTAATTTTTGAAATATATCATGAGGTATTAAGCGATGACACAGGCCACTGGAGATTTTATTTTATATATTTCTTATAGAATCATAGAACTGGAAGGGACCTCGAGAGGTCATCTAGTCCAGTCCCCTGCACTCGTGGCAGGACTAGTATTATCTAGACGATTTCTGACAGGTGTTTGTCTAACCTGCTTTTAAAAATTTCCAATGATGGAGACTCCACAACTTCCTTAGGCAATTTATTCCACCCTGACAGGAAGTTTTTCCTAATATCCAACCTAAACTCCCCTTGCTGCAATTTAAGCCCATTGCTTCATGTCCTATCCTCAGAGTTTAAGAAAAACAATTTTTCTTCCTCCTCCTTGTAACAACTTTTACATACTTGAAAACTGTTCTCATGTTCCTTCTCAGTCTTCTCTTTTCCAGACTAAACAAAGCCAATTTTTTCAAAAAGAATGAGGAGTACTTGTGGCACCATAGAGACTAACAAATTTATTTGAGCATAAGCTTTCGTGGGCTAAAACCCGCTTCATCGGATACATGCAATGGAAAATACAGTAGGAAGATATATATACCCAGAGAACATGAAAAAATGGGTGTTGCCATATCAACTGTAACGAGAGTAATCAATTAAGGTGGGCTATTATCAGCAGGAGAAAAAAAACTTCTGTCGTGATAATCAGGATGGCCCATTTCCAACAGTTGACAAGAAGGTGTGAGTAACAGTAGGGGAAAAAATTAGCATGGGGAAATAGTTTTTACTTTGTGTAATGACCCATCCACTCCCAGTCTTTATTCAAGCCTAATTTAATGGTGTCCAGTTTGCAAATTAATTCCAATTCTGCAGTTTCTTGTTGGAGTCTGTTTTTGAAGTTTTTTTGTTGCGGTATTACGACTTTGAGGTCTGTAATTGAGTGACCAGGGAGGTTGAAGTGTTCTCCGACTGGTTTTTGAATGTTATAATTCTTGACATCTGATTTGTGTCAATTTATTCTTTTGCGTAAACCTACTGACCGCTATACTTACCTACATGCCTCCAGCTTTCATTCAGACCACACCACATGATCCATTGTTTACAGCCAAGCTCTAAGATACAACCACATTTGCTCCAACTCCTCAGACAGAGACAAACACCTACAAGATCTCTATCAAGCATTCTTATAACTACAATACCCACCTGCTGAAGTGAAGAAACAGATTGACAGAGCCAGAAGAGTACCCAGAAGTCACCTACTACAGGACAGGCCCAACAGAGAAAGTAACTGCCATGTACATTGGCCAAAGCAAACAGTCTTTATGCTCACATACTTAATTCTTTGCAGGATTGGGACCTAAGTGATCAGCTGGTATAACTACAGCAGTACTTTCTATGTGCAAAGCTCAGGTTGAGAGAAGACAGGAAGACGATGCTTTTTGGATTTTGATGAAGCTAAAGCTTGGCTTAACTCATATCTAAACAATGTGAAGGAAGACCAGAGTAATTAGGGTATAGATGGGCCAGAGGACAATTATGGCACAGTATTCTTTCTGATTTTCAGTAAAATGTTTTGATATGTTGTAGCATTTTTCTGTATATTAATTAATATGAATGTATGGCATCATGTATTTCTTGCAGTTTCTTACAATTTTTGGGAATACTTGGTAGCTGTCTGTTTTTTCTAATATAGAATCCAAAATCATTTAAGGACTTATACTTGACAAACTGTAATTCTGGGGGAGAGGAAATCATTATTTCTTTGGAATTTTGTCTTTACTATTTGTTAATCACTATGATTTTACTGATGATTGTGATTGAAAATGATAAATAAATGGAAAAAGTGGATCCTTAGATTGATAGTGTGTGCTGAGTATGTGAGTTTAGTGCTTGAGCTATAGCAATGCTCTTTACATTAGGAAAGAAAACTGGGGTGTCATTAGAAAATCCATTTCAAACAGCTTCATGTTAGATTGTGGTCCCTTCATGCACTTTCAGCAGCAGCTCTGTAATGCTATCACACTATCAAAACAAGCATCTTTGAGGTCTGTGCCATTATCATCAGGATTTTTTTTAAGTTGGTGGTGGCTCTGAACATTTTGGGAAGTTATAAATGCCTGTAATGAAGGCAATGGATCCCCCAACAATTATATTCTCTCTGTAAAGACTCACTGATATTCTACTTGTTTAACAGATAAATTGTTGAACACTTAGGCCTACATTGTGTCTCTACATCCACTTTCCACAGTAGAGGTCAATCACTATGGTAGGAGATATTAGAGACAGACACAAAGGCTCTTGGAGTGCAGGCCAGAGCAGTGGCTGTTATGCCTTTTACAGGATACAGTATGTGCAGCTTCCTGTGCCAGTCTAGTTCTGATGGCTAGTACAGAGGGAAAGTGCTGAACTTGCCTCTCCATATGAACTTTAAGAAGACTAGTTCAATAGCCATGCATAATAATTACACTCCAAGAGTCCAGGGCTCTGACTAGCTTTCCTTCAGATATTGTGCAAGACGAGTCAGACTGGCCCTTAATTAAAAAAAAAAAAGTATGTTTTTCATCTTTTATGTGTTTCCCAGTAATTTAGAGTTGCTAATAGTGTAGATTAAGTCCTCTGTGTTTGCCGATCAGAAAAGTGCACTGTCAGATAATCATATGCAATTAGATATGCTAGGTGACTAAATTTTTGATGCAATCCTCCTCCCTCTGATCCTGTGACTGTTCCAATACATCACAAATACCTGAGCCTCCCAAAACACAGACACACTGGAGTTTAAATTGCCTGTTTATCACTGTCGTGTACAGGCAAAGCAAATTTACAAAATGCATTTTCTAGTCAATTTTATTTAAGAAGGAAAATGCACCACTTTCAGGAGTGAATGCTGATTGTTACTATATCTGAGCACTGGCTCTTTGTAATTTACACTCAGAATGCATTTTTAAATGGTTGGAGAAAGGTGAGCTAATCCTAACCTCACCAAAGGAATATCCCACAAAGTCTTTTAAAAATACAGAAAGTGATAGCGACTACGTGGCCCTGATCCTGCAAACATGCATGAAGTGAAATGTGTCAGCTGACAGTCTTGGACGCTTAAGTCCCCTGCTTCATTAAAGAATTGGTACAGTATAGGCAGCAAAAGGGGTGGCTTGCTGCACACCATACCACTAATGTGCCTCAAACTTCATCTGGAAAAACATTTTGAAGGTGTGTGAGGGTAGTTCAGTTTCCATACCAGTTAAGTCTTTGGCCTCTTCCTTGGGATGGGCAGCAAGGGTGGCAATTCATTCCAGTTGGGGTGATGTTTCTCTATGACGTGGGACACTTATCTATAAGAAATGGACTAAAGATCCGCAGCTCATTTTGCATAGGCCATCAAAATGTTGTCAGACCAACTTTTCGTCACTGCTGAATTAGAACTGGCAACCTGGAGGTGCAAGGCTGCATACCTCATTTCTAATCCATCAAGCCATCCAGCCCCCTGAATTTAATGTAAAACCAGAGAGATTAGAAAAAATAAAGTGGTGTGTCCCTTTTCTATCCAAAAGTCATCTTCAGTTTCCATATTGAGTTCTATGCAAGGCATCTCCCTTCATTTTATATTTCCATTCCATGCTTTGATATTTGTAACCTGGTTTGTGTTTCTGCTCTCATGATGATAGATGAACATCTGACTTTACCCATTCTAAAAATAGCAACTTGTTAGTCCTGTTCAGTGACTGTTTGTCATTAAACAATTGGAAGAAAGGATGTATTGTTTTCAGAGTGAGTTGGGAGAAGTAAATTCATTAACTCCACCAAGCCAATGAAATTTACCACTAGTCTGACAAGTTGTACTGTGAAACCAGTGTTACCAGGCGTGGGTGGGTATGAAATTTATTTATTTATTTATTGCCTTTAACACCAATAAAGAATATTCTCTTGTGCTAGGAAAAAAGTATATAATAAATAATCATAATCAAGGGAGAGCAACTCTGTGAATTTATATCCTGACATTTACAGTAGATTATGTATAGATTAAGGCTCAAGATGATCTATGCAGACCAAAATTATACATCACTCCAAGTCATCTGAGCTGCTTCACAAGGAAATGGTGTTTCTATGTATTCAACCCAAGTGGCACTGTATTTTCCTCCAACTGTGACTTTCAGAAGAGCAATAGAATGAAGGGTGGTTTTGGTACAGGATGGTTTGTGTGTGTGTGTTTGGTAACACAGAGTTCATAATCCATTTACCTCACCCAAAGAGTTACAGTTAAATATATAGATATCTCCAGATCTCCACATTACCATTTTTCATATGATAGGTGTCTCATTAATCTTGATTATTGAACCTCTTATGATGTTAATTTAGATAGGAGTATTAAATTCTAGGAAATAATTACTGTGCTCATGCAGCAGCCATTTTTCAATTAATAATAATTTGGGTTTTTTTTAATACCAAAATGACCTAGCCCAAATTATAAACTACTCACCCAAAAATAGTTTCATTTTAAAAGTCAAACTTATTTTTTGTAAGAAAAGTAGAAAATAGGATCTGTAAATAACTACTGTACCACATTTTATTTCACCAAGAGTCTTGGAACGATCCTTAATGCCTCTTAACTAGCTCACACTGATGCTACTTCAAACAAAGGTGAGCTGGGATGCATTACTTTTGAACCCATCTATGCGTCTCTATTTGATGGCACAGAAGGATTTCTAAATAGCAATACAAGGGTTTATTTTAATCCCCACCCCATAAGAGCCAAGAAGCAAGGGATTGAGACTACCTCCTGAACTCCAATACCTCATATTACACAGCTAGGCAGCCCTTTTCCCTCTCCCCCCCTGCATCTGCCCCCCCCCCCCGCTTTTTTTTTAAACTGCCAAACTATTTTTGAAATTTTGATTCAGAAGTTTTTATGGGCATCTACTACTCCAATGGAAGATGTCAGTGTGCCACACCTCTCAATTTTTTTTTAATTACTACCAAGCTTAGAATAGCAGCAGACCTAGCAACATAATTTACATGAACTATTAATCTCTGAATATATGGGCTTTAAAATTAGAGTTGGTCCTTAGGTGTAAAGTTCCAATCCAGCTCCAATCTCTCCCCAAATTTGGTGTGTAGGTGTACATAAATGTTTGGAGTGTTTGGATCTGTTTTTTGTTTTGTTTTATTGTAAGGGGGGTAGGGTAGGGAGGGGAGATCACGGCCACTGGGGAAATCTGGATCCAAATACAGTAACTCCTCACTTAACGTTGTAGTTATGTTCCTGAAAAATGCGACTTTAAGCGAAACGATGTTAAGCGAATCCAATTTCCCCATAAGAATTAATGTAAATGAGGGGGTTAGGTTCCAGGGAAATTGTTTTCACCAGACAAAAGACTATATTATTATATATATATATACACACGCGCGCACACACACACACACACAGTACTGTATAGATCCAAACTTCGAAGTTCAAGAGTTTTTTAGATCTGAGGTACTGTTTCAGGCCACCGTTGTTATTTAGAATGAAATATTACATACTCTCCTGTCTGGTGCCTGGAGCCGGCCCTGCTTGGCAAGCAGGTGCTTGGGGCGGCCACTCCGGAGAGGGGCGGCAGGTCCAGCTATCCGGCGGCAATTCGGTGGACGGTCCCTCACTCCTGCTCGGAGCGAAGGACCTTCCGCCGAATTGCCGCCGCAGATCGCGATCGCGGCTTTTTTTTTTTTTTTTTGGGCTGCTTGGGGCGGCCAAAACCCTGGAGCCGGCCCTGTCTCCTGTACAGCAACACTGTAGGCTACTGTTGTAGCAAGGAGATATACAGTTAAGACTAAATCCTGTAACCATTGTAATCAATGGCAAAATGATGAATGACCAACAGAAAAAAGATTTCCCCTTAATATTTTGTTAAAGATGACAACCAATCACTTTTAATGAAACTTCAAAATGTAATGACACTTTTGAGACTAAGTGGCACTATTGGGAGAAAACATCAGGAAAAATTCTCATAAGGTCCTTGTTCTATAAGGAGAAAAATGTATGTATCTATGACATGTACAAAAAGCAGGGGGAGAACTCAGATCTGATTAGAGATGTGTTGTCTGGTCCTGGTCTTTGTTTACAAACAAAATAATGTGAAAACTGAAAGAGGCAGTTTAAAGCTGATTAAACTGCTGACTATATTCAAATACTAAGATTTGTACAATATATACTGGCTGTGTAAATTGACAAAAGGAAATGAAAAGCCAGACTGCCTCCCCACAGCACTCAAAGATGAGAGTCTGAAGACAAATCAGTCACATCTGAATTCATAAAGCAGTTGCACTTAAAAGAAGGTCTGAATTGAAACCAGCAAAAATTTGGCATTCAGAGGAGTGTCTAATTGCTCTTCAGACCGCCCTCCCCGCTTTAAGACACAGCTTCATGAATCTGGACAAGTGCTCAAGTTTTAGATAGGGCAGGTCGGAGTCCCTCAGTACTGACAAATATTTTGTCAGAAAAAGGAAAATGCAGTGAAATCAGTAGAGACACATTAAGTTTTCCTGTCTGTAGGCAGTTTAATGAACATAAAGTATATTTACAGGAATCCACTGTACTACTTGCAGTTAAAAAAGATTGCTGCTGTGAACAAAGCCCTCATAGGGTCTCATCATCTTCCATCTGGAAGTTTCTATTCAAACTTTCACTGCGTGCTGCCATTTAGGAATCGAGGTAGAGGATTCTAATCTCTTATGTAGCTAATGACTACTGATCTCCATACTTCAATGACCACAATGACATTATAGGGCATTTTATATATAGAATAATAATGCCCAAGTATTACCTAAAATTTTAAAACAGTATGTGGGAATTTCACTCTGTGAGTCACATTAACATTAATGAGGGTCCCCTTTTAAACCATTTATAGGACAGCAGTGATGGTCTATAAAATCTGATGGTGATAATAAGGGTTCTAGACCACCCACCATTAACTGCCAAAGGTGTTACAGGGGCAGCTTCTTCTTTATTAGAGACAATTAGTCCTATGTCATAGTTAAGAGTAAATAAACAAAGCCGTTCCCTGTGCAGGATTTCCAAAGCCCTACTGTGTCCTTCCATCATAACAGGCTAGACTATAGTAGAAATCCTGCTGCCTTTTTACCCACGTGCTACTCTGAATCTTTATTACAGAGTCCAGTAAGGTAAAAAGATGGATCCTGATTTATTAATTGATCAAAGACAAGCACTGAAAGAAGCTATGCTGATGGGCATTTAGCATCTTGTCCAGTGAAGCATCAGTAGTTGAGCTACGAAGGCATAATACGTGATAATGCACTTGATGGAAAAAACTATTACCCTGTTCCGTAATAACTGTGGCTCTTCAAGATGTGTTGTACATATTCATTCCACTCTTGATGTTGGTGTGCCCAGCCATTGGAAACTTTTTTCCTCAGCAGTACCCATTGAGTGGCTCAGCTCCCCCTGCTGCTGCACACCACAGGATGCAGGTATAAAGGGCAGAGGTGCTCCAGCCCCCCTCAATTCCTTCTTGCCATAACTCCGATGAAGAGATGGAGGAGGGCAGGTTGTGTAATGGAGGCATGCAACACATCTCAAACAACAGCTACAGAACAGGTTAGTAACAGTTTTTTCTTCTTTGAGTGATTGCACATGTGCATTCCACTCTTAGTGACTCACAAGCCATAAGATTGTAGGCAGGATCAGAGTCTATTTCAATAAAAATTGGAGAACAACTCATCCCACTCTAGCATAGTCTCTGGAGTCTTGAGCCACAGCATAGAGGGAGGCAAACATGTGGACCAAGGACCAGGCTGCCACTCTACAAATGTCTGCAACTGGAACTTGTACCAGAAAGGCCATTGTTGCCAATTGTGACCTTGTCAAATGAGCTTTGACTGTGTCAGGTGGAGCAACATTATCTAAGTCATAGTACATGTATATGCAGGATGTGATCCAGTAAGAAATTCTCTGAGTGGAGAGTGATTGATCTTTTCCACCACAAATCAACCAGATCTGCAGCAAAACGGAAGGAGGGTGGGACTGGAATACTGACAGGAACCACACATCTCAAAGAATCTTTAGTTACTGGTAAGTAACCACCTTCTTCTTCTTTTTCTTCTTCGAGTGATGGTTCCTATTGTATTCCACTAAGGGTGGTTGACAAACAATATCTAGTTAGGACGAAGGTGCGAGAAAGATGCTGGAACTGTGGAACGGAGGACAGTCGGACTGAACAAGGTATCTGTTGCAGAGTCTTACACCAGGGCATAATGGGAAGAGAAGGCGTGTACCGAACACCACACGGCCGCCCTACATATGTCTGAGTGGCATGTGGTGAAGTGTGGCTTTATTTGATGCTTGCACTCTCATGGAATGGGCTCATATCACAAGGGGTGGAGACAGTCCCAACAATTGAGAGTGTAATGCACCCCAAAACCCACTTAGAAATTCTCTGAGTGGAGATGACTTGCTTTGTAATCCTTTCTGCTATAGCAACAAATAGTCTAGGAGACTTCCTGAACAGCTTCGTCCTCTGTAGGTAAAAGGGCAAGGCCCTATGATCATCAAGGCAGTGAAGGTGCCGTTCCTCCTCTAAGGCATGCAGCTTAGGAAAGAAGAGAGGTAAAGTATATGGGTTGGTTGAGGTGAAAGCAGGAAACCACTTTAGGCAGAAACTTAGGATGCAAACACAGGGAAACTTTGTCCTTATGGAACATGATGAAAGGAGGGTCTGCCATCATGCACTCCAATTCGCCCATCTTTTTCGCAGAAGTAATAGCTATGAGGAAAGCGACCTTCATGGAAAGAAGGGAAAGGGAGCAGGAAGCCAGAGATTTGAAGGGCGATTTCATCAGTGCTAGGAGGACAAGGTTGAGGTCTCCCTGGGGAGCGATGGGTTGAACGGGAGGATATGTCTGCATGAGGCCCTTCCAGAACCGAACAGTCAATAGATGAGAGTGCTCCTCCCCAGAGGGGGTGGAAAGAACTAATGATTGCTACATGCATCTGGATGGAACTGAGAGCAAGCCCCAATGCCTTCAGGGATAGGAGATAGTCCAAGAGGAGAGGAATGCCTATGGTCTCAGGAGGTAAAATGTTTACCTCCTGGGTCCTTTCTGTTGGACCCAGGAGGTAAAATGTTTCCACTTGGCTTGCGTAGGACCACTTTGTCGACGCCTTCCTTCTACTCGAGAGGATGTCTTGCAATGCTGACTAGCATTCTTGTGCTAGCGAAGATGACCATCCAAAAACCAGGATCTCAGGTGATTCGTCTGCAGATCGGGATGTCTGATCCTGCAGTTGTGTTGTGTGAGCAGTTCTGGGAATGTTGGTAGTGGGAGTGGAGGATGCTTTGACATGGGGAGAAGAGGAGGAAACCAGAACTGGCAAGGCCAGAACGAGGTAATCAGCATGACCATCGCTCTCTCCCGCCAAATCTTGTGAAGGACACAGAGCAGGAGTGGTAGGTGATCCGGCCTGACCAGCTGATGACCAGAGCATCACCTTGGGAGTGGGCATTTGGTGTTGGTGTGGGCAGCAGAAAGATCTATTACTGGAGTTCCCCCAGGATGAAAAACCACAGTTGTGTAGTTCCCATTTGTGGTTGGTCACGAAAGTCCTGCTGCGAGCATCTGCAAGCACATTCTGAGTACCCGTGAGTTGCAGTCTGGCATATTGAACCATGTAGGTGCAAGAGGCCATATGACTCAGAAGCTTCAAAGCTTTTGTGAATAGGTGAACCTTCAAATCTATAACAATTTATCAAATTGCCTGGAACCTGGAGTGCAGAAGGCCCTGGCCTGAGATGAGTCAAGTACAGCCCTAAAATCTCTATCCTCTGAGCTGGGGAGAGGAGAGACTTTTCTGTGCTGATTAACAGTCCCAGAAAATTGACTGTTGACTGCATATGGGCAATACTGCTCTGCACTTGCCGTTTGGACTGGCCTTTGACAAGTCAATCATCTAGGCGGGGGTAAACCTACACACCCAATCTTTTGAGGAATGCAGCTACTACTGCCTTGACCTTTGTAAAGATCCTGGGAGCTGCTGACAGGCTGAAAGGTAAACTGGTTATGATTCTGACTTACAAGAAATTGGAGGTATTTCTTTTGAGCTTGATTGACTGCCACATGGACATAGGTATCTTTTAAGTCGAGGGAGGCATACCAGTACTAAGGATGTAGGAAAGGATAATAGAAACTAGGGTGACCATGCAAAACTTTATCCTTTTAAAGAATTTGTTGAGATGATGCAGGTCTAAAATTGGTCTGTGACACCTTTTTGCTTTTGGGTTTAGGAGATGTTGGAAATAAAATCCCTTCCCTCTGAGACCACATGGAACCTCGTCTCTGGTCCCCAAGCTAAGGAGCAACAAACTTCCTGGATAAGGAGTTTCTTGTGAGAGTGGTCCTGGAGAGGGATAGGAAGGGAGAATGGCAGCTAGGGGCAAAAGCAAACTGGAGAGTATATCCCACTTCAACAGTGCTCAAGACCTACTGGTCTGACGTAATCTGGGACCAAGCACTGTGGAAGTGGAACAGACTGTTTGTGAAGGTGTGGGGGTTCGGGTCTGGAGATATGGAGACTAGTATGTTGACTTCAACTGGCCCATCAAAATTGACTGCTTTGGAGTTCCTGAGTGTCTTGAGGGGCCTGGAGCCAGGGCTGAAGCAGCAGGAGGGGTAGGCCTGCGTCTCTAACCTCTGGACCTCTTTTTTGATAGGTCCTGACGAGGAAGAGCGGGATATCAGTGTCTCTACTGTGACCGATACAACTTCCTGATTGGGGCAGGTGTGTACAGACCTAAGGACTTCAGAGTAGCTCTAGAGTTTGTAAGTCCGTGGAGCTTGCTCTCTGTCTGGTCAGAGAATAGAGAAGGATCCTCAAATGGCAAGTACTTGATAGTACAAGCCAGTATGATCCACACATGACCACTGCAGAGACCGTGGTTCTAGCTGCCAAGTCTGCTGCATCCAGTGCTGCCTGCAGTGAAGTTCTTGAGACTAGTCTGCCCTCATTGACCATAGAAGAGAACTTCTGGCTAGCAGTCTCCAGAAGCAGCTCCTTGAACTTTTCCATGGAACCCCACTAATTAAAATTGTATCCTCCCAACAGAGACGATTTGTTAGTGATACACAGCTGCAAACCCCCTGTTGAATAATCTTTCTGCTGAATAATTCTAGCCTCTTAGTGTCATCTGAGTTGGGGGTGGCAGACTGATGCCCCTGTCATTCTCTCTCATTAGTTGCTCTGATGACTAATGAGCTCAGAGGTGGGTGAGTATAAAGATACTCAAACCCTTGGGAGGACACATAGTACTTTCCGCCCTTTTAGAGGTGGGAGGCAAACAGGATGGCCATAAAGTCTTTATCGGCGCTAGTATGACCTTGTTAACTGGCAGAGCTACTCTGGAGGGACCCCCGATGATAAAATGTCAACCAGGAGACATGAGGACTCCCTGACCTCTTTGACCTGTACACCTAGGTCTGCAGCCACTTTCTTTAACAACAACAACTGGTAAACTTTACAATCATCAGGAGGAGGAGAAGTCGTGCCAGATGAAATGGCCTCATCTGGATAGGACGAAGAAGAAGCCAAGACTGGAGGGGATAGAATCTCTTCTAATCAGCTGTTGTTCTGGTTCTGGAACCTCCTCTTGATGCTCCGTACTGGGTCTGGTGCCAGACTCTGGGGATGGAGCCGCTCTGGGTGTAGATTCAAGCCTACTACCTGAGGTCACCGAGTATGCCTGGTGTAGGGAAGATATGGAAGCTGGGGGAAAACCTCAAGGATTCCAAAATGGCCACTGATACAGGGCAGGGCCCCGCTGTCCCAGACATATTTCCAGGGTACGTCTCATTGAAGTAGGGTGACCAGATGTTCCAATTTTATAGGGACAGTCCTGATTTTGGGGGCTTTTTCTTATATAGGTGCCTATTACCTCCTCGCCCCCTGTCCCGATTTTTCACACTTGCTATCTGGTCACCTTACATTGAAGGGTCATGGTGATAGGTGGGAAGAGAGGATCTTGTCCAGACTGGTGGCTACTCCTTTAGGGTTGTGATATGCAAAGTCCCACCTCCGAGTCTGATATTGAGGATTCTCCTTTCTCTGACCATGGTTGGGCTGATCCAGTTGGTGCTGGGGACCTGTATGAGAACTTGGCAATGGATGGAGTGATGCCATCATAGAAGACTTCCCTTTGGATGATACAGAGAGACAGCCTGTCTGGGGAGCAGACAACTGCAGAACTGGAAGCTGAACTGCTGGCAGAAGTGGCAGTAGTGCTGAAGGACTGGACTTCTGTAAGAAAGGAGACACTGGCACCATGAGGCAGAGTAGGTTTCTTGCCTCTGCAAACACCTCTGGGATATTTGGCACCAAGATGGTCTCTTGTTGTGGTGCCAAAGAAGTTGACAGTGCCCCTTGTGAAGCTAGAGCTGACTTAGGCACCGATTTGGAGGAGGAGTGCTTAGGTTTCAGGTGCACTCTGGTGCTTCCCTTTTTTACTAAAAAAATTCGGCTTATGAATGAGTATATATGGTATATATAAATGTTACTAACTATCCTAATGACACTAAAGACTAGACACTAGATAAACTACACACATACACTATGGTCACAAAGGCTGGGAGAAAGAATTCTGGTATAGAAAAGTTCCAACGACTGTCATAGGCGGTAAGAAGGAACTGAGGTGGGCTAGGAGCAGTTCTGCCTTTATACCTGTATGCAGTGGCACACAGCAGGAGGGAAAGCTTGAGCCACTCAATGGATACCACTGAGGGAAAAAGTTTGAGGCTCACGTGCTGGGTGCATCAACCCCAAGAACTGAATGCACACATGCAGTCACTTGAAGAAGGAATTGATTGATCCAGTATGGCAAATCCTATGTTTTTAGAGCTCTTAAAGAATGGGTCGAAGGATGCAGAGTATATCATATCATATCTCATAGAACTGGAAGGGACCTTGAAAGGTCATCGAGTCCAGCCCCCTGCCTTCACTAGCAGGACCAAGTACTGATTTTTGCCCCAGATCCCTAAGTGGCCCCCTCAAGGATTGAACTCACAACCCTGGGTTTAGCAGGCCAATGCTCAAACCACTGAGCTATCCCTCCCCCCAACCTTGGTACGTTGTGATAGAAAATTATGAGGAGAGGAAAGACAAATAAGGGAGATATGAATATTAAGCTCTAATTATATGTGTCCACCTTCCTTTCCACTGGTGCCCATGTCAATATATAGCCTCTACAGTTGGGGTCCTTGAAATCCATAACTGTACATTAGTTCAACAAAGCTAGGTTCCTCGATCTCTCCATTTCCACTGTCTATCCTTTTCTTTCAAGGAAGCAAGAATTTGATGTTATAAGACTCTAAAAAATGCTCTGGATTAGCTTTTATTTTTCCATTATGGGTCCCGTCAGCCTAGGATACTGTCAGCGGACTTCCACTTTAGCAGCAGGGAATCTCATTTCTACTATGCCTATGCATTTTACAAGGCCTCGGTGAACCTTAAACAAGATGGATATGTGGGGAATGAATTGTAGAGTGATGAAAATGAGAAACACTGAGGATCACAAACACTGCACCATCTGTGCTACTTTGTTGTATTACACAAAAGCACAACTGCAAATTAAATACAGTGCCAAATGAAAGCTTGCTAATCCCATATTGATATCTTGTACTTGGCACAACCTGCTTTCTAAGAGTCCAGTTTGATCACTGACCTCGTTTCACTGATCTGGCTTTGGGAGTAATGCTCTGCTCTTTTGCTGGTATGCCAAGACATAAAAACTCAATGCTACTGTGACTGCACTTAGAATGGATTAAGTGTTTAATGTATAAAACTGGCTTGATCCAAGCTACAAGGTATTGGGATGATCTGCTGTAAGACTTTTGCCAGGAAGGTCATTCAATTTAGAGTCCGAGTTACCAAAAAAATATTCTCATGCCCTAACAAACTAGACAAAGATAGGAATATACATGTTTTTCAGTGGAAGGCAGCCAGCCAGCATTTTACTTATGTTTTGTTATGTTTTAGGCTTGGGGAATGCATGTTAGCAAGAATTCTAAGGTCATACAGCTTGCAAGGGAAGCTCCCACCATCCTGAAGCAAGGACTCAAGATATAATAAAGCCATAAATTAGGGTACTTGCATTTACATATACTCCCATCCTGTTTACCCCATTATAGACCCCGTGCCCCTCCACATTAGCTACAACACAGCACCTGCCTGCAGCCAAAATATCAAACACACACTTCAGGCCAGGACCTCCTTAATGGTTCCTGCTGCCTGACTGTTCAAGATGGCTTCTGAACTATGATCTCAGGTACGCATAATACTGTTCAATAATTTTTGGTGCTGTTTCAGTCTTGATAATGTTTGATATTGAATTTTAAAAGTGGAAGTAGTTTCCACTCCAGTTGCTCCACTGCATCACTGAAACAGTAATTACCCATGTTCACAGTCCAAACCTGATAAGATTCTCAATAATCACTTATTTCTGCTAATGCTCTTTTACTTAGGTCCTTGCTATACTGCTGCTTTATTCAGTATGTTCAAGGATAACACCCAATGCTGGGATGAGACAAGCTGCACCTGTCCAATACACTTTACAAAAAGCTAGTCCTCACTGCTCACTTGCATTTCACTGTGACCTTTTCACTACAAGTGTGGAACTGCTGATAAGAATCCTGTTCCACTGCTATGGAGAAACACACAGACACACTGACCCAGCTCTACCAATTATTTAGAACATGGATTAGTTCTTGTTTGTGAAGAGGAAATACCTAAGAGCCAGGAATTTTATAAAAGCTTTGTAAAGAGAGCCTTGTTTTTGCTTGTTTGAATGCAATTCTGAGCTGACTGGAGCCATTGTTTTGGTTTGCATTGTTTCAGTTAAAGCAACTTGCACATAGTTTGCTGTACCTTTTTGCAAAGGACACTTGTTAGTGGGAGATGAGAATAATGGAAATTTATATCACAAATGCCATGGCTAAAAACTGCACGCTCATTTATTCAACAGGCAAGCATGTCCTGACACATGCCATGACTAAAATTACACACCCTTACAAACAGTTTTATTCCTGCAATATCTAGGCAAAACAAATGAGTTGGGGACAGGCTGGTTTTCCACCACACCTATTGAACTGCCATTTTCAATTAAAATTAATAAAACAAAGGATGTTCTGGGTATACTCATCTACACAGAAGGTGCATTCTACTGGGATGTTTCTGAAGACTCAATTCAGCAGTACTCAATTGGTCAAAGTCTAATTCTTAATACTACTGGAACACAGTTTTTGCTTTTTAATATAATTAGAAACTATATCCCTTATGGATAACAACACTTAACATTAAGTATAGTTTTGTACAGTTTGTTATCTTTTGTTTTCTATACAGTAGTTACAAAAGGAGAAAAAATATTCCATTGTTAGAAACTCGTTCAGTTCTAATATAAATTCATAGAACCTAGTAAGAGTTTGTCAAGCCCTGGACCAGATTCTTAGGTGATGCAGTTTGGCATAGCTCTATTGAAGTTAATGGACCTACACATATTTACGCGAGCTGAAGATACGGCCCCATGTGTATAATTCTTAAGACACCTTCAAGATAGATCTTGTATGATTCTTCTGCTACTATAAGTTGTCTAACAATAATAGACAGTCTGTATTATGGGTTCATTGTAGGATTTGATCTCAATATCTATATTTTTTCATGGTTTAAAATGCCAGAAGCATAGCGCATTCACATTATAGATGGATGATTACAAAATTTAGTTAGTATAAAAAAATCTGTAGGAGAGTAAAATCCTGCTATTTTTGCCAATACTCTTAATTTACAACAGTTCAATGGATTTTGTTTGTTTGTTTTTTTACATTATATGTTTTTGAAAAATCTGGAGCCAAATGTTATGGTAGAGTTATAGACCCCTTTAAAGGTGAGTTTATAGTAAAACCCTTGACTATATTTTAGAGAACGGCATTGCAATAAAAAAAAAAATCTATCAAGGAAACACAAATAAAGTGAGCCAGTCTTGGTTGAAAGCATAATATTTGAAGATATGAAGGGGAGAAAATGGAAAGACAACAGCAATTCCCTTGAACTAGCACTGCTTTGCTTACAAAGAAATCAGTGAGCATTTGTAGTCAAAGTATCTTCCTACATCACATTCTTTGCCAGAGAAGTTGTTTGCAAGCCTAACTTTTCCTCTCACCATGACAGCACGACAATCCATAGTGACTCATGGTTCAATGGCATTTTATGGATCCTTCACTCTAGAGTCCTTCATACCTACTAGGTTATGGTAAATTCCTGTTAGTTTGTGAACTGATTTTCAAGATAATAATGTTTTGGGTAACAAAGAAGAAAAAAAAGAGCACACATTTGGCTACACTCTCTCCTTTCAAAATATATTTAAAAAACAAACTCAAAAGCTCTACTGCATGTTTGGAAAGGCTTTAAGTAACTTTCATCAATGAAACATTTTTATTCAGTGTTTAATGTAACACTTCCCTCTCTCTAGAACTGCTGGCCAGTCGTAGTGCATGAAATAGCAAACCACCTGCCACCTCTTCTTGGCAGACTATTTCTGCATCATTACAAGCAAAAAAAAAAAAAATCAATGGAAGACCATTGATTTTGCAACCAGACAAGATTGCCAGACAAATAATACATCATAAAGTTATTCATGTCCTGGTTCTCAATTGTTTTGAGTCAGCAGACAGTTCACTTCATCATCTTATAATGGCATCCATATTACATCTGTGATCTTTGCAACAATAGAGGACCTGGATGGCTGAACAAATATAAACCCAATAGAATGTGGCAACACTTCAATGCAATACGTAACCTTGAAAAACCTCCTAAAGAGATGCCTTTTCAAATTCAGAACCTATTTTATATCAAGTTAGCATTGACATTCTTACTTTCTTGCTTCTCATTCTGTTTTAATAAATAAAGGTGGTTGGGAATAATAATTATATTTTGCCCTTCTGTACCATCACTCTGAGAAGCTCAACTTGTTTTATAAGCATTAATGAATTTAGGCTCACAATACCCATGTGAGGTAAGAAAAATCATAATTTTCATTTTAAACTTGGGGAAATTGAGTTACAGACATTCAGTTGCTCAAGGTCACATAGGAAGTCTATGGCAGAGCAATGAATAGAACATAGGTTTCCTGGCTTCAGTCATCCTCATATTAGAGCACATCTTATCAGATGAGCATTATCATCTCATTAGCAGTGGAGGTGTGGGCACCCAAAGGGAGGGTGAGTAAATCTCCTATATGAATCACAAACATGATAAAAATAACACAACCGCTTTATTAGGTAAGATAACTGTTCATTTGCATATGAAATAAGTACCTGGATGTTTTTCTGACCAGGACTATGGAATAGAGTATTCAACGAAAAAAGCTAACTCTTTCTTCACTGAAATACAGCACTAGCCAATCAACATTCCTCAGTTCCAATCATTTTTAATATATCACAGAAGGCCACACCGATGGCAAGATGGGGCTTCAGAATGGCTGGTGAGAATGTAAGGGTTTGTAAGGGAATGGAAAGGTATGCTAATTAAGAATGTATATAAATAAAATTCACAGACAGCCATATATATATATAAACCTTTGAAATTACTCCTAATTAAAAATGAGAATTTGGTGACCCTGCATGCAAATGAACTTAAAGGTTCTACTACTGAAGGCTTCCAAGAGCCTGCCTGCAGTCTTTACATTAAAAACACAGCTGTTTATACCATTCTTATGTCAATACATAATAGGTATGCTAAACAGCTAGTAAGACAGTTGGTGGCTTTTAAAAAATTGCCCGAGATGGATAACGAACAGGGGATCCAGCTAAAGGTTAATTATGCCATTGACAAAAGTGGCACTTTAAAGAAAGAAGGGCCAGTAGCTGCAGATCATTACTCTACATGGATTAGCCATTGCAAACAGCATAATTAGCTATACTGTAATACGCAGGGTTTTATTATTAATATTACTGATGTCTGGGACAACCGTTTTTGAAACCTCCTTCTTACCTTGACTGCATAATTGTTGAGGGGATCTTTTGCATAAGAAGCTGGGTAGTAAACTGCATCACCTGCTTCACAGCATGGCCTGTCACTGGTTAGCCTGAAGTCTGACCAGCTGTCCACCCCAAATCGCAGTTGGTCTTTCTGTCCAGCCATGAAAAGATCTTCACATTTGTTCACCAACTTCTTCAGTGAATCAGTATGAAGGCTTCTGATTTTGCCTACCACCTCCTCTCGGTTCTCAATTCCTCGATAAAGTGCTTGCCTCTGTGGCTTCTGTATATTCTTGCTCTGCTTAGACTGAGAGATGTATCTCCCAGACAGAGACTCCATGCTGTTGGAACACCTATCCTTAATACTGGCAGTGGTTAGGCTGGAAATGCTGTTGGCTGTTGAGTTGGTTGCTTTTCCTTTTTCTAAAGGCCTGTCCAAGGAATCTCCTGACTCATTGTCCAGTGCCTTGAGTTCTGAGCTGACTGAAGAGCAGGCACTGCTTGCTTCCCAGTTGGTGTCAATGTCGTATGTAGGGTTGGCCACAACACAGAGATTATTCTCCAGGATCTGCTTCTGGAGTTCTTTGGGGATCGGCTCCGTGTTGGCTCTCAAAATGGTTTTCTTTGGCAGTGGAGGTGGTGTTGGCTGTAAGCTGTTAGTTGCCTCTTGGTCTGCTATTCCTCCAAAGGCAATGGCATCATCCAAAGCTCCCTTTGGCTGCCGGGGCTGCTTTGGAGGTATCATGGCTGCTCTGGACTGACCTGTGTAATAAAAAACAAACAAACCCAAAAGCTTTAGAACCCTTTGGATTTACTATGACTGCATATTCACACTTCACAAAGAAGTGTAAGTGGGCAACTGAGAAAATTGCTGGATGATGTAGATGACCAGGGCCGGCTCCAGGCACCAGCTTGGCAAGCTGGTGCATGGGGCGGCCACTCCGGAGAGGGGCGGCAGGTCCAGCTATTCGGCAGCAATTCGGCGGATTGTCCCTCACTCCCGCTCGGAGCGAAGGACCTTACACCGAATTGCCGCCGCAGATCGCGATCGCGGCTTTTTTATTTTTGGCTACTTGGGGCGGTCAAAACCCTGGAGCCGGCCCTGTAGATGACTACAATCTCCTCAAATCCAAGTCTAACCAAAAGTGAAGGTGTGAGGCTGGAGTTTTGAGGGACAAAAGATAACATGACTAAACCAGCACCAGATGTATACTATCACATAAAGAATACCTTGACTTGTTTAACTGGGCTAGCATCTTACATTTCATGAGCTTACTTAAAACATGAAAGAGAATGCAAATCAGAAGTATGGCCTGTCAAACCTAGCATTCTAGCTGAATTCCAATCTAGGTAATTACATTCTGTCTCCCTTAATTCTCCCTGCAGGCAGCTGATTACAGTATTCTTCCTCATTTCCTGTTCTAAACTGTTATGTACTTTGAGTGGGTGCTTCTGTATTTCACCCCAGAGGTGTCTACATTTCACTGGTGGATGGAGTGATCCCTCTTTGTATATACTCATGGTAATTTGTAAAACACTTTGGGATCATCTGATCTGAGAGGTGCTACATACATTCAAAATATTATAAAACAAACCAGGAAACTTGCAAGAAAAATAGCTCACTATAGATATCTAGGCAATGATATCAGAGATAATCAAGTTTGTCTCTGCAAATTCATTAGTAACTTCATAACAAATAGAAGAGTAAGAGCCTAAGTCTGCTATCATTTAATTGAGAAGATTTCCCCCACTCATTTCAGTAAAAGCAGGACTGGGTTCTGGGACTGCAGAAATATATAAGCTTACTCCCCCCCCGCAACTCCCAATATCAGAGATTAATAGAAATAGTAACTATCTCTGACACCCCTTTCCCTTGCTCATTTGCCAGTGGTTGCTGTGTTGGGAGTATTACATGCATAGACATCCTGATCTAGAACCAGTCAAGAGATTCCAATCTGCAGTTTTGGATAGACAAAAACCCTGAATTTCCACTGAGAGCCTGATTACACACAAACATTTTATGTGCTTCCTGAGAGGATAAAGCTTCCTGTAATGTGTTTTGGGTGGATTTTAGAGAAGACAATTATGAATCCTTCAAAATGGGGGGTGGGAGGGGAGAAACAGGATGAGTGACAGTCGTACTGCCCTGTGAGGCAACCACTCCTTGTATAAAAATAAAATGATGCATTTTTTTTTGTTTCTAATAAATCAACTGCTATTTTGAGAGGAGTTTATTTTGTAAATTTTCTACCACATCTGTGGGGATCATTGACCATAATGATAAGGTAGGAAGCCAATTTCTACAAATGCAATGGAGCAAGCATAGAATGAACTCTATCAAGTTCAGCAAGTGAGCATTTCTATCTAGAAGGGAACAGCAAGTTAAGAGATAATGAAACTATTTGATTGTTGGATAAGTTTGGGGTGCCCCACTAAAGGTCTCTAAATGAGAAATGGACCCGGAATGGAACCCATAGTCCGAACATCCCAGAACTTTGTGTAGGTTATAATTCAGATTTGAACCTCCTTACTTGGGCTCATACCTAATACAAATGTATTACAGAACCTTTTGCACGGGAATATTTTCCTCCCTCAGATTTTAAAATACATAAACACAGCTGTTATTAATGTAATAGAATCCATGATTAACCCCTACTCTGCGGGCCAAGATGCACTATCAACTGGAATATTGGGCCACACTGCTGGTAAGATCTTTTAATTACAAAGATTAAGGAGGTTTGTATTCCTTGGGACTGTGAAAGGCACTGGAAGTTCAGAAGGAGTAAAACACTGTATCTGGAGTTCTTTTTGATAATTTCCTCATGATAATACTAAGGCTAGGTCTATACTACCCGCCTGAATCGGCGGGTAGAAATCGACCTCTCGGGGATCGATTTATCGCGTCCCATTGGGACGCGACAATCGATCCCCGAATCGGCGCTCTTACTCCACCAGCGGAGGTGGTAGTAAGCGCCGCCGACAGAAAGCCGCAGAAGTCGATTTTGCCGCCGTCCTCACAACGGGGTAAGTCGGCTGCGATACATCGAATTCAGCTACGCTATTCACGTAGCTGAATTTGCGTATCTTAAATCGACTCCCCCCTGTAGTGTAGATGTACCCTAAGAGAGGCACTGAGTTGTAAGTAGGAAGAAACTGTATGATTTATGTCCACAGATGGCAGGCTAGCTCTGTTTGGCATGATCTTCAGGAAAGGCCACATGTGGCTGCTCTCTCAGGCTATCTCCTTTTAGCTCCCACAAAATAAAAATGTCCAAAGACAGGAGGCAGTGGAGGATCCAGGTAATAGCCTAGCAGTACAGGAAGTAGATGAGAAGGTTAGTCTTGGCAAGGGCTGCAAAAAGAAAAGAAATAGTTCATAGCCAGGGTCATAAAAATATTTGGATGGGTCCCCAAAGCACAAATTCAAATGAACTCCCCTTTCCCCCTTATACAACCTGGAAGTGCCTTCCTTTCCACTTCTTACCCCTTTTTTCTCATCCACCCAAATGAGTATCTTAACTTACATCAGCATCTCTTTATATTCCCCCTTACAAAATCTGTGGCTATGCACCTCTCCTTAAGTCTCCCTCAAATGCCTGTTGACAAAGTCTACAGCCTCTGTCTACACCGTGCCTCCAAGTTCACCTGTCCATTTCCTGAATCCTATGCTCTTCCACAGTACAGCTCCTTACTTACTATATCTGCTGGTGGTTGGTGAAAGAGACTATTGCTGCTTGTCTGCTACCACTTCAGCATACAGTCTCCTAATGTATGTTGCTTTCACGGCTAGCTAAACCAGAGGCTGCAAAAGAAACTTGGGGAGTAACAGGAAGACATATTAGAATGAGATGCACATGCAAGCCACAGCAGGAGCCCCTGCAGTGAGGGTAAGCTATATGACTGATCTCCCTGCTGCTCTAGTCCCTGTTTGCAGTTTCTCCTCCATCCTCCCCAGGCTAATCAGATGGGAAGGAGGTTGGCCCTTGGAACCTGACTCTTCCCACTGTAATAGTTATGGCTCCTGCACAGCTACTTGGAATCATGGGCATCAAAGTACCATTGGGGCATTTATAATGGGATTTATGCTCCTTTCTTTGTCTTCCAGCAGCAGGACATCTGCAAGAAGGCTGATGATAGCCCACTCATCCATCTGGTGCAGAAGGGAGATGTCTGCTGGCAATGATGGAACCCATCAGAACATTTTACATACAAGTCCAAAAACAGTTACTGTACACATTTTTCAGATCCAATTTAAACCACTGCCTCGTATTCCCAGTGCATGGAAATGAATCTGTAAGATCTGTCATGCCAGAATATAGTGTCTTCCCCACAAGGACAAGTTTTTCCTAGTGAAATTCATCCATCTGGATTAAGTGTTTGAAAAGCTTCATATCTGTGCTGTTTTTATGCTGAGCTCTTAACCCTGTTCATTCTTCTCATGACTCTAGGGCCAAATCTTCTAGCTCAGCTTTCCAAAGGCTTGCTGCAACATTGCATGCCCCACATTTTTATGTCATAGAGTCTCTCTGAGGAAGAAAAATGTTTGTCTTTTAAATCCTGCCCCTCTCTCTGCGTAAAGAAAAAAAGTTCTTTTAAACAGAGGTTAGCGGCAGAACAAACGTTTCTCCTTCTTGCCTATCACCTCTCCCCAGCTTTCTTAACATCCTTCACTTCACTGCCTCCTGCACAGACTTTTCAATATTACAGAATACAGTCTGAACTTCACCCTTGGAGGCAGATGAAGAGCAGGAACAGGCTCCATATTAACTACCACTTAAAAAAGTCCTTAAAAGGCTTCCAAACTATACAAGAGGAAAGAAGTTAACTCTATAATAGTTTTCTCAACTGAATACAGATGACAGCTTTAACGATAGCTTTAAGGAATAGTGCAGTGCCATCACATCTTACATTTGAAACCCTTACAGTGCTTTTTGAACATTCATTCATTAACCCTCACAACATCCTTCTGAGGTCATCACTAGGAACATCACTAAGTTAGCTTTAAAATGTCTAATTTTTTCTTATCCAAGCTACTGATTTATTCTTCATACCTTGATTTGAAATCTTCTCTTGAATTAGCTTTGAATCATAGTAATGTAGGGCTGGAAGGGACCTTGAGAGATCATCAAGTCCAGCCCCCTGTGCTGAAGTAGGACCAAGTAGACCATCCCTGACAGGTGTTTGTCCAACCTCTGCTTAAAAGCCTTCAATGATGGTGATTTTACAATCTCCCTTGGAAGCCTATTCCAAGGTTTAACTAATTTTATAGTTAGAAAGTTTTTCTTAATATCTAACCTAAATCTCCCTTGCTGAAGATTAAGCCCATGCCTTCTTGTCCCATTACATCTGTTTTTAAGGGGACACTATTGATGGGAGGCAGTGAATTCATGTTTCTGAGGGACACGCAACTAACATGCCAGCTACCATAAACTCCAACTTCATTCTATTCTCTATTTCTAAATCTTCTCTTAGAAAATAATATGCCCTCATTTTATTTATATTAATACTGCTGCAACATGATACCTTTCTTTTCTGTTATTCCTGTTCAGCAGCGTCCACTGTCAAGTAGTTTGAGATACTATATATAAATAAAGTGCTATAAAAATAATAGGAAATTTGACTGTAGTTCAGAGAATCCCTCCTTCAAACCAAGGCTTTGTACAAATTCCTGAAATTGGTCACATATTTGGTTCATTAGCTAATGCCTGGAAAAATGTCTGATGTGGCCTCAAATATCATTCTGTGCACAGACATATTTCTGAGACCCCTGTTTGCCTGCAAGAAATAACCTTTATTAGTCCAGTATGCTAATAAGGACAAGCCCTTCAGGCCTTCCGCCCCACTACATTGTCCCATTCTCATAATCATCTGTACCTCATGCCCCTTTATTCTTTTAAGTCTTGTTCTAATTATATGTCATTACCATCTCTGGTCTAAAGAGAAAATGCTTTGTGGAAAGACATTGGAATTCAAAACTACACTGAAAGTGTTAATTTTATCCTAATTTTTGATATTCCAAGGGATGGATAGGCTATTGCTATTCTTATTAACGCTGTCATTTCTTATTTTTCATTGTAGTGACCACAACAGCATCATAGATCACCCAGAGCAGTAATGAAAGCAGGTAAACTGGATACATAGAGGTAAAATGCCTGAGGCTTGGTCTACACTACCCCCCTAATTCGAACTAAGGTACGCAACTTCAGCTACGTAAATAACGTAGCTGAAGTCGAAGTACCTTAGTTCGAACTTACCTTGGTCCACACTCGGCAGGCAGGCTCCCCCGTCGACTCCGCGGTACTCCTCTCGCCGAGCTGGAGTACCGCAGTCGACGGCGAGCACTTCCGGGTTCGACTTATCGCGTCCAGACTAGACGCGGTAAGTCGAACCCAGAAGTTCGATTTCCAGCCGTCGAACTAGCGGGTAAGTGTAGCCAAGGCCTGAGATACATGAAGTCCACAAAAAAAAAAAAAAAGTGGTAAAACCATTCCTGAACATGAAGAGGGAGATGAAAAGGAACTCAAATTGGACGTTCCAGTTTGAAGAGGAGAAAATAAAGTCTGCTTTTTGAAAGAGTCTTGGCAGGTTCGTTCAAGAGGACAAGGAACTGATGCTGAACTATTTCCAGAATAAGAAGGAAATGAAATTTGAGGACCAACAATTTCAAAGAAAAATCTTAAATAAGTACATAAGGTCTCAGTAAAAGGAGACAGCAAAGCTAACCCGACAACTGCCCTCTGCACCTATGCCTGTACCACATGCTCTCCACAACACAGTTAATTAATCAAGACAATTCTACTACCTGGACTACCACTAAGTCTCCAACTTATTCATATCCATTCCCCAAACATTCCACCCTTTCACTCCCCCAAAGAAAGGAAAATTAACATCCAGGAGATGTACTTTATGTCCCAATGCAATATTATCCCCCTATTACCCTTGATTTTATAAATATGCTCCCTTGGCTTGCATACTGCAGCTGGTCTGCATGCATTTGTATCATAAAGTAGATTCTGGAAAAGATTCTCTGTGTAATTAGAGGATCAGTTGGACAGATCTTTAATATTAATACAACAATAATTCACTCCTTGATACACTCTGACTATAACTAATACAAATTACTAACAAACCATGAGAAAAAACACATAACTATCAACAGTATAATCCATCCTTTCACAAAAGCATAGTAGCAGTTGCTGATAAATGCCCGGTCAATGCATCCATGCTACTACAATGTGAAACTACTCCACATACAAATTAAGTGAATTAGATAATTACACAATAATTAATAAAGAGAAATCCACCACCAAAATAGTAATAAATGATTTCTAGCTAAAGGAAAAGTAACACTTAGTAACTGATATGCATGATATATCCCCAGTTCCTCACCATCAATTTGGGAGAGGTTGCACAGAGCTGTTCTACATATGGGCTGCATGTGCCAATATAAGTAACAGCTATGAGCAAGTTTGATCAAGTCAATTTTCCCACGTACACACAGTCAAACACAGAGAGAGAGAACAGATTATAAAGTCAAAAATCACTATGAAGTCAGATGGTCTAGTCTGACCTCCGGCATAACACAGGCCACAGGACTCCCCTGAATTAATTCTTGTTTGAACCGGAGCATATCTTTTAGAAAAAACATCCAATCTTGATTTTAAAATTTCCAGTGATGGGGAATCCAACACTAACCTTTGCAAATTATTCCAATGGTTAATTACCCTCACAGTGAGGTGACAAGTAGGAAGGGTATGGGGGGGGTCAAATGCTCTCCCCAAGATTGGCCTGCTTGGGGCAAGAGGCAGAGGTAGGGTTGCCAACTGTCTAATCACACACTCCTATACACCTTTGCCCTGCCCCTTCCCCAGTGCCCCACCCCTGTCATCCCCCTTCTCAGAGGCACTGCCCCGCTGACTCCATCTCCCGTTCCTCCATCGCTCGCTCTTCCCCACCCTCACTCACTTTCTTTCACCAGGTTGGGGCAGGGGTGGGAGGGTGCAAGCTCTGGGAGGGAGTTTGGGTGCTGGAGGGGGCTCGGGGTGGGGCGTGGGAGAGGGTGCGGGATGCAAGCTGTGGGAGGGAGCTCAGGGCTAGGGCAGAGGGTTTGGGTGTGGGAGGGGGTTTGGGGTGCTGGCTCAGGACTGGGGCAGGGGGGTTCATGGTGTGGGCTCTGGCCAGGTGGCGCTTACCTTGGGCGGCTCCCGGTCAGCAGCGCAGCAGGGCTAAGGCAGGCTCCCTGCCTGCCCTGACCCCGCGCCACTCCCGGCACATCCCTGCAGCCCCTGGGGGGAGGGCAGGGGGCTCCGTGTGCTGCCCCTGCCTGGAGGCATTGTCCCCACAGCTCCCATTTGCCGTAGCTCCTGGCCAATGGGAGCTGTGGAGTCAGCGCTCTGGGCAAAGGCAGCGTGGGCTGCAGGGATGTGCCGGCTGCTTCCGGGAGCAGCGCGGGACCAGGGCAGGCAGGGAGCCTTCCTTAGCCCTGATGCGCCGCCAGACTTTTAGCACCTAAAATCTCCCCATTTGGCTTCAGTAGCCTCTGGGAGATAGAGACAGATTCTGGGAGCCTCCTGGCGAAACCGAGAGGGTTGGCAACCCTAGGCAGAGGGGGTCATCCTTGTCGCCCTACACCTACTCCCCAGCACATTTGGCTGCTCTCCCTGGCAGCTGGGGGGGAGAGAGGGGAGAGTGGAACGGAGCCACTTCTGCCTGAGAGAGTCTGGTTGGGAGGCAGCAGTGGCCCGCTCCCTGCCCGGACTTGGTTTCCAGGGACAGGGGCCAAGCATGCCAGGGGAGTGGGGAGCCTCTGGCTCGCTCAGTCTATCCCCAGCAGCCGAGCCCAGGCAGGGAGTGGGCCAACAACTGCCTCCCAGCCAGGCCCTCTCAGGCAGAAGTGGCTCCATCCTCTCCCGCCCAGCTGCAAGGGAGAGTGGCTGAATGTGCGGGGGCGGAGGGAGGCGCAGGGAGAGAAGGACAGAGCGCCCCCCCGGTAACGTGGGATGGGGAGAGCGTGGCAGTCCCAACCTGGGTGCAAGGTGGGAGGGAGGGGTCACTGGGCAGAGGAGACATGTGGGATGGTTACATGTCCTCCCCTTTAGCTTGTGCCCCCCAGTATGGGGAGGCATGAGTCTTTTATGCCCTCACTGTTAAAAATGTGCAGCTTATTTCTAGTCTAAATTTGTCTAGCTTCAACTTCCAGACACTGAATCTTGTTACATTTTCATCTGCTAAACTGAAGAGCCCATTATCAGCATTTTGTAACCTATGTAATTCCCTACAGACTGCAATAAAACCACCCTTTAACCTTCACTTTGATAAGCTAAATAGATTGAGTTCTTTCAGTCTTTCACTCTAAGGCATGTTTTCAATCCTTTAAGCATTCTCATGGCTCTTCTCTGAACCCTCGCTAAATTTTCAATATCTTTCTTGAACTGTGTCCATCAGAACTGGACACAGTATTCCAGCAGTGGTCAGAGCAGTGCCAAATACAAAGTGAATATTGCTTGTACTTGATATTTCCCTTTTTATGCATCCATGGATTGCATTCACCCTTTGGCCAGAGTGTTGCACAGGGAGCTCATGTTCTGCTAATTATTCACCACAACTCCCAAGTCTTTTCCAGAGCCACTGCTTCCCAGCATACTCTGCCATCCTGTAGGTAGGTTCTTCATTCTTTGTTCCTGAGTGCTTTTGAAAATACTACTCTACATGTGTAACTACCTGACTGCATATGCAAATTTGTAAAGCCTAAAATTATTCTTGGCATAAAATTTCAGGTGCAAAATCAGCGGCTTTTTAGAAAAACAAGGGCATAATGTCTCTTTCAAAAATAGACATACAAAATTTTCGTAAAAAGTCCTTAAAAAGGAGCATTTTGGGTATTGTCCCAGATATCTCTATATTTACACAGATTTTTAATGTTTATGTAGCCCATGCATAAGAATAGTTCTTCTGGGTTAATATATGTCTAATTACTTCAAAAGCTGCATTACTTATACAAGAGAATATTCTCGTCAGATGTGAATTACAAAGTTAAGATGTGTGCTATCTGTAAAAACAAAAACAACCCCCCCATAAGAATATGTAAAAAAAAGGTAGTGTGCATTTGCAGAAGATGAGTTTTAAACTTCATTAACTTTGCTGCTGTTAAATTACTATTATTATTTTTATCTACCCAGTATAAAGACCGTGTTTACATTATAGATAGAGTTTGCCACAAACTGTATTTTGAACTGAAATAGTCCTACTTACAAGTGCCCCCCAAAACATCCAAGCTAGTAAACTACAAGGGCTATATTCTAGTTTCAGTTACATCAGTGTAAATCTGAAGTAACTCCACTGAAGTCAATGGAGTTACTGTAGAGTTATTCTGCTATAGCTGAGATCAGAATCTGGCTCCTATTTTTTTTTTTTTTAAAACACTTAGGTAACAAACAATTAAACCAAACTCCAATTAAACAAATTCAATTTTTGGAGTATACTAGGTAAGTATCAATCTAGAGCAAGGGTCGGCAACCTTTCAGAAGTGGTGTGCCGAATCTTCATTTATTCACTCTAATTTAAGGTTTCGTGTGCCAGTAATACATTTTAACTTTTTAGAAGGTCTCTTTCTATAAGTCTATAATATAGAACTAAACTATTGTTGTATGTAAAGTAAATAAGGTTTTTAAAATGTTTAAGAAGCTTCATTTAAAATTAAATTAAATTCAGAGCCCCCCAGACCAGTGGCCAGGACCCAGGCAGTGTGCGTGCCACTGAAAATCAGCTTGTGTGCCGCCTTCGGCACGCGTGCCATAGGTTGCCTACTCCTGATATAGAGTTTTAAACCCCGGGAGACAGGTATTTATTTAAATGGAAGAGCTATACCAACCCTACCACAACTATGATAACATAATAAGTAAAAATTATTTATGTATTTACTATGATCTACACTACAGTACAAACATTCCATTGTAAATCTGAACTAGAGAAATAAAACTGTAGGTGCAAGTTTCAGTGAAGAAGACACGGAGTCAAATCAAAGTATATCATTTTTTCCCTCTTCCCTCTCAGACACAAGTACAATTTATTGACTGCATAAAATAAATAACATTTGTCATTTGCCTGTGGTGAAACCTAAAAAGAAAGAAATTATTTATAAAACCTCCCAACATGGCCCTCACTTGATCAGTACAGTAGTAGAAGGAGGGGTGAGTGAACAAACCAGCAACGAAAAGTTGCACTGGAGCCAGAGAATTCCATGCCATTTATGGCAGCATTGCTTTTTACAACTTAGGCTTGCCAGACCAAGCCTAAGGTTAGCTATTAACTCCTTCACACCTGGAAACCTAACTTAGGTGACTGAAAATCTGAGAGAAATCCAAGAAAGAGAAATATTGTCTGCTCCAAATAAAAGCCAAGGGATACCATTTTACATAACTTTATACTGGGATATTAGTATTTGGGAAATATACTGGCAAAACAACAGACTGATTGAACTGAAATTCTATCATCACATTTCAGATGAGTCTATCACCTCTTTACTATTACTATTATCATTATTTAGTATTTGTATTACCGTAGTACCTCAGAGCCCTAGTCATGGACCAGGACCCCATTGCTTTAGGCACCCAACAAACACACAACAAAAAGACAGTCCTTCTGCAAAGAGCTTACAATCTAAGTATATGAGACAAGGATAGGTAGACAGACAGACAGATAGGGGAGTACATGGAAACAATGAGTCAATATTGCCAGCATGATAGGCAGGGGTCTCAGCACACGAAAAGCATAGCCATTGTCAAGTCTTTTGTAGATATCACAGATAAGGAGAGTTTTAAGGAGGATTTTGAAGAAGGAGAATGAGTAGTTTTGCAGATGTTTCCGGGGAACACCTCCTCAGTGTGAAGGGCAGTATGGGAGAAAGAAAAAGGTGCTTGTCTGAAAATTTAACAAGTGGGCAATGGAGGCTGTCATCATGGGCCAATCAGAAGTGAGCGTGGATTGTGAATAAGAGATGATATGCAGGGGTGGGGACTGACTGTGAAGGATCTTGAAAGTGAATACAAGCAACTTATGTTTGATGTGATGGAGAGGGGGAACCACTGGAGGGATGCAGAGAGCTGCTCTTGCCTCCCTTAGCTGTTCAGGGGGAGTTCCCCAGGGAAAAAGGATTGAGCATCCTGTGACTTACTGAAGAAAGAATCAGTCTTTACACCATGAGGCATGTTTGTTCTAAAATCTGAGGCCTGGTCTACACTAAAAAATTAAGTCAGCTTAACTATGTCACTCTGGTGTGTGAAAAAGCCACACTCCGAGTGGCACAGTTAAGCTGATCTAACCCTGAGTGTAGTCAGCACTAGGTTAACAGAAGACTTCATCCATCAACCTAGCTATCGCCTCTTGGGGAGGTGAATTACCTATGCGCTGGGAAAATCCTTCCTATTGGCATATGTAGTGTCTACATTGGAATGCTACAGCGGCACAGTTGTGTCGCTGTAGCATTTTAAATGTAGATGTATCCTGTAATAATGGTCATCAGCATTAAAACCTTTCATGAGAAACTTAAGCTGAAATGTATCAAATGTCTCAGGAGGAAATTCTTGATGTCACTATTTAAAAGGCATTTTTAATATAAATAGTCCTTCAATAGAATGAAACCTAAGGGCTGAAAGGAAGCTGTCACATAAGCAGCCACTGGCAATGAGTGGTATTTCACACCTTGAGGGATTTAAAATTGCCATACTTGATCATAGGACATCCTGATCATAGGACATGGCTAAAATATGACTAGGTCCTATCCACACTACAAATGGCATCTATAGTATAGACATGTTAGTGAACCAGATCCACTGACTTGGCTATCTTTGTAGTGTAGCTGTGCCCTAATTTATTAAAAAAAAAAACATCCAAAAAACACATGCTTAAAACCACAACTAGCCATCATGCCTTTGAACAATTCCATGGGAGAGCCCAAACTTTGAGTTTCCTCCTCTCAGCTAGAGCATTTTGTTACATTAGTAATAAATAAATACATATTGTGGCAGAGCTCTGACCTTGTCCCCGTGGGTCCTGTGCTTCTAGGCGGTATATGCTAGCCTCAGTGGCCCTCTGTGACCCTCCACGTAGCCCTTCTCTCTCTAGAGCCAGGGTTACAGTCTACTGAGCCCTTTTCATCATAAGCCAGCAAGAAGGTTGGTGAGAGAATTCCCACAGTCTCTGTTGTCCCTAGGGCTTGTTTTAGAACAGTTTAGCCTCCTGTCCTGAAAGGGGCCTGACTTCCCCTCCCAGGAGGTGTTCCTGTAGTGGTGGGTTGGGCCTGCCCTCTACTCCGGGTTCCGGTCCAGGGATCCTAATGGTAGCAGCTGTTGGCAGCCAACCTTTCACTGCCAGAGTTGCTACATTTCCCTGGGCCACTTCCCCACAGCTCTCCTTCTTCACCCTTACCTTAGGGCTCCCTTATCAATAACTTGAGGGTGTCTTCATTAACCAGTCCTTCAGCCGCACTTCTTCTCCTCTGGCTCCCTGGCTCTCCTCTGCCTGACTGGAGTGAGCCCTTTTTATAGTATCAGCGGACCCTTAATTAGAGTCAGGTGGTCACATTAGCTTAATGGCCTCACCTGACTCTTTGCAGGTTAATTGGAGTCAGATGTTTTCATTAGTCTGGAGCAGCCCCTGCTCTGGTCAGTCAGGGAACAGAAAACTGTTAATCCAGTGGCCAGTATATCTGCCTTCTGCTATTCTGCAGTACCCAACTGGCCTGGGTCTATCACAATATTAAGAGTTACATTATGCCTTTCATCTTCAAAGTGATTTATAAACAATAGCTAAGTAATGCTTCATTTGTGAAACTGAGTCAGCCAGTTGTCTGCTATTTAGCCAATAACAACCACAATACTTTCACTGAATATTTATTACTCACCTATCTATAGAATTTATACAACTGAAGGCTTCAAAACTTAGGCCTTGATCATGCAAACACATGTCGACATGCTTAACGTTACACTTAGGAGCAGCCCCATTGCAGTCAGCCAACTCATCATATGCAAAAAGTTAAACATGCTTAAATGTCTGCAGGACTGGGGCCTTAATGAAAATCTTTCAGTATTTTGATTAGTATCACATATTTTTGAAAATAAAGGAAGTACGAAATAGGTGGTTTTTGATTGTTTTTGTTTTACTAGGAAATCTATATGCTCATATCTCTATTTTCGCAGTACTTTTAAATAAAAATCCTTAAAAAAATCTATTGTGCCTATAATATTGGTGTCACTTGTTGATAATGAATTATTTAACTTCCCTCCTTTGACCTCTCAGAAAAACTTCCACAAAAACCCAAACAGCTATAACTCTTTAATATGGGACAGGAATTCATTGATGGCTGCATGCATGATGCAGCATATTCTCCAGAACATACATCTTTTCAATTGGTCTGCAAGTTTAAAAGTAAATCACTAACTTTTTTAGAATAAAATTCAATTATATTCTTATTTACAAAGATGCTTCAAAATATGCCAGGAATCATCATCTAGATTGTAAGAGGAAAAAGTCCTACATTTCACTGAGGATATCAGGAAAAATATTTTAGTCTAATAATTGTTCTGAAAGAGTTAAATAATCTATACAATAGTTATTTCAAAACTTTTCTCTGGTAAAATGGCTTTGGAAATATAAGAATGTGGAAAAATTGTGGCTCTCTCAAAAGGCATCTCTTACACAAGAGATTTAATACAGATAACCCAAAGGCTATTTTTTGTATTTTTACAAATATTCCCCCTCCCCTCAGTTTTAAATAATTTCTTGAAAGCTTAGAAATGAAATTCTTACTGAATTTTGAATAAATCTTTACTTCATCACTGGTTTCCTTCTGCAGGTTGCTCCTAAAGCATGACACAATAGCATCTTTTTTCAACAAAGAACTGTAAACTGATATTTAAAAGTAGGTGAAGTTTGGGGTCAATGTCTCTTTAAGAACGCAAAATTTTCAAAAGGGTGTCAGGTGATCTAAGAGACAATAGCCCTCACATCAAGATAAGTCATCTAAGTGGGATGGAGGCTGAAGTTTGTCTTGTAAATGCACTTACCTAAATTGCTGTATGTAGCACTGCAAGGGCTCAAGTCAGAAGAATCTGAAGTTTCCTCCTTTTCTTCCTCCCCTTGTGGGCCATGGGGAGTTGACACTGGTATGACGGAGGCATTGCCACCAATGTCCTGCTTCACAAACACAGCTCTTGGAATCTGAGGAGACAATTCTTCCACCGTGGTTTCATCTGGCACTTGACTGAAACAAACAAACAACATTCACCTGGTGGCCAAAGCTACCTGCCATATGTTATCAGTAAAACACTAGGTTTGGAATAATAAAATGCCTTTGGGTAAAAGGCAAAGAACTGGAAAATGGAAACAAAAATGTGTCCCTTTCACCTCTCCAATTTTTTTACAATGACTTTCTATCAAGTTGTTTTTCTTTCTCCTCACTAAAGTGCATACACTTTTTACTACAGTATTAATGGTAGGAAACATCTTTTGTACCAAAGTATCACAAAATGTTTCACACAATTGAGTATAGTCAATACATGTAAGTACATGCAATGCACAGAGATAACAATACAGTACTTCATACAGCATCTGTAGGATTTATAGGGCAGCAACAGTGATTAAGGTTTGTTTTTAAACCAATTATAAGGATTTTGCTTTAATGAGAGTTATACATTTACACAGAGGAGAATATACTCCTAAACTCTCTAGGAAATGCATAAAATTTTAAAGCTACATTTTCAAATTCTGGCAACATAATAGGAATTGTCACACTGGAATACAGACCAATAGTCCATCTAATCCAGCATTCTGTCTCCTTATAGTGACCTGCACAAAATATTTCTGAGGATTAAAACCCAGGCACGAATGCATCAAGCAATGCATCCTTCCCTGCTCCCAACTGGTGGGAGTCTTCTTAATCAAATTGTGAAGACTGATAGCTTTACATCATAATAAAACTTTGAAAATCAACTATTTAGTCATTTTACAAGTGTTATATTTATTGAATATAGTTCAAAATGATGCAAAATATATACCAAATAAAAATTAGTATTGTCCAGGTTTACCCAATGAATTGCTGCCTATTGCAGTTATATCAGCGATTGTCAAGAATGGTGCTATTTATAACATTTTAGACATTGGTTAATGACATTTCTGTGTCTACACACACATATACACACTCAATAGGGAACAACTTCAGAGAATAAAAACTCAATAGCTCTCATGATTTGGGTCTGATCCTGAAAGATACTGAGAACCCCTAACTTCAACAGAAGTTCGGGGCAGGCATTTCACCAAGGAGAGACTTAGAACCTCCCAGGATCTGGCCCTATATTTGTATATCAGTTTAGCTTTTAAAATGAAAACTCAGAGCTCAATCCAAACTTCTGATGAGCTAGAACACGAGTATGTATTTTGTAAACCTGCCCCATTGTGCTTGTGTACACAGCACAGCAGCCGATTTTCCATGATACACTGGTGATCTTACATTTGCATATCAGAAGGAGGACTGTGCCCTTACAGACCTGTTATAAATTGTAAAAAAACGTTTCTACACCAACCCAAAACTGACAGGCCATAGAGTACAAAAAGCAGTCTCCCAACAAATCAATACTCAGTCTACAAACACTAAAACATGCTTGTATTTTGAATAATACAAAATTCCATGTATAGTATGCACATGCTATTTCAAATGTCATACTTGTGGAATTTTAAGTGCAGACTTATAAAAACAGGAACCATCAAAACATGTTAGTAACAGAGCAGAGACAAAATGGCAAAGTTCAAAAAGCTGTAATTTTAATCATTTAGTATCAAAATCATTGATCACTTTTTATTAACATGCATGGGAATGGTGCAGACAGCACATTATATGCATCAAAATATGTGCACATTAAAGAGTTAACCAAAGGCATTTCAAATTAAGACATACATTAAATCAAAGCAGGTACAACGTTCTTAAAACCAGAGGAATCATTTTAAAGACCTGAGGTTATCCTACCACCAACAAATCTTATACATACCTGTATGTACCCCTCCAATAAAAATATATTTGTTCAAAATAAATGGTCTATAATAGGTCTGCTATTCTGATACTGAATGGCAAGGTACAGAATACACTAATTCCCTGTCCCAGACACATGCATGCACATACATTAAATCTAAGTTCAGAAGCATTTGCCAAACAAAGAATATCCACAGCAAGAGAGAGGGAAAAAAAAAGGAACTCACCCACTATACTCACTCACACAATTCCCCATTAAAGGAAATTCTCTCAGGGCCTTCTTGAGTCTTTTAATCATGTCTTGAAACTCTGGTGAGCCATTGATTCCACAGTGTTCTGGTGTGCTACAAGTTGTGCAAGCTGTGAGCAACAAGGCTGAACTCTGCAAACAGTGATATCACCTATTGCACCTTGATGTTTATTTTAGGGGGTTGGCCTGATGGATGTGCTAGTATACTTTAAGGAATGTTCTATTACCAAAGTTATAGCCCAGCCTTCTTAACTCTCTCACTGCTATAACACGTGAAATATAGTTTAAGATCTACTGGAACACTATTTTATTCTGCCAAGTACCACATTAAATAGTCAAGTAAGAATAGTTTCAACTGTAGCAAACACCAAATGTACTGTAAGCCTTTAAAGAGCTCAAACTAACCTAACTTTAAAAGTATGTGAAACATTTTAATCTGCATTCAAAGTGATATTAATATCTAAAAAGAATAAATGAATTATTTGAAAACGGCAGCAATGAGATGTTGCATTGTGATACCTGGGAGCAAGCACCTCTCTTTTTATGGGAGAAAGGGAGAGATTCTGAGCGATCAAACTAAGACACCCTAATACACTCAACCAGTTGTTTAATGAAAGGTCAACTCTTACGCATCACCCACAAAAGACAGAAGTAGGAATAGAGAAAAATGAAAAGAATTCCTGACTACTAATTAACCCATTAGGATCACTCGGAACTTGTAAATATTTTTGCCTTATCTGATCATTTAAAACTTTTAAATATGTATTGTTAGCTTTCTGGAAAAACATAATACCTATAAAAATTACCATAACCTAGTTGAGTGTGCTCTGATATCCCCTAGTGGCTGATACCTGCAAGATCATAATCTCGTATACATGAGATGGACTGAGGCCCCTGGTCTTCTACTGATGAATTGCAAAAATTCCAAGGAATGTACAGATATGTTTGGTTCTATACAGACATCTGGATTTCTAAGGTATGAAGCCTGAACTCCCTGGATATGAATAAAGTTTGAGGAAAAGTATAGGCAAGTTAATGGCTTGACTGAAATGGAAATCAGACATCACGTTAGACAGGAACTTAGAATCAGGATGAAGGATCACCTTATCTTCATGAAACAGTGTAGGGAGGATCAACAACCAGGTTTGTATCTGAGTAACTTTATGGGTTTATATTATGAGAATAAGAAAACAAACTGACATGCTAGATCAGGGGTTGGCAACCTATGGCACGCGTGCCAAAGGTGGCACACGAACTGTTTTTCAGTGGCCGGGGGGCTCTGCATTTTAATTTAATTTTAAATGAAGCTTCTTAAACATTTTAAGAACCTTATTTACTTTACATACAACAACAATAGTTTAGTTATATATTATAGACTTATAGAAAGAGACCTTCTAAAAACGTTAAAATGTACTACTGGCATGAGAAACCTTAAATTAGAGTGAATAAATGAAGACTCGGCACACCACTTCTGAAAGGTTGCCGACCCCTGTGCTAGATCAAACCAGTAGCTCCTGTAGTTCAGTTTCCTGTCTCTGACATGAGTCAGGAACAGATGCTTCAGTGGAAGGTGAAAGAACTCCATAGCTGACAATTTGAAACTGCCAACCCATAAAGGAAGTTTCTTCCTAGCTCCTGACAGTTAGAGGTTGACTTATTCTCTAAAGCATGTGGGTTTAAATCCCTTCTATTTTTTAAATCCTATATAATACAATTTTCTCATTATCCATATAATAAGTCTAATCCTTTTATAAATTTTACTAAACTCTTGGCCTCAATGATATCCAGTGGCAATAAGTTCCACAGCTTAATCACACCCTGGCAAAAGGTATTTCTTTTTATCAATATTTTTGTACATTTGCCGCCTTTCAATTTAATTGAATGTCTCTTGTTCTCATATTTTGAGAAAATACATACAGGAGTGCTGGATTTACCATCTGTACACCACTCCCTATTTCATGTAATTATATTATGTCCCTTCTTATTCGTCTCCTCTCTAATCAGTCTCATTCTCTTGCGGACTGTCTCTGAACACACATTATTTCTGCTATATCCTTTTTGGGACAGGATGCCCAGAAATGAATACATGCCTACAACAATACTGCACACAGAAATGAATACTGTATTTAAGGAGAGTGCATATCATTGATTTTTGCAATGACACTGAGGAATACTGCTTTCACAGAGAGATGGTAGAGAGAAGATTCTGAAAAAGGTTCAAAAAAGATTAACATACTATAATGTAAGTAGCTTGTGCCCCAGAGGGAATATAGAGAACAACCCTTTCATAAACTTGGTTACAGCAGGGTGAACGAAAACTGTTGATCCACCCTTCAAAGGGTAGAAAGTCAAGGTGACAGCCAGGTAGACTTTGACTGAACTCTGACACTGTTCATTGTTCCAAGTGGAGTAAACAGTCCAAGATGAAAGTGATGGAGGATCATCTCAGGTCCATTATCTTTTGAGCTACCTAAATGTAGAATCTCTCCCACTTCACTAAATAGGTTTGCATAGCTGAGGATTTCCTGCTTTCCAGGAGGATCTTTTGGACTTTGGCAGAACATTCTTGATTTAGTTTTCTAGCAGTCCAGAAGATAAGCTGTCAGCCTGAAAGAATATGAATTCAGGTAGAGAACCTCATCCCAATCCTGAGACAAGAGAGCAAGTAAATTGGGAAGATGGATTTGCAGCTTTTATATCAATTCTAGATGGCCCCAAGTTGGGACTTTCAACAGTACTCTGATTTCTTCTTGTACAATCTTCCAGATGGTATTTGCGATCAACAGGATTTGAGAGAATGAGTAACTCCTGGCCCCAATCCAGGAGAATGGCATTTAGCAGTGTTGGTCCTGCCTGCCTTTGGAGATCCAGAGATATTTGGTATTGACTCTGGTGGAAAAGTGATTAGGTAGGGCTTTGCCCCATTTACAGAAACGTTAATGCAGGATTGAGTCCTTAGGGGATTGTTCTTGCAACTGATTGTATTTTGCCTTTAAAAACCTGCTAAGACATTTTCTTTTCCCAGGAGATAAAGGCAATTACAATGAACTGATGGCAGGTGTTCCCCTCCTAGATCAAGACAGTCTGCTATTATAGCTGGCAATATCAGGCTTCCTTTGGTGTTTGGCCCCCAAGAGAGCTGGCATGGGTGCTGAAAAACTGTTTTATTTTTTTAACACAAAATAATGACTAATTATATACATAAAAATAGTATCCACAGACCGAAGAGAATGGACCAAAAAGACAAGGGGAGCACTGAGGACACTGAGTGTTTTCAGAGTTTGTTGCATCTTCTACACTTCAGGAAAGAACTGAGGGGTGGCTGGGGCCTATTTACACTGTTGGAACCCTGCACAAGGGGTAGGGGAGTTTGTAAAGACACTGATCCCAGTAGACAGTTTTCCAAAAGATTTCAAGCTCACATTCCAAGGGCGAGTTAATCCCAAGAACAGGAATCCATGTGGGCAGTTCTCAAAGGCAAACTCTCTGTGTAATGTGTGAACATGATATCATTATAAAATCCTAAGGATAGCAAGGCATTTCTAAAAGTCTTGACGTTTGTAATCTGTCACAGTTATGGAACCTAATATTAAAATCTCCAGAATTTATAACTGGATTCCTGACGTATTATATAACTTTACAGTGGAGTGTCAGACATTACTGTTAAATTCAGAAAGCATTACAAACATTTATATGGACATATATAAACATTTCATTTCTTCAAGCAGTAAGATCCATAGATCCTATAATGGGCTTGAGGCCTGTTTGCATCTTGATGGAACTCAGACCTGTCAATCACTGGCACAGCTTATGACCTTACTGATGAAGAGATGATATAACTTCCAGTATGGAAGTTGGGGAGCCTTGTAGGTTTCTTCTTAAGAAATATGTCTCAATCCAAGAGACAATGCTGCATGAGTGCAGAAGACGATGAGTTCTTTATCTTGTATGCCTCAGATATTCATAATCTGATCCACCTAGATATCAGAGGCTTTGAAGTCTTTTTGTTCCTTACAGCTAGGCGACAAGACAAAATTATGAACTCTATCTTCTGAATACTTCAGTTTTGTGTAGATATATTTTTATTATTGTGCAGACATGAAAGCTGTTCCACAGCTTTCCCGTTGGACACAGTGGCTTGGGACAGAAAGCTTGCAGTACTGTCTCCTTTGAGACTTTAGGGATGAAAGATTGCTTTGTCCTGAGAACCACTATCTCAACATGAAAATAGAGTACTGGGGTTCTGTGGACAGAACTCTTCATTCCAATGCCCATCAGGCTGACGTAATTGCTATTAAAAAAAAACAATTGTTAGAGAGGGAACACCTCCTTTATAAGTTCAGAAGAATACCTTATGGGGACATTTAGCAACAGATTGACATCCAGTGATGGGGTTACCTTGTGTAGTTGTGGAGAATGGATCAGAAAAAGTATCAGTGTCTAGTGATAAGTGATAATTATTTGGACCTTTCTCATATGTTGGATATAACTGATGTGCGTACCAGTATGGCCTCATTTCTAAGCTAGTGACTGACATCTCTATATTCTTCCCTCAAAACCACACGAGGCTAAAGGTTTTGGACTTTAGTACTCTGGAAAATATCTTTACCAAGACTGATCTTGTTGTAATCAACTCCTCTAGGAAGAAGTTCATTGAATGAGCTGTGATAAATAACAAAAGAAAATTTTCAGAGTAGCAGCCGTATTAGTCTGTATCCGCAAAAAGAACAGGAGTACTTGTGGCACCTCTCCCCGCTATAAAATTCACATCAGCTGTGACATTTAGCCATATAGCCTAACCTAAACTGAGGACAATGAGACTTAATCCTTCTACTAAAATACTCTACATCAGTAAAAACAAAAAGCTTTGTAAATCATACCAAGAGGCAGCACAGGGGTTCACAACATAATCCAGACAGCAAGGCCTGAGAACTACTCACATTGATCTCTAGTGTTCCTCCCTGAGGCCAATCCAAGAAGCAGTATTGACTTGCTCTACAGAGAAGCTAGCCCTTCTCTGAAGCAGAGGGTATATCTATGCTGCAGCTGGGAGTGAGCCTCCCAGCCCGGGCACAGAGACTCGCACTAGCAGGGCTTAAGCTAACATGCTCAAAATAGCTGTGTGGGCCTTGCAGCTTCATCAGAAACTCAGGCTAGCCACTTGAGCTCAAGCCTAGAGTCTCAATGTCCACACAGCTATTTTTAGTGCTAGCTCGAGCCCCACTAGCCTGAGTCTGTTTACCTGGGCTGGGATGCTAGCTCCCAGCTGCAATGTAGATATCCTCAGAGAGGGTTGCTGTGATAGAGGGCTTTTGAGGAAGAAGTGAGTGTGAGGAATGGTGGAGGAGGTATCCCACAATCCTCTGGAATAAAGATGATCTTTGCTCTAGATTCCATATTTTCTCTCTCCCCTTGAAACTATCTCTAGTCATCTTCCATTCTGCACAAACATAACACAAAGCCTTAAATGCAATTTCCTGCAAGAGAATAACTCAAATTTCCACGGGTGAGCAGGATTAACTGCTGCACCACCAAACACAATAAATTTTATTTACAAATATTTGGTAAAACTTAGTATGATTTTTTTTTAAAAGAAAAATAAAATATATATTTAAAAAAACCACAGTAGGAAAGGTTATATCCTGTCTCAATTTGAAACCTTTACTGGAAAGACTTTTCTGTCCTTAGGGGGGGAAAAGTTAATTTTGGTTTTCAGAAAAACCCTCTACTGAGATGCCAATTTCATATTTGCCAGCATCTTTCTAACTACTATGCATGCCAAAGAAAAACAAGACCATCAAATGGATAAAACACTTGAGGGCCCCATTACAGACTCAAATGCATTCAGTTTCAAACGTTTATTCCTCATTTCAAGAGATGAATATTCTGCAAATGCTGTTCTGGGTGATGAACTGACCTTTCCAGCAATATCATAACCACAACACAGTGCTAAAGGAATTTAAAGTTATCAGTCTCTACCACCTTCATAATCCACTATGGGATAAAAAAAAAAGTTCAGTTTCTCCTGTTGATATGCCTTCAGGACCCCCCACCAATCTGACATTTCTTAATCCTATCTTATTTTTCAGGTCATCAATTTGATCTCTCAGTGAGCTTTACAGTTGTTGGCATTCTCAGTTAGAAAAGTGTCATGTTCATTGATCTTTATCTTCATGTCTTCAATTTTTCTCTAAGCCTGCTGCAGTCGTTAACTGAAGATTTTGAACTTCTTTTCCATTCCACACATTTTAGCCTGAATTAGCATTAACCTTTAGCTAACATCTGATGAGTTAATACAAAGCAAGTGTAGCATCACTTGGTAAATCAAATATACTTCCTATTGGTGCAAAACTGCAAGCAGCCAGGCCTGGTTCACAAATACTCTAAAAATAGACAAATCAAAATCCTTGAACCGTATTGGCTTAATTTTTGGTATTGAAAAGGACTCTCTCTCTCTCTCTCTTTCCTTTCCCCCTCCTTAACACAATCAAAATCAAGTAAAAACAATTACCTTAAGACACCAAAATGCATCAAAGGCAATAAAAATAAATTACAGAAAGCCAAATGCCACAAAAAGCTACCAAATCTTATTCTGCCCATAAAACTCCCAATGTTTCATTCTTTTCTTTTTTTAAATATTCTCAGAAAGATCACAATGGAGTTATTACTTTTTATAAAATAGAATTAATAGCAAATAAAATATAATTACCCTTGGGAAATTCTGAGCTATGATTTCACACTATCACCACAGGTTGGTGGGGAAAAAATAAAGAAAAATTCTCTAAAAGGGGGTGGAAAATAGGAAAGAGAAAGACTAACTATTGCAAACAGTAACAGTACAAACATACTCTAGGCAGGTGTGGTAAAACAAAGCAACAGCACCATCCCTAGGGTAGTTGAAGACGCTTTGTTTTCAGCCGGGTGCTATACTGCATACAGGTGTGGTGAAACTTCCTAGTATCATAACACCCACTTTATACCCCTAACTTTAATCAGAAACATTGTAACAAAAACTTGAGCTTTCCAACTATGAAAAAATATCAGAAAAACAGACAATAAATAAATCCTCATTGCACCAGTTTTAATAAAGGTGTGATTTTAAACTCATGGAAAAAGGTGAGTTTGACACTCCTATGGGCAGTTTAAAACAGGCTGATTTCACTTTAGGTTAATTTGATTAGCAATCAGTTTAAGATAAACTGAAATAAGAGTGTCCACACATAGATTTCCATAATTTTAAATCAGTTTAAAAACCATTTAAAGTTATATCAGTGCATTTTTCTTGTATAGACAAGAATACAGAGAACAAATAGGGTGAGGGAACTTTAGGACCTGACCTTGTTTTTGGTGAGGGTCAGATATTACATTGAAAGGAACAAGTCTATGATTTTATAATTTTCTATCTGGCAGGGTACAACTAAAAGAATAAATAGGTACAAAAGTTTTAAAATATCTTTTGAGTTAATATACTGGTAGCCTGCTTTCACTAAGGCTTGGTCTACACTACCACTTACCTTGAGCGCTGTAAGTTACAGCGACCTAAGCACTGGTGTGGACAGAGCTATGTCGGCAGGAGGACTTTTCCCATTGACATAGCTACTGTCTCTTGCAGAGGTGGATTTACTATGCTGACTGGACAGCTCCCTCCCGTCAGCATAATAAAATACATGCTAATAAAACTTGTGCAATGACATGGACTATCAATATGGGGTGCTACAGCTGGAGATGTGTTTCTTTCCTCTGGAGGGGCACGTGACAGACAGATAGTCAGTACACTTTCTACTTCTCCATTAAATATTTACCCTCCACTTCTAAACCAGAGTTCTTTAGTCTTCTATAGCATAGAAATACCATGTTAATCTAAAAATTCAGGGCCATGTGTGTTTGATTCAGTAGAACAAGATCAACCTATTGAAGACAGTTCAAAATACGGGATGCTGTTCATATGAAGAAAGGTGCTAATGAAAACGACTATCCAGTAAAATGTTAAGACTGTAAAAACATTACACATGCACATATAAAGTTCTATATAAAGCCCTTAAATTACTTCCCATTTCTGCAAAATGTACAGCATATTCTATAACACTGAATGAGTGAGTTAAAAAGACATATGCTGTTAGCAGCAGTTTACCTGAGGATCTTCTTGGGAATCTGAGATGGTGAAGAATGACTCTTAATTTTCTGTTCAGAATCCTCTGCCAACATCTCTTCCATTTCTGCTTTGTCCTTTGCCACTGTATCTTCATTTGGAAACTCCACTCCAGCCTTGTTCTGGTCGGTGTTTGGTTCAGCCTGTGCTGGTTCACATCTATACATGAAAACAATGGATGGCTTCTCACTGGAGTCTGTTTTTGACTCACTGAACCAATGGTGGCGTTGAACTGGAGGAGGGGGCAGCATATGTATAACAGTTCCATCAAGACCCACTAGTTTCCCTTTTTCTCTTTCCTTCTCTTTGTCTTCCTCATCATCAGTCTTTCTGCGGCGGAAGAAGCTCTTAAATGATATCCAGCGCTTGGGTTTTGCATCAGCAGCTCGTCTACCTTCTGAATGCAGTATTGACTCTGCCTCTGTTGATCTAATGGGACTGGTTGGTTTGCTCCAGTTGCTGAAATGTCTTTGTAACAGATTACTTGCATGATAGGGTGAAGAAGTGGAACGTGGAGGGGGAAATGGAGGTGCTTGCTCTATTTTGGGACTTGTGGTATTATGGGTGCCTGTTACTGGCTTCGACAAATGGGTGGTAAGTGGCTTTGAAAGTGTATCCTTCTGCATTTTAGTGGTAGTGCTTTCTGTGGCACTGGATACTTCAGTATCATTGATAGGTTGTGCAGTAAAGAGAGATTTGGGTCGTACCAGGCTGCTTTTAGTGGTATCTGCATCAGGTGGTAGGGAATATAATTCTTCCACACTGCAAGATTTGGGTCCTGATTGAGGTGTTTCTGGAGGAGACTGCGGGGGCTGGATAGAAGCCACAATCTGAGAAAGCACTGTGTTTGCATTTTCCCTATTGCTGTTGCCACCAGAAGTCTCCTGTGCTCCTTCCATTTTGGCTGCAGGCTCTTGACTTGTCTTCTGAACTCTTGTTGGGGAGCTATGGTCAAAACTATGACTTCTTTGTGGTGATGTCTGACCTTTGCTGAGACAGCTATTGTACTCTTGAACTTTCTGAGCCACAGAACCCAGTTTACACTCTGTGCTATTAGTTACCCCCTTGGGTTGGGTAAATTCAGTGGGTTTGCTGGGTATATTTTCAGAGATTTTGCTTTCTGTTTCTATTTCTTCATATGTGTGGCTTATTACACTTGTAGTTTTATCTTTGATGGATAGCTCTCCACTGGTCCCTAGAAAACTTTTATAGATGGCTAAATTATCATACGCATTTGGATTGATTACAATAGGAACTTTGATAGCATTCTTTGAACTCCTAGCATATGTAGGTTCATCATGAATGATAATTGGGAAAGGTGGCATGCCAGCATTGTTGTAACTATTAAATTTTATCTCAGACAAATTGGGTGACTTCACTGGGATGGTTTTTGAAGAAATATTTGTGGCTGTAGGTGAAGTAGGAGCAGATTTGTGGCTGCTTTTCCTTGGAGGGACTGAAGGTCCTGAGCTATTAGCAATTAATTCCACCTTAGGTATCTTCTGTCGTGGGCTAGTACTAGAGGTCCATACTTCTTGGTATCTAACTGCACTGGATTTTTTTAGATTGGCATTTACTCGCACAGATGATGCAGTATTAGATATAATCGGAGCACCTGGAGTTCCTGGTGAATTTGGGTGAGATGGTGTACTTTTGGTTTCTGAGCTTTCAGTCTGACCATCCATACTCTCATTGGTCATGGCTGCTGACACATCTACTATAGTATAAGGCTTGCACACTGGTTGTTCCATATTTACCACTCTGTAAGGTTTGGCTTGATCTTCCATTGGTACCAAGTTTATAGTCACTGCTTGACCAGTAACATCTGTAGCACTTTTGCTTTCTTGATTATCACTTTGTACCGCAATCTTGCCATCCTTCTCTTCCAATCTAAGTGCAAGAACTGCCTTGTGAGTCTCTAGAATGTTTGCAGTGTTTCTGGAAGTTTTTGGCATGTCTTTCATTTGCTGCTTATCACAAAGACTCTCATAATCTGGTTCAATCAACTTGATCTCCTTAGGGGTACTGGGAGAAAACCCTCCATTGCAGAGTTTTTGAGATGAACTACTGATTGTTCCAGAGTGAGACTCTTCAGTCAAAGAAGAATCAGGAGATGTGGAATCAGATGATACCATACTCTGCATGCTTTCTTGCCCATAAAGCATCACAGTTTCTTCTCCATAACCATTTAAAATTTCATCATAGCTATCATCATAGTCTACAGCACAGATCCTCTGTAGAGACTTGTTCCTTAAAGGCACAGTGTTCCATTTTTTGTCAACACAAAACCGGACAGGAGACAGGGTGTTAGCTCTAAAGTTAGCAAAGCGAGGTTGGCCCCGCATGCGAATTTCCATTGCTAGCAGCTCTTCATCACTTTCATCCCAACTCTCATGCTCTTCCTGCATGCTGCCAAAAAACATATCATCCTCACTCTCATCTCCACTGGAGAATTCTGGGTAACAGAAACGCCCACCTTCATTACTTATTACTTCAGTGCTTCCACTCAGAATAACATGCTTACTATGTGAATCCTTCATTCCACCCATCATGCAGCTTGGAGGGATCTGTCTTTCTAATGATCTTTTATAGCAATTATTTATTCTTCCCAAGAACGTGTCCCTTGAGTTCATTTCATTTCCTGTTTGCTGAGGTGTGGTATCCAAACCCGCAATTTCCTTCAACACTTCTGTCAGTCCATTATTATTGTTATTTGGTATCTTACCTGCACTATCATTGTTGCCATAAGGCCTATGAACATGGCTATAACCTTCAATTTCATCTTCATTATTATTGTTCAGTGGCTTTTTGTTTAAGACAGTCTTGTTTCGGTTCCACCCTATAATTACTGGCTTGTTCTCACAATGATCGGTTGTGCTGATCTCACCACTGACACTCTGCCCATCTACCACCATCATGGTGGGTTTCACAGCTATAGTGGGTTTCTTTGCTACAGGGGGTCGGAAATTTCCTGTACTTCTACCACGGTGGTTGTTGCTGTGGTTTGCATTGGTTTTCAGATTACCATGCGAGAGGGAAGTCTTTTCAGAGGCTGGGGGCAGTTGGTGCAAGCTTTTGGGTTTGAAGCAGTTTTTACATTCACCAGGTTTCCAGACGTGTTCAGTGAAGGTGTTGCAAGCAGACATTTTCCCAGAGCTTTGCACCTGATGTTCCACTGTTCAGTGCATGGTAAGAACTTCATCCATTCGTTTTCACTCTGCTCATTTATTCTGGCTATGCTTTCAAATAGTGATCTTTCTGAAAAATGAAAGACAGAAAACAAAAGATGAGAATGGGGAAAAACAACAACATTCAGTGACAAGTGAATGATTGTGTTTATACTCATATTCTGACTGTTTCTCCTTTTACAACACTTACTCCTGGGGGAATAATGTGCCGCTGTGCAATGCAGAATTTACGGAGAATTAATGTTCTGCACAGAATTTCATTTCTTCCCGGAGAATTGGTGCTGCACAGCTGCTGGCTGCCACTAGGGGCTACTGGTCCTGGCAGAGCCCGGCTCCCCAGCTCGTAAATAGAGGACACTGTTGGAGGGAGGGGAGGGGGAACTGGAGGGGTCCCGGCAACTGTGGTTCCCAGCATACCCTGAAGGAGGTGGCATGTGGGCCATGGCCTCACAGTGAACAGACCGCCCAGCCTGGCAGAGATGGAGGCCCTGTGCAGTGTCAGCCCTGCACCACCCAACACTGAAATCACCACAGGAAACTCCATACAAGCCCGGTCTAACCAGCATCAGGCTGTTTCTCCCTATGGATCCCCAGGCTCTGGGAGGAGAGAATGCAGGTGTCTGGGATGGGGGGTGCCCCGTGGCTGTGCTCTGGGGTTTGTGTGGAGGTGTCTGGCCCCGTGGCTGGGCTTTGGGGAAGAGGGGGGAACATGTGTCTGGGCTAGGGGATGCCCCATGCAGCCCCCTCCAGTACCCCCCAAATACTCTCTCCCAGTACACACAGACCCCCTCCAGCACTCCCCAACTGTACCCCCTTCCAACTCCCCATCCCCCTGGCATTGTCCTCTATTTGGGAGCCTCTATATGGTAATCCTATGGGGGCAAGACAAAACCCCAAGAATCAACAAAAGATCGGAGTGACAGAGTTTTCCCCCAAGATGTGCCCAGATGGCATGTGGCACACCCAGACTGAGGTGCCCCACAAAAACATAACAGAGAAACAGGAACTGGGTTGTCATACAGGTTCCTTTAACGTTTTGCTCCTGGGGGAATCTTTTTTGTTGTCAGTACTGTTACAGACATTTTTTCTGAGAGGTATTTTGAAATAAATTACCCAAATAATTGAAACTGGCATGATTAGATTGTATTATTTTCACAAATAAAATATACAGAATTTTAAAATATTGTGCACAGAATTTTTATTTGTGTAGTACAGAATTCCCCCAGGAGTAAACACTCTTAGCAATGATTTAAAAGAATCAAGTAGTCTCTATCTGACAACTTATAGCTCTTTATTGACTTCAACAAAACCAAATATCTGAAATGCAAAACAATTACATATAGATAGGGCCCTACCAAATTCACAGCCATGAAAAATGCATCACAGACTGTGAAATCTGGTCTTTTGTGTGCTTTTACCCTATACTATACAGATTTCACAGAGGAGACCAGCGTTTCTCATATTGGGGGTCCTGACCCAAAAAGGAGTTGCAGGGCGGTCACAAGGTTATTTTAGGGGGGTTGAGTTATTGCCACCCTTACTTCTGCACTGCCTTCAGAGCTGGATGGCCAGAAAGTGGTGGCTATTGACCAGGTGCCCAGTTCTGAATGCCACACCCTGACAGCAGTAGCGCAGAAGTAAAGGTGGCAATACCACACCATGCCATCCTTACTTCTGTGCTGCTGCTGGTGGCGGCTCTGCCTTCAGAGCTGGGCTCCTGCCCAGCAGCCACCGCTCTGCAGCTGCCCAGCTTTAAAGGCAGTGACCCTGCCAGCAGCAGTGCAGAAGTAAAGGTAGCAGTACCACAATCCCCCCTACGATAATCTTGCGACTCCCTCCCACAACTTATTTTTGGGTCAGGACACCTACAATTACAACACAATGAAATTTCAGATTTAAATAGCTGAAATCATGAAATTTACTATTTTAAAAATTCTGTGACCGTGAAATTGACCAAAATAGAGCATGAATTTGGTAGGGCCCTAGATATAGAACTGGTGGGCTGCAAGACAGTGTTTACATTGACCGTCCGCAGGAATGGCCGCCTGCATCTCCCAGTGGCCACGGTTCGCCGTTCCCGGCCAATGGGAGCTGTAGGAAGTGGCGGCCAGCACGTCCCTGAAAAGTGACAATGATTAGGAATATAGTGTTAAATCCCTACTAATTCAGTGCTATTGACCTTCAGATAAAAGACATTGGTCCATTATATGCAGAAAGTCACACGCTTCAGTTTTTTCATGGCATTATCTTTAGTCAACTTAGAACAGAGACAATAAAACTATCTTAAATCATATGCACGATGCAAGGCAATGCTTCTTTTAGTCACTGGTTTGTTTCACTTATATTCTTCCTACCAAAACTGCAATACAAGTAGAAATTTCCCTCAGCTTACTGGAAAACTATTTGAGAATGAGTTTGATCAGTTCCTGAAATAACTAGCCCCATGTCAAAAACCAAATATGAACCCACTAAATGTGAGCCTTCAGAATATGTAGGATTTGAGTCTTTCATGAATTGATGTCTCACCAATTTAAAGCCGCCGGGCCAAATTCATCCCAATGTAACTTCAGAGAATCATTTTTAATGTAAAAATACAAGAAACAAGAGGTAACTCTTTCTATTTTCTTAGACCATTTGAATGATCAATATACATTTTTGATCACAGAAATAAATGCAAACTGTGTAAAGAAACCTACCCAGTAAATACAGCTCTCAAGCTGATTTAGTGGTTGGCATGTTATCAACAGGATTGCTACTTTGTAATTCACCAAAAACACAATTGGCTTTCATCACAATATGGCATACAATAGAAGCTATTAATAAAATCGGGCATTTGTGTATATGTCAATTTTCTCAAGTACAGTATGGCAAGGTGCCTTATTATTCAAGCGATGATATAGGAGAGCATCAAACACCAGATGGGGCTGCAGTCTAGCACTAGAACAGTTTCATCCAGCACATTCATGGTAACAGAGTTCTTATATTTCATAGATTGACTAATGATGTTTAGAGACAAAGCTTTTTCCCTTGAAGATAGGCCCAAAACCTTTCTCTATATGATCTAACAGATACTAGCTTTGCCAGATACTGATCTATTCAAACGTTAAGCCTTTGGTTTTTGTAGCATTGGGGAAAATGACTTTTCCTTCTTTGTTGAATTCTTTGAAAAAAGCTTTGCTAGCCCAACCCCCAACAATCTCATCATATACTCTTTATTATAAAAGTTACATTCAAGAAATGAGTCTTCTGAAATATTTAAGAGAAAGAAGGGAAGTGCTAGAAACTCTCATTCTGGTGATCTCCCTGCTTTCATGTATCCATTATGTAAAAGGGGGGGAAAAAGATGCTGTTCTGAGTCCAAACAAAATGTTTTCTTAGTTAATACATTTCTATTCCATAAAATCTCTGAGCAAATAATTCAAACAAAAGAGTAAGTGTGAATGTGGTTTTTAAGGTTTAGCTGGTTTTTACTACCTCTCTGAGAGACGGACAGGACACACTTGCTTTGAAATTCTATCACAAAATGGACAGTTTTATGGATCAGTGCCCTTTAGTTCAAACATTTTCTGCTAAAAGAATTGTGGAAAAAATGATGGAGAGTAGCATATTTCACATCTTTGGGTTATTACAAGGTTTTAATGTTTGATTACTGATTTTATTTACTCCCTCTTGTCCAGAGATGCTGAAACTGATCAGCTTTTTTCCTCCTCCAAATCAGAATCTGAATGTTAGATGTAAGAAATTGGCAGAAACCAGGGAGCTTCATATTTAAAAAGCATTGCTCAAGTTAAAAATATTAAAATGATATAGTCATAGCTGTACACAAACTTACGCTTGCATATCCCCAAGGCACCAGTATAGAAATCGAGCTCACATTAGGCATACACTAGCCATTAACATTAGCCATTAATAATTTAGAACATTAACACCTAATATAAATGGTTTACACACAGCCTCATGACATGACATATAGTTTTCTGATATAGCATGCGAAGTGGGCAAGAGTCATTCAGTTAATAGTTCATAAACTACAGATTGGTTTCCAGACAGTCACGGTTTGGTTTTAGACAGTCACAGGATGTTCGATTTGTGAGCACTCCATGTAACATCCTCTGAAATCACCTGCAGCTGTGAGAAGGGAACTCTGCACCTTCAAACCATAGAAAATTGTTGGTTTCACGTTTTCGGGCTAGAAAAAGTAAAGAAATTCAAATATCTATCACTTTCTTATTTTAATACCAAAGGCACTTTGCAATATTAAGAGCTAAATTCATAGCAAATCTGAAGTTTAAAAATCAGTGTTTGAACTCTATAAAGATAGAAAAAAGTCTATCCCTTTCTTCACTAGTACATAACTTATATATATATATAAATATATAAAAGGAGATATACCTATCTCATAGAACTGGAAGGGACCCTGAAAGGTCATTGAGTCCAGCCCCCTGCCTTCACCCACAGGACCATGTACTGATTTTTGCCCCAGATCCCTAAGTGGTACCCTCAAGGATTGAACTCACAACCCTGGGTTTAACAGGCCAATACTCAAACCACTGAGCTATCCCTCGCCCCTTTGACAAAATATGTCAAAATGATTTGACATTTTGCTGAACTTCTTTCTCCCCTTCCTAGCCCTTAAAATGACAATGGCTACTCTTTCAACATTAAGCTACTGTTCTGTTCTCACATTCTGAATGTTGTTCTGGTAGCTGTTACCAGCAAGAGCTAACATTTGATAGTGTGCAGCAGAGTCCACTGAAGCTAATGGAAACACATATACAAAGTACATCATGTTCAAAAAAGGAATAATTTAAAATGTCACTTGATTGAGATAATCTAACATCATTCCCTTGTGAATCCATTTTGCTCTACTATTCAAAAGAAAGGTGCTCATGAAACTGACACACCCTTGTGCTGATAATCTTATTATTCTTCAGATATCAAAAGAACATATTCGGTCTCTCCCTCCATAGTTTGCATGCCACCACTCAACAAGCTACCTAGCCATTGAAGCAAATGAAAAAAATTCTATGGAAATTCCTATCCCTAAGTGATCACTATAATGAATGATAAGAAACTTACATGAACATATCAGGGCTAATTAAAACCTGAACAGACACATTCACTATAATCAGAAATTGGGCTTCTCAAGTAAAAGATAATAGTTAATAATACTTAAAGCTGATATGTTATTCATCCATGGACCTCAAAGCACGTAAGAAATATGAGCAAGCATTACCATCCGCATTTTACACAGGGGGAAACTAAGGCTCAGTGAAATTAAATAAAAGACGGTTACTCACCGTTGTAACTGTTGTTCTTCGAGATGTGTTGCTCATATCCATTCCATTAGGTGTGTGCGCGCCGCGTGCACGATCGTCGGAAGATTTTCTACCCTAGCAACACCGGCGGGTCGGCTGTGGAGCCCCCTAGAGTGGCGCCTTCATGGCGCTGAATATATACCCCAGCCGACCCGGCGCCCCCTCAGTTCCTTCTTGCCGGCTACTCCGACAGTGGGGACGGGGGGCGGGTTTGGAATGGATATGAGCAACACATCTCGAAGAACAACAGTTACAACGGTGAGTAACCGTCTTTTCTTCTTCGAGTGCTTGCTCATATCCATTCCATTAGGTGACTCCCAAGCCCAACTTAGGTGGTGGGGTCGGAGTGAGACATTGCTGTGTGCAAAACCGCTGATCCGAAAGCAGCATCGTCCCTGGACTGCTGCACTAGTGCATAGTGAGCTGTAAATGTGTGGACTGATGACCAAACCGCAGCTCTACAAATGTCCTGGATCGGAACTTGCGCCAGGAAAGCCGTCGAGGAAGCTTGGGCCCTCGTGGAGTGAGCGGTGAGGTGCGGTGCTGAGACACCTGCCAGGTCATAGCAAGTCCGGATGCAAGACGTAATCCATGAGGATAGGCGTTGTGAGGAGACCGGTGAACCTTTCATTCGGTCGGCCACTGCAACGAAGAGTTGCGTCGTCTTTCTAAAGTGCCTTGTGCGGTCAATATAGAAGGCCAGGGCCCTGCGTACGTCCAGAGAATGCAAACGTTGATCCTGGCGAGTAGCATGTGGTTTAGGATGAAAGACCGGGAGAAATATATCCTGGTTGATATGAAATGGAGAAACCACCTTAGGGAGAAAGGCAGGATGTGGGCGGAGCTGCACTTTATCCTTATGAAAAACTGTGTAAGGGGGCTCGGATGTAAGCGCGCTGAGTTCAGAAACGCGCCTTGCTGAGGTGATGGCTACGAGGAAGGCTGTCTTCCAGGATAGGTACAGAAGTGAACAGGTGGCCAGTGGCTCGAATGGAGGACCTGTGAGCTTGGAGAGAACCAGGTTGAGGTCCCACGTCGGAACGGGCTGACGTTGTTGTGGGTACATCCGGTCTAAGCCCTTGAGGAATCTAACGACCATCGGGTTAGAGAATACCGAAGACGCGAGTTCCCCTGGATGAAAGGCCGATATAGCGGCCAGGTGAACTCTAATTGAAGATATCGCCAACCCTTGCTGTTTTAGGGAGAGGAGATATTCCAATATGAGAGGAATAGGCGCCTGTAACGGGGACGTGGCTCGTTGTTCGCACCAACAGGAGAACCGCTTCCACTTGGCCAAGTATGTGGTCCGTGTTGAGGGCTTCCTACTGCTCAGCAGAATCTGTTGGACAGAGTGCGAGCACTGCTGCTCTGCCTGGGTGAACCATGGAGCAGCCACGCCGTGAGGTGGAGTGATTGCAGGTCGGGGTGACGCAGGCGGCCGTGGTCCTGAGAGATGAGATCCGGGCATAATGGAAGCGGGATTGGTGTCTGAACCGAGAGCTCCAACAGCGTGGTGTACCAATGTTGTCTCGGCCACGCTGGGGCGATCAGAATCACCTGTGCCTGGTCTCTGCGCAATTTGAGCAGTACCTTGTGGACCAGAGGAAACGGAGGGAAGGCATAAAACAGGTGGTCTTTCCAGGGAAGGAGAAACGCATCCGAGAGGGAGCCCGGAGCTCGACCTTGCAGGGAGCAGAACACGTGGCACTTCCTGTTGTCTCGAGATGCAAACACGTCTATCTGGGGAAACCCCCACTTCTGGAAAACGGAATGTATGATGTCCGGACGGATAGACCACTCGTGTGTTTGAAAGGACCTGCTGAGTCGGTCCGCCAGAGTGTTCTGGACTCCAGGGAGGAACGATGCCGTGAGATGGATTGAGTGGGCGATGCAGAAGTCCCACAGGCGAATGGCCTCTTGGCATAGAATTGACGAACGTGCTCCTCCTTGCTTGTTGATGTAAAACATGGCAGTGGTGTTGTCGATGAGAACTAACACACAGCGGCCACGTAGGAGATTGAGAAATGCCTGGCACGCCAGGCGCACCGCCATCAGTTCCCGAACATTGATGTGCAGGGCTATCTGGGGTGCAGTCCACAGGCCCTGGGTATGGTGTTCGTTGAGATGGGCGCCCCAACCCAGGGATGAAGCGTCTGTGACCAGGTGCAGAGAGGGTTGTGGGGCGTGAAACGGCATCCCCTCGCAAACCACCTTGTGGTCTAGCCACCATGTGAGGGAGGTCAGGACCGAGTTCGGGACCGTGACCACCATGTTCAGGCTGTCCCGATGTGGGCGGTATATTGATGACACCCAGGTCTGGAGTGGGCGAAGCCGAAGTCTGGCATGCCTGGTTACGTATGTGCAGGAAGCCATGTGACCCAGCAAGGTAAGGCACGACCTCACCGTGGTAGTTGGGAAGGCCTTGAGTCCTTGAATGAGGCTCGTGATGGTGCAAAAGCGATTGTCTGGCAGGATGGCTTGTGCACGTCTGGAGTCTAGAACCGCGCCGATGAATTCTATTCTCTGGGTAGGTTCTAGAGTGGATTTGTCCTTGTTGAGTAGGATACCCAACTTGTTGAATGTGTGCACTATTATGTGGACGTGATCTCGAACTTGTTCTTTGGTGCGACCGCGTACCAGCCAGTCGTCTAGGTACGGGAACACCTGTATCCCTTGCCGACGAAGGTACGCTGCCACGACAGCCATACATTTCGTGAACACCCTTGGGGCCGAGGATAGGCCGAAGGGAAGGACTGCAAATTGGTAGTGCACCTTGCTTACCACGAATCGCAGGAAGCGTCTGTGAGGCGGGTAAATTGCGATGTGAAAGTATGCGTCTTTCATGTCGAGGGCGGCGAACCAGTCTCCAGGATCGAGGGAAGGGATAATGGCCCCCAGAGAGACCATGCGGAACTTCAACTTTACTACGAATTTGTTGAGTCCGCGCAAGTCCAAGATGGGTCGCAGACCTCCTTTGGACTTGGGAATGAGAAAGTAACGGGAATAGAATCCCCTGCCCCTTAACTCCACTGGAACCTCCTCTATGGCCCCCATAGCAAGGAGCGTGGAAACTTCCTGTATAAGAAGTTGCTCGTGAGAAGGGTCCCTGAAGAGGGACGGGGAAGGGGGGAATTGAAGAAAACTGGATAGCATATCCCCTGTCCACCGTGCGAAGGACCCAACGGTCCGAGGTTATAAGGGACCAGGCATGGTGGAAATGGGAAAGGCGATCCCGAAAGGATGGGGCTGGATCCTGGGGGATGACTGGGGCGCCGTCCTCGACCGCACCTTCAAAAGTTCTGCCTGGGGCCTGAAGGTGGTCTAGGTGGCCCCTGGTTCTGACCAGGTTGAGGGCCGGTCCACCTTCTTCTACCACCTCGTCCTCGCCTCCGGGCCGAGTCCTGTCTCTGACGAGGCGGGGGGGGGGGGGGGTAGAAGCGCTGAGGCTGCGGTCTAAATGGCCTGCGCTGAGGGCCCACAACATGCATCCCCAAGGAACGCATGATCGTCCTGGAGTCCTTGAGGCTCTGCAGGCGAGAGTCCGTCTTTTCTGAAAACAACCCTTGACCTTCGAAGGGTAGATCCTGCAGGGTTTGCTGCAGTTCCTGAGGCAGACCCGAGACCTGGAGCCAGGAGATCCTCCGCATAGCGATACCTGAGGCCAGGGTTCTCGCAGCAGAGTCCGCTATGTCTAAGGAGGCCTGTAAGGAGGTCCGAGCCACCTTCTTACCCTCCTCTACCAGGGCTCCAAAGTCCTCCCTGGACTCTTGGGGAACCAACTCCTTGAACTTCCCCATAGAGTTCCAGGAGTTAAAGCTATAGCGGCTCAAGAGCGCCTGCTGGTTAGCCGCTCTAAGTTGCAGCCCTCCGGCTGAGTAAACTTTACGGCCGAATAAATCGAGGCGCTTAGCCTCCTTTGATTTGGGCGCTGCGGCCTGCTGACCGTGGCGCTCCCTTGCGTTCACTGATGCCACCACCAGTGAACACGGCTGGGGGTGGGTATACCAGTACCCGTAGTCTTTAGACGGGACAAAGTATTTCCTTTCCACCCCTCTCGCTGTGGGTGGGATAGAGGCAGGAGTCTGCCATATCGTAGAAGCATTGGCCTGTATCGTGCGGATCAGGGGTAACGCCACCCTCGATGGGGCATCCGCTCCGAGGATATTCACGATCGGGTCGTGCACCTCCACTATCTCCTCCGCCTGCAGGTCCATATTACGGGCCATCCTGCGCAGAAGATCCTGGTGAGCCCGAAGATCTATTGGAGGTGGACCTGTGCACGATGTGCCTGCCACTGCCTCATCCGGAGAAGAAGAGGAAGATGCCTCCGGTGGAACAGGATCCAAGGGCTGGTCCTGGTCTCCCTGTTCCTGGGCCGGAGCATCACCTGCGCCTGGGTCCAGGGCGTCAGGTGGTGCGGACACAGAAGCCTCCATGCCCCCTGGCGGAGGCCGAGAAATGGTGGACTCCGGGGCCCTTCTGACGGAGTGACCGGAGCGAGAGGTCGAAGCAATTGGAGCCCCTTGCGCCTGATGGCACGCCCACGGGGTCCAAAACGACCAGTGAGATGGGCCATGAGAATGGTCCTCTGTCGTGTCCTGCCAATGGCCCAAGTCCTGTTCCTCGGCTTGCCCCTGAGGGGGGTATGCCGATCTCGAGAGGTCCTCCGAGGAGCGAGACACCGATCTCGATGGCCACGGCGGTGCCGAGAGCGTCGAGACGATTCCCGTGGGCTGCGGTGCCGCACGGTGCCGGTCCGGAGATGATCTATCTCTACGCGGTGCCGGCGATCGGTGCCGGGACCGCGACCGGTGCCGATGACCTCGTCGGTGCCGGGAGTCGGACCTGGACCTCGACGAGGACCTGGAGTATGCCCGGTGCCGGGAGCGGCCTCTCGACGTCGAGCGTCGACCGTAGCGGTGCCGAGAACTACGTCTCGACGTTGATCGGTGCCGACGATCATAGCGGTGCCGAGACGTAGAGCGGTGCCGCGAAGAAGATCTTGGCCGCGAGTACGACCGGTGCCGAGGTGATATTCGGCGCCGGGACTGCGAGCGGCGTGGGGACCTGCTTCGGGACCTGGATCGGTGCCGAGGTTCCAGCCCTTGCGATGGAGGGCGCATCAAGGCAGGTTTCCCCCTCGACTGGACCGGGCGAGTCAACGGTGCCGTCGGTGCCGGTGGTTGGGGCGGTGCCGGCTCCGTGAGAGCTATTAAGTCTCTCGCCGCCGCGAAGGTCTCTGGAGTCGACGGGAGGCACTGTATCACCGCCGGCCTCGGTGGAGACGCTATCTGCACCGGACTCAACGGCCTCGGCGCCGGAGTCGACGGTGCTGGAGGCACCTGTTTCCGGTGCTCCACCGGCGGACGCGGCTCTACCCCCGGCACTGAGGGAGCCGGCGTCTTCGGCACGGAGGTCCCCGTTTTATGGGCTTTTTTATGCCCCGGGGATAATGACCGGCGCCGAGGCACTTGCTGTGCTTGCGGTGCCGACGAGGTCCGGTGCCGGGGAGGCTTGTCCGACGCCACTCGCGTGGTCGGCATGGCCGGTGCCGCCGGGGCACTGCGCACCGAGGCGCTAGGTGCCGGGGCCTGGCTTGTAGATGGAGCGTCCGGACTAAGTGCCGCCTCCATCAGGAGTTGCCGGAGCCGAAAGTCCCGCTCCTTCTTGGTCCTTGGTCTGAAGGCCTTACAGATCTTGCACTTATCTGTTTGATGGGACTCTCCCAGGCACTTCAGACAGGAGTCGTGCGGGTCGCTCGTGGGCATAGGCTTAGCGCAGGAGGCGCACTGCTTGAAGCCGGGGGAGAAAGGGGGAGACGACCCCCTTAATCCCCTGAACTACAATAACAACTTTAAAACTATTTAACTATAAACACTAGAACTACAACTATAACTATAACTGCGAATGACTAACTAAGCTAGGGAGAGTGGAGAACAGCTAAGCAGCGCTCCACAGTTCCAACGACCGTCAGGGGCGGTAAGAAGGAACTGAGGGGGCGCCGGGTCGGCTGGGGTATATATTCAGCGCCATGAAGGCGCCACTCTAGGGGGCTCCACAGCCGACCCGCCGGTGTTGCTAGGGTAGAAAATCTTCCGACGATCGTGCACGCGGCGCGCACACACCTAATGGAATGGATATGAGCAAGCACTCGAAGAAGAACTTAAAATTCACACAGCAAGTCAATGGCAGAGCCAGGAATAGAATCCACGTCTCATCTCCTAATTTAGTGCTCTAGCCACTGGATCACACTTCCTCGTTCACTAGATGGATGAACCAGTAAAACAACAGTTTGACAACACTATAGACTAAATTCAATCCTCTACAAGGGTGTACTGCTCTACTGAGTTCAACAGATATGCAACTATTTACCACTGGGCTAAATTTGGCCCACTATGGTGATATCAAGCTCATGAAAATGTAACAAACTATTCTACTTATCAGTGCAGTATGATGCAAGATGACAGAGTCAAGGGCTCTGCATAAGGATAAAGAGATGATCTGTTGAGACATCTTGATGTCAGGTGCTTGAACCTTGCATTGAAATGCAGAGGTATTTTTATGGCTCTTATTTATTGACCTCTTCTCAATTGCGTGCCTAAAGATAGTAATACATGCATTTCAGGCATTTTTCTTCTCTTTTCACAATGCATTTCAGGCATTTTTCCTTTGTTCTAAATAATTTCAGGTTGGCAGTTCTCCCTTAGATGAATGCTGGCTGAATCACAATGATGGCCTCCTCCACTAAAACTTTATACCAACATAATTCAGTTAAAAAGAACATAATTGGTGTGCACCATTCCCTACAATTTCAACATTTAAAAATGAATAGTCTTAGTAAGTACCAGATGCTGACATGTACTAATTAATCAGGCCTGCTCACTGAATATGTTAAAATGAATGCACCTATTAGACATGTGTTTTCAATGCTCTATGCTGCAAAAAAATCCTCTTAAATGAGTGCCTGTTACATTTACTGGCAATGCGGACAAGTATGTGTTTCAATCATTTGCCATTGCAATACCATCACTTTTGATCACTAGGTACTTCATATCAAAGTACAGTTTTATTTTTGTGTTTCCTCTTTTAGGGAAAGGATGTTTACCTTCAGCATATCCGTTTGTGGGGAGAATTTCACCATTCTTAGTTTTCAGACAGAGTTGCAGTCACCAAGATTCTATCCTGACAGTTATTTAGCTAGTAATCAACACAAGCCTCTCTAGTAATCAACACATTGTTCTCTCACCACCCTCCAACCATCAGAGAACTCTGCCTTTGCAGCACTTGCAGCCCATAGAAATGTGCAATAGGAATCCAACTTAGGTTTCCTGGATGGGAGTTCATAACACTACCACAAAACCACTAGGCCTTGCCTGTGCGGTTTTCTTTGTGAGGCACAGATTATAGTGATTTGGGTGTGCACAGGTCATCATAAAAAGTATCCGTTTACAAAAAAAAATTCACACAGAATCTATATCTATGTCTGACCTTTTCCAGCCCTTTCTTTTAATTTTTAGACTATGATGAATAACTTTGGAAATCCCCCAACTCCATACATACCTTTCTATTATTTGGGAGCATCATCTGAAACTGCTCCATCCCCCACTCAGAGGCATAACTCACTGACTCATATAGGCAGCTGAAATATGAGCAGGTCTAGCACTGATAACTGTGAAACCAAACAGATGTGGCACGTGCCTGTTATGGCATGGGGGAGAGAAAGACCAATCTAACTCCTCCTTCTCAAATAAACTGCCAAGTTTAGCTCCTTTGTACAGCTCCAAATGGAAGAGACTCCAAAGTGAAGCTAATTGGAAAATCTGTTGTGTTCAGAGACTACAGCAGAGGTAATACAATTTTATTGCCAGAGAAGACATGGTCCTAAGTTAAGGCATGCAGAGACACACATACTTTATATATATACACAGCACCCAGAAGTACAATGTATTGAGCAATCATGCAGGTTTTATCAATGAGGTGTGAAACACGCATAAATATGTATGATGTTAGTAGTGTTACAGCAGAGCTTTGGATATAATAATAAAGGCTTAACATTTATATAGTGTATCCATACATCTTACATCACTTTACAAAGATGGGTAAGCATTATTATGCACATTTTACAGAGGGGAAAACTGAGGCACAGACCTTAAATGACTTGCTCAAGGTTACACATCAAGTCACTGGCAGAGCCAGAAATAGAACCCAGGTTTCCTGACTCCTAATCTGATGTCATATACACTGGATTACATTGCTTATTTTGTGAGTAGTATGCCTGAAATGAATAAGAAACTGAATAGTAATGGTATTCATATAAGCTTATAAGCGACCACAATTTTACTCTTAAGATGTACCCTCCGGAAGTAGCTATTGGTATGCACTTACTATAAACATGCTCATTTTTTTCTAACCATGTAATTAGAGGGTTAATATTTTGGGTGCTTTGGGGGTGTGTGTGTTGGTTTTGGGGTGTGCTCTCGAGATAGGTATTTATCAAATGCCCAGTCACCATTGTATCTAGGCTGGAACTTTATAGTTATTATGGTTCTTGGGTACCTTTGAGATCTACAAATGGGAAGTACTGTAAGTGATCATTTTGTCTATCAGCCAGAATTCCCCAGTGCTGAGAACTACACAAAAGATAACAAAATGAACATTTTACAGAACATCAGAGAATCATAAACCTTTCATGACTGATGGGAAGGCAATTACTTATAACTGACTAAAGAATTGTAAGACTTGCTTTAGAATCACTCTTCAGACAGTAATCTACTGCCAAAACACAAATTACAAAACTGATTAGATCCCACTGTCCTGTCCATCTCACCATAAGGGAAATAGAGTAACAAGATCTTTAATTAATATACTGTAGGTATAGTTACTTGTAAAGTTTCTCCAAGATGGCATGAAACAATCAGGAAGACAACTGTAAACACAATTTCTGTTTTTAATTTCACTGCTACACTAACATTAAAAGTTGAAATAGAGAGCTATTCTAAATTAAATTACAATTTCATAATACCCAAGAGATTAGGGAACCTCTTAAATGTGTTTTCCCCATTCTAGATTGCATAAGAAAATGTGCCATAAGAATGATCACGCCACTGGTTCATCTAGCTCAAATACCCTGCCCCTGGGTAGACAATACGCAGTGCTTCAGAGGAAAAGAGAGACACTTCCCCCTCAATTCATCTAAGCCAAATGGACAACTTTGCATATGGGAAGGTGGAAGAAATGCCTTCAGTGCCTGCACAAGTAATTATATTACACCCCGATTAATCAAATTTGGGACACAACACCCATTAATAATGATAAATTTTAGCTACTGGTTTTGAGGCACAATACAACAGGTAGCTGATTTATCTGAATATTAATTAATTATTCTGTGTTCCAGTACAACAAAAAGAAAAGATTCTTTAATGGGAGAAAGCCTACTTAACAGCATATTTTATTTTGGAAGGATATTGTACAGCTATCAATATACCCGAAACACAGAAAAATCTGGAATCGTTCAAACACGGCTGCAGAGTAAATTCTTTTAGCATATCATTTCTTTTTATTCATGCAAAAATTTATTTTCATTATTTATTAAAAAAGAAAAGATCTTCTCTGGGTGGCCTTGGATGTTCTGTGGCAGTGCAATCCACTGTCAATAAGATGAACTAGGCTTGGTTTATCTTGCTTCCTAAAATGGGGTATGTACTATGTGTCCTGATGGAGATGAGTTTATGGTAACCTCATCACTCTTTCTATTAATCTATAGGGATAAGAGAAACGTGAAATCATGTGCCCAGATTCAATGCATTTGAGTTTAGTTATAACTCCATTTAGAATTAATCGGAGTTGTAGGATTCAAGCCCCTCATGCGCTGAACTAAGAATATACCAGTAAGACTCTCTTTGGACCAATTCAGTTATCTTTGATTAACATCTATTGAGAACACAATAGTACACTTAGGATTCAATTTGCAGGACCCTACACTCATATCTTTTCGTCAGCTGTTAGAGTACATTGAAAATGATTGGGGAGAATTAACTTTACAATAGGGTGCAACATCTGCAGAATGTGGATATGCACAATAAACTATAATGAAAGACCTGAAAAACACTGACACTACTGTTGCTGTGATAAAAGCTGACAAGGTGTTTGTCGTTACACCTCTGCTGATCACGCAGCTTGAAAATGAAAACAGTGAATTTTATTACTATCCTACTGAATCAATTCTTTCATTTCAATGTATTTCAAGTAATTGTCATTCGCTTCCCTATACTACTACAGCCTCTGGCTTTTCCAATTTTCACATGACACCCCATAGCGCTATCCAACATGATGCCACCAAAAATAATCTCTATCTTCTGCTTAAATAAAATAAGCAAAATGCAATGGCACACAATATTCAAAATGGAAATGAGGAAAGCAACGATGGAATTTGAAGAACAATTATCCAAGGACATAAAAACAAACAACAAGAAATTCTCTCAGTACATCAGAAGCACGAAGCTTGTAAGAGAACAGTAAGAGAAGAGAACTGCTGGACTTCTGGACACTGTAGACAAGTCAAACAATTACTTACATCAATTTGACCATAGAAGATGTTGGGGAGAAACCTACTCCAGACCTAATCTTTTCAAGTACAGTAACTCCTCACTTAGAGTTGTCCTGGTTAACTTTGTTTCGTTGCTGATCAATTAGAAAACATGCTCGTTTAAAGTTGCGCAATGCTCCCTTATAACGTTGTTTGGCAGCCAACTGCTTTCTCCGCCGCTTGCAGAAAGAGCATCCCATTGGAGCTAGTGGTGGGGGCTTGGAACCAGGGTGGACCTGCAGCCCCCCTATCAGTTCCCCTAAGTTCCCTGTGCGGCAGCTGGCCAGCAGGCTATCAATTGCCGGGCAGTTCAGCTGTCCATCCCCCCACTGCCCTGTGCTGCTCCTGCCCTGTTCCTTGGAGCTGCTCCCAGGAGCCTCCTGCTTACTGTGCGGGGCGGGGGAGAAGAGGGGTGCTAATGTCAGGGTGTCCCCCTCCCCCTGCTTCCCGGTCCTGCCCCCCATCTCCATAGAGCGGGGGGAGGGGACATGACAGGGCTCAGGACCTTGCTGGCAGCAGTTGTTGTCTCAACTTGCTGATCTACTTAAAAGGGCAGTGTACTTAGAGTGGGATCAGCATACTTAAAGGGGCAATGCGTGTCTCTCTTTCACACACAAGCAGTAGCGTAGCTAGAGGGGGAGTGGCCGCTCCTCTGAGCACTCACTCGGCGCTTCCCAGCACATCCAGGTCTTCGGGCTCCGCTGCATACATCTTGCAGTGGCGGCTCCTGCTCCCCCACCCTCGCTTTGTGGCAGCTGGGTGACGCTCCTCCCTGTGCCCGCTGGGGGGCGCCTGCTACCTTGCGGCTCCAGAGTGGGTTTCCCACAGGCAGCTCCGGGTCTTCAGCGGCAATTCGGTGGCGGGTGCTTCAGTCGCTCCGGGTCTTTGGTGGCAATTCGGTGGTGGGTAATTCGGCACGGCGGGTTCTTCAGCAAGACTTGGGTTTTTCTTTCTTTTTCTTCGCTGCTTCGCAGCGGGGTGGCGCCTTTTTTTCTGTCTTCGCTCCCCCTGCTCTTAGAACCTGGCTACGCCACTGCACACAAGGTGTCTCTCTCTGGTATGCTGTCTCCCTTTCCTCCGTTCGTGCTGCCTTGTAGAGTGTGAGGCTACATTAACAACAATGTGTTAGCACTCAGCTGAGCCTTCAAGGGTTAGTTCATCATTTAGCAGTAAGGCATTCCCTGGAAAATATCCCACCCTCTTCCACCCTCTGACTCCACCACCTCAACCAAGTTTCACAATCATCAATGTTGTGTACAGTATTAAATTGTTTGTTTATGTGTGTGTGTGTGTGTGTATATATATATATATCATGTATATATATATATAGAGAGAGAGAGAGAGAGAGAGAGAGAGTCTTTTGTCTGGCAAAAAAAATTTCCCTGGAACCTAACCCCCCCTATTTACATTAAGTCTTGTGGAGAAATTGGATTTGCTTAACGTTGATTCACTTAAAGTAGCATTTTTCAGGAACATAACTACAACATTAAGCGAGGAGTTACTGTAATAATAATAAGACATTGTCAGCCACTGAAAAAAAGAGGAGATACTAAAATAACTGATAAATTAGGATTGAATAGCATTCATCCAGGAATTCTGAAGGAATTTAAGAACTAAGTAGTTGAAACACTAACAAAAATATGTGATCTCATTAAAATCTATGACAATACTGGAAGACTAGACGGTAGCAAATATTGTATTTATCTTTATTAAAAGTGCTGGGATGATCCTGGGAATTGCAGGCCAGTGAGCCTTAATTCAGTACTAGGAAAACTGATTGAAACAATAATTAAAGAGAGCTATAAAATACCTAGATAAACATGATATAACAGGGATAAAATACAATGGCTTCCGTAAAGGGAAATTGTGCCTCTACTGTCTACTAGACCTCTTTGACCCAGTCAACAAAATAATAAACAGCTTATATTTAGTTAAATTTTCAGAAAGCTTTTAACAAAGTCCCTCCCAAAGGGCTAACAATGGTGTGCCTCACGGACGAGGGCCCATGTTATTTAAAGTATTAATTCATGATTTCAAATAGGAAATGAAGAGTGAGGTGATAATATTTGCAGATGATACGAAACTGTTGTGGTTAGTCAAGACTTGAGAAAACTGTATAAACTCCAAAGGAATCAAGCAAAGCTAGGTGAACAAGGATCATGATGTTAGATGAAATATATGATGGCTAAAGACACACTGGAAGGAATAATTTGAAATACTTATACATATTGCTGGATTCTAAATTAAGCATAACCACTCAGGAAATAGGCTGAGGTGTCACTGCAGACAGCTCAATGAAAATATCTGCACAATGAAGAGCACACAAAAGTTAGGATGCACAATAAACGGGATAACAAATGATACTGATGATAACATTATAACATGCGGGCAGGGGACTGGACTCGATGACCTCTCGAGGTCCCTTCCAGTCCTATAATCTATGATTCTATGATTACATAAATCAATGGCATGGGCTCTTTTTTAACATTGTGTTCAGTTCTAGTTATCACAAGAAGAAATAGAGAGGATCCAGGTAAAAGCATCAAAATATTTACAGGCATGAAAAGTCTTTTATATTCAGTGAAATTGAAAAGATTAGGATTGTTATCTTAGAGATGAGACAAATGAAAGAAGACAGATATACATACAATTATTAATGGAATACAGAAGGTAAACCAGGCATTCCTGTTTACCTTCTCATAAAACAAGAACAAGCGGAATCCAATGAACTTGAAAGGCAACACATTTAAAACAGTTACAAGGAAATTATGCATTGTGTATAAAGTTATTAATTGACACAAGACAGCATTGAGTCCAAGAGCTTAGCGAGATTCAGAAAGGGATTAGACATTTATATAGATAATGAGAACATCTAGTTACATTAGCTAGGATAAAAAAATATAAGGGTTATAAAACCACCCAGCTTCAGTGCATAAGCCAATCACTAACTGCCTGGGGTTAGGAAGAAATTTATTTTGGGGATAGGTTATTCCCTAATTGCCTATTACAGGGATTCTAGTAGTGTTATTTGGTACTGGCCACTGTTAGAGACAGGATATCAGATTAAATGGACCACTGTTCTGATCCAGTCTGGCAATTCCGGTGTTCCTAAGCTCTCCACAAGATACCTCCACCTCATGAGGCCATATTCTAGCTGTCAGTCTTTTTTTGGTATCAAACTCAAATTCCTCAGCTTCACAGATTCACTCCTGAGTCCACTTGTATCAGTCTACTGTACTGGAGTGCTACAGAAAACCTGATTGCCTTGTTACAGAATCTAGGTCCAACTTACTGCAGAGTGTATCATGCTTTATCTACGCTTTGTCAATCTAGCTAAGTTATATATCCCTTACATCTCTCACAGGTGACACTTTGCTTTCTCTCATACAGGCCCCCTATGCTTGGAATATTATCCCTGTATGCCAGACAACCTGATTCTCCTCCTGCGAAATCCTTCTCAATAATCACTCTTTCAGTCTCATAATTCTTATCTTCCCCCCCCTCCTTCTTTACCAGATACTATTCTTTATTTTAATATACTAACTATAAATATTGGAACTAAAGATTCATAAGTAACATCCATATCTCAATCTCTCACTGCTATAGCCCTCCTCTTTTGCTTCCCTTCACTCACTTTTTGTCATTCTTTGCTGAGTTATTTAGATCTAATTTAGATCCCAATCCTATATACACCTGAGCTTATCTTTACTCATCTAGAAGTAAAGTTAAACATGTGTGTAAGTGTTTGCAGGATTGGGGTCCTAGTCTGTAAGCTCCTTAGGGAAATGACCTGTCCATTTTATCAGTGTGGCTCCTGTTAAGAGCCATGCATACCTCTGGCATTATACAAATAATATATCAATAATGACAGTGATGGAGGTGGAAGGATGGATCAGTACTGTTATTGTCATTCTAAAAGACTGAAGGAATGTTCTTGGCTGCATATGTCTCCCCAAGTAACTTGGCACTTACTAGAATAAGTCCGAAGCTTAGTTTAATAAATTAGCTAATATTTGTAAACAGCTGTGAAGATGAAAAAAACTCTATGTAAGTGCTAAACATTATTTTTATTGGCTTAAATGTTATCACACTGAAAGATAAAATATAAAATGAAGTGAGGAAGACAATGGTGGGACCACATGCAAAATTTTTAAAAAATTCAACTTTTGAAGAGTGCTACATTTCCAGTCTATCTTTGCTATCAAAAATACAAAGTACACAAATACATCTTATATTTGTGTGTTGCGGTCTGGACACCCCAATGACCAGCAGCGGCAGTAACCGCTGCTAGGGCCCCGGGCTGGAACGCAGTGGAGTGGGTGGGCTTGCGTTCCCCCCTGCCACCCCCGCTCACGGGTGGCAGGCTTCCCCCTCACCCAACGCTCGGCTGTAGGAGCCTAGGCGTACCTTGACTGTTTGCTTGCTCAGCCCCTGCAACCAAGGGCCTGAGCTATCACTGTGTGTGCCCCGCCCTGACCCAGGGCCTGGGCTCTTTGACTGTTTGCTTGCTCAGCCCTTGCACCAAAAGGCCTGAGCCATAACTGTGTGTGCCCCGCCCTGATCCAGGGCCTGGGCTCCTTAACTGTTTGCCCGCTCAGCCCCTGCAACCAAGGGCCTGAGCTATCCCTGTGTGTGCCCCGCCCTGATCCAGGGCCTGGGCTCTTTGACTGCTTGCTTGCTCAGCCCCTGCAACCAAGGGCGTGAGCTATCCCTGTGTGTGCCCCGCCCTGATCCAGGGCCTGGGCTCTTTGACTGCTTGCTTGCTCAGCCCCTGCAACCAAGGGCCTGAGCTATCCCTGTGTGTGCCCCGCCCTGATCCAGGGCCCGGGCTCTTTGACTGTTTCCTTGCTCAGCCCCTGCAACCAAGGGCCTGAGCTATCACTGTGTGTGCCCCGCCCTGATCCAGGGCCTGGGCTCCTTACCTGTTTGCTTGCTCAGCCCCTGCACCAGAGGGCCTGAGGCTTGAACTAACTGCTGTCTGCTCAGCCCCTGCACCAGAGGGCCTGAGCCCTGAATTAACTGTTGTCGGCTCCGCCCCTGCACCAGAGGGCCAGAGCCTGGAACTAACTGTTGTTGGCTCCGCCCCTGCACCAGAGGGCCTGAGCCTGGAACTAACTGCTGTCGGCTCAGCCCCTGCACCAGAGGGCCTGAGCCCCGAACTCCCGGTTGTCTGCTCAGCCCCTGCCTGAGGGCCTGAGCCCTGAGCTAGCTGTCGGCTTTGCTCCGCCCCTGCACCAGAGGGCCGGAGCTTCTGGACTAACGGACTGCTTGTTCCCACAGTAGTGAGTCGGTGTGGCTCCCCTCCTGCCCGGAAGGGTCGAGCCCCGGCAAGGACCTATTACAGAGGCTTTGGTGGAAGACCATAGCCCCAGGGCTGTGTGAGGGACATGTGTGCTCCCCGTCCCATGAGGGATGCATTGGTAGTCATTCTGAGTGATGGAGATTCCTGGAGAAAAGTGACTCCTGAGCAGAGGTTGAGGGAACTGTCCACCATCAGAGAGAGTCTTTGACTCTGAAGGATATGGATAGAGGCTTGTTTAGAGCGTGTATGTTTGGTCTGTAAACTGTGGCCAACCAAGCTTGGAAGCACCTCATATATAGGCGTGCATTTTTGACCACGAAAGTACACGAGGCCATGTGGCCTAATAGTTGCAGGCAGTCTCATGCAGTGACCTGGGGACCGTTATGAAGTTTTGTAACCAGGAGTTTTATGGTGTTGAAACGATCGAGCGGGAGAGACCCAGTTGTTGGGTAGCAGATAAGGTGGATTTGTTTTTGTTTATTTGTAGGCCAAGGGAAAAGAAACAAGCAACAGTAAGCTGTGTGGATCAAAGAGCTTCATCAGTGTTGAGGCTTTGAGGAGACAATCGTCGAGGTAAGGAAATATAATAACCCCGTTTCATGAGGTGGGCAGTAACCACCGCTAAGAGTTTGGAGAAAACTCAGGGGGCGGTAGATAGGCCGAAGGGCAACACACTGTATTGAAAATGTGTCAAACCGATGGTAAAATGAAGAAAACGTCTGTGGGCTAGGTGAACAGTCACATGAAAATAGGCGTCCTGTAGGTCGAGGGCTGAAAACCAATCGCCCTGCTCCAGCGCTGGGATTATGGTGGTGCGGGTAACCATTTTGAACTTTTGCTTTTTGATAAATTTGTTTAGTTGCCTGAGGTCAAGGATCGGTCGCCATCCCCCGGTTTTCTTTTCTGTTAAGAAGTAATGGGAATAGAAACCTTTCCCTCTGTGTTGTTCAGGCACGATTTCCACTGCTACCAATTGAAGGAGATGCCGTAGTTCTTGGAGGAGCAGTTGCTCATGAGAGGGGTTCCCGAAGACGGACGGGGAGGGTGGGTGCGTGGGAGGCGGGGAGAGGAAAGGGATGGAATAGCCAACTGTGACGAATAGCCTCTAAAGCCCACTTGTCGGTGGTAATATTTCACCATTGATGGGAGAATGGGCGTAGGCGGTGACCAAAAATAGGGGCAGGCGGTGTAAGCGCAAAAGTGGAAATATTGTTTTCTATGCCCTCAACCAAGGCTTCAAATTTGCTTATTGGTCGAAGGGGGTTGAGACGCTGCCAAGGAATTGGGATGGCAGCGTTGGTATCTGGGTCTCTGGCATTACTGTGGTTGCTGTTGATCGTGAGATCTATGGAATTGCTGGGTGTATGTGGGGTAGTGTGGTCGCTGGTAAGGCTGGTATCTATATTGTTGCCTTCTGGTCGTAGGGGTTGGAATTCCTAGCGACCGGAGAGTTGCCCTGGAGTCCTTCCTGGAGTGGAGTATGTCATTCGTCATGGAGGTGAATAATTTTTCACCATCCAAGGGGAGATCCTCAATGGTACTCTGGACCTCCTGGGGAAAGGAAGAGGATGAGAGCCATGAACCTTGGCACATCACAACTGCTGTGGCAGTGGACCGTGCCGCAGTATTGGTCGCATCAAGGGCCAATCTTGAAGAGCAGTGTGGGAGATGATTTGTCCCTCGGAAACTATGGCTGTAAATTGTTGTTTCTTTTCTTCTGGAATGTGATCAATAAAGTCCATGAATTTATTGTAATTTTTGTGGTCATATTTTGCTAGAACGACTGTATAATTAGCAGTGCGAAATTGCAACTAGGAAGAAGCATATACCTTACGTCTGAGCAGATCTAGTTGCTTATTTTCCTTGTCGGAAGGGGTGGAGCGGGGAAACTGGTGTTTGTTCTTTTGGTTGACTGCGTCTACTACCAGCGAGTTTGGCGCTGGGTGAGAAAAAAGGAATTTCGACCCTTGGAAGGAATAAAGTACTTCCGGTCTCCTCGCTTACAGACAGGCAGGCTTGCACCCGGAGTTTGCCAGATGGCCTTGGCAGGTTCTAAAAGGGCTGCATTGATAGGTAATGCAATTCTAGAAGAAGAAGAGGGCTGCAGGATGTCTGTTAGCTCATGCTGCTGTTCAGGGACTTCCTCCAGGTTAATTCGTAGCTCATTAGCAACTCTTCTTAAGAGGTCCTGAAATTTTGAGAAGTTGTCCGAAGACGTCGGGGGAAGAGGAAGCAATGCTTCATCAGGTGGAACAACTGGTTCTACTGGGTTAGAGGCAGGCGGTGATTGCTCTTGCGGTTGTGACAGGACTGCCTGGTGTCTGGAGTCGGTGGAACAGTCGTCAGGTCTCACGCCTGGCTAGAGTAGTATAACGAGTGTGGTCCCGAGTATAAGGAGCCCATGGAGCCCAATACTGCCACTGTGGTGGAAAGGGCATGGGTGGTGCCATCCAGGATTCACGCAGCTTTGGGCAGGACCCTCGGAATAGGACAAGGTAACTTTTCTATGACCTCTCTTGATTGGGGTCTGTGGACGGGAGATCTGACAAGGTGAAAATTCTCCCGGCAGCCCAGATTCCTCATCACTGGAGGAAAGCTGTGCGGACCTTGCCTGAGTGTCCGGAGAGAAGTAGATGTTAAGTAGGGATGACTGCAAGATAGGTGACACCAGCAGGTCCCTTGACTGTGTGAATTGCGGTGCCACAGCGCCTCTGTGAGGGGAGGGCTGCGCGAGAGGAATTTGTTGTGAGGAGGGGTTCCTCTGCACCCATGTCCTGAGCATTCTGTCACTGCTGGCTAGCTCAAAGGCTGACGGTGCAGGGAGAATGAGAGGAGCCCGTGGGGGGTCAGACAGGCTAGTATGCGTCGGCACCGCTGCCGAATGGTGCCATGTGAGAGGCAGGCAACTGAAAGTCTGAAGCCTCGGCACTGGAGGTTGGTGCCACAGCTGCAGGCGGGTTGAGCCTGGTGCATCAAAGGTACTCAGCCGAGGGAGCGCTGGGAGGGAAGCAGTGGATCTGCCCGGAGAAGTCTTGTCCCTGAGAATACCCTTTGTGGTTGAGAGAGACTGATGCTTTTTTGAAGTTTTCTTTTGTTTCTTTGAAGCGGTGGGGCCGCGGTGTACAGCAGAGTTGGAGCCCAGGTCTGAGGCTGGTCAGAGAGATTTTTGCAGCAGGAGCAGTTTTAACCGCAGCTCCTTGTCTTTGCGTGCCCTGGATTTTAACTTGCTGCAGTGGGCACATTTTTGGGGGATGTGGGATTCCCCAAAACATTTAATACATTTAGAGTGGCCATCTGAAAGAGGGATGGCATCATTACAATTAGAGCAGTGCTCAAAACCCGGAGAGCCAGGCATGTCGGAAGTTTTGTTTTGTTTGTTTTGTTTTTGTTTTAAAGAAAAGAGAAGGGGAAAAGAGTATTTAACGATTACTGGTAAGCTAAACTAAGAGGGAAAAGAGTTGAACAAGGGAGAGAATAAATTCTCTAACGAGTCTGCTGAGCTCCGTCTCAGGCCGGGGATGGTAGAGAAGGAACTGAGGAGACCGGTCGCGCACGCGTACTATTAAGGCACACTCAGTGCATGGGGCAGGCTCTGCGCGTTTGCGACCGGTACGAGTACTGCTGTCAAAATCTCTGAGCGAAGGAGCAGGGACGCACCAACACCTGGAGTGGAGCACCCACAGGGACATCTCTCTAAGAAGATGGTCTAGTTTCAGCAGTAACTATATGGTGATTTGAAGTCTCTCTCTTGAGATGGAATGACATGGTGAAGTCACTTGCTTTTTTGAGGAGACTGATTGGGGATCTGCCTCTCATCTTTTCCTTATCATGTCCCTTCTTCATGGTGGGATTATCATCAATCTTTTTCAGCTTCATGGCAGAAGCAGCAGCTTATGGGTTTGAGATATTGTAGACCCCTTGCTGACTGGATCTCTCTTAGACCTGTGAGGTGATCCAGGGGGTAGGAGGTGCCAAAGTCAATATCATGGATCTGTCTATTACAAATATCTGGGAAGCGGGCCTCCCTGGATTTCCAAGTTCTATGGGTAAAGAACTTACAAACTGCACATTTGCTAGGGATGTGCAATTCTTCCAAACAAAATAAGCTCTTTATATGCCCATCATTAACGTGCATAGCAGATAGCCCCTCACAGAAGGGGCTGTACATAAAACCAGGGAACTTAGAATTAGCCATCCCGGTACCAGGAGTACAATAACATTTTCCTGGTAAATAAAATTAAACCAAGTCTACATACTAACAAAATGCCAAGAGGCATGCACACACACACCCTCCTCCCCAGAGATAGACAAAAAAGGCCAGCAGTTTGTTGAAGCAACTGACTACAAGCAGTTCCATCTGGAAGCCACAAGAAAGTGAAAGAAAGTGAGTGGCAGTTGGCCCAACTCCCTCTTTTATTGCCCTTAGTGCAGGACATGAGGACACTCAGGGAGCATGCATTGCCACAGTGGGCACTGCTGGCCAAAAGACTCCAATCTCAGGCACACATGGTGCATGCGCACTATAAGTGGAATGTGCATACAGACAATCACTCAAAGGAAAACCAATAATTTCTTTTGGCCCGATCTAATTTCACACTTCAAAAAAATCCAGAACTAAAGGATTTTATGCACAGAAAGCAAAATAAAATATAATCAAGCACAAGATCTAAAAGGAAGTTTAGCAGAAGTCTTGTGCCACTTACTTACTTTTAAGCAAAATATTCAAAGATTGCTTTTTTAAGGCACAGAATTTACTTCTTTAGTTTTATAAGAGGAGAAACTGTTTTTGTTTATTTTCAAAAGCATATGCAAGCCCATCAAATAAGCAAACCACTACGCATCCCACCAAGGCACCTTAAGAAGGGAAAAGGTGAGAGATAATTACAAAGTAAATATTACTGTGGAGAAGGATGCCTTCATGTAGATAAAATGTACAGCATAACCCAGCTTGGTTTGTGGGCAGCAAAAACATCAAGTTGAACATGGCCAGCTAGAAACCAGAGGCAACTACCTTAAAGAGCAGCCACAGAGTGACAGAATATTAGAATACAGTACTGTACATACCCATGCACAGCATTTCCCATTGCATCTTTCCACCACAAAGGTCACTGAATCTCAGGATTCTTACTTAACTGTTCCTTCTACATACAAACAGAAATGCTGTCAGTTTTTAAAATATTAAAGTGATTGCTGCTCAGGCCTGAAAATTACAATTTTATATTTATGTTTTATGTTTCATATATTTATGTGTACGTACACACACAGAGACACACATGCACTGAAAGGAAATAAGCTTGTATATTCTTGCCGCTTTTCTTTCACTGTCCTTCCTTTGCCGGGCACTTCTTCAACCCTTTAATTTTCAGATTTCTCACTGTGCCCTGATCCAATGAGTAAGCAGTGGCTAGGTTTCAAGCTTTTAATTTTCAACCACTTAACTAGTATCTGAAAAAACTGACAGCATTTCTGTTCATATGCAGAAGAAACAGTTAAGTTGGAACCCTGGACATTGAGGGATGATTATGGCAGAAAGATGCAATAGGAAATGGTGTGCGTGGGTATGTATTATGCTGCATTCCAATATTCTATCATTTTGTGATTGCTCTTTAAGGTAGTTTGACTCTGGTTTCTAAGGGGCCATGTTTAGCTAGATATTCTAGCTGCCCATAAACCAAGGTTACTTATATTGTACATGTTAGGGTTACCATATTTTGTGCCTCCCAAAGGAGGACACTCCACGGGCCCCCGGCCCCGCCCCAGCCCCTCCCCCTCCCCCTCCCCAACTCCGCCCCCTCCCCAAAGTCTCCGCCCCCTCCCCTGCTTCCCGCGAACATTTAAGTCGCGGGAAGCCTGAAGCAGGTAAGGGGGAGTGTGGGGGGAGGAGGCGCGGCCCAGGCTGGCCCCGGCCCTGGGGTGCCGGCCCCGGCCCTGGAGTGCCGGCCCCGGGCCCGGCCCCCGGCCGACCACCCCCGGCCCGCCCAGCACTGCGGTCCCCGGCCCGGCCCCCAGGCCCCCGGCACCGCACCGCCAGTCCCCAGCCCGGCTCCCGAGCCCCCGGCCCGGCCTGGCACCGCCGGCCCGGCCCCCGAGCCACGGGAGCCCCCAAGCCCCCGGCCCGGCCCCGCCGGAACCCCCGGCCGAGCCCCCGGCCCGGCCCCGCCGGAGCCCCCGAGCCCCCGGCCCGGCCCCACTGGAGCCCCCGAGCCCTCGGCCGAGCCCCCGGCCCGGCCCCGCTGGCCCGGCCCTGGAGCCCCCGGCCAGGCACCGCACCGCCGGCCCGTCCCGCCCCCCCCCCCCCCCGATTTTCCCGGACATGTCCGGCTTTTTGGGCTTTCTTTGGAGCCCAAAAAGCTGGACATGTCCGGGAAAATCCGGACGTATGGTAACCCTAGTACATGTTCTCTATATACACATATGAATGAGTGTGTGCATATTTTATATATACATGAAATACAGAGAAAAAGAGAGAAATGTAGTTGAAAATGTTAAACTACAATAAATTACTTAAAAATACCCCAACAATCATAGTCATTGCTTGTGAAAGATGCCTAACAGAATACTAAAGATGTAAGTCTCTTTATCCAGAGAACAGGTTACCATTCCTCTAATCTACAGGGATCACCAGGTGAAAGGATAACTGTTTTCATACTCATTTAAAATTTCTTCCTCTCTGCTGAGTAACAAGGTTGCATTATTATCTATTTAATAAACAAGAAGGATCCCATTGAGCTAAGTGCTCCACAAGCACATATGAAGACATGGTTCTTGTCCCCAGGAGTTTACAGTCTAAGTTCCAGTTGCAATGGAAATATTTTTGATGTCCGCCTGTCCCCTAACAATTGGACCAAGAGCACCAAATCATTTTATAGTAGCCATACCAGTTGTAATGTCAATGACATTCAGTCACTACTAACATAGGTCAAATTTGAACTAGTGTCCTAGACGTGAAAGGCTCCCATTATCAATCCTCTAAGCTTTATTGTTTTCCCCCCTCTTGTTTTCAGTAGTGTCAACTATAATAAAAACAAGTCAAGCCAAAACCCCAGTACCATGTAATTAAATGAAAAGGGAACAGGAAAACCCAAAGTAGTACAGAAAGCACGGCCAAACAAACTCCAAATGGAATACTGTGACATTTTGAACTGGATAGTAGGAATGGGTAAAATGAGGAGCAAGAGACTGACAATGACTGATTCCTCCACATGATGTGCCTTTCCTTATGCTATAGGGTCTTGAGTTGTAAGGGAAAAAAGACTACAAGTTCTAGTCTTAGTTTTCCATTGACTGTTAATATTTCTGAGCGTTTCACACCCCTCATTAACCAAGGCGTTACTACTGCTTCTTTACAGGAGGTAACTATCATTCATCCATTTTACAGATAAAGATAACAAAGCATGCACAAGGTGATTTCAAGCAGACCTAGGAACAGAACTCTCATCTCTAATATGACAGATGCAACTCTCATCCACGTTGCCACCTCCTTTCAAAATTATGTTGCTTGTGTAACCCATAACGCACTGACTGCAGCTTTTTGTTCCCCACTGGTAGTTTAGCCCATGTACAGAGGTTTATGAGTCTGCGACTGCCTCAGTGCCAACAGACCTGTTCCTTCAGTACAAGAGGTAGAGGCCTTTTGCATACAGAGGTCCTAGGTTCAGTTCCTACAGACAACCAAAACAGTGTATCATTACACTTGGCTAGGCTGTCCCTAACCACTAGACCACACTGCTCCCATTCCTCTGGTATTTCACAAATAACTGTAACCAAAAGGCAAACTGTGTATCATGTCTCCCTCTACAGGTTGGTGCACATTGAAGATAACAGCTGGCTTCCTTTATCAGTTACTCCTATAGCTTGAGTAGAAGAAATCTGTGCTGTGGCACCAAAGATTGTGGGTTTACATGCTATTTGATGACCCAGGAGGAAAATACATTATAAAGTTAGTGTGGGTGACTTACTGTAATTATTAAAATTATACATTACAAAACATTTTATTTAGAAGAGAGTTTGGATGCTGTGTTAATATGTATAATAGTTTTAGTGTTTGAATTCTGCTTAATAGGAGGCATCCCGCTAGGGATGTTTCTACATGGGGGGAAAAACCTGCGGCAGGTCTAGGTCAGCTGACTAAGTCTCATGGGGCTTAGGCTCTGGTGCTGAAAAATTGCTGTGTAGACCTTTGGGCTGGGGTGGGAATCTGAGCTCAAGGTCTGGGACCCAGCGAAGGTGGAGAGTCCCAGATCTCAGGCTCCAGCCTGAGCTCAAATGTCTACATGGCAATTTTTAGCCCCTCAGCCTGAGCCTGAGTCAGCTGGCCCGGGCCAGTCACAGGTTTTTTATCCCTGTGTAGATATACCCTTAGAATAGAGAGAGGAATTTGATTGAGAACTGAAACTCGAAACCCAGTTTTCAGGAGACTGAAAGCAATGTGTGGAAGATTTTGCCTATGTGCAGATGGTGGAAGATCGTACCTATGTAAACTCTAAAAATGTCAGATCTTAATTTAATAAACTTATCATCCCAGAAAGCAAGCCTGATCTTTGCAGGCATAATATTTGCACTTGTTTGGAGATTGGATGCCATAGGGCATTGCTAATGAGCTATCAAGCCTTTTACCTGCAGATCACCAATTTGAATATAGCCCAGTTCAGTAGTGATTATAAATTGTTACCTAATAGATCTTTGGTGGCTCTTCTATGAAACCAGTCTGGCATGTCTCACTTCCAGCCCTACATCACCAACTCAGCACCATGCTTCACACTCACTGGCAGACTCTGCAGGTGGGCCACAAACTGCGAGGGCCCTGTTTGCTGAACTAACCCTCCTACCATATCAGCGCTGAGGTATCCACTTACGGCAGTGTTTAGTGGAAGCCTGTCCTACTACTGCTGCCATGTAAATAAATAATATATCAGAGCTCTCAGGCTTTCATCAACACTAAAGTCACACAATTTTAAAAAGAGTTGTATAGTTTTATGCAAATTAGCTCATTAAATAATTTACAGCTATTAATATAATACAAAAGTCTGTTGAAACACTATATGGTCTAATGGAATGAATATGGGTCTAGAGCCAGGAGATCCTAACTTCTAATCATCCTGATTGCCACTGATTTATAGTGTAGCCTTGAGCAAGTCAGTTAACATCTTCATTTCCTCATCTGTAGACTGGGAATGTTTACTTATTCCATACAGTTCTTTGTGAGGACAAATTAGTTAATGTTTGCACAATACTTTGATGATGTACATCAAAAGGTATCAAGTATCAGAAGGGTAGCCGTGTTAGTCTGGATCTGTAAAAAGCAAGAGAGAGTCCTGTCGCACCTTTAAGACTAACAGATGTATTGGAGCATAAGCTTTCGTGGGTGAATACCCACTTCATCAGCGTCTGACAAAATGGGTATTCACCCACGAAAGCTTATGCTCCAATACATCTGTTAGTCTTAAAGGTGCCACAGGACTGTTGCTTATCAAAGAGTATCTGTCATTAGGATTAAGAGATATTGGTTGTTCTGGGAAAATTTCAATAGTGAAGCATGGGACGAGGGAAACTGTATTTTAGTTTTAGAGAGAGCAGATTTTTGTTTTTAAAACTGTTTTGTAAGTTAAAGCATTTTGATTTGTGTTTCTTATGTAACCACACAGGGTTTCTCATGCCACACAGGGTTGTTTTTTCCAGCAGAATACTATTTGACAGTAACAATTCAGACTTTTCTTTCAGAGATTGCCTACAAAGATCTTCATTTTTCTTTTGTAAAATCACTGGATAATTTCCTATATGTCCTAACTTCACCTCACTCTTGTTTTGGGAGCCTCAAGTGACAGAAAAAAAACCCCAATAACTCTCCACCTGTCAGTTACCTCTCTCAGGACTGGATTTTTCAGGTCAAAATTAAAATAAAATCAGCCAGGTTTAAAAAACCTTTATTGTATAGTTAATGCTGGTCCACAAGCCTTAATTATGACAGAAATGTATGCCAAGTTCATTGAAAGCATTGGGACTGTGTATGAATGCAGATATGCAATACACAGAGAAAATTGTTATCAAATCTATTAACTGAGTATATGCAATAGCTGTTTGTCAAAAGTGCAAACTATTGTCTATGGGACAAATCATGGGTACATGCAAAATACCTGAAACTCCCACTGAAGGTGCTCAGCCCCTTTCAGGATGTGTTACATTATAGAGTAATAGCCTGAAAATTCTATTTTTGAAAATGGAATTAAAACAACCCCCAAAAATAAAGTTTAGATGACTAAAATAACAGTGTTTTCAACTGCCTCACTAACCCACTCCAACCTCGTCATCTCACTTGTAGACCCTGAACTTTAATATGACTGCTATATTATCAGGATGTGAAAATTTAAAATAAAATTAAACAAAGCTTTCTTCTGTTAGTGGAATTCTTGATTACTTCATCTTTGGCAGAGAGATTTTATCTGAGAGAGTATTTTTTGCACTTAACAATATGTGCAACATGTCGATTCCACTGTAAGTTTGCACACGCACCTCATGCAGAGTTGTCAAAGAATTTTTTCACTTCAACGGTACCCATTGGGGAGGTCCGAGTGCCCTCTGTTGCCACGTGCCACTACGTACTAGTATAGGAGGGCAGAACCACTTCTGATCCCCCCTCAGTTCCTTCCTGCCAGATAGGCTCTGAGAGAGAGGGGAAGGTGGGTAAGTTGTGGAATTGACATGTGCAACACATCTTGAAGAACTACCATTTTTTCTTCAAGTGCTTGCACATGTCCATTCCATTGTAGGTGACTCACAAACAGACAAACATGGGGGTAGGCTCTTAGTCTACCTGAACAGTGATTGTAAGACAACCCATCCAAAAGTGGTATTGTTCCTGGACTGATGGGAAATGGCATAATGTGAAGCAAAAGTGTGGACAGATGATCAAGTTGTCGTTTTACAAATATCTATGATAGGTACTTGCACCAAGAAAGCCACCAATGTTGCCTGAGCTCTATGTGAATGCACCAATACCCTAGCTGGTGGGGTTATATTAGCCAACTGGTAGCATAAATGAATGCATGGAGCGATCCAGGATTAAATCCTCTGAGTAAACTCTGGTCTACCCTTAGCTCTGTCTGCAATCGCAATGAACAATTGAGGACCTAAAGGACTTAGTGTGCTCCAGATAGAAAACTAGAGTCCTTTTCACATCCAGTAAATGCTCTCTTGCCTCATCTCTAGAAGTGTGAGGTTTTGGAAAGAAAGTTGACAAAGAGAATGCCTGTTAATATGAAAATCAGAGACTACCTTGGTAAGAAATTTTGGGTGAGGGTAAAGAAACTTTATCCCTATTGAAAACTATATAGGGGAGGATCTGATGATAGGACTTTTAATACTTCCACTCTTCTGGCCAATATAACAGCCACTAGAAATGCTACCTTCATAGAGAGATGCAACAGACAGGAAGTTGCAAGGGGTTCAAAAGGTAGTCCCATCAGTGCAGATGCCAAGGCGGGTTGCAATCTTGTACGTGTGGATACAATCTGACCAAACCCTTTAAGAACCTGGTGACTATGAGTAAGACTACGATTTAGTCGTGTATTTTTAGTAAAAGTCATGGACAGGTCACTAGGAATAAACAAAAATTCACAGCCCGTGATTTGTCCATGACTTATGCTATCGCCAATACCACACTGAATAACTGAGACTGCTGACCAGGGAAATAACCCCCTTCCTTCCCTGACGGACCAAGGGACGCACCCATCCATGTACTTATCCGCTACACCGATACTGATTATTCATTCCATGGGTGGCGTACCCGAGCCCACTTATCCACTGATACTTTAAAAACCCTTGCACCACAATTTGGGTCTATGCATGTTATGCGATATGTATGTATCTTTTCACCCTTGCAAATGATACCTGTAATCCTCCATAACCAAAGCCTGACCCCAGATGTACAGTACCTTCCCTCTTAACTCATGTATATTTCATTTTAAACATTCACTTTAATAAAAAGTTTAGATCTGTACTCCTGACTATATCTTGGCTGGGGGGTGGGGCGCTGCTCTGGGGCCAGCGGCACCAGCTGCTCCAGCCACCCTCAGGGCCGCTCACACTCCCTGGGGCCAGCCGCACTGGCCACTGCTTGGACGGCCCCAGGCAGTGGCCAGTGCAGCTGGCCCCAGGGCTGCTGAAGAGGAGTGCGTTGGAGGCTGCCTACTACAACACCTGCCCTTTCTCCTTGGTTGATATTGGACTTGGGGAGCAAAAACAGTGCCTGTGGACGAAACTGGAATCACGACAACAACTGTCATTGGCAGTAAGAAAGAACAGAGGGAAAGCAGGGGGTGGTTCTGCCTTCTTATACTAGCATGTAGTGGCATGCAGTGGCATATGGCAATGGACCACCCCAATGGATATCACTGCAGGAAAAAAATTCTCCTACAACTGTGCACGAGGTGCACACATGCCTACAGTGGAACGGACATGTGCAAGCTCTTGAAGAACACCACCCCTCTACATATATATCAGAGCTGGAGATCCAGCTTTCTCCTGATAGCCAATGGACTGTTTTGGAATGTATATTACAATCTAAAGAGCAAGCAGCATGCAGGGAGAAGGGGCGGGTGAACAGAGACACCCTTCACTTTCATAATGAGGTGTGTGCCTGTTGAAATTAAATTCACATGACTTGGTTAATGTTTGTAAGGTTGAGTGAAAGAACGGACAGAGCAGATTCCTAATATTTTCCTCAGGCATTAGGTTTCAGAGAGTTCTTTAAAATAAGTAGGAATAGTCTTCTGGCAACCTAAGTGTAGACAAAACACAAAACCCCAGAAAAGACTACAAGTTGAGTGAAGGTTTTTATTTTCCAGGGCAAAGTGAAGACTGAAGAACTATTGGGAGAGTTTGTAAAAAGAATTTTAAAACTTTGCCCCAAGTCAGTACATTCTTGATAATTCCTGGAAAGTTCGTGCTTAGTAGAAAGATACCTCTCCTGGAAGGTCTTGGGAATTCTACTGCTTTGCACATCTTTGGTTTGAGTACCTGGCCTGGAAAGAATATATATTTCCTGTCTTTATAATAAAGCTAGAAACTGAAACTAAAAGAAAAAGTGTTCACTTGATTTAAAAAAAAACTGACATTTTAAAAAAGTTAAATTTTCCAAGACAGTACACTTTCAACAGTATGTCCTAATTTAAAAAAATAAAAAGTCCATACAATTTTTAAAAGGGGAGTTCTGTATTTATCAGGTCTTTTGGGTGGGCTCAAGAATTACCCAAAATATATTTGGACCTAATGATGCCTCTCCCCTCCTTTTCTTTCTGTGCAGACATCTTTCTGCTGCCTCAAATTTCAGTTTTGTTGGTGATGCTTCTGGTAAACACTCTCTCGCAGAGGCCAGGAAAGTGCACATATAGACTGCTCTGTGAAGAGCTAAGGCAAGTTACATAAATGACCAACAAAACAGCAAAACAGCTGTATTGCTAATCCCAAGTGTTCAAAAGTCATGCATCAGGCCGCTCAAAAATCATGAGATTGGCTTAAAGACATGAGATTTGAAGAAATAATAAACTTGCGGAGTTTACTTGCCTTCTGATATTTGAATCTCTAGGATACACTCAAGTCACGTTTTCAATCTTTTCTCCAAACCATGAGAACTAGAAACTTAATTTATTTTAAAAGAATGCTGAGATTCTCATCTAATCAAATGCCCCCAGGAGCAGGGACTTCACAAATATTGCAAGACTCTCAATAAAACTGTTAGAGTTGGCAACAATGATTTTTTATTAACAAAGTGCTGTCATAAGCACAAACGAACAAACCCTTCTTTTTCTTTAATATTTCTGTTCTAGTACTAGAGGTTATTTGTAGCCATAGTATGTATGAAAGTTTCAGGCAGAAATGTGATTTTCAAATTGGTGGTGCACCTCCTTTAGGTTGTTGGGTGTTTTTTGGGGGGATTATTAAGCTCTAAAGCATAACTTTTGAGGGTTGTGTCCCCCTTAACCCCTGTACTGCAGCTCGTGTGTGTGTGTGGGGGGGGAGGGGGAGATGCAGACAGGGATAAGGGGGCTGGGGCCAGGAGTGGGGCCACAGCCAGGGGCGGAGGCTGGGGGCGGAGCCACAGCCAGGCCTGTGGCCAGGTGCAGCTCCACCACCAGCCTTGCCCCCAGCCTCGGCCCCAGTCCAGGAATGGAGCCATGCCGAGGCTGGGGCCAGGGCCAGGCGCAGGGCTGGGAGCCTGGGATGCAGCTGGGGGTGGGACCGGAGCAAAGCTTGGGGTGGGGAGGGGCTGGGCTGGGTGGTGCTCCCTCCCCACCCGTGGGAGGGCTGACCTGCGCCCTGCTGCGCCCCCACCAGATGTTCCTCCATGCTCCTCTAGGGGGTACACCTCACATTTTGGGGACCTCTGCTCTAAAGGAAATTCCCAAAAGTCACAGTATGCAAATGACTGGGTGGGAGAAAAAAATGCTACTTGCAAATTCAGAAAAGAAAAAAAGAAAACTGAATTTTAGGGGAAAATTCATTTTAACTAGTACATCCTTTTCTTTAAAAAGTCCCCTCCCCTCATCCTCTTGTTCCCAGCCTCCATACTATCAAAGTATTTCATGTTAACAGGGAATAAGTGGCAATCTCTGGGGCCCTTATCAATGCCACATCATTCATGCTAGGAGAAATGGAAAAGAGGGTTTCCCTATGCCTGGTCAAATGCCAGGGAACAAAATTACATTCCCAAACACATAAAACTCCTTGGCTGAAGTATCATCTACTACTTTTTTCCTGTGGTGTCTCTATTCAGCTGCAAATTGAAGGCCAGGGCTCCTTCTATTCTGCAATTTATTGACTCAGGGATGCTGGAACAATTTGTATAGTGCGGGCGCTGAAGCCATTGAACCAACCTGTAAACCCTGTATATAATGGAAACCACTTAAAGACAGACGTTTCAGGAGCACCCCAGCCCTCCTTAGTTCCAGCACCTATGTATTGACTGTAGGTTCTTATCAGTGTCATTTTTCTCCTAGTTAAGACAAGAACATGTACTGTTATGAAATGCTCAGGTATATTTTAGGGACACTGAGATCAATATATGAAGTGCAAACTTCAGACAGAAAGCTAAAAAATGTGAAGCAATAAAAGAAGAACCACAATTGACAAGTGGTTGTGTACCATATAGGATGGATTTACACTAGCTCTAGATCAATAACTGGGCTAGAGAAGGAGAAAATGAGCTCTGTCCAGCAATGCTGCAATTGTTGATCTGTTGTATGTTCTTAGAATATATCTTTGTACAAATTGTTTTACAAATTATAGCTAGCAACAATACATTGTTAAAACTCAGTTACATACTCCTGGATACATGTTATTAATTGCCTTTACAGAGTATTTATGGCCTTGTCTACAGTGATGATTTTAGGCAATTCTTTCACTGTAGAATGGGAATGCCAGTTGCTAGCAATTTTATCACTGTGGCATTTAGACCAGCTCTGAATAGGGTTAGAAAGTAGAATGGTTAAAAGCATCAGCAGCAGTCTGCATTAGCTGTTTGCTAGCAAGTGCTACCAAAGAAGGGTGTCTCATTCCTGTAGAATTCACTGAAATACATGCTGGTATCTAAATGTATAAACACATATATTATTTATAAGGATCCATTACAGTGCTTGAAACGAATGGAAATACAAAACAAAAGGCTAAATTCTTAAATAAACCAGTGTAAATCCTGAATAATTTCATTAATTTCAAGCTTTAAACTGGTAACAATAGATATGAATCTGTCCCAAGGTTCCTGTCCTGAAGAACACTCAGTCAATAGATAAACATGTAAAGTTTAATGAATACAGATACCAGTCGGAGAAGTTGTATGTGGACATTGGTGCACATGTATTTCATTGAAGAGACAGGCTTTTAGGAGTGATTTGTAGAAGAAATCAAATGATAATGCTTAGCAGACTGAACTGAGAACGGAGTTGTAACACCAGCTCTAACACTAACTATCTGTGGTCTTTGGCAAGTCACAACCTCTCTGTCTCAGTTTCCTCACTTGTAAAATGGAAATAACAACTTACTCCCCAGTGGTCTTATGAGACAGTCAAAAAAATTTTTGTAGGGTCTTACCTCTTCAGAGTGCTATACAAAGTGTTAAATATTATCAAAGTGCTCAGTGTGCAGTGACAATGAAGTAGTTTGTGCAGGGGAATACCAAACCGTTTTTGCATTAGCAGTAGGATCCTACAAGTGGCTTGCAGAATGCTCTCTGGGGCCACTCAGGTGCTTTGTAGAGTACCACTTTTTAAGCCGGAGCCATTAAAATGTTTCTTACAATGCTACATTGTAAGAAAATTGGGGCAAAAGTTCTTTGTGCAATGCAGTTGGCAAATTCTTTGTCTTGCAGTTTTCTGTGATTCAAATATTCATGCGGTATGAAAAATTAATCTCATTGTTATCTGCATATCTTATAACACAAGAGTAAGTAACAAGGCATTCATCATGGTATTTTGTCTCATCCAACATGGGGAAATGAATTAAACTAAAAGGACTGTGAAAACCTCCATTGTCTTGAAACGAATGTGGCCTCTATTATCCTGCAATCAAATTAATACTAAGTAAATACAAGCATAACTTCCAGCACATTACGATTATTTTATAATGTGCACACCATGAAAGACAGCAATGAAAGCAGTAAAGTATGGCCTTGTTAAATCTTAGGAAAGTTCCTAGAAATATTAATGTACAGCATGTATACTCTAACTATTTAATCAATTCTAAAAACCATAAACCTACTACACACACACACACACACACACACACACACACACACACAGGAAAAAAGGAAATCAATGTTGCTTCCTCAATTCCATGGAGTTCAAGGCCACTTAAAATAAGAGGCAATGCATTAATGGTATGTAGATTAGAACTGGCATAAGCGGAAATGTACTAGCAAAAGAACACTTTTCGGTTTAGCTTCTTGCCATTACACTTGAGGTTAAATATTTGGAAACTATTTAAAAAAAAAAACTAAAAGATCTTTTTATCTTAATTTTAGTTTAAAAAATTTAAGCCATACAAATTCAAAATCAAACAGACTTATCCGTCAATTTCTAATAAAATTGCCTGGAAGCAGAATTAGGTGTTTGTACCTTCCTCTGTCACGAAAAGTCCATTGTTAACAAATGAAATTAAAACCTCATATTAATGAAAGTAGGTGTCATCACTGTTACAATGGCAATGCTCTGTGCAATTCAGAAATTCAATCCAGCAATACACAGCTGTTCTGGGCTAAAATAGCAAGCCTGTAAATCCCACCATCACCCTCCTGGAAGTGCTGCACTTGCGACTATAGTCTATGGCATGCAGACACTTGATTCATTGTTGATTAAAGCTCTGTGTCCTAAAGTCTGTCTGATTCTACTATGAATTAATATAGATTACTATAAGTGCTGATGGTATGAATGTCAATTCACAAGCGGTGACAACATGAGAAGGAGTTAGAAAATGTGGCAAAATAGCTTTTAAATAAACGTGTGTGGGGGGGGGAGATTAATTTAATATAAAGCAAGAAAAAAATAAAATTAAGAATACTCAACTGTAAAGTCCACAGTTCCCCAGAAGCCACAGTAGAAGCAGCAAGGCAATGAAGGAGGAGCCTGTGCCAGCAGGGCCTGCCAGCATTTCTCTCCACCCCTCAAACCAAACCAGTGACCTTCTCCACAGTGCCAGCAAGAGCAGTGTTCTGTGCCTGTGACATTTTTATGGTCACAGTTTTGAAAATCAGACCCTAAGCATTTGTATAAAAAGTAAAGACTGCTGTACTGTGGTTCCAAAAACAAGTTCTTCCCCATTCCAAGCATTAGAGTCACAGGTTGCCCTTTCTCCTTATAGTACTAATCAAAGGTGGCCTAGGAAGAATTTCTAATGATTCCCTTTTTAATCCTTCATATTCTGGGACATCCCCTCCCTTAGGGCTGGTCTACATTACCCGCAGGATCGACAGGCAGCCATCGATCCAGCAGGGATCGATTTATTGACCGTCGAGCGTTCTCCTGTCGACTCCAGTACTCCGGTGAGTAGATCTAAGTATGTCGACTTCAGCTATGTTATTCATGTAGATGAAGTTGCGTAACTTAGATTGATATCTCCCCCACCAGTGTAGACCAGGTCTTAGTTGACACAATTGCCTGTACTGGCTGAGCAGAAAGGCAAAAGGCCCCTTTAGAGCCACACAATAATGCCACCCCAATAGATCAAGAGTATGTCTGCACTGCAATAAAAGACCCATGGCTGGCCTGGCTCATGAGGCTTGGGCTGTAAAATTGCAGCGCGGTCATCTGGGCTTGGGCTGGAGCCCATGTCAGGGGAGGTCCCAGAGACTGGACTCCAGTCCGAGCCTGAATGTCTACACTGCAATTTTATAGACCTGCAGCAGTATTCTCATAGAGAATACAGTAGTGTAATGAATATGTTCTCATGCTATTATTAGAAGGAAACAAAGCAAACTGGACTGTGTTGTTGCCTTCTTACTTCCCTTAGGGAAACTACTGCCTGGACCTGGGTTTTGTCATTTTTACTATATCCAGTTTGTTTTGCTTTATCGTTATGTTGTCTTTAACACCAATAGCCAAGCATATAATCTACAAACATTTTTCTGCAAGATGCTTCTATTTACATTAAATATCCAATGAGACAGAACATTTAAACAATGAACAACAGAATCTGCAGTAAAGTCTCCGTTTATAGCAGACCAATCAACTAAGCCTTTTTTGGATATTGTTAAAATGCCACATAGACTCTAAACATTACAAACAGCTCTAATAATGTCTCAGAATTACTTTTGTAAATGCTGTTATGGAAAGAGGTTTAAGGGTTACACATCAGGCCCCACCAAATTCACGGTCCGTTTTGGTCAATTTCACAGCCATAGGATTTTAAAAATCATAAATTTCATTATTTCAGCTATTTAATTCTGAAATTTCACGGTGTTGTAATTGTAAGGATCCTGACCCAAAAATGAGGGGTGTGTGTCTGTGTGTGTGTGTGTGTGGGGGGGGGGGGGTTGCAAAGTTTTGTAGGGTGGGTTGCGGTACGGCTATCCTTACTTCTGCACTGCTGCTGGCGGCAGTGCTGTCTTCAGAGCTGGGCAGCTGGAGAGCGGTGGCTGCTGGCTGGGAGCCCAGCGCTGAAGGCAGAGCCGCTGCCAGCAGCAGCACAGAAGGATGGCATAGTATGGTATTGCCACCTTTATTTCTGCGCTGCTGCCTGCAGAGCTGGGCACCTGGCCAACAGCCACCGCTCTCTGGCCGTCCAGCTCTGAAGACAACGCAGAAGTAAGGGTGGCAATACCACGACCCCACTGCAACTCCCTTTTGGATCAGGACCTCCAATTTGAGAAACGCTGGTCTCCCCAATGAAATCTGTACAGTATAGGGTACAAGCACATAAAGACCAGATTTCACGTGAGGAGACCAGATTTCATGATCCGTGATGCATTTTTCACGGCTGTGAATTTGGTAGGGCCCTAGTTAACACACTAAACTCTGAGCAAGTTGAAAGAAACCCACTTTTACCATATACAGTGAAAGTAGTGAATATAAACAGGATCCTAAATATCCAACATTTAATTTCTGGATGAACTGAGGTAGTTAAGATCTCACATGCAGCTTGTCTGACTACATGATTAAGCACAATAAGTGGAGTTAAGAGGAGTTTTAACATTAACTCTGAATTTCCTGGCTTTTGTGACTTTAAATTTGACCCTTAACATTATCCCATGATAAACTTACTTTCCTGTTTTGTATGTTTAGAAAATATACAAGAAGGTCACTGAACCACTGCAAAACTGTAGAAATATGAAATTGTTATTGACAGAGGACCACAGCTCTGCATTGTGCTATATTAGCTGTGACAGACCCAGACCAGTGGGGTACAGGAGTCTGGTAGAGGGCAAATATACTGGTCACTGGATGAGTAGTTTTCTGTTTCCTGAGTGACCAGAGCAGGGGCTGTACTAGAGTAATCAGGAACCTGCTAGAACCAGTTAAGGCAGGCAGGCTAATTAGGACAGCTGGAGCCAATTAAGAAGAAGCTTCTAGAATCAATTAAGGCAGGCTAATCAGAGCACCTGGGTTTTAAAAAGGAGCTCACTTCAGTTTGTGGTGTGAGTAGCTGAGAGGGTGTGCTGTTGGAGGACTGAGGAGCACAAGTGTTATCAGACACCAGGAGGAAGGTCCTTTGGTGAGAATAAGGGAGGTGTTTGGAGGAGGCCATGGGGAAGTAGCCCAGGGAATTGTAGCTGTCATGCAGCTGTTACAGGAGGTACTATAGACCGCTGCAGTCCACAGGGCCCTGGGCTGGAACCTGGAGTAAAGGGCGGGCCTGGGTTCCTCCCAATTGACCTAGACGGTGGGTTCTTCCAGAGGGGAAGGTCTCTGGGCTGTTCACCAACCCACATGGTGAATCTCTGAGGCAAGCAAATCCGCCAATAAGCGCAGGACCCACCAAGCTAGAGGAGGAACTTTGTCACAAAGTGCAAGAACACTGCCCCAGTTCTCTTATAATCTAGATCCCAATTCTGCAACATGATCTAGTAGGGCAGACGTTTGCACCTGTGAGATTGTGGGCTGAAACAGATATGTACAGGTAAATGTTAAACAAAGGTTGAGATATCAGTTATTTAGCTAGTCAGATTTTTACTTTCCCAAAATCATCACTGGATGGTTTCAAGGAAGTTGTTCAGATAAATTTATTTTCTGTTAATAAACAAATTCATGATTATAAAATGTACTTCTACCAGAAACTATTTGGTAGTAGGAATTTAGTCTAATACTGTCTAAACTGCTCTCATATACAGACAACAAAAAATTACAGTATGTTAATGTAACCTTATGCGTACTGTTAGGCACACACGCACACAAAAGAATTCCAAAAGTTAAGTTTCAATGCACAAAATTAACTGTTTCCTTGTGTGTACCCATGGTTTTCTAGGCTCCAGTGCTGCAAAAATTTAGGGATATGCTCAACTTTGTTGACGTCACTAGGCCTCACCCTAGGTAACTTGGGAGGGCGGAAGGCCACTAAGTGTCAATGAAGCCTTCCTGCACTAGGCCTAAGTGAACCAAACCCTATCCTTCCATGTTTAAACTCTAATCAACCTCAAAAGCCAGGTGCAATTGGAATATGTAAGCAACCAGTTATCTGTGTGCAACCCCCTGCTCAAGCGGTAATAATGAGGCCTGCATGTTTCTGGCTGAAGGGAAAAAGGACAAGATAACGGTTTAAAGAAGTTACTAACAAGCTAGGCTTATAGCTGCCAAGAATGATTTAACTGCTTAAATGTAATCGTTATTTGCTTAGTAACTATTACCAGGGACGGGAGGGGTAGAGGGAGGAATGGGGGGGGGGGGAGGGGTGAGGCTTAACTGCAAAATGTATAAAAGAAGAAAAACTGTTCCTGTTAGTGTGCTTGATCTGAGACGTGCCTGTCTCCTAGCACCGCTTTGGAATCCCAAATAAACTTTGTTTGCTTCTCCCCCTGGTGTGTTTATTGGCGCGACGCACACCGGGCAACGAACCCTGCTGTTGCTTTGCCTTGGGCACGCTGTGCTGGCAACAACTTTGCACAATGAGTATTCCTATTGAACTGAATGGGATTATTCACATGCACAAATTTAAGCAAGTGCCTGTCTTTACAAAATCCTAATTCTAATTTGTATGATCACATGCCATTTTTCAAACACAATCCGCAAAGGGGTGCTCACGCAGTCCCAACTAGCCATGCACATCTAGACAGATCTGAGCTTGGTAGGGGAGCATGAACACATGCACTTATCAAAGGAGAAGTGTGGGCGGGGGATATTAAATGTGACAAGATTTCATTTGCATTCATTAAACAAAAGCACCAGAAGGAATTTTGCTTAAGCTTTTTCCCTCCACCAAATGTCACTTTTAGTAAGGGACCTGAAGGCTGTTCTCCTTAAGACTGATTTCTTCTGGAATGCCTACAAGGCCCTTGTAAACAAAAACAAGTTGAAGACGGTCATGCATTGTTGATATATACCTTTTACATGACAAATAAAAACAAAAAAGTATATAATGGGCCAGACACTTGGACTCATTCCAGTAGCATAAAGAAACCTTCAAGTCCACTTAACTGGTGCTTTGAGGATTTTCCCTTCACTAGAGAATACCTTGATGGTTTATTGCCACTATAGCGGTCCTACACCATCTCTGTTGTGGCCTCATAGAATCATAGGGTTAGAAGGGACTGCAAGGGTCATCTAAATCTAACCCCCTGCCAAGATGCAGGATTTGTTTAGTCTGAACCATCCAAGATAGATGGCTATCCATTGCAGGGGGTATGGCTGCCATATATTTCCTTGAGAGTTGTCGGCTGCTGGCATAAATTACAGGAGCCTTCAGGCTATTCTGATGTGAACTGGTATAAATCATCCCCAAGACTGAGAGACTGTGAAGTTGGTTTAACTTTTTTACATGGTGCCCAAGAATGTAGTAAATACTCCCAAAGATCAGGATGGATATTTGCTTTTCCCTTATGGAAGACCCCACTGCATACCCAGTGATGGTTACTTTAGAAATACTAATAGACAGATTTAGTTAGATAAATAAGACAGCAAGATCCTTGCCCCAAATACTCCTGAGGGCATTCTGCACCAAAAAAAAAAAAAAAATTCTGCACACAATATTTTAAAATTCTGCAAATTCTATTTGTCAAATAAATGTGGAGTCTCCAGCATGGCATTGGGGAGCACAGGCCACTGGCTGCTGTGGCAAGGCACCTCTTTTCTTTCGCCAGACTTAGCATTGCCCCCTCTGGCAATGGCAGACCTCACTCTGGGTAAGGGTAATCAGCCTCACTCAGCCAGGGTTAGCCTTCCCCCTTCTGTGCTCCCTTGGTCATATTTTCAGGGTAGGCCTGAGGGTCAGCCTTAGGTGTGATCCTCCACCAAACAAAAGGAAACAGTCAAACAAAAACCCAGGGGGGTACCTTTCGATGCCCCCCTCGCTGGTGCAAGGTGTCCTCTGGTTGGTTGCCCTAGGGTGTGATTCCTTCCCCTAGCAGGCACTCAGGTTTGGCTACTTCCCCTATGGGAAGGAGCACAGCCTCTCACCCAGGAACAGCCTATTTCCCTGCTGCCTCTAGCCTAGCAGCAGCTTCTCTCTCTCTCCTTCTTTGCTCTCTCCAGAGGAGGGGTTTTTAAAGGCCTCAAACAGCCTTTAATTGGATTCAGGTGTCCATAATGGACTTGAGGTAACCCCTTCTCAGCTTGTAGGAAAAGGCACCTTTAACATTCTAGGGCTAATATATCAGCCTTCCAGGATCCTCTTACAGCCGTCTGGCCTGACTTTGTCATACTGCACAGAGGTGGGAGATCACGGTACAGCTCCCCTCTGGGGCACGGACTCAGTGATGAGGTAGCACCCAACCTTGACACGGTGTAAGGACTGGGCCTGCCCCAGAAACAACCCAGGGCCCTGCCCCTCTGTGCCAGGTGCACCAGGTGTGGGAAGGTAGGCTCAGCCAGGCAGGATCCAAGTGTGGAGGAGCTTAGTGTGAAGGGAATCCAGGTGTGGGAGGGAGGATTCTGTGTGGGGCAATCTGGGTGCAGATAGCTCAGTGGCAGATCCAGCTGCTACGGGGGCATGGATCTGAATGCACAAGGGCTTGTTGGGGGGTTCTTAGTGCAACGGTAATTGGACTCTGCAAGGGGGTCCAGGTGAAGGTGGGTGGGGCTCAGCAGAAGAGGTCTGGGGGGTTAGAGCTCAGCAGGGGGATCTGGGAGTGGGGGGCTCAGTAGGAAGGTCCAGATGCTGTGGGAGTGGGGCTCAGTGGGGTAGGGATCCAGATGCAGCTGGTTGAGGCTCGGTAGGGTGGGGATCCAGATGGCTCATCGGGGTGGTGCAGGGAGAGTGGGGCTTGTCAAGGGGGGTTTTGAGTGTGTGTGTGTGGGGGCTTCGGCTCAGTGGGACGGTCTGGGTATGAGGGGGTCTGGATGCATGGGAGTTGGGTGGATAGGGGAGCAGCTCCCTGTACAGAGATCCCTGCCCCTGCAGCTAAGGAGCAATAGGTGCAAGAAGCGAGGCCGGGGCGTGGGAACAGGGGGAAGAGTTTGCAGCGCTTCCTACAGGTGGGGGAGAAATCTGGGAGTGGGTCTGAAACAGCCCCGGCCTGTCCTTCACAGCCCAGCTGGGACAAGCAGCTGAGCCCAGCACAGGGTAGGAGATATCAGCCGGGTCTTCCCCTGTCCCACCCACTGCCACACAGTGATTTATCTCTCTGCTGGCCGTCTTGGGCACACGAAACATTACTGCTGGGGAGGGTTGCATGACCGCTGTTGTGGCTTCCCTTTGCTTTCCTGTTAGAAAGTCATTTTTCTGCAGGGAAGCAAAGAATTCTGTGGGGGGCACAAATTCTGCATATGCACAGTGGCGCAGAATTTCCCCAGGAATACCCAAAGACTAAAACTTATTGCAAGAGATGCAGTAATGTGAAAACTTGATAACCTTGGTGGTGAACTGGAATAAAAGGTTGATAGGCCTCATAGAGCATAGCAGGTAATGGCAACTTGCATACTGAATGGAGAATAGCCAGCTGAGCTGACTTTCTGAAGTTAAGAAATCCATAGCTGCATGTGCCAAAACCCTAGTGTTAGAAATTCAGTGGTGCAGAAAGAAAAGGGGGAAATTATTTTGGATTTGATATATTGCATTTCTAGCATTGTATCTAAGGGCTACTGGTATTTTATTGGGTATTCAATAACTGCTAGATTCTATATATACACCCCTGATTTGCCATCAGAAGTTCCTTTCCCTCTATTGGTTGGTGGCGTTCCTCATTAGGAACAAATATTTACAAAGACTAGATATCAAATTTTATAGAACCCACTGGGCTGTTTTAAGATTCTCCATTCTAATCCATCTGAAAGAACATCTTTCTAGGTTATTACATCTGTGTCAGAGATGGAAACATGCATAAAACAAAGTCAGAGTTAAGAAGGATGTTAACACCGACCTCACAATATATTTCTGTTTGCTCTAACTCTAGTTATCTGAGAAATATATTGCTGCTTGTATGTTACAGAAACTGAGAAAAATTGGAAAGCTATAGATTCCATGAATAAAAAGAAATTGTCCAGAACACATGAAACAATCCAGCCCTAATTAGAAACAGCTGGAGACCGTTCTCTTTTTAGTGATATTTGGATCAATAACCAAATACTGACTGTTGCAGCGTTGGAGACACCAAGTATGTGTAAATATCAATATCATTCACATGCTCTAGGTTAATTATTGTCCCAAATGGTGACATGAAACATAATGTACAATATTACCAGTTAAAAAAAAAATCTTTACATCGTATCAGTGGTATATAGGATAATTTTTAGATAAGGATAACTTCTCATTCTACTAGCTTGGTGCTCACATACCATTTCAACATTAGAAAATATAATTTTCACACAGCTCATTGATAATGCTTAATAGTTCAAAAAGTAAAGTGAGTCTTCATGTCCCTTGCATAAATATAAATCCACTCAGTCCAATCCTTAAAGTTATGCATGTCCAAGGTTCTATTAATAACCTGTATCAGAGGGGTAGCCGTGTTAGTCTGAATCTGTAAAAAGCAACAGAGGGTCCTGTGGCACCTTTAAGACTAACAGAAGTATTGGGAGCATAAGCTTTCGTGGGTAAGAACCTCACTTCTTCAGATGCAAGGACAGGTCCTGATAGGTTCTGAAACTAAATGTTTATATGCCCAATTTATTTCTTACCAGAGCATGCCAGCTGTAAGACTATTTTTATACTTTTCACCATTTTACATAAAGTTACCCCAAGGAAAAAAAAGACAGCTTTGGAAAAAGATCAAATAATTGACTAAACCACTGGGCTCTGGAAAGATTATTATAGATAACAGACACTCAGCGCATTTAATTCAGAATGTTTGGAAATCAAGAGTGCTAGTTTGTTAATATTGCATGAGAAAAAAATAGTGACATGCCATCACCCGAGAATGGAATTTTCTACACACTTACTTAAAAGTTTGTGAATTTGAAGTATTTTAGTATGTATGTGTGGGGATATCATTTTACACTGTTAAGGGGCTGGACATGATATTCCGAAATAGGTCTTTTTGGTCTCTGAATTTTTAAGGTTTATCTTGTTTACAACAGAAGTAGTAGAACTATTCTGTTCTTGGGCTTAATCCCACTGAGCTTTGATTTGTGCACCCATCCTGCTCATCTTGGATTCAGTTGTACATTTCATTTCAATCATGAGATGACATTTTGAACATTAAGATGCATCCTCAAAGACATAATCTATGAAAATATATAGAACTGACTTAGCAAATTTCTGCTGTGCACTCTTTTCTCACTCTGAATGGGGTATGTCCTCCTAAACCATTCTCTGAAAACTAGCAATTATTTCAGGAACATTTATTGTGCCCAAAACCTTTTTGTAAATCACAATCCTGTTCGCCTCATAAACCTCTGCCACAACAATCCCCACAGTTGATTTGCCAATGCCAAACTGGTTAGCCATGGACATGTAGCTGTCTAGGATAGCCAACTTCCAAATGGTATTAGGAACATGCTTCTGTATTGGCCTGGCCACCATCATAAGAGTGTCCGAACTCTAGTGGAAATGGGCAAGCTGGTGCACAAGCCACCAGGAAAGCCTGCTTCTTCTTGCAGAAGTTCTGGACCCACTGCTGGTCATCCCTGATTCACATGATGATGTGATCCCATCAGTCTGTTTGTATTCCTGCTCCAGCGTAGAGAGGGGAAATCTGCAGCTATGGCAACAATGGGCATGAGCAGCATCAGCTGGTTCGCAGCTGACATGTCAGTAGGCCTTTAGCAGTTAAACTACTAATGAAATGTCTTTGTGTCCCAAAACAAGACAGAGTATGAGGTAGAAAAGTTCTTCTACTGGGGCAGGATCCATATTGGCTTGGGCTGCAGATAGTATGCAGACACAAAATGGTTCAGCTGGATGTGTTTTGCTGATTAAGCCCACCCAACACACTTTTGGTCAACTCTCACAGGGCTGACAGAAAGTTCTCCCACAACCCACTATGGAGAGAGCCCCTGAGGGCTTCAGCTGGCAAGGGTGCTAGGAACCCTTCGGTATGATAGTATACGCCCATAGAAACTGAAGTTCTGACATGGGTCTGAGTAGCGCAGTATGGACATGCCAGCACAGTTGTGAAGCCTGAGTTTCCATTGAAGTGTGGACACTCAAACACAGGGTTGGAAAAATGAGTCCACAAGCCTGAGTCCCACTAAACCCAGGCTGGGCAGACATACCCTTAGATGTTAACTAGAACAGCAGCAAATTCCAAGCAACATGTATAAAAGAGGAAGAATGTACTAACAAGGCAAGTTGCTTCTTTTTCTCTCTACTTGCAAAAGGGCACACCTGGAAACTGAATTTCTAGACAGCTTCAATGCTTATGACTTTCAGGTGTCCCCATGCAATGATCTCATGCTGCACTGAGGAAAAGTTTGTCAACAGTTTATATTAAGTGGCAGCTCTCAAAGCTTTCCTTCAGGTCTATTTCAGAAAGTCTGTATCAAGCAAACATAATTTTTTTTTTAACCTGGTAAAACTGGTAAGAAAAGTTCTAGCACCATACAAGCAATGGTTACTGAGTGATAAGACACAACAAGCAGTGCATTTCTGAGCAATTACAGCCAGAACCTGGGTAGTGTTATAAAACTGTAGAGAATATCACCAATAATTTCCCCAGAAAAATCCGTGTGGGGAAGCTGATAATCTAAAGAATTTCTGTGACGGATTTTCTGTTTGCTTTGTACTTTATTTGGTCCTCATTTAAAAACTAAATAGCAAGTTAATTCCAATAATATTTATACATAGATACTCTCTCTCTCTAAACTTTTCTGTTACTGGGCTGAGTTTATAGACTATTTACTAAAGCTCATGATAATTGGAATAGCCAGCCCTAACATCATAGAAATACAACACTGATGAAATGGTAAACTCAACTTTAGCTCTTAACTTGAAAGAGTTCACTAAATGTCTTTACTGTCAGAATACGAAAAGTAATTTAATAGAACATTTGACAATTTTAGGAAATACCCACATATCTGAGATTGATAAAATGTGACCATCTGCACTGAAGCAGTAAATCAACTGGCATGATCATAAATTACATGGATTGACAATTATATATTCATCCATCTGTAAAGTGCTCTAAGTATCTAGGTACTAACGTTAGTACTGAAGTTATCGTTAGGCTGCCATTAAAATGAATGGGCAGAGATAAAATCTCAGTTGGTTCTATTGTTTATCTCATTATATATTCAAAAAGATTAAATTGTTAAAAATACCCTTGACAATAAAAAAATTCAAACTCAAATGAAAACTTGCATTCTGGAGAAAACCACAGGAAATCCATAGATTGTCAACTTTTTATCTTGTGCATTATAACCTGAGCTAATAGAAATATCTGAGAAAAAATAGATGAATTTTGACAGACTATAGCCATGTAATAAAAATGTAGTAATTTTCCAGAAATGCATACTTGCTGTGCCTTACTGCTAGTATGAAATGCAGTATATACATAAAAATAAGGGGGGAAAAATCAGATACAAGCCTTTACAGAGCATGATATCACTGACAACCAACCAGAAAGCTCTACTGTGCCTAAAGTTTCTGAAGTAATTTAACGATTTCAAATAGATAACTACATTATGAAAACGGCTGCACAATATTTTTGAAGGTATCTTGGTTACAATGACATTTGTGTTAAGGCAATGCTTGGCAGTTCTATTTTACTTCTCTTCCTCAACTACATATTTAGAAACAGCAGCTTCCTGTTCTCTCACTTTCCTTTTAATATTAGCAAACGTGCCAAACCAGAGGCATGTTTTATATAACTTCCTAAATGCCATTTCATAATTGGGAGAAGAAGGGAGTTAATATAACCTCTCTGATTTACAACTGGTGTCAGAAAACAGCAGAGACACTGTAGGCTGCAACTCTCTTTTGTACGTCTGGATAACATGTTTCTATGGCAACTGCATACACAATATTTTTTTCCATAACACAGTCATTCTCATGCTTTATACTAAATCACTGCTGTTTGCTGTAGTGTCGGGGGAGGAAAAAATACCTTTTTCAGCCTTCGAATTGATCAAGGATTCTCTTAATTAGCAGCATCTGAAGTAAGGGTTGAAAAGAGTTTTTTCCCTGGAAATGCACCCCTTGTCAATACCACACTATGTAAAAGGAGGTTGAGAAAGAATGAAATTCAGCTTGAAAGTAGTAAAATCTAATCAATACAAACACAAAATTCTTCTTTAAAAAATGAAAGCATACAAGGTTTAGTATTCCAGGTTTAATACAATGGGTATTAAAGAAGGATGAATGTATAAAAAAGAAACAAAAAAAACCCAAGGCTTATGAGGCCTGAAGCTCTAACTATTCATATACCTGCTACCTGATCACTAAAGAAGTCTATTGTGAGAGAAAAATGGGAAGCTTCTATGGAGCATCCCTGTCCTTATAAAGTTCCTTAGTTGCCAATCTTGGAATTATACTAGTCTGATTCCTTGGGGGTGGGGTGGGGAGGGAGAGAAATATTAGGAATAGATGGCCATTCAAAGCAAATAAATAAAAGATCATTAATTTGGATCAAATGGTAGTTAAGCCTTCCTTCTAAAAGGAAAACCCATGAGATTTCTTTGCTTCTATCTCCTATTTCAGGATTGTAGTCTTCAACAGAGACCACCAATTGCTTTTAAGCACAGATTTTGTACCATTTTGGATTCTAGCTGGAAGTTTTAGATGTCCTTATTGCTACAGAACACAATATTCTTCCTTAAAATCAGGAAGTTATGGAAATAATTTCAAAGTAAGGTTCATGATGACATCCTTTTTTACACGTTTTAGGAAGATAAAGGTTATCCTAAACAACCGTCTTTAAACAACCTGGACTTCTTCAATACGTAGAACTCTGACTCAAACCTATCCACAGAATGTTCTGACGACACATTCATCCTTCCAAATCCTTAATACTCACTAACTATATATTGTTTTCTGGAATCTCTTCCCAAAATATTGGCAAGTATCACATGATTAAAAAGCCTGGACAGAAAGGTACAGCAGGCAAACTGCAGAGAATACACATTAAAAAAACAAACAAAAACTAGTGGGTTGTTTCCTCATTCATCCTTACCCAAGTTTATGAAGTCTTGCTTAATGCACACAGTGCTAATTTATTACTTCTAAGAAGCTATAAAACCTCAGAAAATGTACAATTAAAAAGTCACTGAGACTATTAAACAGGGTGAGAATTGAAGATTATTGTGGAATTTATATTTATTCTGCTGTGCTGAATTGTAATTTCAGAGAGACACTCAAGGCTAGCAATGGTTGCAACAAAAACGTGGGTGCCGAAGGGTCTGTTGTGATGTAGTTTTGGGAAGTCTGACTCAGTGTTCAATCCACTTCTTTATTTTGTAACAAAGCAGCAATAAAAAAAAATCAACAAAACACAGGCAAGAATTTTATTATGAATTTAGTTCTACTATCCTCTTTTCAAAATAATTATTTTTTTGGAACAAAGAAGATCAACCAACTTTTTAAAATGAAAACCAGTGTTTTCCCCCAAGTGAACAGTGAAAGTGAAATCACTACTTGAGGACATAAAGACTACTGTCTTATCACAAAAAATAAACTCTTCGGCTTGATATGCAGCAGCACAGCACAATCTGGATGTATAAACACAGCGGCCTTTGGCTAGCACAGCAATACTGCATGTTTTGAACCCTACAAAAATTTATGAAATGCTTTTTCCATTTTGTCTTGCCAATGTCTGTCCTGCTGATTTTAAGTTACTTTTCCAGAGGCAGCCATTTCATTTAAAAGAAAGGAATCACCATCTTTCTCCTTATCAGATGAAAATATATATATATGCTATGGTATGATATTTAACACAACTGTGAGAGGGCAGTTTTCATATGTTCAGCATAAAAATGAAATAATGGCTAGGTCACAGAGCAAGCCAGAGAGCAATAGCCCACTGTGGAAATGAATACAATTTACAATAGGACCCTTTATAAATATTTCCTTTTTATTATGACTTAATCTGACAATATTTCCATTTATGAATCACCTTCTTCAGGAGTTTATTTCTCAGCTGGAAAAGTCTGTTTAGGGCTGAAAACTGGCAACCAAGGTCTCAGCTCATACTAATGACCTTTTCTCAAAAATAAAATTTGAATTCAATCTGTTCAACTACTCTTCAGATAAAAGATGTCCAAAATTGTTGATTTTGACCATTGAGGTTGAAAAAATTAATTATTTTTTCTATGTTAAAACAATATTAAGAATGTGGCAGAATTGGATATAAACCAAGAAATTAAGACTGTTGTGGGTATATATTGAAGTGTAAAGGGAAATGCACACTTTTATTCAACACCATCCAAAAAGTAGTTATTTGTATTTTTTTTTTAAACTATTTAAAAGCCACCAGAAATCAATGGACTTGAAGCTTTCGGTACTAGAGAAAAAAAGCATCTCCTCTTTCCTTCCATCTTTTGAAGAAAGGATGAAGGGGACAATACATTTGGGAGTGGAGAGGGGGGAAAACGGTTGAATTCCTAATTTCCTGCCCAAACAACCTTGACAGCAACTATCTATTATACCCCACGACAATATTTACCACTGCATCTAATAATGAAGTAGCATGTTTGCTTGATGTATCTGCTAAAATGTCAAATGCTAAATAATTAACATTAGGCTTCAGAGCCAACATCCCATTGAGATGAATTAGGCATTTCATACATCTAAGAGCTATTGTTTCTGTCTGCAGATTCAAGTAGAACATCATTGCATTGGTTGACATTTGTTTCATATTTTGAAGATTTTCCTCACAACTGCACGGCTAGAAACTATATTTTAAAATGTAATCTTAAATCTGGAGTACAATTATGCAGGAAATTTAAAAAAGGACAATTATGTTGCCATTAATGAGGCCACAATCACATTTTATATTGGGTTCCTAGTTTTATTTATTTTTTAAGTACTGATGATAACCTTTCCTTTTCTGCAACTTAGAAATTGCTACTTATGAAATGAGCAACAACTGGAGTTCAGACATGATGGTGCATAAAATAAGTAGGTTATTGCAAAGGTCAGCCTATGTGACTTCTAACATTTTCAGATAATGTAAGAAAAAAAACAGGGCTTTGGAGCTGTGCTCCGGCTCCGCTCCAGCTCCAGGCAAAAACCTGCAGCTCCACTGCTCCGGAGATGCTCCGCGCTCCAGCTCCGGGCTCCGCGCCAAAGCCCTGGAAAAAAAATACATTTTATGCTGTATTGTCCCTTCCTTATCCTGAGTGGTGGTGTGCATACTTTCACAGAACTGTCTCCTATTTTCCACCCTAACGCAGACTGTATTTCAGAAATGGGCAAAAAGGTCTTCTAGCTTTTCTTTCATAGCACACCACCATTTATGGCTGAGATAGCCTCTTATCTCTTCTTCACCAAGCACGTATCCTGCTCTCCTCCGCAAATTGCTCCTTAAACTCAACTTTTGTTATGCAGCTTGGCAATGTTAATCTTATTTATTGTCTTATATAGCAGTTCCATTGAGAATGAAGATGCCATGTAAATGTAAAATTATTATAAGAGAGAGAAAAAGAAAGGTCTGACAAGTAGCTATGACTGTTCCTTCTCGTCCTGAAAAAAAATCTACTGTAAGGCCATCAATGATTCTTCACATAAAAACACACACACACATATATATATATATATATATATATATATATATATATATATATATATATATATATATATATATATATATATATATATATATATATATATATATATATATATATACACACACACAAACACACACACACACACACAGTAAATATTTTAAAAAAGCTTTTTCGGTCAAATCAGATTCTGCTTCAGCCCCAACATGTTTTATGTGTTCCTTCCTCATTCTATGTGCCAAGTCAAAGAGAGGAAACAAAAGCTGGGGTTGTTTCCAGGAGAAAAAAGCGCTGCAGGAATCTATGGGTAGTTTCCTCTCATGTACACAAACCAACACTTCTATAGGAAGATTCATATAATACATGTGTGTCAAAATGGTTAATCTTCAATATATACAGAGGAGAGCATCCCTGGGACAAAAGAGGAAAAAAAGGTTTGTGTATCTAGGATTGCTAATATTTGCAAAATGGCTGTCTCCATGGCTAAATAATTGTGTAGATGGAAAAACAACAAGGAGTCCTTGTGGCACCTTAGAGACTAACAAATTTATTTGGTCATAAGCTTTCATGGGCTAGAACCCACTTCATCAGTTTGTTAGTCTCTAAGGTGCCACAAGGACTCCTCTTTGTTTTTGCTGATACAGACTAACACGGCTACCATTCTGAAACCTGTGTAGATGGAGACCAAATCAGTTTGTCCAATAAAGGCGTTGCCCAGCGGTCTACAACCTTTCTTTGTTACTGAGAAGGTGGTGGTTTTCCTCCTCTTAATAGATTATTTTCCCTTATTCTGGTCTTCCTTCCTGATGATAAATTGACTTTTATTATTCTAACCGATTGAACATTAATTTAGAAGCTTTATTACTCATTTAGATTTTACTCAGTGACTTCAAGCGGAAAAAATGTGTTCTAAAGCCGAGAGAGAACCCTCCCATACAACATGTTCCCTGAGCCAAGAGAACCCTCCCATACAACATCCTCCAGCTGTTCTCAAATAGGGAAAGAATTTGCCCATGTGGCATCCTTAGGCACTTCCCACAAAAGTCAGCCCAAAGTTTGTCTAGCTGAGAGGGAGTCTCCCCAAACGGCAACCCCTGGCTCTTCTATACCCAAGGGAGATCTCCTCCCACACAGTTTCATCCAGCATTTCCTGAGACAAAACAACCCCTCCTTATACAGCCCGGTAGGGTCTTCCTGAGCCAAGAGACAATGCTCTCACATGGCATCCTCTGGCTATTCCTGTTCCACCAACACGGTTATTAACTTTTATTAGTAAAGAAAAATCTAATTTGATACAAGCTACCAGAATGATTTTCCCCCCAGCTAAAGTCCTTCACAACCAAATGCATTTTTAAATGCTTACACAATGCAAGCTTAAAATACAATGGTTGAACTGCAGGCAGCAATGGCATAAACACAGACATAAATAGGCTCCTCTGATGGCCAGAATGCTTCAAGTCCTTTACTATGTTACTCTGACATGCCTTCAGTTACAGACTCAAGTTTGCATTCACATGCTCCCTTGTTCAATAAAACATGTCAGCGTGGTCATTTTTTCTTTTTTTATAGGAAAATACATGTGGGCTTGTGATTTACATCATCATAACCTCCCACTCTGATATTTTTGGGGACATACTATTTTTAATATGGCCTCTAAAATTAATAAGCGCTCTAATTTGCCATAGCTCTGCACTTTGGGCAAATGAGGGTATTAAAAGTTGAGCTAGTTTCTCATCTTGCTCTTTTTAGAAGCGTAAATTAAACAGAACTTAGCCTTTATAAAGATCTCCTCTTTCTTTTTGCAGCTGAGGCACCAGATGGGAAAAGGACAGGAAATATTTTTTTTAAAAATTATTTCAATTAAAAAGAGAAATGACTTACACCTCATTCCTTTCTGAGCTACAGTTATCTGTGCAGATCAATGGGAATGTCATACACAAAATATAAAGCAACAGAGGGTCCTGTGGCACCTTTGAGACTAACAGAAGTACTGGGAGCATAAGCTTTCGTGGGTAAGAACCTCACTTCTTCAGATGCAAGTCTTGCATCTGAAGAAGTGAGGTTCTTACCCACGAAAGCTTATGCTCCCAGTACTTCTGTTAGTCTCAAAGGTGCCACAGGACCCTCTGTTGCTTTTTTACAGATTCAGACTAACACGGCTACCCCTCTGATACTTGACAAAATATAAAAGTACAAATTTTGGAAGGGAGTTCAAAGTCAGCCACAGCCACATGGACTCCCAGAGGCTCTCCTACTTTTCAAAATAAACAAATACATACATACATACATACAAGTTTTGAACTAGAGAACTTTTTTAACGAACAGAGGAAACAAGTTAGGGAAAGGCCTCGGTGAACTGTTGGGCTGATGCATCATTTGGTCAAAGCCATGAAATTTACTGTGGAATTTTCCAAAGTGCACAGCGCTGGCCTAACTCTTGTTCTCTGACACCAAAGGGAGCTTTACCATTAATTTCAATGGAAACAATTACAATTAATGCTAGGATTTTTCAAAATCCCACCCTCTGTGCTTGTCTATGCAGTACATTAGTCCACACCAGTGGGGTGAACATTCTAATAAGCACCAGTTCGTCGTACACTAACTGGCCAGTATAAACCCCGCTGGCACTCAAAGTTCCCCAGTAAGTATTAATGTAGTCATGTTTCAAAAAGTACTACATTAACATGCACTAGGGAACTTTAAATGTGCACCAGCAGGATCTACATGGGCTAGTTAGTGCACGACATGCTGGTGCACATTAGACTTTACACTCCACTAATGCAGACTAGCGGACCTTGTAGACAAGCCCTTAAACTACAAAATTCAGAGAAAGTATGAAGAGACTGCACAGTGGCAACCCTGAAAACTCCCCCACTGCGGTTTCAACTCACTCAGCCAATGATGCATGAGTGCAGTGAGCACCTGTGTCTGACTAGGCATGGGAGCACAACTATCTTTGTAAGACTCAGAAATGCAGGCTCCAATTATTCTATCAAAATCAAAACCTTTCCCCCTTAAAAATATAACAGAAAAACTCTCTAACTTCTAGGGTCCTGTGCAAATAAAAAGCATTTATTGCACTATGAATATTTAACAGCACCCGTATCTTCCTTTCAAACCAGGGTAAATTGGTCCAAGTCACTTTTTATAGTAAAATAGTGCACCTGTATATCAGTGTAGCCACACTGATCCACAGCAAAATCCCCATCACAGACAAGCCATAGATTATGGATGCCTTTAACCCGGTGAATGACCAAAATAAAGAAGTATGAGCACGAAAGCAAAGCTATCTTGGGTTGAGATTATTGCCACTAAAAAAAAAAAAAAAAGTCACTCTTCAGGACAATATGGAATGGGAAGAATACTAAGCTGTTCAAAAGAAGGTCTGCACAGGGCTTTGAGAACTGAATAAAAGCTCCAAGGAGGAGAGAGATCATCTGAGAGACCTAAGATGAGGTTGTCTTTTTTACATTGGCTTGGAAAACTGAAAGACTTTTTCACCTTTTGGTTCCTGGTTCAAATCTCACTCAGTTTGACAGGGATAAAGAGATTACAATATGACAGCTGTTTGGTGGCGTTCAGTATAAGAAATTAGTAGCGTCAGTCCAGTTTTGAAAAGAGTTAGAGAAGATGTGAGATAATCAGATTTCTCATGCTGTGCTTATATATTTATTAACTGTAGACAGCAGTTTCTGACAGAATTTGCCATACTGTGAATTCTATAAGTACTTGTATTGTCAGTTGCCTTGCGTGTTTGTGGGTTCTTTCCGTGTGCTTTCCCAAAGCTGCACAGATAGCTGGTTCAGCAGACCTTGATAGTATTAAGTGCTGGAGGCTGAAATGTTGTCACCTCAGTAGCACTGCTTAGGCGTGTCCGTCCTTGAATCTTCAATGTTATTAGTAGACAGAGCAGCATGTTAGTTCAGCAGCCTTCGATGTTACTCAAAGAAAGATCACAGGCACAGCTCATTAACAAAGACACGTGGCCAGGTTTATTGCCCTCAAGACACAGTCCTAGAGCCCTGGCTTTGTGGTTACAGGTACGCTAACATGACTGCCCTGTGGCAAGGAACGGCTCAGTCAGTGGTGGAATTTTCCACTGCCCCCTTGGCTGAACAAAGAATTAAGGCGAAGTATCCCAACATTTATAGGCTGAGACAAACAACTAACATACACAACTTACACACCACCTTATGTATTTCATGACATCTTTTTGTTACCTCCCCTTGTTGCTTATATCTTTAACAAAATATCCCTATTCATTATTTCATCAAACCATCTCATCTTGTACTAGATTGGGGTGTATCTGTACTAGCTAGATTATATTTATGTAAATAGTACCTAGTACACTAGTAACAACTTTGCCAAGTTCATGTACTAAATAGTGAAATTCTAAGCATCTACTTTAATACATGGCCTGATTTTGGTTCACAGCCTCTGGTTCAGGCCTCAGATCTTGCACCAGGCCCAGTTCTCCAGGCTCCCTCTACTACAACTTCAATCTTGCTTTGTACACTTTAGGACACCTCAACAAATAACTAAAGATTCACAAAAAAGCTAATACCTGTGGATGACTAATGGGAATAGGAAAGCCAAAAGATAATCCTCCCAATGTTAATAGAACAATGAAAATATTCTTTGTACATTTTCTGAAATGTACAACTTGTCTGTTCATATGACTGAAGAAGGGCAGTGATTGGAAGATATTTGAGAGCTGTTTATGAACACAAACAGCCAAGTTCTTCTTCCTCCAAAGAACTACATTAAGAATTTTATCTGTATTGGAATAACATTTAAGAGACAAACTTATGTTTTTATATTGTTGTTCAGCACATATGTTTGATATAAAGTAGTCCTTGAGACAGTTGTAATCATAGTTAATATTTTAGATACATCAAGTCCGACAAGGAGTGAAAGCAGGAAGAACAGGATAAAAAAAGACAGGAAGTCAAGTGGAAAGGAATGAGAAGGAAAGAAGATAACAGGAGGGAGGAATTTTCATAGGAGGTAATGCTCAAACTGGGGAAAGAAAAGAGAGGGAAAGAAAGTGACAACAAAACAGGAAACTGGGTAAATAGAGGAAAACGGGAGGTGGAGAGAGAAAAATACAGTGGGTTCATATTCCTTGCCACAGTTACCATGTTCTTTGGATTGTGTTATTGAAAGAATCTTAAAAAGTTATTTGTGAAATAAATGGAAATAGGAACAAAAAAATGCACATGTGGCTATTACTGTACAGTCGTTTCATTAGATGTAGTTAGTTGAAAGCCATAGTTACTTATGGGGTAAGATCAAGCCTTTATCTTCATTTTCCTATCCCAAAGGAAGAAGAAAAAGGGCAAAAACAATATGGGTTTTTTATAAGCCACAAACTTAAAAAATATCAGCTTTTATAAAAGCTAAAACTGCAAACTTCATTGTAATACATGCAAGTTGTAAAATTACAGATTTATCTAGAATTTAGCTGTTGTAAGATTACTATATTTAAACCTAACTGGTATAAGAAGAAAATCCTTTACAATCTGTACAAGTTATCTTAGGAGGCTACACCAGAGAAATAAAATGATGGAAGAATTAAGGTTACCATTTAGGTCTGAAGCATTTCATCCATTTCGGTGCCAAAGGTGGCTTTGTAAAACCTTCTGTAGCAGCTGGCACTAAATCCCTTTGCAAATTCAAAGCACTTCCAATTTCTCCAAGACTGATTTCCTTTTTCTTTTCACCCCTTTTTTCTTGCAACTACAGATCAGACAGTAATGTTTTCTGCAAAAGAAAGATGAAATGGTAACTCTGCTATAGTTTAAACAAGTTTCAAATATGATCTAATAAATTTTCCCTTCCCCTTGCACCCTCCTAATCTTTCATATTCTGCAATGAATACTTGAACTGAGACCTCTACTTAATCGTATTCATTTGGAATTGGCCTCTCTTTCCAAGGTGTAAGGCCTGAACAGATTTTTGGATAGGGCTATACAAATCTCCCCATACTACACCCTAGTATCAAATGACCACCAAGAATAAGAATAGCACTTGGGCAGTTGTTGCTTTATGTTTTTCTAATTTGCTTTAGTTTCCTTTCTGAAGGCTGCTTAATCATGCACAGGCCTTCATTTTATCAGACAAATCAGATCATTGTAACATTTAATTTTTCTGTTACCAAAAAAACAGAAACAAAAAAGTTAGAATATGAACACAGTCAAAACACTTAATTTTGAAATATTTTTACGAAGTTTAATTTGTGCTATAAATTGTGAACACATTTTAAAACATTGTTTTGGGTAATTTATACCACAGAACTAAATTTAGGAAAAATAGTTCTGCAATTGGTATTATCAGGTGTACAGAGTTAGGAAGAGATACAGTATTCATTTAAATTTATATTTTTAAAAAATAGACCACAGATTAACTGAATAAGTTAATTAACCTACTTATTAACAGTTCGTTTGAACTACTGTACTGCTTCCATATGTGTGTCTATGCATTACTATCTCGTTCTCATTTGCCTACACACTATATCAAATGCAGTGTCTAATCAGGAAAGCTGGATCACTCCTTCCCCTGCTACAAACCAAACAGGATTTGAGAAAATATGTTTGTTTTTATGGACTCACAAGGGTGAAGGTACTTAAAAATGAGTTTCATCAGTCAGACAATTGTTGAATATGCAAGATGCCTTAGGTGGTGTAAAGGGATCATTTTCTCCTCTCAATTCCTTTCTTGATCTCTCCCCAACTCTTCTTTCTAATATGGGAATGCAGTAATTTCCAATTCTGGGTGCACAAACGAGTAGTGGTACTTCAGGTGTTGCAGCTGGAACACTAGGTACTCTTTAATTATAAGCTTCTTTTGGGCATCCTAAATGCACTGGTGCTGCCTATCTTTTGTTCACCTGCACCTGCTATTAACTCAGAGAGGAACATGAAATCCAAGCCCCAGCCTTGCAACAAGACAGCTGACAAGTCAAGGAGAAGGGTAGAGTATTGGTTCTGATCTTTAGCTAGGAGGAGGTAATTAGAGACTTTGGCAAGTGTGGTATCAGTGTAGCACACAGAGTGGAAGCCAGACTGGAGAGGTTCTAGGATGGAATTGGAGGAGAGGAACTCCAGAAAGTAATTGTAGACAGTGCATTCCGTCAGCTTTCGGATGACAGAGGGAAGAGACAGTAGTTGGAGTCAAGTGGGGTCAAGGATAAGTGATTGTTTTTAAGAGGAGAGAGGCTAATCCTTTCCTTGTGAGGAGAAAAAGCCAAAATAGAATTAAGCAACAAAGAGTTTTGGTATTAACATTTGTAGAATCTTACCGTATATCCAGTGAGAGGAAATAATCAGCAAACACAAAATGAAAAGAGGCAGGAGGAATTTACAGAAGCTTATACATTTATTTTAATAAATACAGTATACTAAGTCACTTATCTAGCACTTTTAACTGTCAGACTGTTATACAAACATTAACTATTCCTTGTGAAAGCTATGTGGAAAATTTAATCACAATTTTACAGATGAAGTTATTGAGGTGACAATATTAACTGACTTTTCCAAAGCCACAGGAGAACATGGTCATTGTCAAAACAGGAACTGATATTTAGGTGTTCTTGACGTCTAGTCCTGTTCTCAGACAAGAAGGTCACGATGCCTATGTGTGTCAAAGCAGAGGAGATGGAGGCAAAGTTGAAAATAACAGTCTTGCAAACCCTACATGTTAAAAAACAAAACAACAAAAACACGAGGCACAGCCCCACCCCAAAAATCACGAGTTTGACTTAAAATCACGAGATTGAAAAAAATGTGTGTGGGGGGGGCGGGGGTCAGATTTGTCTTCTGTCTTTTGACCTTTTAGGGTGCTCTCGGCTCATATTTTCAAGCTTCCCTCCACAACCACAAGGTCTAGAAAATTACTTGGTTTTAAATGAAAGCCAAGGTTCTGATGAAGTCCTGTTGTAGTTGAGCAGCCAATGGGACACTGCTAAATGAAAGTAATGGTTACAGAATTGGATAGTGTGCGGAAAATATGAAATGGGAATTGAAACATGGGAATTGAAACATGAAAATTGAACCCCAAAATTGTGATTTCAGAAGGAAAGTCCAACCTTTCATCCAGATTTTGTGCATCAAAAAACTGCTGTTTAAAGTTGAGCTGCTAAGGCCTGGTCTACACTAGCAGGTTATGTCGAATTTAGCAGCGCTAAATTGAATTAACTCTGCACCCGTCCACACAATAAAGCTATTTAGTTCGACATAGAGGTCTCCTAAATTCGACTTCTGTACTCCTCCCCAACGAGGGGAGTAGCGCTAAATTCGACATGGCCATGTCGAATTAGGGTAGGTGTGGATGGAAATCGACACTAATAGCTCCGGGAGCTATCCCACAGTGCACCACTCTGTTGACGCTCTGGACAGCAGTCCGAGCTCGGATGCTCTGACCAGACACACAGGAAAAGCCCCGGGAAAATTTGAATTCCTTTTCCTGTCTGGTCAGTTTGAATCTCATTTCCTGTTTGGACATCGTGGCGAGCTCAGCAGCACTGGCAACGATGCAGAGCTCTCCAGCAGAGATGGCCATGCAATCTCAGAATAGAAAGAGGGCCCCGGCATGGACTGATCGGGAAGTCTTGGATCTGATCGCTGTGTGGGGCGATGAGTCCGTGCTTTCCGAGCTGCGATCCAAAAGATGCAATGCAAAGATCTACGAGAAGATCTCCAAAGCCATGACAGAGAGAGGATACAGCCGGGATGCAACGCAGTGCCGCGTGAAAATCAAGGAGCTGAGACAAGGCTACCAGAAGACCAAAGAGGCAAACGGACGCTCCGGATCCCATCCCCGGACATCCCGTTTCTACGAGGCACTGCATTCCATCCTAGGTGCGGCCGCCACCACTACCCCACCACTGACCGTGGACTCTGAGGATGGGATATTGTCCATGCCTGCTTCCTCTGAGATGGTAGTGGACGGGGAAGAAGAGGAAGGAGATGAGGAGGACGAGGCAGTCGACAGCGCTTACAACGCTGATTTCCCAGACAGCCAGGATCTCTTCATCACCCTCACAGAGATCCCGTGCCAACCGTCCCCAGGCGTTAACCTGGACCCAGAATCAGGGGAAGGATCAGCCGGTAAGTGGTTTAAACATGTAAACATTTATTTATAAAAGAATATAAATATTAACTGTGGCTTTTTCATGATTAGATTGTCCTAGGCACTTAAAGTTCTAGTCTTTGGCAGTGCAACTGCTGCAAAAAAATCTAACAATGTCCGGTAAATCTTGATTGGTTTGCCCTAGGCGCTGTACTGTTTAGCCCTTGCCAGTGCAGCTACAGTAAAATTCGGTCAATATATCCGGGGATAGAGCAGAAATCCTCATGGGACATCTCCATGAAGCTCTCCTGGAGGTAATTGGAAAGCCTTTGCATGAGGTTCCTTGGGAGAGCGGCCTTGTTGTGTCCTCTGTAGTAGGAAACGTTTCCGCGCCAGGCTACCATCAAGTACTCCGGGATCATTGCCTTGCACAGCATGGCGGCATACGGCCCTGGTCTTTGGAGGCTTTCCCGAAGCATGCGTTCTTTCTCGCTGTCAGAAATACGCATCAGAGTGATGTCGCTCATGGTGACCTGCTTTGAATTAGGGCAATGTTAGTATTGGGACTGCTTCCCTGTTCCTTTACAGAACTGTAACCGCCGGTTTACAGCCATGCGGTGGAGGCGGGAGAGGGGCAGCATAGAGGGATCTTTCCCGGGGACAGCCGCGAGGGGGTGGGACAGGGGCAGAGTTAATGCTTGCCGGATTGCTGGCAGCAGGAACTGGCCAACGCTAGGAGCATTGCTTTGAACGTGAAAGTAGGGCAGTGCTATTATGAAAGTTTTAAGCTGCCACAAGTCTACGGCTTACCATGTCAGGCCGCTACCCAAATTCTGCTGTGCTGTTCCGATTCTGTGATCTGCACTGCAGGACCCCAGGGACTGAATGCGAAGGCCGAAAATTCGACCTTGTCCTGAGTGCGCATGTGATAGGTGCTGTGAATGGTCTTTTTCACAGAGAAAGACTATTTTCTTTGTTCACCCAAAAATTTATCTTTCTGAGGAATTCACTCCCTTTTTCCCATCCCACAGCTGTGGCTGTCTCCTGACCTACCCTGTCATCAGACTCCCAGAGGCGGTCGCAGATTAGGCGTAGACAGGAAAGGACACGGGACGACATGTTCTCAGAACTTATGGGCTGCTCCCGAGCTGAGTCAACACTGCAGAGTCAGTGGAGGGAGAACTTGTCCCAAATCACACATGGAACGGGAGGAGAGGTGGCGGCAGGAAGACCAGCAGGCGACTCAAACACTGCTTGGACTAATGAGGGAGCAAACGGACACACTCCGGCGCCTTGTGGATGTTCTGCAGGACCGGAGGCAGGAGGACAGAGCCCCGCTGCAGTCGATCTGTAACCACCGTCCCCCGCCACCAAGTCCCATACCCCCCTCACCGAAAGTACCAAGAAGGAGGGGCTGCAGAGCCCGTGAAAACTGTCACTCTACCCCTGCAGACTGCTCAAGTGGCAGAAGGCTGTCATTCCCCAAAATTTGATAAGTCCTTTCCTTCCTCCATCACCCAAGCCCCCATCCCAGTTTCATTGTCCATTTGCTAATAAAAAATACGTTTCTGTTAATTGCTGTTTCCATCATGTTTTTTTAGAGGACAGTCTGTTTTAAGGGGGGGAAAGGTGGTTGGTACAGACACGGGGGCAGGTTCAGCAGCAGGTCACACACACAGTGCAGTCACTAGGCACCCTGGTCAGTCTGGGAGGTGGTTTTCATTGTCTGTGGGGGGGGAGGGGGGGCATGAGACTTTGTGGCGGGGGAGGGCGGTTACAGATCTTATGCAGCGGTCCTTATCCTGGATCACAGAGCCACGCAGCAGGGAATCTGTAACCGTCCTCCCCCTGCCACAAAGTCACATAGCCCCCACACACAGAGTCCCGAACAGGAGGGGTGGCAGGCTCCGTTCAAACAATCAGTCCGCCAGTGCGGACCACTGTAGAAGAAGGAGCCTGGCATTCCTCGAGTTTAGAAGCGTCCTTTGCATGAGTACACTACACCCGCTCCCCACCACAGTCTGCGTCCCAGTTTCAACACTTTACCGCGAAAACAGTAATTTTATTTTTAAATGTGTGTTGGAAGGGGGGGGAAGGGGGTGAACAGGGTATGAAACTGGAGAGGATTGTGAACAGTCACTGGGTAAAGAAACGGGGGCAGGTTCAGCTTCTCTGTAAACCAACAAAATTGTCACAGGTTACCCTGCTCACTCAGGAACCTAGCTTTCAAAGCCTCCCGGATGCACAGCGCGTCCCGCTGGGCTCTTCTAATCGCACGGCTGTCTGGCTGGGCGTAATCAGCAGCCAGGCAATTTGCCTCAACCTCCCACCCCGCCATAAAGGTCTCCCCCTTGCTCTCACAGAGATTGTGGAGCACACAGCAAGCTGCAATAACAATGGGGATATTGGTTTCGCTGAGATCGGAGCGAGTCAATAAGCTTCTCCATCTCCCCTTGAGATGTCCAAAAGCACACTCCACCACCATTCTGCCCTTGCTCAGACGGTAGTTGAAGAGTTCCTTTTCACTGTCCAGGGTGCCTGTATAGGGCTTCATGAGCCATGGCATTAGCGGGTAGGCTGGGTCCCCGAGGATCACTATAGGCATCTCCACATCCCCAACAGTTATTTTGTGGTCCGGGAAGTAAGTACCTTCCTGCAGCCGTGTAAACAGACCAGAGTTCTTGAAAACACGAGCGTCATGAACCTTGCCCGGCCATCCGACGTAGATGTTGGTAAAACGTCCTCTGTGGTCCACCAGTGCTTGCAGCACCATGGAAAAGTAGCCCTTTCGATTAATGTACTGGCTGGCCTGGTGGTCCGGTCCCAAGATAGGGATGTGAGTTCCATCTATGGCCCCACCGCAGTTTGGGAATCCCATCGCTGCGAAGCCATCTATGATCACCTCCACGTTTCCCAGGGTCACTACCTTTGACAGCAGTACATCAACGATTGCCTTGGCTACTTGCATCACAACAACCCCCACGGTAGATTTGCCCACGCCAAAGTGGTTCGCGACTGACCGGTAGCTGTCTGGCGTGGCAAGTTTCCAGAGGGCTATGGCCACTCGCTTCTGGACAGTCAGGGCTACTCGCATCCGGGTGTCCTTGCGCTTCAGGGCAGGGGACAGCAACTCACAAAGTTCAAGGAAAGTTCCCTTCCGCATGCGAAAGTTTCTCAGCCACTGGGATTCATCCCAGACCTGCAGCACTATGCGGTCCCACCAGTCAGTGCTTGTTTCACGTGCCCAGAATCGCCGTTCCACGGCATCAGCATGACCCATTACCACCATGATGTCCACTGCGCGGGGTCCCGTGCTTTGTGACAGGTCTGTGCCACTCTCAGACTTCATGTCCTCATCGCGCTGCCGTAGCCTCCTCGCCCGATTTCTCACCATCTGCCTCTGGAAAAGGTGGCTGATAAGGTGCGAGGTGTTGACAATGGCCATAACTGCAGCGATGGTCGCAGCGGGCTCCATGCTCACAGTGCTGTGGCGCCCGCGCTGTCACTCAGCAGAAAAGTGCGCGAACTGATTGCCCGCCGGCGCTTTCAGGGAGGGAGGGCGGGAGTGACGGCTGGATGACGACAGTTACCCAAAACCACCCTCGACACATTTTTTCCCCCTGCAGGCATTAGGGGCTCGACCCAGAATTCCAATGGGCAGCGGGGACTGCGGGAACTGTGGGATAGCTGCCCACAGTGCACCGCTTCCAATGTCGACGCTTGCCCCGTTAGTGTGGACTCACACAGTCAAATTACTGTCCTTAGTGTGGAATCACACGTTCGACTTTGTAATATCGATTCCACATATTCGATTTAAGTGACATCGAAGTACTCTCGTAGTGTAGACATACCCTAAGTATCAAAATATTAAAGAGGAAGTTACAAGAATTTGTCTGTAGAACAGTAACTGTCCCTCTATTACTGGTGATTTCCTATCATTTCTAGTTCCAACTTTCTGTCAGGTCTCCTAGTTATCTAACTGCACCTCATATCCCTTCTGGTCTCTCTGGGCACACCCCTTTGAACATAAGAATGGCAATACTGGGTCAAACCAATGGTTCACCTAGCCCAGCATTCTGTCTTCCAGCACTTATAGCAACTAAAATCACAACTTTAACAGCACTGTTAAACAATAATAGAATACCAATTTAAGTTTATTATAAATATTTTGGATGTTTTTCTATTTTTTCAAATATATTTATTTCAATTACAACAGAGAATATAAAGTATATAGTGCTCACTTTATATTATTTTTTATTACAAATACTTGCACTGTAAAAAAGTTACATAAAAGAAATAGTATTTTTCAGTTCACCTCATACAAGTCCACTCAGTCCTACTTCTTATTCAGCCAATCGCTAAGACAAACAAGTTTGTTTACATTTAGGGGAGATAATGCTGCCCGCTTCTTATTTATGACACCAGAAAGTGAGATCAGACATTCGCATGGCACTGTTGTAGCCGGCGTTGCAAGGTATTTATGTGCCAGATATGCTAAATATTTTTATGCCCCTTCATGCTTCAACTTGCAGGCTCTAAAGTTTTACATTGTTTTATTTTTGAGTGCAGTTATGTAAAAAAAAATCTACATTTGTAAGTTGCACTTTCACAATAAAGAGATCGCGCTACAGTAATTTTATGAGGTTAATATAAAAACTATTATTTTTCACTTCTTTACAATGCAAATATTTGTAATAAAGAATATAAAATGAGCACTGTACATTTTGTATTCTGTGTTGTGATTAAAATCAATATATTTAAAAAAGTAGGAAAACATTCAAAAATAGAATACATTTAAGTTGGTATTTTATTATTGTTTAATCATGCAATTAAAACTGCGATTAATTGACAGCCCTACTCTAACTATAACCACCAACTCTGCCAGCTCATTTCTAAAGCTTTCCTTCTTTTCCAGAGGTTTACCTGGTTGGGAGCATTTTGCTGACATCACACATATAACCCTACTCTCTGTCATTAACCATACTGCTATTAATTCGTCTCCTCTTCTTTTTGCCCTCATGACACTCTCCGCAACCTCTAGGCTCATGATGATACCTACTTAGGGTTGCCAACTTTCTAATTACACAAAACCGAACACACTTGCCCTGCCCCACCCCTTTTCTGAGGCCCCTGCCCCCACTCACTCCATCCCCCTCCTCTCAGTCCCTCGCTCTTTCCCACCCTCACTCACTTTCACTGGGCTGGAGCAGGGATTGGGATGTGGGCTCCAGGGTGAGGGATTCAGGGTGAAGGAGTGGGGTCCGGGCTGGGCCAAGGAGTTGAGATGTGGGAGGGGGTGTGGACTTGAGCTGGGGGGGGAGGGTTCTGGGGTGCAGGCTCTGGGAGGGAGTTAGGGTGTGGGAGGGGGCTCAGATCTGGGGCTGAGGGGTTCAGGTGCGGGAGGAGGTGTGGGCTCCAGCTGGGGGTGTGGGCTCCGGGGTGTGGGCTCTGGGAGGGAGTTAGGGTGTGGGAGGGCGCTCAGATCTGGGGCCGAGGGGTTTGGGTGCAGGAGGGGGTTAGGGCTCTGGGAGGGAGTTTGGGTGTGGGAGGGGGTTTCAACCTGGGGCAGGAGGTTGGGGTATGGGAGGAGGTTCAGGGTGCAGGCTCCAGCCAGGCAGCGCTTACCTCAGGCGGCTCCTGGAAGCCGGTGACACATCCTAGGCACAGGGGGCTCTGCGCACTGCCCACGCCCGCAGGCACCATCCCGCAGCTCCCATTGGCCGTGGCTCCCAACCAATGGGAGCTGTGGAGCAGGTGCTTGGGTGCACTGCGTGGAGCCCTGGGGCTGCCCATGCCTAGGAACTGGACATACCAGCCCTTTCTGGGAGCCACATGGAGCCAGGGCAGGCAGGGAGCCTGCCTTAGCCCCGCTGCTCCGCCAACCAGACTTTTAAGTGGCTTGGTTAGCAGTGCTAACCGTAGCCGCCAGGGTTCCTTTTTGACCAAGCGTTCAGGTCAAAAACTGGATGCCTGGCAACCCTATACCTATCGCCTTTCATTTTTCCTCCAGACCAAAACATTTTAAATTAATCTTTGAAGCTTTACTTGTCCCTCCACAGGTTACCACTCTCCTGTATGTGCTAATGAAAAATAAAAATAAATTGGTTACCACAAAAACTGAATTAGCAAGATTTTTATGGAAAAAAAATTACTGCTTAAATAAACAAACAGTATTTCTTCCTTCCTCCCACTCAACTCTAATAGACACTCAGCCTTTTTTTTGAGGAGAAAAGAAGGTCCAACATGGAATGCTACTTTTAACTACCTGAGAGATAAATCAATACAGCTGATTAAATCATTGATTACTGGGGCTTTTTCCTTCCCTGCTAATTGGCTACAGGTCATCTTTGAAAGCAACAGACTTTAAAAAAATTGAACATTTTAAGGAACCTTAGATACAAATTCCAGTCCATCCAGATGATCTGTCATTTGTGTAAGTACAGGCTGGAGTGATAGAATTTGTTGTATTAAAATAGTGAACATTGGCCTGGTCTGTGCTAGCTGGATTGATGTATTGCACTGCAAGTGCACCTTCACCATTTGTAGCATTAGTGGAAACTCTTGTTTAGACATGTTGCAAAGTTTTTTTATTGCTATTTGCATTTTTACTGCTCACAGGAGATGGTGATCGTAAAAACACTTATATACTCTCTATACTTCAGCCTTCACTCTTGATTACCACTAGTGGTTAATTATGTATCTGAATTTTGCTATTGTAAATGCAGCCAGGAATTATCTTCTACTTTCAGAAAATGCCATGAGTCTTAACTAACCTCCACTTGGACAAGCACCACAGGAAGCGAGATAAGGAGCTTGTCTGAATGCCTTTTTTGAATAACAGTACCTCAAACACAAACAATTCCTGGTGTTGGGTCTTGAACCCACAACCTCCTGGCTCAGAGACAACAGTTTCCAAATTAGTCATATTGGCATTTTTTAATATACTAAATTTAGATTAAGAATGATATTTTAAATTAAAGCTGGGAGGAACTGTGAACACTTTCCACAGAGTGCTCTGCCAAAGAAACCTAATCCCAACTTGCAGCATCTTCTAAAACTATACTCGGAGATCTCTTTCTTTGAGCAACACTACATATTATGTCAAATTGTATTGGAGCTTTGTAAAGTAGATAAATGTCCATAAATGACTGGTTGTATATAATAAGGGACTCTTGCCACCAGAGTGCCCCCCTCATTTCAGGGCTTCATTTTGAGAGCCCTATATGGTCAGCCAACTGGGTTCTGCAGTGGTTGACTTCTAGGTGACTTGACCCTCCAGCCAGGTCATAATTAAAGTTCAATCTCTTTCTGGGGTAACAAAAGTCCAGTTTAAACAACCAAACATCCAACCAACCAAGCTCCTGCTCCTCTTGGGCCTGACAGGTTTCCCGCTACCTCCCCTCCCTGGGGACTCCAGCAGTTTCTCCCAGGGCCTCGCTTTTCTTCTAGGCCCTCTTCTGGGGCAATTAAAATTAATGGGAGTTGTGTATCTAAATCCCCTAAGATATAAAATGGTTTTAAAAATCTTTTTAAAAGGTTCTGGGACATGCATTGAGATTAATGAAAGAAATGATCAATATGAAAGTAGAATTTTTTTCAAAAACCAACAGTGTTCCTATTCATGTGCAAGTTATGGAAGGGTAAGTCCGTTTTATGGGCCACCACCAGGTGGGCCACAGAGTTGCCTCCTTTCCTCTACCCCCAAGACTCTTCAGGTCCAGAATGCTGTAATAATGTAAGCTCCATGTAGTAACTTGGGAAGGCAACAGTCTTGTATAGCTATCAGCCCCCAAAGTAATAGGGTATTATCAATTTCAGTGCCAGTGACTATTTATATTCCAGCCAAATATTGATGCAGAGAGTGTCAAATCACTCCATGGTTGAAGTTAATGTTGAAACTACAGTTCTGATGTCAATTAAGATAGGCTGTCCAAATTATAGCAGATTTGACAAAATGCAAAGATGGTACCAATGTGAGATTTCTAAAAATAGCTACAGCACTCGAACCAAAGTTTAAGAATCTGAAGTGCCGTCCAAAATCTGAGAGGGACGAGGTGTGGAGCATGCTTTCAGAAGTCTTAAAAGAGCAACACTCAGATGCGAAAACTACAGAACCCGAACTATCAAAAAAGAAAATCAACCTTCTGCTGGTGATGAAAAATGGTGGTGATGAAAATGAACATGCTTTGGTCCACTCTGCTTTGGATCGTTATCGAGCAGAACCCATCATCAGCATGGACGCATGTCCTCTGGAATGGTGGTTGAAGCATCAAGGGACATATGAATGTTTAGCGCATCTGGCATGTAAACATCTTGTGACATCGGCTACAACAATGCCTTGCAAACACCTGTTCTCACTTTCAGGTGACATTGTAAACAAGAAGCAGGCAGCATTGTCTCCTGCAAATTGTAAGCAAACTTGTTTGTCTGAGCGATTGGCTGAAGTAGGACTGAGTGGACTTATAGGTGCTAAAGTTTTACATGGTTTTATTTTTGAATGGAGTTTGTTTTTGTACATAATTCTACATTTGTAAGTTCAACTTTCATGATAAAGAGATTGCAGTACTACAGTACTTGTATTAGGTGAATTGAAAAATACTATTTCTGGTTTTTTTTTTACAGTGCAAATATTTGTAATAAAAATAAATATAAAGTGAGCACTGTATACTTTGTATTCTGTGTTGTAATTGAAATCAATATATTTGAAAATGTAGAAAACATCAAAAATATTTAAATAAATGGTATTCTATTGTTTAATTGTGCGATTAATCACAATTTTTTTAGTCGCTTGACAGCCCTAATAAATATTAAATAGGCACTGTTCTCAGATTCAGTGGATTCTAGACACACTTCCTCACTACCAGCCATCTGCTGGTGTTAAAAACAATTGCTAAATTAAAGGTGTCCCTCAACTAATAAAAAGTGGAAAAGAAAACAAAAAAATGACACTTATGCATGATGGCTGTCAAGACTTGTGATTTCATTCACCTTCAGGAAGCTGGTACATGGTTGAAAAGATTAGCTGATGGTGTGATTGGTTCGTGTGTTTAATATTGACAGACTGGCTAGCTCGCTAGAGGTTACTTGCTCGTAGATGTTGACTCTTAGATATTGCATGTTGCTAGACTCCTATCCTATCCTTTAGTGGCTACCTAGGAGGGTGGAGGAAGCACAGGTCTCTGTCAGGCATGATAGCATTGCATGGAAAGAGACCAGCAGCCATGGAAGCAGCCACTGCAGGCAAGCAAGTTGCACAGTTCAGAAGTAAAAGCCAACCTGCAGTGGCTTACTCTTTCCTTTAATTTTTGAAGATAGTGGTTGCTTCCCTTTGGAGTTTCTTCTCAGGTGTCTCGTAGCGAATCAGAATGGGGCACTCCTTTTCAGAGGTCACTGGCATTGCTCAATGGGGTTCAATTAGGTCACCTTTACTTAAACTACTAACCTATGTACTCCAGTAATTTTGGGCTCTGAAACTCTATGGATACAAAAATATATCCAGTCAGTTGGCAGGTCCGTAAGTATTTTGAGATATTTGAGGCCATGGATCAGTTCACAAATATCTCAAGCATCCTACAAAAGTCCCAACTCAATAATTTAAATGTGCAAGGCTAGTGTGACAGAAATTGAGCAGATATGTAATAAGATTATGAATACTGTAGGAATTGCATCATATTAATCCTAATACATGAATAAAATCATTTATAAATATTAATCATATTTATATGCAATAATGGTATGAAAGCTATGTGGCCAGGTCATTGAGGGAAACTTATTTTGTATTGGAATTAGCAGAATGTTAATTTGGTTGCCCATAATGTTTGAATCAATGGGGCTATCACAGGAAGGCAACAGAATGGCTTCCCAGATGAGAATACCTAGGTACATACTTGAAAGACAATGGGAGACAGCTACGTGTGTCAGAGATCCTGTACTTTATCTCAACAGGTTGTAAGCATTATTTTGCAGGCCAGGACTAGCGATCAAAAGAAAACTGAGTTAAAAAGCTATTCTGTGAGTGTGAAGGGGAGGTTCACTTCTCAGCTGCTGTCTAGGTGGACAGGCTGGCACAAAGAGAGAGGGGTGGAGACTGTGAAGGAGTTTGAAGGTATTGGGCCTCCCAGGTCTAGGGAATGGAAAGCCTTAGGGAAGAGGAGGTTACTCACCCTGTGCAATAACTGACGTTCTTTGAGATGAGTGTCCCTGTGGGTGCTCCACTCCATGTGTTGGTGTGTCTCTGCACCTTTGCTCAGAGATTTTTACAGCAGTACTCATACCGGTCGTGCATGTGCAGAGCCTGTCCCCCCACTCTGAGTGTACATTAATAGTACACGTGCACGACCAGATTCCTCAGTTCCTCTTCTACAACGGAGACTACATCAACTCCGAAATAGAGGGGAGGAGGGTGGGTAGTGGAGCACCCACAGGGACACTCATCTCAAAGAAATTCAGTTACTGTAAAGGCTGAATAACCTGCCCTTCTTCTTCAAGAGATGTCCCTGTGGGTGCTCCACTCCAGGTGACTGAAAAGCAGTGTATCTCAAGGAGGTAGGGACTTCGGATTTGGGAGGAATGCAGTAGATAATACCGCTCTGCCTAATCGTGTATCAGAGAGAGGGCCTTGAGTAAGGGCATAGTGTTTAACAAATATGTATTCAGAAGACCAAGTGGCTGCTTTTCAGATGTCAGCCAAGAGAACTTTGCATAGAAAAGCCACGGAGGTAGCCACAGATCTATTGGAGTGGGTTCTGATGCCGGCTTGAGGGAGAACGATGTAGGAACCAAGCTTTGAGGTGAAGCATGGACAGATTGGGGTGAAGAACTCGGCCGTGTTGCTGTTTGGAGTTAGGGGCAACAAAATTGATGGGCGGATTGACATTCTGGTGAGGAACAGAAACCACAGTTGTCTGGGCCACGATGGGGCAATCAGAATTACCGTGGCATGATCTGTCCGTATCTATGTCAGGACCGGTATCGGAGGAAATGTATATCGTAAGTCCTGGTGCCATCGGATCATGAATGCAACTCCCAGGAAATGTTGGCCCAGTCCTGCTCTGGAGCAAAATTCGGGGCATTTCGTGTTTTTCGCAGTTGCGAAAAGGTCTATGGTTGGGCAGCCCCAAACGTGGGATATGTTGTGGATGGTAGTCTCGTTTATCTCCCATTCGTGATCCCAGGGAAAGCGTCTGCTTAATTCGTCCGAAGTGGTATTTATAGCTCCGGGAAGATAGGCGGCTGATATCTGAATGTTGTTTGCAAGGCACCAATTCCAGAGCTTTATAGCTTCTGTGCAAAGCAAGTGAAAGCGAGCTCCTCCCTGCCTGTTTACATAGAACATGCAGGCGATGTTGTCTGTCATTATCCGTACATGTTGGTTCTGGATTAATGGGAGGAAGTGACTGTAGGTGTTGTGTATGGCTCGAAGTTCTAGGACATTTATGTGTAGGGAGGTTTCGGGTGAAGACCATAGCCCCTGGGCTGTGTGGTGGGACATGTGTGCCCCTCACCCTATGAGGGATACATCGGTAGTCATTATGAGGGATGTAGAAAGGGGACTCTTGAGCAGAGGTTGGAGGGAACTGTCCACCATAGGAGAGAGTCTGACTCTGAAAGGTATGGATAGAGGCTTGTTTAGAGTGTGTACATTCGGTCTGTAAACCGTGGCCAACCAAGCTTGGAAGCACCTCATGTATAGTTGTGCATTTTTGACTATGAAAGTGCATGAGGCCATGTGACCTAATAGTTGTAGACAGTCTCGAGCGGTGACCTGAGGACTGTTGCAAAGTTTCATGGCCAATAGTTTTATGGTGTTGATGCGGTCGGACAGGAAAGATGCTATTCCCGTCCAGGAATCGAGGTGTGCTCCTATGAACTCCAGGTGCTGGGTAGGAGATAATGTGGTTTGTTTTTGCTTATTTGTAGGCCGAGGGATAGGAAGCAAGCGATGGTGAGCTGCATAAATCAAAGTGCTTCGTCGAATGTTGAAGCTTTGAATAGACAATTGTCAAGGTAAGGAAATATTATGACCCCTTGTTTCCTGAGGTAGGCAATGACTATGGTTAGGAGCTTGGAAAAAACACGGGGGGCAGTGGATAGGCTGAAGGGTAGCACCTTGTATTGAAAATGTGTCACACCAAGGGTAAAACGAAGGGAATGTCTGTAGGCCAAATGTATAATCACTTGAAAATAGGAATCCTGTAGGTCAAGGGCTGAAAACCAATCACCCTGCTCCTGCTGGGATTATGGTGGTGAGAGTAACCATTTTGAACTTTTGCTTTTTGATATATTTGTTGAGCAGCCTGAGGTCAAGGATAGGTCGCCATCCCCCGGTTTTCTTTTCGGTTAAGAAATAATGGGAATAAAATCCCTCCCCTCTGTGTCGTTCGGGCACGAGTTCCACTGCTCCCAATAGAAGGAGATGATGTACTTCTTGGAGGAGTAGTTGCTCATGAGAGGGTCCCATAAGAGGGACGGGGAGGGTGGGTGGGTAGGAGGCAAGGATAGGAAAGAGATAGAATAGCCAATTGTGACGACCTCTATAACCCACTTGTCGGTGGTAATGTTCTGCCATTCATGGGAGAGTGGTCGTAGGCGGTGTCCAAAAATCGGGACATGCGGTGTAAGCGCTGAAGTAGGAACACTGGTAAGGTTGATATCTATAGTGTCACCATCTGGTTGTAGGGATTTGAATTCCTAGGGACCGGAAAGTTGCCCTTGAGTCCTTCATTGAATGAAGTACGTCATTCGTCGTGGAGGCAAAGAGTTTGTTGCCGTCGAAGGAAAGATCTTCCATGATATTCTGGACCTCTCGAGGAAAGGAAGAGGAGGAGATCCGTGAACCTCAGCGCATAACCACTGCTGTAGCAGTGGATCTTGCTGCAGTGTTGGCTGCATCGAGGGCTGCTTGAAGAGTGGCACGAGATGATTTGTCCCTCGGAAACTAGTCCCATGAAATGTTGTTTCTTTTCTTCTGGAATGTCATCAATAAAGTCCATGAATTTGTTGTAATTTTAGTGGTCATATTTTGCCAGAATGGCAGTATAATTAGCAATGCGAAATTGTAACATGGAAGATGTGTATATTTTACATCCAAGCAGATCTAATCGCTTACTGTCCTTGTCGGATGGGGTGGAGCGGGGAAACTGGTGTTTGGTCTTTTGGTTGTGTCTACTACCAGCGAGTTTGGCACTGGATGAGTGAAAAGGAATTCAGAGCCCTTGGAAGGGATGAAGTACTTGTGGTCCGCTTGTTTACAGGTAGGTAGGCTTGCAGCGGGAATCTGCCAGATGACTTTATCAGGTTCCAAAAGGGCTGTATTGATTGGTAATGCAATCCTAGAAGAAGAGGGCTGCAGGATGTCCATTAACTCATGCTGCTGTTCAGGAACCTCCTCCAAGTTAATTCTTAACTCACGGGCAACTCTTTTGAAAAGGTCTTGAAATTTTGAGAAGTCATCTGAAGATGTCGGGGGAGGAGGAAGTAAGACTTCATCAGGCGCAGCATCTGGGTCTACTGGGTTTGAGGCAGATCGTGACTGATCCTGAAGTTGTGATGGTACTGCCCGGTACCTTACGTCAGTGGCAGATTCATCAGCTGGCGGTGCCGGGCAGGTGTCGCACCTGGCTGTGGTGGCATAACGAGTGTGATCTCGAGGATAAGATGCCCATGGGGCCCAATATTGCCACTGTGGTGGGAAGGGCATAGGTGGTGCCATTCAGGGGTTTACACACCACAGGGCAGGATCCTGAGAGTAGGACGAGATAATTTTTCTATGACCTCTATTGACTGGGGTCTGAGGATGTGAGATTTGATATGGTGAAAATTCCCCCTGCAGTCCAGCTTCCTCATCACTGGAGGAAGGCTGTCCGGACCCTGACTGAGCATTTGGAAAGAAGTAGGCATTAAATAGGGGTGACTGCAGGATAGGTGAAATCAGCAGGTCCCTTGACTGTGTAAATTGCAGTGCTGGAGCTCCTCTGTGAGGTGAGGGCTGTTCAAGAGGAATCTGCTGTGAAGAAAAGTTCCTCTGCACCGGTGTTCTGAGCATTGTTTCACTGCCAGCCAGCTCAGCGGGTGCCGGTGCCAGGAAAGCAATAACAGCCTGCAGGGGGGGTCAGGTATGTCAGCATGTGTCGGCACTGCTTCCGTCGCGGTGCCAAATGGTGCCATTTGAGAGGCAGGTAACTGGAAGCCGGAAGCCTTGGCACTGGAGCTTCATGGTACCGCCACAGCCGCAGGTGGGTTTTGCACGGCACCGGAGGAGCCCAGCACATCAAAAGTGCTCAGCTGGGGAAGCGCCGGGAGAGAGACTGTAGACCTGCCCAGGGAAGTCTTCTCCCACAAAGTTCCCTTTGCAGGTCAGAGAAGGTGCCATTTTTTTGAAGTTTTTTTGTCCTTCTTTGAGGCGGGGGGGCTGTGGGGTGTAGTGGAGTCAGAGTCGGCGCCCGGGTCTGAAGCTGACCCTAAGGATTTTTGAAGGAGGAACAGTTTTAGTCTCAGCTTCCTGTCCTCCCGTGCCCTAGATTTAAGCTTGCTGCAGTGGGCACATTTTTGGGGGATGTGGGACTCCCCCAAACATTTTATGCATTTTGAATGGTAATCTGACAGAGGGATGGCATCACTGCAGGTAGAGCAGCGCTTAAAGCCTGGGGAGGCAGGAGTGTCGGAAGTGGCAGCCGCTGACAGGAACGAAGAAAAAATTATTTATTAATTCATTAAGAGAGGAAAAAAAGATAGAAAAGTTGTAACTAAATACTACTGGTAACAAACTAACTAACTAGGAAGGTAACTGAACAAAGGGAGAGAAAGTGTCTAACGAGTCTACTGAGCTCCGTCTCAAGCCGGGAACGGTAGAGAAGGAACTGAGGAGACTGGTTGCACACACGTACTATTAAGGTACACTCAGAGCGGGGAGGCGGGCTCTGCGCGTGTGCGGCCGGTACAAGTACTGCTGTAAAAATCTCAGAGCGAAGGCGCAGGGACGCACCAACACCTGGAGTGGAGCACCCACAGGGACATCTCTCTCTCTCTCTCGAAGAAGAACTAGATGTGTGTAGTATGTATTATTGTTTTTAAGATATGCTTTCTCTGATGTGCTTTTGTTCTAAACAAGTGAAAGCATTTGAGGAAGCTGCTGGGTCACTAATTACCACTATCATTGCCTCAGAGAGAACAGAACTGCAGGGTCTGAGCCCAAGTCAGACCTGCTAAGGTGATCACAGTTAATACATAAGGAACTACCACCCAGCATCTGGTCTAAGAGTCAGAGAAATGCTTGTTTTATCCAAGGAAGAGGTGAAGACCTGAGGCTCAACATCTAGACTTCAGTACCAGGCAAACTGGTTGAAATATAGTAAAGAACAGAATTATCAGACGCACACATGAACACGATTTCTTGGGGAAGAGTCAACACAGCTTTTGTAAAGGGAAATCATGCCTCACCAATCTATTTGAATTCTTTAAAGGTGTCAACAAACATGTGGACAAGGGTGATCCAGTGGAGATAGTATACTTGGACTTTGAAAAAGCTTTTGACAAGGTCCCTCACCAAAGGCTCTTAAGCAAAGTAAGCAGTCATGGGATAACAGGGGAAGGTCCTCTCATGGATTAGTAACTGGGTTAAAAGATAGGAAACAAAGGGTAGGAATAAATGTTCAGTTTTCATAGTGGAGAGAGGTAAATAGCGGGATCCCCCAAGAATCTGTAATGGGACCAGAGCTGTTCAACATATTCATAAATGAACTGGAAAAAGGGATAAACAGTGATGTGGCAAAATTCACAGATGATACAAAACTACTCAAGATATTTAAGTCCAAAGCAGACAGTGAAGAGTTACAAAGGGATCTCACAATACTGGATGACTGTGACAAAATGGCAATTGAAACTGAATGTTGATAAATGCAAAATGATGCAAATTGGAAAACATAATCCCAACTATACATCCAAAATGATGGAGCCTAAATTAGCTTTTACCACTCAAGAAAGAGATCTTGGAGTCATCATGGATAAATCTCTGAAAATATCTGATCAGTGTGCAGCAGCAGCCAAAAAAGTTAATAGAATGTTAGGAACCATTAGGAAAGGGGTAGATAATAAAACAGAAAATATCATATTCCCCATTATATAAATCCATGGTATGCCCACACCTTGAATACTGCATGGAGTTCTGTTCACCCCATCTCAAAAAAGATACATTATAATTGGAAAAGGGCAACAAAAAAGGATTATGGGTATGGAACAGCTTCCATAAAAGGAAAGATTAAAAAGACTGGGACTGTTCAGCTTGGAAAAGAGATGAGTAAGTGGGGATATGATAGCTGTCTATAAAATCATGAATGGTGTGGAGAAAGTGAATAGCAAGTGTTGTTTATCACTTCACATAAAATACAAACAAGGGGTCAACCAATGAACTCAATAGGCAACATGTTTAAAACAAACATAAGGAAGTACTTCTTCACACTATGCACAGTCAACCTGTGGAACTTGTTGCCCCGGGATGTTGTAAAGGTCAAAAGCATAACTGGTTCAAAAAAGAATTAGATAAGTTCATGGAAGATTGCCAATATAGTCAAGGACATAATACCATTCTCTGGGTTTCCCTATACCTCTGACTGCCAGAAGCTAGAATTGGATGACAGGGGTGGATCACTTGATATAAACTGCCGTGTTGTGTACAGTTTAATTGAATTATTTTTTTAAATCTTGCGATTAATTGCAATTTTTAAAATCGTTTGACAAGCCTATTAAAGCGTAAGACCTCGTTAGTGGTGATGTAAGCTGCCAAATTGGTGAAGGGAGCCCAGCTAAAGGAGTGGTGGATAAATCTGACTTTGGTAAAAGTAGTACAGAAGGAGAGAAATGGGTTGTTGTGTTTCTTTAATGGGTTTTCAGTGGTGAATACATGGTTGGAAGAAGAGAGATTCCCACATGGTGACCGACTCTAGAGGAAAAAGTAAAGCACATGTTGACTGTATTTTGAGAAGAGAACGTATGAAAATGGTGGAAGCATAGTTGTAGTGTGACTTCAATATTTGGGAGCGAAGGGGGCTTACCATTATAAATAATATGTATAAGTAACTTCCGGATTTACTGATTGTTAGTGGTATTTAAAATTAGTGTACTTAATGAGTGAGTAGGGGGTGGAGGTGGCGCTCCCTCCCCGAGCAGTGGCAGGTTGGACCGAGCCGCCTGGTGTCACTGCTCGCCCGCCCATGCCCCTCCTCCCCCCAGACTGCATACCAGAGGTTTTCAAACCATGGAGTGTGTGCCCCCCTAGGGCTCAAAAGGTATTGATCTCTACAGAAAAGGTAGAAGTAGCATTGAATACGATGAAGAATGGTAGAGCACCTGGTGAAAATAACTGTTGATATGATCAAGGCAGTTGGTAATCTATGAAGCCACCTTACTCCAGTAGCTCCATGTGTTTGCTGGGATCAAGCAAGGATACCAGATGACTCGAGAATGGGGTTGATTGTGCCTTTATGGAAGAGTAAGGATTTGGATAATTTGCATTATCCTATCAAGGCATCACCCCATTAAATCAAATTCTCAAAGTCCTTGAAAGAGTTTTGGAGGCAAGGCAGAGATGCAAGGTGGAGAAAAGCATAGGAGAAGAACAACATGGCTTTAGGAAGGAAAGGTGTAGTATAGACTCAATATTTGCAATGAGACAGAAGTTTGAAAGAAAGATAATGGAGGGCATAACTGCTATGTAGATCTTGAGAAGGCATATGACTTGGTGTGAGGGGAGTGGTGTTTTGAGTATTGAGATGAATGGGAGGGGGACTTCAAGAAGTGGAGATTACAGAGGAGCTGTATCGAGGGTCAAGATCTAAGGTAGTAACAATACATGAAATTTCAGAGAGTTTTGAGGCGACGATGGGATGGAGACTAGCAATGTACAGTCTCTACTTCTTCATCCTAGTTATGACATTAACTAGGAGGAGAACCAAGCCTGTGGAGACAGAGAAAAGTAATGTATGCTGACAATCTGGCCCTTTTGGCTGACAGCAAGAGGAACTGGTAAATATGGTATCAGAGTGGGCATCTGTGTTGGAGGACCATTGTTTGAAGGTAAACTGAAGTAAACTGAAGTTATGAAAGTTTCTGCTGATTCAAGTTTCAGGAGAAAAGCAGAATCAAAACAAAGAATTTGTGTAGCTGAAAAGTATACTTAGTGCCATCAAAAAGAGGTTTGGAGAATTGAAAAGAAGAGTCCAATATGCATGCCCAGCAGTGAAAAGGGTGGTAGGAGTACTGTGGGACCAGAATGGAGAAGTGTATGTTGTGTGTATCTGTCTTTGCCTGCTTTATGGTTTGGAACCAGTGGTTCTTATGGAGATGGAAGAAAAGAAGATACAGGTAGTAGAAAATAATATACTGAGGATAATGGCAGGCATGTGGAGAGTACACAAAGTGTGCATGGAAGAAATGAGGGGGAAAATGAACTTGCATCCGAAGAAGTGGGCTGTAGCCCACGAAAGCTTATGCTCAAATAAATTTGTTAGTCTCTAAGGTGCCACAAGTACTCCTGTTCTTTTTGGCACTCTCAGTGATAGGCTGGAGAGCACACTGTGATGGGTTGGATCACAGAAATCCCCTTGGGACTTGCCACCTGATGTGCTGAGACTACGTCTAACCCGTTTTCCGTGCCAGCTTGGGACTCCAGAACCTTGCTCTAGCTTTGCACAAGGCAGGAATCCTATGTCCCTCTCTGTGTTCCCACCCCACCTTCTAAAGGGAAAAGCACCAGGTTAAAGATGGATTCCAGTTCAGATGACATGATCACATGTCACTGTAAGACTCCAAGCATTCATTCCTCCCAGCCTGACTCACAGGAAGGCCTGCAAGCAAACAGAGCCATCCACAGTCAATTGTCCTGGTTGATGGGAGCCATCAAGATTCCAAACCACCATTAATGGCCCACACTTTGCATAATTACAATAGGCCCTCAGAGTTATATTTCATATTTCTAGTTTCAGATACAAGAGTGATGCATTTATACAAATAGGATGACCACACTCAGATTATAAGCTTTGTAATGATACCCTGCAAGAGACCTTTTGCAAGAAGCATATCCCAGTTACATTATATTCACCCTCATTAGCATATTTTCATAAAATCATATAGAGTGCAAAGTCACACACACATTTCTTTGCTGTGAGAAGAACCACCAAAGAAAGCATGGGATGAAGAGGACAGCAAGAAAGGACATAGAAGACCAAGGATACAATGAAAAGACAGTCAACAGTAATTTATTGAGAAAAGGACTGGAACCCCAAGACTTATGAACCCATGCCATGGACCAGAAGGCATCTCTGACCCCTTGCAAATGGGAAAAAGGAAGTGAGAGGTGACATGACGTGAATATGTTAATGGAGAGGATGGGGGAAAAGGAAATGAGGAGGGGGGGTCATTACTAAAGAGGAGTAAAGTTTGTTGGTTTAAACAGCATGACCGCACATGCGTCATTTGGAGGAAGGTGGACTGGGGGAAGGGGGAAAAACCTGTGCCTGGCTTAGTTGCATTCAGCTCAGGACTGAAGGTGGTGGGGTGAGGGAGTAAAGATACCATGAGTCACCTTTACATTCTCACAATCCTTGGATTGGCAAGGACTGCTCTAAGTTACATCCAAGTGCCCATCCATTCTGGCAGCTGGAGATTACTAAGATAAAGAGACTCCCTAGCCATGTCCCCTTTCTCCTAGGAATGCCCTCTACACACTGTGGGTCAGAAGGGGGTGGCATGGAGCACAACGCCAGCTCTACACTATCCAGGAATTCCCGTTTCTCAAAAAGAATCTGCAGATCTGCAGGTAGCCTGGCATTACAGGTTAACTCTTTGGCCCAAGCAGTCCCAAGATGCCATAGAGGATCTTTGGTTCTCCAAATCAAGCACAATATCACATATAAAAAATTGTGACTGTATCCATTAGTGCTAAGGAGATGACATTAGGGAACTGTTGTAATCCTGACTATAATACACAATGCATTATTCAAAACAGAAAAAAGTACTACAGCACTGGTCATTTTGTATTTACTTATTACAATAAAAAATAAAAACCAAATGTATTCAAATACCATAGATTAATTCACATCTGATTAGACAGATTAAATCCTCTCCCTTCCTATGGTTGGTACTGGAGTTAGTAGACAGCTATACAGATGGAATACATTAAGAACAAGTTAAAAGACCAACATGTGTATTCCCTCTCTGTCCCCAGTCATGCGAAAAATGAAGCAGAGGCTGCAGTGAGTAGCAGCTGAATGTGAAAGAACTGTCATGTGACATCCAGACATACACAAACTGTTCCATAAAACTAAGTGATAACAGGGAATGCTAAACAAATTCGTCACAAGCCATTTCTGCAAAACATTCCCCATTCTCTAGTTACTGCCAACCTTGGCATGTTAGCTGCACTGCCAATACATACTCAATAAAGGGGTGCCTCATTACAGGATTACTAACAAGAATACTGTATTTCTAAAGTAACCACGTGAGACATGACTGCTGACAGTGGAGGGAGGGAAAAAAACTAAAACACAGTCCATTAGAAAATGGATATCATCCTTTTCCTATTAATGTTGATGGGTGATTATAATTGAGCTTTTACTGAACTGTGAATAATTCATACAATACAATGGAATTGTGCATAGGATGTTGCTCTAAAGCACTTTTCAGAGGAACTATACTACACTAAACTACACTTCACTTAGAGATAATATAATCCGATATTCTGTGTTATTAAGGCTATGTCAACATTTGCATTATTTAATGTATCAGATTTTGCTAATATTACATAAAAACCTATGTTAAAAGAATGTTATTTAGTTGCAGAGTCAAACACCTGAACATTAGGAAATTTCCGATTTAAAGTTGTCTGTACAACTGTAGTTCTGCCCCAATGTGTGTCTACCCTATTCAGTGAATGAGGCAAAGGTTCTCTAGAAAAAGCAGTATGTGATAACTTAATTTAAAAAAAACCTATCATAATGCAGACACATAAGTGAGGCCATGGCTTGTTCGGGAAAGCGTGTCTGGTGCTGTCCCCTCAACTTTATACAGCTTCTCTAGCAGCTCCTAAGTGCTCCCAGGGCAGTACCTGCTGCAGCTACTGCAATGGCATGGACCCAATCTTAGAATATTCATGTTCAGTTATTTTGGCATGGTGCCAGATTTTCCCCGAGCCATACAAGCAAGAAACAGGAAATAGCAATTTTCAACAGCTTATATCTCAATAAAATCTGAATTGAATTTCATAGGATAAAGAAAAGGCACTCTCCTAGCCCAAAATCTTTTCCCCTGCCAAATTTCACAGGACGGCTATAAACAGTGGAGATATTAGAAAAGCTTGTCTCTCACTATTGCACTAGGCCAGAGGTGGGCACTACGACCCGGGGGCCGGAACAGGCCCTTGGGATGTTTTAATCCAGCCCTCGAGCTCCTGCCGAGTAGTGGGGCCCAGGGTTTGCCCCGCTCCGGCGCTCCAGCCAGGGAATGGGGTCTGGGATTTTCCTGCTCTGCGCGTACTGTAGCTCCATGCGGCTCCTGGAAGCAGTGGCATATCCCTCCCCCGGCTTCTACACGTAGGGGCAGCCAGGGAGCTCCGCATGCTGCCCCTGCCCCAAGCCCCACCCCCACAGCTCCCATTGGCTGGGAACTGATGTCAGTTGGAGTTGCAGGGGCGGTACCTGGGGACAGGACAACGTACAGAGCGGCCTGGCCGCACCTCCGCGTAGCAGCTGGAGGGGGAACATGGTGCTGTTTTCAGGAGCTGCTTGAAGTAAGCGCCGCCCAGAGCCTGCACCCCGACCCCCTGCCCCAGCCCTGATCCCTCTCCCACCATCTGAAACCCTCAGTCCCAGCCCAGAGCACACTCCTACACCCCAACCCCTCATACCCAGCCCCATCCAAGAGCCTGCACCCCCAGCCAGAGGCCTCACACCCGCCGCCCGCACCCCAATCCTCTGCCCCAGTCTGAAGCCCCCTCCTGCACCCTGAACTCCTCATTTCTGGCCCCACCCCAGAGCCCACACCCCCAGCCGGAGACCTCACACCCTCCTGCACCCCAACCCCCAATTTCATGAGCATTCATGGCCCGCCATACAATTTCCATACACAGATGTGGCCCTCAGGCCAAAAAGTTTGCCCACCCCTGCATTAGACAGTGTACATGTACACACACTATAAAGAAAGAAAGACAGTGCCTGCCCCAAACAGGTAATCTATACAAGTGACAAGATACAACAGGTGGCTAAACAAACAAATGGGGGGGGGGAAGAGAGGAGACAAGGTAAGCAATGGAACAATAGTACTAAGCATAATAAATAGTTGAATGACTGGCCAGTTTTCTGCTGTTAAAATGATGTTTTTTGTTTTTTTTTTAAATGCCACTTTCTAATCATTGGCAAAATTACAAGAAAAAGTATGTCATTTTCAGAGGTACTGACTCAACCTCACCTCTTGTCTAAAAAATAAATAAATAAAGTGTGGATTTTTTCCCCTCCCTGCCCTGTAGTTGTTTGGAGACCCTGCCTTCTTTGGTGCCTTCTACCTACTTACAGGTTTACTTTAAAAAAAAAGAAAAAAAAAACTACTGTTAGACTTGGTTCTGGATTCCCTTTTTAAATTACTTTCCTATCCTACATCCCATTTCAGTCCAGAACCAGCTCTTCTTTAGTTTCTTATTACATCACAGAACCGAAAACCCTCTGAAATGAATTAGGATCTCATAGGCAATTCTTCTAGCCATCTTGTTCTTCTAGTTTATATAGTTTCACTTTCAGAAGTCTTCTCCTGGTGGTCAGAGTGCAGTGTTTTAACAGTCCAGCACAGGGAATCTGGACTCAAAGGAGGAAGGAAGGGGGAAACAAATAGGTGTAGCTCAGAGGGTAAAACTGGAATTTTAGCTCCTATTTCAAGATGCATAAATTTTTAATGTAAATTCACTGCTGGAAGATAAAGGAAAGAATGAAAAAAAAATACTTGAAATCCTATAAGGCATCCCCCTTTTTGTATGAAATGTAGAGTGATACTGTCGGAGGTAGAACTGATCCAGAAGGAGAAAAGAAAATGTCTAATGTCCTCCTTAGGCTTAAGGATTCCTAATATAGCAAAATTATAATACCTGTTGTTGCCTGAGCTGTTGAAGGAAGTTGTGCTGACTTCTGTACTACAAATTTGGAAGATTCTTTGACTCTAGAAGAAAATGTCCAGAAGGTCTGCCATTTAGATCAAGAATTTGTAGGTACTTTCAGAACAACTTTGTTTCCTCCCTGATGAAAGTGATTGACTGAGAAAACTGGTTGCTCAGTTTGGAAGAAAGCTTAAGAGCTTTTTGAGTGGTTCCCCCCCACCCCAAATAATTTATTTATGCAAAATGCATTTACTGGCCACAACAACCACAAACCTTGACATTTATACCTACCTCAGCTTTAAGATCAGAAGAGGGTCGTGGTGCAATGAAGTTTGAGAACCCCTGAAATAGAGGCATGAGATACGATCCTTATGGTGAACTATGCTATATAATCATTTCCGTATTTCAATACCGATGATGAAAATACGTCTATGCTAGGACTTTGGTGGTTACTGGGAAACTAGCTTTCAAATTTTGTTTCAACTGGACCAAAAAAATGCTTAGTAAAATGAACAAACAAGTGCACTTTCTTTGGAGAGGGAAGACAGGAGGAAAGAATAGGAGTGCCTACAGTGTTAGAAGTTCCCTGGATTTCTTCGTTCTGTTCTTTGCCATGATGATAAACAGGGCCAGTTCCAGGCACCAGCCTGGCAAGCAGGTGCTTGGGGCGGCCACTCCGGAAAGGGGCAGCAGGTCCAGCTATTCGGCGGCAATTCGGCAGACGGTCCCTCACTCCCGCTTGGAGTGAAGGACCTTCCGCCGAATTGCCGCCGCAGATAGCGATTTGGGGGGGGGGGGGGAAACGGGACTGCTTGGGGCGGCCAAAACCCTGGAGCCGGCCCTGATGATAAAGCAAAGCTTTTATGCGAAGAGTTGCTGAAAAGATGGATTTTTAAGTAGTGTTTCAGACTTTTATAAATCTTCTGGGTGACTGTCACTATCCTTGGAATAAGAACAGGAGGACTTGTGGCACCTTAGAGACTAACAAATTTATTAGAGCATAAGCTTTCGTGGACTACAGCCCACTTCTTCGGATGCATAGTGGGCTGTAGTCCTCCTGTTCTTTTTGCGGATACAGACTAACACGGCTGCTACTCTGAAACCTATCCTTGGAATGGAAGCTCTGGCTGAATGGTATAACCCTTCAGGTAAGGTGATGGACATGAAAAAATAGCAGCAATATGACAATAGGAAAATTTGAAAGGAATGATTTGAAGAACACAAAAAGGCTCATGTGTAACTTTTTCCTTCCTTGTATGAAACCAAACCTTGCACTGTGACTGTGACTTGAATTTCAATTCTCGCCCCCATAACTCCTTTGCTGTTTTCCTTGTTTTATTAGAACCATCTGGGAGATCCTCCCCTTTTAGTTTTTTAGGTTTTTTAATGTGGCAACTGCAGTTTATCATCTGTTTAAAAACCTTTGTTTTAAAGTCCTTAAGACATAAGGCCTTTTACAGGCTAAAAAATATTGATTCTGGAGATAAAGAAACCACAACAGATCGTGTCTTAGAGAGTAAGGGAAAATATTTGTTACAGAACTACTTTTTAAATAAAGGAAAGATTCCAGGATGTTTTAGAACACATGAAAATTACTACCAAGCCTATATTTTTTTCTGAAATACAAAATTACCATTCACTGAAGCACTGAAAGTTGTTAATGCAGAACAATTTCAAGATCACAGCTACCATGGAGATAGAGACAACAGAAGTGCACAGAGGTATCACTGCAGCATCTCTGTACACAAAGGTGAAAAATGGAAGTAGTATGAAAAAGGAAAAGAGAACATTAAAATAGTATGTATCGAAATGTTATATAACTTAGATAATTTTTTCACATCTTAGCTATAAGGCCGAGAAGCAATATTACTTGCAATGAAAGTTCCAGGATGTGCTCTAAAGTGAGATACAATATTTATAACTTCTCAAATACAAAGTTAAATTGCACCTTTTTCATTTTTCCTTATTTTTAATATTACTTTAAGTATCTCAGATGTTCTATTTAATCATTTTGAAATTCTGTCCTGATCCACCTGTAATTCCTGGACAGAAAGTGCATATACAATTATGTCTTCTTAGACCTTTTAAGGAAGGGTTCACATGGAAGTACATCTCACACATACCAAAAGGTCTCAAAATCTAAACCCATTCACCAATAAAGAAAGCCACACATTTACCTGGCAATTCTAATTTGACTCTTACTTCTACTGCTTCTGCATCTCCCTTCTTTGCTCCACATCTTCTCTGCATGTGAAATGAGACTTGCAAATCACATTTTTGTGCATTTTGTCACAAGGTGGCAACTTCTCCCCTTGATAATAATAAAATAATAATTGCTACCTCTTAGATAGCACTTTTCATCTTTAGATCACAAAGCCTTTTACAAAAGGAGGGCAGTATCAATATCCCCATTTAATTGATGGGGAAACTGAGGGACAGGGTGGGAAATGATTTGCACAAGATCACCCAAGTACACCAGCAGCAGAGCTGGAAATGAACCCAGGCTTCCTGAGCCCTAATCACTAGAAGTCACCACTGCGGCTGAGTTGCGGACAAGCTATGAAAAATCGTGGAAAAGTAATAATGGACCTTATTTGCGGTAATAAGGTCCATTATTACTTTTTTGTGACTTTCTGCTGTCAGTTGCGTGGGGCTGAGAGTGGGAGTCTGGGGCTGACACCAGGGGCTGCTGCTGTCAGCCCCGCACATGGCGGGGCTCCCACTGTCAAAACTGCAGCGGAAGCCTAATATTGCAGGATCTGCAATTTTTGCAATATTGTGAATTAAGTAGGGAGTTACTTATATGATCACAGTGTGCAATATGGTTGAAGATTTCCTCTTCCAATCCATTTTTGAAGGGACAGTTGTAGAGCTATGGTCAAGAATAATATGAGCTGACTTTTTGGAGGCTGAGGGAGAAGAGAATCTCACTTTGCCCTCTTCCAAGGGTATGTCAAGAATTTCAGAACAAGAAAATGAAGACTTGAGACAGATGAAATATTTAAGCTCTAGCTACCTGAGAGACCACCTTAGGTGCTAGCACAACATCTGAGATGAGTTAGGGTGCTCTCAAAAAACTACAAACTGAATATCTGGCAAGGTGTTCTTGGGTTAAGAGTCCTTGGCTTTAGAATTTCTTGCCTATATCTCTAGAGTCTGAGGCCAGGTCTGTACTACAGACTTATATTGGCATAACTACATTGCTCATGGATGTGAAAAATACACATCCCTGAGGTACATAGTTATTCTGACCTAACCCTTGGTGTAGACAGCACTATGTCGGCAGGAGAGCTTCTCCCATCAATGTAGCTACTGCCTCTCATGCAGATAGATTAAGTAAGCTGATGGGTGAAGCTTTCCTGTTGGCATAGGACCATCTTAATTTAAGCAGCGCAGTGGCACCAATGCAGCATTTTAAGTGTAGACCTGCCCTGAGTCCGTTAATTTTAATGAATAAACTAAAGGTATTTTCCCTCCATTAATCCCTCACCCCAAACCAAACCTACTCATCATGAGCAAACAGAATTTTGCAAGGTTGATCTTAAAGGTGACCTCCAAAGAGGTAGGAGGAAAAACAGTGGCCTTATGCCTTTTTAAATTTTATACACCCACCCATACAGGTCTGAAAGGGTTAAACAAGACTAAACCAAATTTAGTTGTGTTTTTACATTAAAAATTCAGGTCTGCCGTGGAAAACTGTACTGGAGAAGACCTAGAGAATTAATTAAATAACGTCACAGGGGAGATTAAAAGTTGAGCAATTGAGCTGGCAAGGGATTTTTAGTATGACTGTTTAAAACTCTGTTTTTGTTAATACCTATTATTTCACTGCCTAATATTTTGGATAAGACCTTTTTTTAATAGATGCAATACAACCTTCAATAAAGGACTGAGAGCTCACAATAAATACCCTTAACATTTCACTGAGATCCTCCGCAAAACCAGGAGACACCACACTTGACACTTTTCTGATATTTTTTCATAGAATCATAGAATATCAGGGTTGGAAGGGACCTCAGGAGGTCATCTAGTCCAACCCCCCCCCAACTAAATCATCACAGCCAGGGCTTTGTCAAGCCTGACCTTAAAAACCTCTAAGGAAGGAGATTCCACCACCTCCCTAGGTAACCCATTCCAGTGCTTCACCACCCTCCTAGTGAAAAAGTTTTTCCTACTATCCAACCTAAACCTCCCCCACAGTACTGTGTCCAGTTTTGGGCCCCACACTACAAGAAGGATGTGGAAAAATTGGAAAGAGTCCAGTGGAGGGCAACAAAAATTATTAGGGGGCTGGAACACACGACTTATGAGGAGAGGCTGAGGGAACTGGGATTGTTTAGTCTGCAGAAGAGAAGAATGAGGGGGGATTTGATTGCTGCTTTCAACTACCTGAAAGGGGGTTCCAAGGAGGATGAATCTAGACTGTTCTCAGTGGTAGCAGATGACAGAACAAGGAGTAATGGTCTCAAGTTGCAGTGGGGGAGAAAAAGCAGCAGTAAAAACAAAACAAAAACCTAAAGCAAAATAAACCACCTTTTCAGACCTTCTTTATATGTCATACAGAAGCAAAACAGGGCATAACATCAGTTTTTAAAAAATCCTGTGCACATCCCTTCAAGGACTTGAACTAATTCTCTAGTACACTGAGCATATCAACACATATCTTTGAAAGATGGCTTATGAACATGTGTTTACAAACAAGGGGAGAGTCAAGCCTTGGAACACAAGAGAGCCATCAGAAACTAAAATTCGATGTAGTACGATCGATCCAGAAATTAATCTAAAGTTGATTCAGTGTATTGTGCTTGCTTCAGAAAACTAACTACATAAATTCAGCTTAGATAGCATGCTGAACAATGTTTGGTGTAGTAAAAGCAAATTTCACGTTGCTATGAATGTGTTTTTCTTGTCCTTGAATTGTTAACGACTGATATCCTGGTTTCAACTCTACAGACAAAATGGTATGTAAAACTGCACTTTTATTCAAGACATAACACCATTGCTGTATCTCAAACAAGTCTGTGGTTGACTCTTGCTATTGTACAATGACTGTCAGTTTCAAATACCCCTACTGACATGAACAAACATTCATGAATGTATGACAAAGGTTATCATAAAATCCCTTTGAACTGCTGTATTCAGGGAAATTGGCAGACATGAATGCATGCCCCAGCATTCTCATTGTGAAATCTGCTCACACACAAATATTGCAGAATGAATCTTTTGTGAGAAGGACCAATATTGCCATGAACTTGCTGAACAAAATAACACCACACTCAAAAACAAGTGGGCAGCTCACCAACATTACTAGAGTATACCTGAAAGAATTTACTCAAATCCAAGTCAACCAATAGTCACGTATGCTAATTTATACATAAAATGTACAAAAAATGTGCTGTTGGTAAGCTACTAGGCACCATATGAAGCAAATTATCACTTTCTGCTCTACGTTACTTTCAAGGTAATCATAGTGACTGTTCTACTATGCAACATGTGCACTAATAGGAAATGTCTTTCAATTACACTATATACAATTTACCACTTTATTGTTTTCTGGTTTTGAATTTAGAATCCATGTCTGTTTCTCTCATGTCTGATCACAGACAAGTATGTGCGCTACCAACATTCAGGATATCTATCACGTCATATCCCAGAGAGTTGGTGGACTTTTTAGTTGACCCTTAAAGAAACTATGTCAAGGAGTTCAGGTTCAACATTCAGGTTATGCAAAACTATTAATAGAAAATCCTTCATGAATATTTTAGCATCAATGTAAACATGGGCTTTGGGATTTAAACACTCACTCCCACTGCAGTGTCAGAAACTCACATTAGTCTATTCATTGTGTTTGGGAGAACTAAAAAAAATGAAACTGATTATAAAGAAACCAGACAAGTTCTGATAACATTTGCACTTCACTCAGTTTGGGTAAGTAAAAAAACAAAACAAACAAAAAAACAAATATACATACATATGGGGTGAGAAGTGAATGTGATTTAAAATCTTCCAGTTTTCACACTGTAAGGTGTTAATAGCAGCACAGTGTAAGAAGCTGGCATTGTTGTCCTATGAACCCACTCTTTTAACTAAGTCCATCCTGCTGAAAGAAATAGGAGTAGAGATCGAGTGAGAAAGGCCAAAGACCGTGTAGAGTTGGACCTAGCGAGGGGAATTAAAAGCAATAGTAAGAGGTTTTACAGCCACATAAATAGGAAGAAAGCAAAGAAAGAAGAAGTGGGACCACTGAAGACTATTGCCGGAGAGGAGATTAAAGACAATCTAGGCATGGCGCAATATCTCAATGAATATTTTACATCAGTGTTTAATGAGGCCAATGAAGGTATTAGGGATACTAGCACCACTACAGAGGGGCATTCAGGATGGGGGATTACCGTATCCGAGGTAGAAACAAAACTTGAACACCTTAATGGGGCTAAGTCGGGAGGACCGGATGATCTTCATCCGAGAATATTGAAGGAATTGGCGCGGGAAATAGCAGGCCCATTAGCGATAATATTTAATGAATCTGTAAACTCGGGGGTGGTCCCGTTAGGAACCACATTAGCTATTCTCCAGTCTATTTTCAAGAAAGGGAAAAAAAGTGATCCGGGTAACTACAGGCCTGTTAGTTTAACATCTGTAGTGTGCAAGGTGTTAGAGAAAATTCTGAAAGAGAAACTAGTTGAGGACCTGGAGGTTAATGGCAATTGCGATAAATTACAGCATGGTTTTACGAAGGGCAGATCGTGCCAAACGAATCTGATCTCCTTCTTTGAGAAAGTAACGGATTTATTAGATAAGGGAAATGCGGTGGACCTAATATACCTAGATTTCAGTAAAGCGTTTGATACTGTACCCCATGAGGAATTATTGGTTAAACTGAAAAACATCGGGATCGATATGAAAATCCAGAGGTGGATAAGGAACTGGTTAATGGGGAGAATGCAGCGGGTCGTATTAAAGGGTGAACTGTCAGGTTGGAGGGAGGTTACTAGTGGAGTGCCTCAAGGTTCGGTTTTGGGATCCATTTTATTTAATCTATTTATGACTGACCTCGGAACCGATTGCAGGTGTGGGCTGATAAAGTTTGCGGATGATACAAAGGTGGGAGACGTTGTAAATTCGGAGGAGGATAGGGATATCCTGCAGGGAGACTTGAATGAGCTTGTGAATTGGAGTATCAGAAATAGGATGAAATTTAATAGTGAAAAGTGTAAGGTGATGCATTTGGGGATGACTAATAACAATTTTAGTTACAAGATGGGGACGCATTGGTTAGAAGTAACGGAAGAGGAGAAGGACCTACGGGTCCTTGTAGACCGCAGGATGACTATGAGTCGACAATGTGACGTGGCGGTGAAAAAAGCCAATGCTGTCTTGGGATGCATTAGGCGAGGTATATCTAGTAGGGATAAGGAGGTCCTGCTTCCGTTGTACAAGGCGCTGGTGAGACCTCATTTGGAGTACTGTGTGCAGTTCTGGTCTCCCATGTTTAAAAAAGATGAACTCAAACTGGAACGGGTGCAGAGAAGGGCCACTAGGATGATCAGAGGAATGGAAAACCTGTCGTATGAAAGGAGACTAGAGGAGCTTGGGTTGTTTAGTCTGACAAAGCGAAGGCTGAGGGGGGATATGACTGCTATCTTTAAATATATTAGAGGGATTAATACAAGGGAGGGAGAAGAATTATTCCAGCTTAGTACTAATGTGGATACGAGAACGAATGGATATAAACTAGCCATGGGGAAGTTCAGGCTTGAAATTAGACGAAGGTTTCTGACTGTCAGAGGGGTGAAATATTGGAACGGCCTTCCGAGGGAAACGGTGGGGGCGACGGACCTGTCTGGTTTTAAGATTAAGTTAGATAAGTTTATGGAGGGAATGGTTTAATGGTAAAACATAGTAGTCAAGGAAAACCAAGCAACGGTAGGTAAATAGTATAATGGCTAACAGGGGTCAGGCTGGAGACTCTTGCCTATATGCTCGGGGTCTTACTGATCGCCATATTTGGGGTCGGGAAGGAATTTTCCTCCAGGGCAGATTGGCTGAGCCTCTGGAGGTTTTTCGCCTTCCTCCGCAGCATGGGGCAGGGATCACTAGCAGGAGGGTCTCTGCCGATTGAAGTCACTAAAAACAGGATTGGGGACTTCAACAGCAGAGTCCAGGGAAGGGGTAGGGACGGTTTTATGGCCTGCAGCATGCAGGGGGTCAGACCAGATGATCATAATGGTCCCTTCTGACCTTAAAGTCTATGAGTCTTGCCAACTTACTACTCCAAGTGTGGCTCATTAAAACTTCATAGTGGATATAAGAGATATGAAAGTAACCCCTCTACCAAGAAGAATCTTGGATCTGAGGCAGACAGGATCTGACCTGAGTTACAAATCCTATGACTGGCTAAACCTGGAAGAATTCCGTTGAACTGTGTTTACATTCATTTCTCTGTTTATGACATCCAAAAAAACCCTATATTACCATCCCTCCCCCAAAATCTCAACAGGAAATGCCAGATTTAAGATTGCCTGTGCTGCTCAAATTTAGACAAAGATTTTAAAATACCTTATATGTCCATTAAATACAAGGCTGCCATTTTCTCTAACTTTTCGATCAGGCTTCATTTCTAAGTAAGATAGTATAGAAACAATTCTCCAGTAGGTGTGTTGGCAGGAAGGGCATGGAACAGCACACGAGCATTTTCCATCCAGAAGACTAGTACAATGTTCGACCCAGAATCCTTCTCAATTTTACAATTGCTTTTTTATTTTTTCCTTTTTAGAACAGGAATACACAAAATGGATGAAAGTAACATGGTTGAGGCAATATAGTAGGCTTGTATTCAAGCATTTAATATAGTGCTGTGTCAAAATCTCACAATCTAATAAAGGTGAAAGACTATGAACAATAAGGGTAATGACAGCAAAGTACTGGATTTGGGAAATGGAAGATAGCTGAGTACTTCAGCCACTGTTGTTAGGCCTGATCATATTCCATACTAAAGGACGTTAAAAATGACCATAGATATAGAAGTTGGAAGTGGTGTGAGGACAAAAAATACAATGAAATCTAGAGGACAAGAAGGTAGTAGAAAATAAAATTGGGATTCAGCTCTAAAAAAATGCAAATGTCAGGGGAATAATAATGCAAGTATACAAATGGTAGGAGAAACCTGGAAAGTAGTAATACAGAAATAGGCTTAAGGATGATACTGAACAGCAAATTAGACATGAGTTTTGTCAGGAGACTTTAACACCAAAAAAGCCAATGCAATTTTGGGCTCCTTGTATATACGCATTATATTATATGGCTTTGTTGTGATGTTATCTGGAATGCTGGGTTCAGTTCAGAACACTTCATTACCAAACACTGGAGTGAGTTCAGAAAACAACAACAAAAATAAGTAGGGAGCAGGAGGAACTGAGTTAATAGGAAATGTAGAAGAGCTAAATATGTTTAGCTAGGCTAATTTATGACTAAGGGAAGACGCAACAGACTATGAATAGTTGAAGTGTGTGCAAAACATGAGAAAGAGGAATTATTTAGAATGCCACATGAGGGATTTAAAATAGAAGTAATGGGATGAAATGAAGAAAAGGAAACTTGAAGATGAATAAAATATACTAAGAAAAAATCTTCCCAATGGTTTTACTTAACTTCTTAATAAATAATGCCACTACTGTAACAGTCAGCACAGGTAACAATTTTCTCTTATCTGTTATCTATTGCTAGAATAAGCAGCAGTGTTTATTCATTCTAACACTACCTCCACCGAAACACCAAGGCTAATGAATGGAAAAACTACAGCTGTGGTAGGATGAAGTCCTTAAGGCACACTATAGAAGAAACTCTGAAATCCCTTTCTCCTCATTAAACTAGGAAATGGCATACACTATTTTAATACAAATGCAACGTCATCAGTATGATTGAAGTAGATTAATAAGACAAATGACTATGGCTTCCTTTTTCAAATCCAACATTCCCATTTCCCATCTTCATGTCAGATGCTCAATTTGCCGATTCACTTAAGCTAAAATTATACTTTTCAGCATTGGTCGCATTGAATTATTTAATACAGAAAATTGACTCAACTTTAAACACAAAACATTACATCAAAACCAGTAAATACCAGTAAGGAGGTTTCAGTGGATTATAGACATGTGGTTAACTGGATTATTGGACAGAGTTGGAAAATTCCAGTTGTGTCACACAGGATTCTCTCCACAGCAATGTTGAGATGAAGAAATCTTATTTCAACAAAAACTGCTTCTGATAGCAAGCAAAACAATCAGAATTTAAAAATACAAAAGGAAAAATGTAAAGCTATCTACCTATGCATTAATCTCATCTTGACAAGCAAACAGTTGGAGCTGCCATGAGGTCAGAATCTTAAAAGGGACGTTTATCAGGTCAACTTTACTGTTTAATACCATTTTTTTTCTGTAAAAGCTTAAGACTAATAGCAATATTTCCATACATTTTAAAATATTGGACACAAATTTTTCCAGCAGGTAAACATTCACCTGCAGTGTTTGCAACTGCAAGATTGCAGCACTGCATGAGGGCATAAGAACATGAAACTAGAATGCAATTGACTATCTATTTTCATTGTTCAGGTGGAGAGAAATATAAAGTAAATAATAAACAATGAAAGAAATTCAACTTTTAAAAGTTATTAAAAAGTTTTATGCAGTGTAGTAATTGCATTGGTCCCAGGACATTAGCGACACAAGGTGGGTGAGATATCTTTTATTGGACCCACTTCTATTGGTGAGACAGACAAGCTTTCAAGCTTACACCGAGCTCTTCTTCGGGTCTGGGAAATGTACTCAGAATGTCATAGCTAAATACAAGGTGAAACAGATTGTTTAGCGTAAGTAGTTAACACATATATCAAGGGACCATTCAAGTGAAGAGACCCAATAATACCTCTCCAGTCATCAGGGAGTAAGAGGGAGAAAAAAGCTGGGAGGAGAGTTAAGCGGGTTATAGATTGTTGTAATAAGCCAACTATCTATAACCCATTTACCCCTCTCTACAGTTCTTCCTCTCCATCTTTCCCCCCTATGCCTGGAGAGGTGTTAACCGACCACTTCACCTTGAAAAGTTTTAAGATTTTGTTTGTAACAGATAATGAAATTTGTTTTCATAGTTATGATTTTTAACATGAAAGTGACCCTTTATTGGAACAAGGATTTTTCACTTGAATCCTACTCTACTGATACAATAATCTAGTTACATTCGTGAACTATTAATGTTTGTGACCCCAGACGATTGGTCTATCCACCCAAACAGGTGAAAAAAGTATGTAGAGTTTTCCTGATCGGAGGATTAAGCTTAAAAATATATCAAATAGATCTTTTCAAGGTTTAAAAATTATTTAAATCACATCATCTAGCTGCGGGAGGGGCGGGGGGGGGGAGGGGAAGACGAATGGTGGCAGAACCTAAACTGTTTCTCTTACATCGGGACAGACATTACTTCACAAAATTTAGTCTGTACCTACGACTGCATATGAATGAGGCTTTTCAGGCAATTGAAAGCACCAAACCATCATGTCAGAGATTCACTCAGCCCTGGTTCTTAATTTTCTGTCTTCTCTAAATTCTGGACTTTCATGAGGGGAATGGAGAGTAAAGGTATTAAAGAAATTAGCCTTTTCATTAAAGCAGAAAAAAATTCCTTAACATTCTATGGTTAACTAGCACACTGGGTTGATTTTTCCAGTATTGGTTTATTCCTTATATTAACAAGCCTTCCCAAACCAGGCTGTAGGTTTAGCCTTGAATTCTGCATAAGCGCCTTGGTTAAAAATTCCCTAATAAAAAATTGAACCAAGCACTTAATATTTCAATAAAGTACCGTATATACTCGTTCATAAGCCGAATTTTTTTTAGTAAAAAAGGGAAGCAGAAGAGAAGGGGGTCGGCTTATGAACGGGTATAGGGAGGGAGAGGTGGGAGATAGCTCCTCCCCAAAAGAGAGGGGGCAAGGAGAGGCAGCAGAGACAGAAGGGAAGAGGCGGGACCAGAGTCTCTCCGCTTCTGGCCACCCTGCTCTCCCTCCAGCCTCCAAAGCAGCTGCAGCTCCGGGACTGGCAGGCTGTGGCCGCGCTGCGCCGCCTGGCCCGCCGGAGCAGGCTGTGGCCGCGCCGCCCAGCCGGCCGGAGCAGCTCCAACCTGGCCAGAGACATCCTCCCCTGGCCCACCCCAGCTAAGATGGAAAGGGATGGGATGGGATGGGGAGAGTGCGGGGGTCCAGGGCTAGGGGTGGGGTCATGTGGGGGGTGGTCACAGGGGTTACTCCCCTGACCCCCAACCCCCTCCCCCCAAAAATATCCCCACCAGTTGCTGTCCTGGCCCATCAGGGTAAGCCACTGGTGGGCCGGGACATTTTGTTTACTTAGGTTTACTTCCGTGCCTGTGGATGCTCGAGGTAAACAAACCATCTTGGCCCGCCAGCGGCTTATCCTGATGGCCCAGGAGCCAAAGTTTGTCGACCCCTGAATTATAGGGTCGGCTTATGAATGCATCATAAAAAGTTTCCATTTTTACTTATTCATCTTGGGGGGGTCGGCTTATAAATGAACCGGCTTATGATCGAGCAGAAGTCCTTATACCAGTGAAAGAAATAGAACTTTGCTGACATTTCTGTACCAGGCATTTCAGTGACACACGGGATTCAGGAGGTGATTCAGGAATCAGGCTCTTCCCCTCTGAAATGGGGAAGGGGGCGGGGCAGTCAGGGGACAGGGAGCAGGGGGGGTTGGATGGGGCAGAGGTTCTGGAGGGGGCGGTCGGGGACAGGGAGCAGGGGGAGTTGGATGGGAGAGGGTGCCGGGGGGGGGGAGGGGTTGGTCAGGGAACAAGGAGCGGGGAGGTTGGATGGGTTGGCCATTCTGAGGGGGGCGGGAAGTGGGAGGGGGCCGGACTGTTTGGGGAGGCACAGCCTTCCCTACCCAGCCCTCCATACAGTTTTGCAACCCCAATGTGGCCCTCGGGCCAAAAAGTTTGCCCACCCCTGCTTTAAACAGTGCTATGCTTGAGTATAAAAGGTATGATACCCCAGAAATTGAAATTGCTCATTTGCTCCTAAAAGTGATTACATTCCCATTTTAGAGAAACTGCCTTTTTTATACATCAGATGTGTTAATCTTTATAGAGAACTTTATCCAAAAAAAAAAAAAAAGGAAGTTGCCAGTGATAGGCACAATGACATGATCAATTATAAGGTATCCTTTTCACTGTAGAGGCTTAACCTTGGAACTTTAGAAAAGAATTTCTTTAGGCCAAGGAGGTGGTCAGATTCAAATTCCATGGGTTAGAGTTAAAAAAGAAAGATAACTTTATTTATTATAGGTGGAGCTAGCAGTGACATTCATAGGTAAGGTTGTCTAACTCTTCCAGACCCTATTTTCAATTGTTTATAACTTTGCCAAACCAACTGTTCAGGCTGAAATTTTCTATGCAGGGTATATATCTCAGGCTAAATTTATTGGGATGTTTCAGTAAAAATTCAGAACACGTTAAGAAGGCTATGTTGTTTTGCTAATGTTAAATTCTTATAACCATTTAGTTGAGAAGCTCCACTTCTTCCATACTTTGGAACAGAGGCTATCATCTTAGGGTACATCCAGACTACCCACCGGATCGGCAGGTAGCGATCGATCAGGGATCGATATATCGCGTCTCGTCTAGACACGATATATCGATCCCTGAACACGCTCCCGTCGACTCTGGAACTCTACCAGGGTGAGCGGTGGTATGGGAGTCGATGGGGGAGCCGCAGCCGTCGATCCCGCACCGTGAGGACGGGAGGAAATAAGATACATCAACTTCAGCTACGCTATTCCCGTAGCTGAAGTTGTGTATCTTACATCGACTCCCTCCAGTGTAGATCAGGCCTTCGAATTAGAGAGGTGCCTTTTGCAGTCCCTGAGAAAATCCACCTAAATTTAGCTGGGTTATAGACCTCTGAAAAATCACCAGTTGCACATGTTCTGTAGAGGCTTATTAAGTGTTTGTCAGCAAAATTCCATCTGCACTGCATGCTCTATCCCAAGGGAAAGACCAATTTATTACAGCTACATTACCTGAAGTAAACCAACATACATAACAAGAGCAGAGCTCTCTTCTGCGCCTGACAATGCTTGTTGAGCTTCAAACCTCCTGCTGCTAAATATGGCTGCAATACATAGCCAGAAAAAATTGCAAACTGCCCACTGCCTCCTATCTACTATCATCTATTTTGTTTGCAGGCCTCTCAAAATATGACAGGGAAAGGGAGTAATATGCTTGAATTGAAATTAAACTGAATGTCTGGCAGTTTCAACCCAAGCCAAATGGAAACTCTGAACACCAAAAATGACATTTGGTGGAGATTAGGAAAAAGCTCTATAATTAGAAAGAAGCAACATATACTCTAAAACAGTACAACAAGGCTTATTTTCTGGAAAGCTGATAGCTGACAATTTTTTTTTTTTTTTAATTTCAGCTGTAACCTCATGCATGGTTTCCCAGTAAGGGAGGGTCTGCAGCCTTGGAACTTAGTAGGGTACCATTTTGCATATTTTATTGGCTGTTCATCTAAAATATACAAACCTGAAATGAATGAAGGCTTTTTGTACATCGAGAGTGGTGAACAGTTTCTTGGCTGATTGCTCAGCAAGAACATTCCAAAAGGGAATACTATGAGTTTAACATGCAGGAGTATAAAAACTTGAAGGGGAGAAGTGGGGAAAGGAAAGAAAGAATGAGGCAGTGAAAAATAATGCCTAGCCAGCTTCTTTCAGGTCCTCTTAAAAAACTCAAAAGTTCTGAGTAACTGACAGTTGATCCCTCCACATTAAGGATTGACTTCCACATGTCTATAAAGTCGACCGTTTAGGGAGTGAAGTGGGATCTGCTTTTGGGACCCTTGAGGACAGCATGAAAAACAGCTGAGTAAAGAAACAATAAAATGATGAAAGGAGACAAGCTGGTGCACTAGCCACCCATGAAGAATGTCAAGATAGCCAGCAGACAATCTAGAGCAGGGGGATTTACAGGGCAATCTAACTAAACTGGCTACATAAAACTCCCCTCTAAGACAATGAGATATGTATTGCTCTGCTCAATGCCTGAAACCCCATCAGAACTGAAAACGGGTTAACTGGTTGTGAAACAGATTGTTCAGTATTAAAGCAAAGAAAACTGACAGTGTTGGATGGCCTGAGTTCTTCTAGGAGACAGTAACTAAATAAATTAATGAACAGGAGTGTATTTGCAGTCAGTAAAAATCAGGATATAGGAATAAAGACAACTCATCCTTTAGATGAACAAATGTGGATCAGAGTTGTTTATAAACCCAAGTACTTCCATCCCTCCTGTCCCTCCTCCCCACCCCCACAATAAGATCTAAGAAACTCATGTTTACTACAGCAAGAGCATTTAGTAAAATGGGGATTATACTTACTCTTTTTGCTATCCTATGTCTTTCTTGTCTATTTAGGCCATGAATCAACACATTATTTAAACATGTGCTTAAGTCTATTCTTATTCAGCAAAGCAGTTAAAAACATGCTTAAAATTAAAGCACATTCTTGAGTGCTATGCTAAACTGAGGTCTTAGACTGCAAGGGCTGGTCTACAAGAGGGACATTTACTTGCAGAAATATTCCAGCATAATTATACCAGTATAACTCCCCATGAGGACACACTTTTTCTGGATTAAGAGTGCTTTTTTTCCAATTCAGCTCATGTCACTTTGAAAAATGGGAAAAGCATGTGGTGAACTGAAATTTCTTAGTTTTTAAAGATGCTCTTAACATCCATAAACAATTGTATATATGCTGTACCCCTTTCTCCTCCCTGTGTATCTTTAAATTGTGAGCTCCAAGGGCAGGAATCAGGCATTCTTTTTGTTTGGAAAGTGTCTAACACATCGAACAATACCAGAAATATATACCAACAAACACCTGTAATTTAGATCAGCTTCTAAACTGCTCTTTTAGAACCAGGTCAAAACTATAGATATCTTTTATATTATAGCTAGATTTTGATGATTGAACTGTTCTTTTATTCCAATTGCACTTGAAATTGCAATGCATATAGTGGCTGACCATCTGCTGGAAACAGCCTTTATTCTCTTAACCAACCCACGGGATTTCAGCAAATAATTAAAGACTGAAAGAAGCAGCTATGAGCATACAGTAGTGCAAGATTCTATAGCTATGATTCATACAACAAACTTTTTTCTCCCCCATTATTTTGCAAACTCCTTGGTTAATCTAAAATCCATTCTCAATGGCGAAACTTCTGACTGCCAGATGCTGGGACTGGATTACTTGTAATTGCCCTATTTTATTCATTCCCTTTGAAGCATCTGCCACTATCTGAAGATAGGATACTGGGCTACATGGACCATTGGTCTGACCCAGTATGGCCATTCTCATGTTCTTAACTTCAGCCTCATTTAGAGGCTGGAAGACAGTTTACTCCAAAAAACAGTGATATATTAAATTGAAATCAGTTTGATAACTGTAGACCTCAGTCTACATGAAGAGAATAATATGCTATATTTGCTCAATATCAGAAAACACTTCCTGATCCCTCATTTAAAAAGGACAGATTGGTGTAGCAGGACTGTTATCCAGCAATGAGAAGTGAAGACTGATTAGTACACTGAAGAGTCAGAAGCAGTTAACCATCTTGTAAAATACATGTTTTCTTTGTGAATTAATATTCTAACCAGAATATTTTTTCTATTTATTGACTTTTCTAAAAAATGTTTTAAAATTCATATGTAGCCAGAAGAGTGATTACAAAAGATTAGAGATTATGTATTTTTATCTAACTGCCACCATGAGAAAATAATTTGCTCAATATGCAAGTCAAAAAATGTTAACTTCCAGTGCTGTAAGTTCAGCCTGGGATCCAAACATCAAGTTATAGTCTGACAATAAAGCTTCCACAACTTGAAGTTGGCTGATAATTTTTGTGATGTTACACAGGGCATGTTAGAATCCAGATGACTCTTCCATCTACCAGAGTTGCACTGGTTCTGCAGTAAAAACTTGTTATTGTCAGTTAAGCCAGTGGATATGATATAGGATATAATGGTTCAAAAATGCTAAAAATAAATGATACCATACAGAGTTACTTTTCTGAACATTTATGGAGTTGCAATAAAAATCTGTTGGATCTCTAAAAAGCCTCTTAGGGGGACAATACAACACAACCTGCTTTTATATTGAACTTTTCATGCACTCTTTCCCAGGACATTTTACAATCCATTAAAAAAAAATCCATGCTTGGGCAACACATTGAGCCCTTTTAACATCTGCTACCCATCCCAATATTCATTTCTATTAGCCTACCATCATTTTTCAGAAAGGGAAACTCTCACTATACCATCAATAATAAATACTTTCAACTATCAGCTTACCTACTAATGAGTAGCTTTTAGCATATAGCTCCTGTTCAAAGAATGGTAATAGTCCTTAATAATTCACTTGTTTCATTAGTCTTATCCCAAAAGATAAGTAATTAGAAATTCCATCTCGCCTCAGATTTTTTAAAGGAAATCAAGTTACAGCATTTTAGAGGCTACCAGGATGTGTCAGGCAACAGCAATTCAAAAACATGAATATTTCAAATGCATGATATTAGCAGAAGACTTAGCTACACACAGGTTTTCAAAAAGAAGAAGAATTACAGCCATGATCCCGAGAAGACATCCATGAATTATGATTAGGGCTTGAAAATTATCTGAAGCAGTATTCTCCAAGAGTTTATATAATTTATTTTAGAATGGTATGCATAGGTTCACTGTATATCCACATAATTAAGATTTTATATTTAAAATGTTTTTTGTAAAAAGAGTACAATACGAAGAACAACAACTAGGAGCAGGTGAGAGAGGAAAATAGCATCTGGATGGGTATATAGCTCAGGAAGTCAGGACCATCTGATTTCTAAACTCTGCTCCAAGAAAGGTCCTCCCCTAAAATCTGTGGTCTTGGATAAATCAAACACTTTTTGTATGGTTTCCCCATCTGTAAATACAGTACCAGATAATACTCGCTTCACAGGGGTAATGAAAGGTTTGTTTGGTAAACTTTCAACCCTGAAAAGTGCTACATAATTGCTACGTACTGTTGTTATATTATTTCCCAAGAAACTAAAACCAGAATTGTGGAGGATAGTCTAGAAAACATAAGAAAAATTTTCTGGCAAAGTAATCCATGAGTTGGTCTCTCCTGCTAACAGGCACACATATGACTGCTCTAGAAACTCTATGCAGAGGATAACCAAGTCATCAAGACTGTCAAATACACATGAAAATTAAGGCCTTGTCTGCACAGGAAAGTTTTCCACCTATACGGGTAATTGTGGGGGTCCTGACCCAAAAAGGAGCTGGGGGGGAGGGAGGAGGGACTGCAAGGGTATCGTGGATGGGGGGTTGCGGTACTGCTATCCTTACTTCTGTGCTGCTGCTCGTGGCGACACTGCCTTCAGAGCTGAGCAGCTGGAGAGCAGCAGCTGCTGACCAGTAGCCCAGCTCTCAAGGCAGAGCCATCACCAGCAGCAGCGCAAAAATAAGGATGGTATAGCCATCCTTACTTCTGTGCTGCTGCCTGCAGAGCTGGGCCCTCAGTCAGCAGCCACCACTTCTCCGGCCGCCCAGCTCTGAAGGCAGCAGCGCAGAAGAGTGGCATGGTATAGTATTGTCACCTTTACTCCTGTGTTGCTCCTGGTGGGGCACTGCCTTCAGAGCTGAGTGCCCGGCAAACAGCCACCACTCTCTGGCTGTCTAGCTCTGAAGTAAGAGTGGAAATACCATGACCCCCCTAAAATAGCCTTGTGACCCCCTACAACTCCCTTTTGAGTCAGGACCCCCAATTTGAGAAACGCTGGTCTCCCCTGTGAAATCTGTATAGTATAGGGTAAAAGCACACAAGACCAGATTTCACGGTACCGGACGCATTTTTCATGGCCATGAATTTGGTAGGGCACTAGTTTTATAGGCATTACTGCCTATGCAGATATTCTTATTCTGGCATAACAGCATCATTTCAGTTAAATTACAATCCTTTTCAAGTGACAAACTAAACTGACAAAGCCACTCTTTACCAGAATAATTGTCCATATGGGGATGGGGCATGGGGAGAGTGTTATATCTGTAGTGGTTTAAATTCAGGCCTTACGTGATATCAAAAAACTTTATCAAGTACACCAGGGTGTTTCTTTTGTACAAGCATGTAAAACAATACCAAGATTTGAAAAATTCCCTGACACCTAACAGTCTGAGGACTAAACTTCACCACCCCAATGACAATATCTTTCCCCCGCACCCCCCAACTTCAAATTCTCAAGTATGCATACTCCTACATTTAAAAAAAGGCAGACTAAACTGCAATGACTACAATTAACAATATACTTTCCATGCAAGGAAAAACCAAACATTTAAAAATGAAAATGTTACAGTAACTTTTGATTTTATGAGTTCTTCCTGTATTTGTATTACACTTTTGTTCCCTCTTACTGGCTTAGTTTTTTCTTTCCTATTATAGATCATGTTGTATCTTTTCTTCCATTTTGAAGCATATGTTCACTCTTTTCTGTCTGTCTTGACCACTTTACATCCTTTTCTCTCCTCCCCCAAATTGTCTTTGTTCTCTAGGTTCTCCTTTATATTTTCCATCTTATCTTAGGGGTAGTGGCATTATGGCTAATGGCAATGAGAATATGGAGGTAGAAATTATCCCATCTGAGGTGGAAGTCAAACTCAAACAGCTTAATGGAACTAAATTGGGGGGGCCAGATAATCTCCATCCAAGAATATTAAAGGAACTGGCACATGCAATTGCAAGCTCAATAGCGAGAATTTTTAATGAATCTGTAAACTTGGGGGTCGTACCTTATGACTGGAGAACTACTAATATAGTTCCTATTTTTAAGAAAGGGAAAAATAGTGATCCAGGAAACTAGAGGCCTGTTAGTTTGACCTCAGTTGTATGCAAGATCTTGGAACAAATTTGAAAGAGAAAGTAGTTAAGGTCATAGAGGTGAATGGTAATTGCAATAAAATACAACATGGTTTTACAAAATGTAGATCATGTCAGACCAACCTGATCTCCTCCTTTGAGAAGATAACTGATTTTTTAGACAAAGGAAATACAGTAGATCTAATCTATCTGGATTTCAGTATGGCATTTGCTACAGTTCCACATGGGAAATTATTAGTTAAATTGGAGAAGATGATGATTAACCTAAGAATTGAAAGTGGATAACAAACTGGTTAAAGGAGAGACTACAATGGGTCATACTGAAAGGTGAACTGTCAGGCTGGAGAGAGGTTACTGGTGGAATTCCTCACAGATCAGTCTTGGTACAAATCTTATTTTACATTTTTATTACTGACTTTGGCACAAATAGTGATGAGTGTGCTAATAAAATGTGCAGGTGACACAAAGTTGGAAGGTCTAGCCAATATGGAGGAGGACCCGAATATTATACAAGAAGAGCTTGATGACCTTGTAAAGTAGAGAAAGAGACATGGGATGAAATTTAATAGTTCAAAGTGCAAGATCATGCATTCAGAGACTAACAAGAATTTTTGCTATAAACTGGGGACTTACCAGTTGGCAGTGATAGAGTAGGAGAAAGAGTTGGATGTATGATTATGAGCAGTCAATGTGATGTGGCTGTGAAAAAGGCTAATGCAGTCCTAGGATGCATCAGGCGAGGTATTTCCAGTAGAGACAGGGAAGTGTTAGTACCATTATACAAGGCACTGGTGAGTTCTCATCTAGAATACTGTGTGCAACCCTGATCTCCCATGTTTAAGAAAGATGGATTCAAACTAGAACAGGTGCAGAGAAGGGTGACTCGGATGATCTGAGGAATGGAAAAGCTACCTTCTGAGAGGAGACGCAAAGAGCTTGGCTTGTTTAGCCTAAGCACAAGAAGGCTGAGGGGAAGATATGATTGCTGTCTATAAATACATCAGAGAGATAAATACCAGGGAGGAGGAAGAGTTAAAGTTAAGCGTTAATGTGGACACAAGAACAAATGGATATAAACTGGCCATCAACAAGTTTAGGCTTGAAATTAGGCGAAGGCTTTTAACCATCAGAGGAGTGAAATTCTGGAATAGCCTTCAAAGGGGAGAAGTGGGGGCAAAAAACCTAAAGACTTCAAGATTGGGCTTGATAAATTTATGGAGGAGATGGTATGATCAGACTGCCTACAATGGCATGTGGCCTACTGGTGACTGCTACTAGCAAAAATCCCCAACAGCCAGAGACAGGACATGGGATAAGGGGGGCTCTGAGTTACTACAGAGAATTTTTTTCCCAGGTATCTGCCTGGTGGGTCTTGTCTACATGCTCAGGGTCGAATTGATATTTGGAGTCAGGAAGGAATTCCCCTCCCCCCGCCCCCGGTCAGATTGGCAGAGACCCTGGGTTGTTTTGGGGGGTTTTTTTTGCCTTCCTCTGCAGCATAGGACAAGTCACTTGCACGTTAAAACTAGTGTAAATGGTGAATTCTCTGTAACTTGAAGTCTTTAAACCACAATTTGAGGACTTCAGTAACTCCGCCAGAGGTTATGGGTCTATTTCAGGAGTAGATGGGTGAGGTTCCGTGGCCTGCAAAGTGCAGGTCAGATTAGACGATCACAGTGGTCCCTTCTGACCTTGAAGTCTATGAATCTATGTCCCCACTCCCACAAAGTGCTCAAGATGCAACTCAAGTGCTTGAGTCCCGTCCATACACAAAAATCCTTAACTCAACTGTGGAGTTGCTTTTAACTCAAGTTGGCTAGCCCAGCAGGGAGTATAGGATACAGCTAGAGTTAGCACAACTCACCAGCTGTTAACACAATGACAGTGTTATTTTGCAGTGTCACTGCTCTCACTTGAACTAGACTAACTCTAGAGGAGTTAACAAGTTATTTCTACAGTGAACCATAGCCAAATACGTACTCACATGCTCACATACACCCTCACTCATTCTCCCTCATATACAGAGACATGATCCCACCAACCCATCATCACCTGTACCTAACTCATGAATCCACCCTCCCACATGCATCCTTTTACCCATGTACCTACACACTTCATATTTACTATGACATATCACAGCCATCCACTCAGCCTCATTCCTGGCTCCCTCCCTTTGTTTACACTACGGGGGAAATTCAATCTAAGCTACGCAATTTGAGTTACATGAATAGCGCAACTCAAATCGAAGTAGCTTAGATCTACTTACCACAGGGTCCACACTACGCGATGTCGACGGGAGATGCTCTCCCGTTGACTCCCCCTGCTCTTCTCGATCCGGTGCAGTATAGAAGTCAATGGGAGAGTGACCTGAGGTCAATTTAGCGGGTCTTCACTAGACCCGCTAAATTGACCGCCGATGCATCGATCGTTGCTCGTCAAACTCCTGTAAGTGTAGACAAGGAGCTTCTAGGTTCCTATACTCCTCTTTCCTTTTCTCCTGAGAAAGCTATAGTAGTGCTGGGCCATTCAGCTCACATTTTGCTTTCTCTTCCATCCTGGGAATACAGTAGCAACACTTTGAGATGCTCTAGTGTTCCCCACTTTCTTCTCTTTGAGTAGCAGCCACCTCTCTATTACTATACCTGCTCCCTTCCTGCTGCTCTGCTTCCTTTCTGGCTCAGTTAAGACCACCTGTATGCTCAAAATTCTTATTCTTATTCACCTTAGGAGATCAGCCAAGTGAATATAAATCTGTTGCACCCACATATTTATATTAGTTTATCATCCCTATCTGCAAAACCAGACAGGGAATCTTTTCAAAAGTTCTATTCACCCCAACAGTTAGTTTACAGTCTAGCACAAAACTGTGGAAAACTGATTGGTTTTAGACGCAATGGTTGTTCTATTGTCACCACTAACCAGGCATAATGGAACACCAGTCTAGTTTAGACCATTCTAGATTATTAACATGTTTCTGAAACCCATAATTTCTCTTATTTTTACCATGAACAAGGAATAATGCAATATCAAATTTTTTGTTTCAAAACACAATCCTCTACAGGGAGCAGCTTGATGTGTAGGAGGTACAAAAAGGCTGTTGACAATTTAGCTCACATTGTGGGCAGCTTACCAAAAAACTACACATTCCTTTTTATTATTAATAAACTTCTAAAATGAAGTTTTTTAAGGAAAGAACATGTACTTTTATCACTACACTAGCTCTTGCCTTCCAAAACCTTTACCACTGGCATATGATACCAATATTGAATATTCAACTGACTCGACCAGTCAGTCACATTTTGGGAGACACGTGGGAGGTGGACAGGGCAACACAACACTTTTACGCAAATATATGACATAATGAAAACCACTATGAAATCAATATAGTTGAAAACACAAAGCAATAATAATAATTCCTTTGAAGGATTCATCATTTTTGATTCTTGAATCAGAATGCCACAAGAGTTGCAGATTAAAAGGTTTTTCCAAAATGATCATCACTGCATTTGTAAACTGGATATTGATTTTTAAAAACTGCAAATCAAAATGTTTGACTGTTTAAGTTTAATATGATTAATGCAAGGATCACTTTTAGTTCTGAGTGGAGTGAATCCATTTGAGGGTTGAAATGAATAAATTCAAGCTAAGGATGTGCCAAAAAATAAAATAAAATAAATGGATAATCAGATCTTTTTGAACTGCTATGCCAGTAACATTAAAAACTGAATTTCATTTTAGAAGATTATACCACAGATCTGTCAGGGTTTCTATTAAACTTGCCAAGAATCAAGATAAAAACAAAATAAACAAACTTTTATAAAGAACCAGAAGAGTTAACAAGTTAATTGCCAATCTATTGTGTTTATGTGGAGATGGGGTGTGTGTGTATGTGTAGGGAGAGGGGCACATGTGGATGTGTGCTACAATATACATACCTACTTTGTGTACTAGCTGAATTCATGCCAACAATATGGATGACTTGGAATTTTGCAAAGGAATGCCCATTTTTTTCAAATCTAATAACATTATTTATGATATATTATATAATCAATCTGATATGAAAGTCCATTTATGATCAAAAGAATAAAATGTGTGAAAATGGAGCCTTCTTACTTAACCAATCTGTTCCTTGAGTGTATTTCAGTCACATGTGTCTTCTTCACTGACAATGGAATAAAAAAGGTCAAAAACTTAACAGCAAAAAAATCCATACAGGTAGATCTAGAGGGAGCTGGATTCTATTCTGCTCATGACCTAAGTAGTACTTGCAGAATTTTTATTATTGGTGATAAAAGCCAAAACAAATACAGCTTGATTCTCAGATCCCAAGCTGACCTCACAGGACTGTGAAAACAAAAAAATACTACTTCTTAACCTAAGCAAATTTGATGTGACGTAAGAGATAACAGACACAAAACTGAGCCCTATGTGCCACTTTTACTCAGTCACTTTTCAAAGTACTCTATTTTGCTTCACTCAAAATGTATGACTTTAAATAGCCCTGATTGACTGTCAAGAGAATCTGTTGCAGGGACACTTCATATTCCATAGTTAGCGGGCAGAGAGAGACAATGATTCGAATGCAAGAATATATTCAATTATCTTCAACAACAACAAAAAACACACACAACACATCTTAGGACAAGCTTGTAAGAGTGGGGAAGGAGGAGGACTCAAAGTGTTGGTGAGAAGCACTTTTCCAAGAGGTGGACAGTAGGTGAAGTAATCTTACTGTAATCTTATTTATATACTCAAAATATATTAACTGTATCTTCTTCTACTCTCAACTTTCTACCACCACTCCAAAATTCCAATGGAAAGGACTCCAGTGTAGTAATGGAATAGAATGGTTACTTAGATGGACTTATCGGAGGACTTCAGTAACTCAGCCATTGGTTATGGGTCTATTACAGGAATGGGATCTGTGGCCTGCAATGTGCGGGTCAGACTAGATGATCATGATGGTCCCTTTTGGCCTTAAAGTCTATGTATAAAACTAAACACACCTATATGAACACTCTATGTGCCTCTGAAAAATACAATAAAAAAAAAAAAAGAGCAATCCCATGACATACCTGGGGTGTTCTTCAGGAGACCATGGGGTGGGTGATGTCAGAGGTGTAGTTAACTCAGGAACTGTGACAAAGGGCAGTTTGGATAATCAGGGGAGCTGTTGCTTAAGTTATACAGTAACTCCTCACTTAAAGTCGTCCCGGTTAACGTTGTTTTGTTGTCACATTGCTGATCAATTAGGGAACATGCTCATTTAAAGTTGTGCAATGCTCCCTTCTAACGTCGTTTGGCAGCCGCCTGCTTTGTCCACTGCTTGCAGGAAGAGAAGCCCGTTGCAGCTAGCTGGTGGGGGCTTGGAATCAGGGTGGACCGGCAGCCCCCCTATCAGCTCCCCGCTTCCCTGAGTTCCCTGTGCAGCAGCTGCCCAGCAGGCTAGCAATTGCAGCTGTCCCTCCCCCCACTGCCATGTGCTGCTCCTGCCCTCTGCCTTGGAGCTGCTCCCCGAGACTCCTGCTTGCTGTGCAGGGGGGAGGGCAGGAAGAGGGGGGCTAATGTCAGGGTGTCCCCCTGCTCCTGCACCCCGCTTACCCCATCTTCCATAGAGCAGGGGGGGGTCACACGACAGGGCTCAGGATGGAGGGAGCTTGCTGGCAGCAGCTGCGGTCTCAGCAAGCTGATCTAATTAACAAGGCAGTGTACTTAAAGGGGAAATGCGCATCTCTCTCTCTCTCACACACAGGGTGTGTGTCTCTGTCTGAGATGCTGTCTCCCCCTCCTTCCATTCCTGCTGCCTTGTAGAGTGAGAGCGTTAACCCTTGAGGGCTCAGCCAATTGCTAGTTCATCATTTAGCAATAAGGCATTCCCTGGGAAATATCCCACCCTCTGACTCCTCCACCTCAACCAAGCTTCACAATCATCATCACTTATACTGTGTGTGTGTGAGTGAGTGCGAGAGAGAAAGTTATATGTAGTCTTTTGTCTGGTGAAAAAAAAATTCCCTGGAACCTAACCCCCTCATTTACATTAATTCTTATGGGGAAATTGGATTTGCTTAACATCGTTTCGCTTAAAGTCATATTTTCCAGGAACGTAACTACAACTTTAAGTGAGGATTACTGTATAAGATGGTAGTTGCTTTGCAGACTGACTTGCTTTAAATAGGCTTTGTTCTCCTTGGTGCTCCTTTGAACATATCAGACAGAATGAATCACAGAATACCAGGGTTGGAAGGGACCTCAGGAGGTCATGTAGTCCAACCCCCTGCTCAATTTTTGCCCCAGATCCCTAAATGGCCCCCTCAAGGATTAAACTCACAACCCTGGGTTTAGCAGGCCAATGCTCAAACCACTGAGCTATCCCTATCCCAAGATCAAGCACCCAACATGGGGCACGAACCCATGACCCTGCTATATTTTAGGAATGGGAACCAATATCACAGCCAGCCTTGCAGAAGGAAGGAGGCTGATTTTATTTTCATGTCCCTAGGAGATATAATTCCAGTTAACTAAAATTCTCTTAACTGAAGATCACTTACATCTTTGTTTGTATACTGTGTGTGGAATATGTATATTTGCAGTGACTTACAATATATGTTTGTTTTTTAAGTTTAAAATTTTTTTAAAATTAGAATACCAGTAATTTAAAGTGCACAGAAACATTTTCCCAGAGTTCATAAAGATGTGTTTTCCTATAACTTATGGAAGTGTAGTAAGGAAAGAAGATATAAATATGCACATATTAAAAGTGGCAAGAGTAAGATTTATGCTTAAGGAAGAACTGAAGTGCACTACAGAGGCTTCTGAAGGAATTTAATACTTTACAATAGATGCAAATATATTCACATATAGCTTCTTCAGCACCTAGCACAACAACAGATCCTTTAAAATATCAGACCTCTTCTTTTAATGTACTTTTTAGTGGGTTCTTTAAGTGCCAGAATGATGACACTAAATTAAAGTCCTACATCCATAAAGCAGGTAGAGTACAGGCAGCAGCAATGAAAGTTTCCACCATAGTGCCCCTATGTTTCTCACCAGTGGCCTGGTGGGACTCAGGAAAAGAGGATTCTGCATATCACAAATGCTTGTTTGATCTTTGGCATCTGCTTAGACTGCCAAAAAAGGATGCCAGCTGTACTGGCAATTGGGTTTGCAGTTGAGAGCTGTTTGATGTCAACTAGATTAACAATGAAATCCAGTTCTGCTTACACTTTTAGGAAATTATTACCTTTTTTAAAAGTTTGTTTTTAATGCTCTCAAGCAATAATGATATATCCAGTCATATAAGGAGACCTTGCAAAGAATTTCAGACCAATGAAGCAATTTAATGTATCTTCAAAGTACAGTAAGATATTCAGAGTGATTTATTGTAGAACAGGGGTAGTCTATTTTTTTGTCTAGGTCCAAATTTCTTGGCCACGGTATAGTCAAGGCCAAACTGCAGGGAAAATAATAAAAAACCCAACAATTTGGTCCTTGGTCTCCCTATTGACTACCCCTACTACAGCAGAACCTCATTTAACCAAGCCTCCATTATATGGCTTTCCTCATTAACCAAACCACCAGCCACCCAGAGCTCCTGCTTTAAGCCGTGGGCAGCTGGTGGTTGTACCCCGATTATCCGATCTAATTGGATCTGGGGCCAGCCCGGATAATCAAAAATCCAAATAACCCAGAGAATGAGCGGCAGGGCTGACAGCCCAAGCCCCAGCCGCCTATTCTCTGATTTATTCGGATTTTTGGTTATCCAATCTGGCCCCCATCCCACTTAGATAGGATAATTGGGATTCCACTGTACAAAGCCAGCAGCACAAGGGGGACAGGCCCAGCTTCCGCGGCTGTGCATAAGTGCCCCTCCCCTGGCCCAGCCGGAGCTGCTGGGGAGAGGCACCTTTCCCCCGGCCTTGAACTGCGATAGCAAGAGACCCTCCCCCCGTCCTCTCTCCCCACCACAGTCCTGGGGCAGCCTGCACCCCAAACCTCTCATGCCTGGCCCCACCCCAGAGTCCACACCCCCAGCCAGAGCCCTCACCCTTCCTTGCACCCCAACCTTCTGTCTCAGCCATGAGCCCCAGCCCCTCCCACACTCCAAAGTCCGGTCGACAGCGCAATGGGACTAAGGCAGGCTCTCTCTCTGATGTGACTCCACCCGGCTCCCGGAAGCAGCGGCATGTTCCACCCCCTCCCCCCGGCTCCTGCGCGTAGGGACAGCCAGGGGGCCCTGAGCGCTGCCCCCACCCCAAGCACCAGCTCTATAGCTCCCATTGGCCGGAAACCGCAGCCCATGGGAGCTGCAGGGGCAGTGCCTGTGGACAGGGCGGCACGCAGATCTGCCTGGCTGTGCTTCCATGTAGGAGCCGGAGGAGAGACAGTCCACTACTTTCAGGAGCTGCTTGAGGTAAGCGCTGCCCGGAGCCTGAACCCCTCTCATACCCCAACACCCTGCCCCAGCCCTGATCCACCTCCCGCTCTCTGAACCCCTCAATCTCAGCTCAGAGCACCCTCCTCCACCCCAAACCCCAGCCCCACCCCCGATCCCTCACCCTCCCCAAAATCCTGCTCCAGCCCAAAGCCCCCTCCCACATCCTGAACCCCTCATTTCTGGCCCACCCCAAAACCCGCACCCCCAGCCCAAAGCCCGTCCCCCATCCTACAACCCAGCCTCCTGCCTCAGCCCAGAGCCCCCTTCCATACTCTGGAACCCTTCAGCTCCACCCCCCAGCTCAGAGCCCCCTCCTGCACCTGAAACCCCTCATCCCTGGCCCCACCCGAGCCCACACCCCCCAGCCGGAACCCTCACCCCCTCCTGCATCCCAACCCACTGCCTCAGCCCGGTGGCCCCTCCCACACCCTGAACTTCTTATTTCTGGCCCCACCCCAAGCGAATGAGTGAGGGTGGGGAGAGCGAGTGACAGAAGGAGAGGGGGATGGAGTGAGCAAGGGGCAGGACCTCAGAGAAGTGGCTCGGCAGGGGCGGGGCAATAGTGTTCAGTTTGTGTGAGTAGAAAGCTGGCAACCCTATACACAACAAAATTTGTTCTGCACATGGACGTAAAAAATTAGAGGGAACATTGCCCATAATATGTGGTGCAGTCTATTGCACTCCGTTGCAAATGGACACACCTCCCTTCGCGAAAGACAGCAGCTCAGATCAGTGTAACCCATTGTCTGCTGAACACCAGTCTCCAAGCATACTATCAGAAAGCCTGCCAGGTTTCAGTGGAGACCGATCAGAAGAAGCTTTTTGCAAAGGGAGCTGCTTCCTGGTCACAAGAGCACAGCTAGATTTTAATGCACGTTGCCCAGCCACCCATGCACACACAGCCCTGGGGATGGTGGGAGCGGGTGGGGAGAGCAGAGTGGGGACTAAGCAGCTGCCCTGCAGGGAAGGGGAGAAGAAAAGTTCCCAGCTCAGCGTGGCCAACACCCTAACTGCTTCCCTGCCCTGCAAGGAAGCCGCTCTCTGCCCCCACCCTCCTAGGGCTACATATGCAGGAGCTCCTGGGCAGCATGCACTGTCAGGGTGGCAAGTGGGAGCCTGCCCCAAAACTTCCCCGCAGCCTCCTGTCGTGGCAGCTCCAGATCCCCCTTGGTGCTGTGCAAAGCTTGCCCGGAGAAGGGAGCAAAGCTGACAGGCAGGAGGTGACTCCTGGCTGCCAGGATCTTTGGCGTCATCCTTCTCCCAGCCATGGTGAGCCAGGCACTCTGCTGCTCCCCCTCCCTGCAGGGCAACTGCTTTGTCTCACTCCGCTCTCGGTCTGCTCATGTCATGTGTCTGACGATGTGGGTATTCACCCACGAAAGCTTATGCTCCAATACATCTGCTAGTCTGTAAGGTGCCACAGGACTCTTTGTTGCTGTTTACAGATCCAGACTAACACGACTACCCCTCTGATACTTGTTCAGTTTATGTCCTTTGTTATTTTTAGGCAACTAGTTGTTTACATTTAAATGTAGTTACTAAAACGTGTCTCTGTATCTCTCTGAATAAAGTAGAAACTGAGGAGGCAGATTTCTCCTACTCATTTTGCACCAGTGGTGGAATTTATCTGGATAAGTATTCATATCTCCACCCATAATTTAAACACTATTTCCATATATGGGTCTTCCGCTCACAACCAAAATCAGTGCTTTCCTAATATCCAGATGTAACAGGATTACTGAAAGACTTTTTTTTGGAGGATAGCAATCTTTCTTGGGGGCTTTCGTCTGTCATGTTGGAGATTTAATTTAGAAGACAAGCAAATCTGCAATGGTTTGACAGTATCTGCTTTGTCTACTGTGAAAGTTGCTGCATGCAGTGAAGTAATCAAGTAAGTCCGCACTTTCTTAGTAAGCAAAAGGATAAGTCAAGTCTCTTTGTAAATGGCACTAGTGTTTTTAACTTTTTTTAACCTCAGAACCTCTCAATCTTTATATAAATGCATGTATATCTTTATATGAAAGCACAGAAATCAAATAGGAAGAGTACTGAGACATGCACTTGTGAAAGTGTAACTCAAACTTAGGAATGGTAAAAAAATGTAATCATTTAAGGCTTCTTTTGAGCTCAATTAGCAAGATCACTTTTGCATTCTAATGAGTATACTAAAAGAGAATGCCAGAAGCCAAACATGACCCTGTCTTTTGAATGAGCTATATACATCTCTGCACAAAATCTCTCTTACCAAATTTAAAGACTGTTTGCCAATTTATATGCAGAATCCACCAACATTATTTGCAGGGATACTGAATTCATGTTATGCTCAGAACTAAAAGATTTGATTCCAGATGGCTGGGGGGCAGATTTTTTTACTTTACCGAAAAAACCAACAAACTCAGCCCATCCCTGCTCGCCCCAAACTTTGAGTATATTAATCCCTTTTCCTTTTGGTTGCTCCAATTCTTATATAACAGTGTCATTTCCTGAATTCAAATCTCCAAGAATAAACCCTTAAGGCTGAACAATACCATATTAAGCTTTTCAGATCACTCCCTCATTATTCAACGACTTTAACAGAGTTTTCCATTTCTAAACAGGGTATAATGTATCAGATTAAGTATCATTTTATGAGTATTAGTGAAAGACTCAAAAGCAGTATTGCAGTCAGGGTTCTGGTTCCCTGGAAGTGTGAGGACGATGAATGCCTCAAAACATGTTTTCATAACTTAATATAGTCAGCAAAATATTAATCACAGTATAGAACAATAATTTTACCTAGTTATGTGTGTATTTGTGGGAAGGAAAGGTTATGAGAACTTTATACAGAGCATTTGAAAAAAGAAGTAGATATTATTTAGAAAGGATGTTTTTTCTTTCTGTGCAGCACTACATCTTGTTCCAAGTGTCCAAAACACAGATTTATTCAGCCATGTAACCTGTGGTTTAATAATTACTCTAGCCTAGTTCAGGAATAAAATGATGATACTTTATTAATCAGAATTGTTCTATTTTTTACTGATGGTAGGTAGCCCCTTCTTGACTGGAGTTCCTACTTATAAACAACCAGACCAGATGCTCAATGCAACTGTCTGATTATTATCTATGCTCAAGCCCATGCACCTACCTAGCATTTTGACAGCTCACAAATTGATTTTCTACATATTAGAAATAATCTAAATTGTGCAGGCTATGTATGAAAAGTAAAAACATAGAAGATTGTCAGCAACAGCTAATCAGGCAATCTGTGAACATAAATCAGACAACAAGGTGTGTCAGTTAGTAGACCAACTCTTGAAATTACCAAGAGTACCACGAAATATGCATCTCTTCTTTTAAGGGCAACTGCTACATGGTACCCTATTTTATTTGATTTATAGGCATTTTATGACAACTCACTCACCTCCATAATATTTGGAATCTCATGAAGAGTTAGTCCTCACTAGAACAAGGGTGCTGCAAAAACATGGAGATTTTGCATCACATAAGCATTGGTGCTCTGCAGCTGCTGACTTGCTGAACTGCAGAAAAAGCTTTCACAGCCAAACAAAACAAGCCTGATTTTTGGTTCCAACCTCAAGAGGTTAATTTAGAGAGAGGAAGGAACCCTTTCAAAACAAACCTTTCAAGCAAAATTTGGAAATGACTTGGCTTGATTATATCTTATAAACAAAATGTGTACAAAGAATGAAAAAGAAATCCCAAACACTAACAAAATATGACAGAACAGAAAGAATCTCTTACTGATTTTATCAGTGGGGAGTTGACATTTTAAACTAGGGTTACCATATTTCAGCAAGCAAAAAAGAGGACGGGAGGAGCCCCGCCCTAGCCCCGCCCCTGTCCCTCCCACTTCCCGCCCCCCCCAGAACCCCCAACCCTCCCCCCGTTCCTTGTTCCCTGACTGCCCCCTCCTGGGACCCCTGCCCCTAACTGCCCCCCAGGACTCCACTCCCTATCTAAGCCTCCCTGCCTCTTGTCCCCTGACTACCCCAACCCTTATCCACACCCCCACCCCCAGACAGACCCCTGGGACTCCCACGCCCCATCCAACCACTCCCCACCCCCTGACAGCCCCCCCCCAGAACTCCCAACCCATCTAAACCCCTCTGCTCCCTGTCCCCTGACTGCTCCGATCCCTCTCCCCACTCCTGCCCCCTGACAGCTCCCCCCCAGAACTCCCAGCCCCCCCCCCCGCTCCTTGTCCCCTGACTGCCCCCTCCTGGGACCCCTGCTCCTAACTGCCCTCCAGAACCCCACCCCCTACCTAAGCCTCCCTGTTCCTTGTCCCCTAACTGCCCCCTCCTAAGACCCCCCCCCAACTGCTCCCCAGGACCCTACCCCCTACCTATACCCTGACTGCCCAAAACTTTCTCCACTCCCCCCAAAAAGCCCCCCCCCCCCGTTTCTTGACTGCCCCCTCCAGAACCTCCCTGCCCCTTCTCCTGCCCCCTGGCCTCCTTACCCTGCTGCTCAGAACAGGGTGTTGGGCTCTGTGCGAGCCGAGCCGGACACGTGGCTGCGCTCCCCAGCACAACAAAACCCGGTCCCTGGCCCTGCACAGTGCTGCCGGACCGGGCTGCAGGGGAGAGCTGCCGGCTCAGAATGCAGGGCGGATCCGGCTCCTCTACAGCTGCTCCAGAGTCCAGCCCGGGACTTTCCTGCAGCCCTCCCAGCCGCTCGCTCTGCTCTGCCGGGGGAGGGGGGAAATCCCGGACATTTTGAGTGCTTTACAAATTCCCCCCGGACGCTATTTTTAGCACAAAAAGGAGGACATGTCCGGGTAAATCCGGACGAATGGTAACCCTATTTTAAACAAACCACTCAGGGTTTCTGAAATTCCAACCCAGGACTTTACAAATGGTTTTAAAGAATATTTGAAATATTAGGAATTCCCGGATCATGCACAAAAAACAATGACAACCAACATGAATTTACTGCTAACATTTATTATGCTTTTTTTAAAGTCACTTTTAATATTATTTGTTCCATGTTTTCAAGTGTTTTGTATTTTAATTGATGATGCAGTACCCCGAGTACATTTAAGGGCATTTTGTAGATAAAATGTTATATGAAGAAAATGACTATGCACAGAGATTAATGTATTCAATACATATCCAACACTAGTCTTTTTAAATTGGTAACTGAATAATCAGGTCATATAATCTTGGTTAGCAACATAACACTACTTCCTTTTGGTCTAACGTCAAAATCCTCACTTATATGACCACTGGAATCATCCCAGCCATACAGCCAAAAGGATGATTGACCATCATCCTCTAATAATGTTAAATCATTAAATACAGCAGATAAATAGAGCAGTCTGAACTCTGATTACTCAGGGAAGCAGTTGTTGCAGTTTGGCAGTTCTAGTACCACCATTAAGACCGCAGTTACTAGTCATCTGCAGCAGATTTTTACCTGCATCAGGTAAGCAGAAATTTGAATTACAGTCCTTCAAGCAATTACTGAGCCTACATTAGTGTCCTTTTATTGCCACAACTGAGCATGTACACTAGATGTTTAGGTCAATTTGCCCAAACAAAGGTAAATTTAAAGCTTGGAGAAAAAAAATAAAGCTACAACAAACGGATCTGTAGAATACAAACATACACACAGACTTTATTTATAAACAAGAGGATATTTTCACCCACTCATTTTAATCGGTGATTGACCTTCATGATGAAAATTTCAGTTTCAAGACAACCACTAAAAGCATTTACTGTTAAAAGCATGTACTGGGTTTAACAGTTTGCCTGGAAACACAAACAAAAATCAAAAAGGGTAACCTCAAAGAAAACTCTACAAATAATCTCCAAATTTTGTAATCAGCATTTTGTAAGACAACATATGTTCACTTTAAACATTAACTTTTCTAGAGCCCAACACCAAAAAAATCTAGGCCTGAATAACCATGTATGCATGCCCCTCACTCTCTTGTGCACATGGACAAGGGGAAGCCATTATATTGATCCTTGTGCTACCACATCCTGATCTAGCACCTATAGAAATGAAAGAAAAGATTCCCATTGACCTCTAGTCTATGGCACTGAATCTGGCCCCCAGTGCACAAGGGCCAACAGTGTCTACCTCTGACATCAGAATTAGAGAAGCCAAAAGCAACATAACCTTGCACGATGTCCATATGAGTAAGGAGGAATGATATTGGCAAGGTGGGAAGTCACATTTCCTGCTTTGGCATGCACTCCCCAAGTACTCAGGAGACATTATGGTTGAGTCACCCAGAATCCCCTGGGTGTCTGCCCCAGGACGGAGCCCCTCTGCAACACCATCCTCTTAAAATACACACATAGGCTCTGGCTGTAAAGGCAACATCCAAATCCTTTTTTTTTTTTTTTTTTTTTAAATATACACGTGCAAGTTAGTTGACACAGTCTCTTAAGGAACAGAGGAAGGTTATATTCTTCTATGTTTAAAGATATATAAAACACTAAATATTGCACCTTTTACTAATGATGCTTTATTGCAGTGACTAGTGAAACTAGTGAAGAATTCCTGCATATTGTACTAGAGAAACATAGTATATACAATATTTAAGGCATCATAACCTTTTAGCATTTTGTTATGCCCCTTCTTTTCTATGATCTGAAGAGCTTCTTTTGTTTATTATGCCAATGATGAATTCTGAAAATAAGACAGAAGATCAAGAAGTTGTGTTCCTTTCTACCTATAACTCTGAGTTTGGATAGTTCCAAAGTGATTTAGATGAAGAGCAGATGTAGACAACGACACACGTTGATCACAACGTAACAGATATTTTAATGGGAAACCTGGTTCTGCAGGATTTCTAAAAACCTTTTAAATCCACTAGTGGATGCCTCACCATATGTTTGCCTCTTTCCTTATACCCATTATATCAGCCAGGAGAATAAGCCAGTTGAGAGTGCTCTCAATTAAAGAATGTTATCTTAAAGTCTTCCTTGAATAAACAATACTTGGTCCAGGCCATGACTTTGTAGACGGGGGGAAAAAAAAGAAAAAAAGACACCAACAGACTATGACGATGATCAAATTGAAGTTTTTTTTTTACAATCAGCTCCAAGACATCATTGATAAGGTACACAAGAAAGATATCCTGATTGTACAAGGAGATTGGAATGCTAAAGTGGGTACTGATGCACAGGCAGATTGGTGAGATTATTGTGGCCCTTTCTGTAATGCTGTAACCAATGAGAGAGGATTGAGACTTTTGGAGTTTGTCAGCTATAACAATCTGGTTCTTGCAAACACATTAGGAGCACATAAAGCACCCAGATGATCAAAAAGGCACGCATCTAATGGTCTACATCACAGCCAGATCGACTACATCATGGTACAAAACCGATTTCGTTCTGGGATTAACAGAGCTAAAACAAGGAGCTTCCCTGGTGCTGATATTGGAAGTGAACACAATCTTGTGATGCTAAATTTTTGGCTGCAACTAAGAAAAATTGTCAGGCCAAAGTTCACCAGAACCAAGTTTGACTTAGAAAGACTCAGAGACCGAAACATTGCAGAGTCATTCCAAGCAATGATTGGGAGAAAATTTGCCCCGCTGCTTGCTCTAGAGGAAGACATAGAAACAATGACCAACAATTTCAACGCTGTCATGAATGAGGCAGCAATGAACATCCTTGGGAAACACTGTAAGAGGACAAAACCATGGGTCACAAATGAAATACTATAAATGTGTGACATTAGAAGAGAACTTAAGAGAGACAAGAACAGCACTGAGGGAGCTGATAAATACAGAGCAATTGCCAGAAAGATCAAGAAAGGAATGAAGGTGGCCAAGAAGATACGGATTGAAAAACAGTGCTCTAAAATTGAAGAGTGTATCAATAATAAAAATAGCAAATGAGCCTTCCAGGTTGTAAAAGATCTGATGAAGAAAAGATGGACCAAAGCTAACGCAATTCAAGACAAAGAAGGGAACAGTCTTACTGAAGAAAGGGACATCATCAATAGGTGGACACACTACTGCTCTGGTCTATACAACCACCAGACAAAATGGAGATCCTAGTGTCTTAGACATCCCAGATTCAACAGAGGAGGATGACTTTCCAATACTATGTGAAGAAGTGGAGACAGATGTGAAATCACTCAAGAACGGAAAGGCTACAGGTATTGACAACATCCCAGCCGAATTGATGAAATTCGGAGGAGAAATAGTAATAGATGTACTCACCAAGATCTGCATCGAGATCTGGCAGACCGGTGAGTGGCCCACCACGTGGACACGGTCACTAATCATCACTCTGCCAACTTGCAATTGTGTCAAAATTACTGGACCATAAGCTTAATTAGCCATCCCAGCAAAGAGATGTTGAAAGTCATATTGAACAGACTGAAGCCACAAACAGACAATATCATCGCTGAAGAACAGGCTGGCTTTCGTGCTGGAAGAAGTACCACAGAACAGATTTTCAATCTTCGTGTTCTATGCGAGAAGTACTTACAACACCAGCAGGACATCTACCACGTCTTTGTTGACTTCAAGAAGGCTTTTGACAGAGTATGGCACAAAGCTCTCTGGGCAACCATGAAGAAGTACAATGTTGGTAGTAAGCTTATTCTTACCATTAAACAACTGTATGCCAAGGCCAGCAGTGCAGTTCTCATCAATGGCACAACAGGAGAGTGGTTTCTCACCACTGTTGGAGTCCGGCAAGGCCGCCTTCTTTCACCCACACTGTTCAACATCTACTTGGAGCGCATAATGACTGATGCCCTAGAAGATCATATATCACAGTCAGCATTGGGGGCGAACAATCTCAAATCTTTGGTTCGCTGATGACATTGATGGCCTGGCAGGCAGCAAAGATGAACTTGCCAACCTTGCGAAACGATTGGATGAAACCTCTGCAAAATATGGCATGGAAATCAGTGCAGAGAAAACCAAGCTGATGACAAACAAACGTGATGGGATCAGCTCACATATCACCGTCAGTGGACAAGAGCTGGAGACAGTGAAACAGTTCAAGTATTTGGGGGCAATCATCACTGATGAAGGATCAAAGGCAGAAATTCAGGCGAAAACTGCACAAACAACAGCAGCAGTGGCAAAGCTAAAGACAATTTGGAGGAATAAGAACATTTCCTTGGAGTCCAAACTGAAACTGCTGCACGCATTGGTCATCTCCATTTTTCTGTATGCATGGGAGACATGGACCCTTATGGCAGAACTTGAACGGAAAATACAGGTAGTAGAGAGGAGATGCTTCCGTAAAATCCTGGGCATTTACTTCGACCATATCACTAATGAAGAGATCCGCAACATCATCACCCAATGCGCTGAGTCATATGAAAACCTCCTGACAACCGTGAAGAAGCGCAAGGTGAAGTGGTACGGCCACATAACAAGATCGTCTGGCCTATCCAAGATCATCCTCCAAGGGATAGTACAGGGGAAGAGGAGAAGTGGTAGACAGAAGAACAGATGGATTGACAAGATAAAAGAATGGACAGGAATGGACTTTGTGGAGACTCAAGCACTGACACACAATCATCAGGGGTGGAGACAATTGGTTGATTGCTCATCAATGACGGTGCCCCAATGACCAATGCAGTTATGGGAGTGATGATGATGATGATAATGAATTGCATAGGGCAATGAAAGAAGTTACCTTGGCAATAGCTTGTCTCAGGAATCCATAGTACCAAGTAGACTCTCACTTTTCAGGCTCAGACTGGATAGTTCCCTAAACAAAACCCAAAAATCAAATTGTTAATATTTCAAGGAGAGTGTCATTTGGGAAAACAGTAAACAGGGTTGAGCATTTTCATTTTCTGAACTATCAAGGAAGGTTAAGGATGAAACTGAATCGTCACTTCCCTAATCTTGGGCAAGTCATTCTTCACATAATCATTTCACTGGAATCAATCGAAAGCCAGAATTACTTGACCCGTATGTTTGAAAACAGTCAAGAGGTTAATGGTAAGCCCATATTGTTTTTCTTCCCCATCAGGTATCATGAGATCATAAAAGGTGTTAATAATCAAGAAATTGCGAGAACCATAAGATGAAACCCTGCACTAATTAGAGGGGAAGCATATTAAGACAGGTTTTTGCTATATTTCTATTTTTATATTAAGCAAGCTGTAAAGTGCTCTATAACAGGTAGAGTATATCAGTCTGGGAAGGAAGGAAAGAAGAAGGTTTTTGTTTAATTACTAGACCTTCTGCACTATATTAAGACATTTAATCAAGATCTCTCTCTCTAGATATATAGATATAGATATAAATGCTTTCTAATTTCTTTTGTTAATATGTGTCAAATATCTTCACTGCCTCAAAGAATGAAATTACTAATAAATGCTGCTAGAATTATTACATTTTGTGTGTGTGAATGTGTGTGGGAGGGAGAGAGAGAGAGAGAGAGAGAGAGAGAAGGGAATTGTTTCAATGAGAAATTATGGATGCGCAATCAGAACAGTCAATGCTTACATCTATTCTGATTTTCAATAATAATGTAAAAGTAACATAAGGCTAAAAATCCCCCTCAAATCACAACTCTGCCTATGAAAATCAGACATTTCAATGCTAAAAGAGAAAGATGATTAGAATTAGAGGAAGGGTAATGTGGCTGGAAAGAAGAAAGTTTATGCAAAGAGGACAGGGTCCATAATCAATTCCCTTGACAAGCTTTCCTTGTAATTATTTAAGGTAGAACACGATGAATGACTGACTGCAAGTGCAAATATAGTCCAGTAACCACTTATCTTGCAGTTTATTATAAAGAAACAACTCATATTTCCTTTACAGCACCCCACAAAGAGAAAACAATTTTAAAAATATTGAAGAATGGCAAAGCATTTTTTCAAACAGCAAGAGTTTTGAACACAAACTCCTGCCCACGTATTCTTCCATAAAAAAGCAGATTTCTGCTAGCATTCTTTAGCAACATTTAATTACAAAATCATATGGTCAGCCCCCGTTTAAAGGAAAGAATGAATGTAATAGGTCTTTAAGAGAACAACTGATCTTTGTGAAGTGGGAAGGATGTTGATGTTTTGGGGTTTGTTTTATTTTTGTTTTTTAAAGTGGGTGTGGGGAGGATAAAAGAGCAAAAGCTTCCAGTTGCCAGGCCCCCAATCCTGTTGTTTATGTCCATCTCCAGATCTCCCCAATAATCTGTTACAGCAGAAACTAATGGTGCATATCTCGTGTGTATACTGCAGCCTGTGTGGTCCAATTAGAACAGTGCAGAGGTGTTTATTTTAAAACAGGAACAGAGAAAGGTCATTTCATTTAAGAAAGCTGCAGAAATCTTGGAATATTTCAGAGATCTGTATTTGTGCAGGGAGATTAGGGTTTTGTGGACTAGCTTCTTTTGGGCAGAGGAAGACCGCTAATATTTTTGTTGGATTATATTTTCAAATATTTTCAATTATTTGCCAAGACTGCCTACATCCTGGGATAGATATTCTATTGTTTAAATGTTGAAATCAAAATAAATAAGTAAATAAATAGTAAAATTCTGGAATTCATGCAGCATGGATCAGATTTTAATGTAGCAGTTCAACAGTGAAACTCATTAAATGAAAAGAAATGGTGCATTGTTTGGGAAAAACAAGGCATCAATACCACTGACATTAACTAGCTGGACATCCATTATTACAAATCTCTGACATTTCTAACAAATAGAAGTACCCAGACTTTGGCATTTTCTGGTTTGTCTCAGCTCACCTATGTCAAAATACATTATTTCACTAGGTCTCAGCAAATCCTGAAATGAATTTAATTTTGGTACGGTCTCAGATTTCATTTTATGTTCTGATTTTATTCTGTTATTTGGAGTGCACTAATGTAATCTGAGTATAAGCAGCTATGGTTTTTTTAATATATATTTTCCTCTACTTGCAAAAATAAGTTTTGTTTTTCGTTTTAAAAGCATGACTGTATTGAGACACTCTACAACAAAGTTCAGTGGAAGCTCACAATCTGAATAAATCCCTGAATAATTAAACTACAATATTCCTCTTAAATGAAGTCATTTAATCCTGATTTGTTTTTTTACATCTTTTTGGTTTAATCCAAAATGAAAGCACCAGAAGCATATATACATTGTTTATGGGGCAGAAAGGACAGAGAAGGTGGAAAGAAATTAAGAGTTGTTGGGGGATAATTAGGTCTAACAGTAACATGACAACTGGTATTTGCCACATCACAATAAACAAATGTGAACCAGTAATTGAGATGATGAAGGAATATTTTCTCAGCTACCCAGGAAGGCCTTCCATTGTTTTGAAAAGGTGAGAGTCATTAAATCTGGCATGTACAAGTTGGACTTCCAATAACTATAAATACCTGACATACCTTCAAGGGCTCTCTGGAATGGAAGAATGGAAATCTATAGGTACTTTCTCAAAATTAGAGAAGCATGAAGCCATGTGTCATTTCACGGATTTTGATTTGTTGTGTTTAGACTCTTACGAATTGCATTACTCAAGCATGAACAGTTATAACCTTGAAAGGGTCTGCTTACTTGCGTCTGATAGTCTGAAAAGCAAAGCAACTATTTGGGATAAAGGATGATAGATGCAGAGGACTTGATGGCACACTAATGTGATGCAACATTCTCTTACATCTGAATTTGTTACTTATCACAGCCATTGAGTGAAATTAATTTTGTGATGCCAGCCAAGAAACTCCTGGGCAACAGTTCTATGTCATAAAAACAAACACCATTCTCAATCTGTTTGATTTTGTTTGCTTGTTAGAGCCCAGCACTGAAGCAGTAGAAAGTGCTTTACAATAAAAAATAATAGGGCAAGATGACAGTAACCATAAGATCTTCCAGACTCTGACACATTCAAGTTCTCTTTAATCTGTTTATATACCTAATGTAATTTATGAATCCAAGAAACAAGGGATGAAATCCTGGTCCCACTGAAGTCAATGATAAAACTCCCATAAAATTCAATGGGACAAGAATGTCACCCAAGGCACCGAAACAATGTACAGCAGTCATTCTAATCTATTTAACAAATTACAAAAGGTGTAGCAAGTTAGATGATCTCAACCTAATCCCTTGGACATCTAGCTATTAGCACTTTTCTTATAACGAAATGTCACTATATTCACCAAAATAAACTCCCACCCACAGGAGAGGAGATTTAAGGTAAACATACATTTAAAATACCTTCAAGAAACAGATCAAGCTGAAAAAGCTTGTAACTCCTACATGGCTCATTCCTGTAGCGGGGTGAGCACCCGCTCCAGCCCTGAAGGGGTTGGAAAAGCCCTGCAGAGGGCTGGGGCAAGGAGCAAAACCCCGGCTGATTGGGGGAAGGGGCTGCAGCTGGAGCTACACCCCAAACAGAGCAACCGGGCCTTATAAGGCGGCCAGGGCTGCCAGAAGCTCAGCAGTCTCTCCTCTAGCTGTAAAGGGAGACAGAGGCCTGGCTGCTGGGGAAGGTTGAGAGGTACCTGGGAGTGAGAAAGGGCCGGGGAAAAGCCAGAGGAGCAGGGGAGCTCCAGGCTGGTGACCTCCCCAGGCAGTAGTGCCTGGTTCTAGGCCCATAGAGGTACTGAGGGTGGAGGAAGGCAGCAGGCCAAACCCCCCTTGCCAGTGATGAGTGGCATACACTGAAGTCTGCCCCAGGGAACGGAGGCTAGTTGGTGACTGGCAGTAGCCTTACAGTGAGGCAAGGTAGGGATAGGGGGTGGGGGTTCCCCTGGGTGGAGAGACCAGAGAGAGGGTGGGGTATTGCCAGGGGGGCAGCACCCACGCCAAGGGCACCGGGGTCTGGGAGGGACACGGGGGCCAATGACAGGGAGGACACCTGGCTTGCAGAGGGCGTGCCGACTGGTGAGCTAATTCCTGAGACAACCAACAGGAGGCGCCGGCGGGGTGAGTCCACGCCGGATTACAATACCAAATAGTGTTTCTAGAGAAAGTACGCTTACTCCATATGGCGTGCTCTCAGAATAACCTTGTAACCATCTCCTCCTGATAAAGGGAGTTCTGGAGAATCACAGATGACTACACAGTAGCTAGGATGTGAAAGTCTCTCACATGACAATACATAGAATGACCTAACTTCCTTAACTATCCAGGTTCAAAGGTAGAATATTGTCACACAACCCACTCAGGTCACTCTTTAAGGAAACAGACTGGTGCAGAAATCAGCAAGAATGGTTAACATGTTCATTCCCTAAATAGGCATTTAAAAGAATTTCACATTCAGTGGAAGCAGAAAATCCTCAATATTTTTAATTGGAGGCAACATGTTCCTATACAGACAATTCACAAAAAGAATCTCCACCCCACAGGGGTTTGCACTAACACACACAACATTACCAGTTATCGTAAAAATCTAGTTAAAAAAGACGGTTACTCACCGTTGTAACTGTTGTTCTTCGAGATGTGTTGCTCATATCCATTCCATTAGGTGTGTGCGCGCCGCGTGCACGATCGTCGGAAGATTTTTACCCTAGCAACACCGGCGGGTCGGCTGTGGAGCCCCCTAGAGTGGCGCCTTCATGGCGCTGAATATATACCCCAGCCGACCCGGCGCCCCCTCAGTTCCTTCTTGCCGGCTACTCCGACAGTGGGGACGGGGGGCGGGTTTGGAATGGATATGAGCAACACATCTCGAAGAACAACAGTTACAACGGTGAGTAACCGTCTTTTCTTCTTCGAGTGCTTGCTCATATCCATTCCATTAGGTGACTCCCAAGCCCAACTTAGGCGGTGGGGTCGGAGTGAGACATCGCTGTGTGCAAAACCGCTGATCCGAAGGCAGCATCGTCCCTGGACTGTTGCACTAGTGCATAGTGTTCCGTAAACGTGTGGACTGACGACCAAACCGCAGCTCTACAAATGTCCTGGATCGGAACTTGCGCCAGGAAAGCCGTCGAGGAAGCTTGGGCCCTCGTGGAGTGAGCGGTGAGGTGTGGTACTGGGACACCTGCCAGATTGTAGCAAGTCCGGATGCAAGACGTAATCCAGGAGGATAGGCGTTGTGATGAGACCGGTGAGCCTTTCATTCGGTCGGCCACTGCAACGAAGAGTTGCGTCGTCTTTCTAAAGTGCCTTGTGCGGTCAATATAGAAGGCCAGGGCCCTGCGTACGTCCAGAGAATGCAAACGTTGATCCTGGCGAGTAGCATGTGGTTTAGGGTGAAAGACCGGGAGAAATATATCCTGGTTGATATGAAATGGAGAAACCACCTTAGGGAGAAAGGCAGGATGTGGACGAAGCTGCACTTTATCCTTATGGAAAACTGTGTAAGGGGGCTCGGATGTAAGCGCCCTGAGTTCAGAAACGCGCCTTGCTGAGGTGATGGCTACGAGGAAGGCTGTCTTCCAGGATAGGTACAGAAGTGAACAGGTGGCCAGTGGCTCGAATGGATGACCTGTGAGCTTGGAAAGAACCAGGTTGAGGTCCCACGTCGGAACGGGCTGACGTTGTTGTGGGTACATCCGGTCTAAGCCCTTGAGGAATCTAGCGACCATCGGGTTAGAAAATACCGAGGACGCGAGTTCCCCTGGATGAAAGGCTGATATAGCGGCCAGGTGAACTCTAATTGAAGATATCGCCAACCCTTGCTGTTTTAGGGAGAGGAGATATTCCAAAATGAGAGGAATAGGTGCGTGCAACGGGGACGTGGCTCGCTGTTCGCACCAACAGGAGAATCGCTTCCACTTGGCCAAGTATGTGGTTCGTGTTGAGGGCTTCCTACTGCTCAGCAGAATCTGTTGGACAGAGTGGGAACACTGTTGCTCTGCCCGGGTGAACCATGGAGCAGCCACGCCGTGAGGTGGAGTGATTGCAGGTCGGGGTGACGCAGGCGACCGTGGTCCTGAGAGATGAGATCCGGGCATAATGGAAGCGGGATCGGTGTCCGAACCGAGAGTTCCAACAGCGTGGTGTACCAATGTTGTCTCGGCCACGCTGGGGCGATCAGAATCACCTGTGCCTGGTCTCTGCGCAATTTGAGCAGTACCTTGTGGACCAGAGGAAACGGAGGGAAGGCATAAAACAGGTGGTCCTTCCATGGAAGGAGAAACGCATCCGAGAGGGAGCCCGGGGCTCGACCTTGCAGGGAGCAGAACACGTGGCACTTCCTGTTGTCTCGAGATGCAAACAGGTCTATCTGGGGAAACCCCCACTTCTGGAAAACGGAATGTATGATGTCCGGACGGATAGACCACTCGTGTGTTTGAAAGGACCTGCTGAGCCGGTCCGCCAGAGTGTTCTGGACTCCAGGGAGGAACGATGCCGTGAGATGGATTGAGTGGGCGATGCAGAAGTCCCACAGGCGAATGGCCTCTTGGCATAGAATTGACGAACGTGCTCCTCCTTGCTTGTTGATGTAAAACATGGCCGTGGTGTTGTCGATGAGAACTAACACACAGCGGCCACGTAGGAGGTTGAGAAATGCCTGGCACGCCAGGCGCACCGCCATCAGTTCCCGAACATTGATGTGCAGGGCTAGCTGGGGTGCAGTCCACAGGCCCTGGGTATGGTGCTCGTTGAGATGGGCGCCCCAACCCAGAGAAGAAGCGTCTGTGACCAGGTGTAGAGAGGGTTGTGGTGCGTGAAACGGCATCCCTTCGCAAACCACATTGTGATCTAGCCACCATGTGAGGGAGGTCAGGACCGAGTTCGGGATTGTCACCACCATATTCAGGCTGTCCCGATGTGGGCGGTATATTGATGACACCCAGGTCTGGAGTGGGCGAAGCCGAAGTCTGGCATGCCTGGTTACGTACGTGCAGGAAGCCATGTGACCCAGCAGGGTAAGGCACGACCTCACCGTGGTAGTTGGGAAGGCCTTGAGTCCTTGAATGAGGCTCGTGATGGTGCAAAAGCGATTGTGTGGCAGGATGGCTTGTGCGCGTCTGGAGTCTAGAACCGCACCGATGAATTCTATTCTCTGGGTAGGTTCTAGAGTGGATTTGTCCCTGTTGAGTAGGATACCCAACCTGTTGAATGTGTGCACTATTATGTGGACGTGATCGCGAACTTGTTCTTTGGTGCGACCGCGTACCAGCCAGTCGTCTAGGTACGGGAACACCTGTATCCCTTGCCGACGAAGGTACGCTGCCACGACAGCCATACATTTCGTGAACACCCGTGGGGCCGAGGATAGGCCGAAGGGAAGGACTGCAAATTGGTAGTGCACCCTGTGTACCACGAATCGCAGGAAGCGTCTGTGAGGCGGGTAAATAGCAATGTGAAAGTATGCGTCTTTCATGTCGAGGGCGGCGAACCAGTCTCCAGGATCGAGGGAAGGGATAATGGCCCCCAGAGAGACCATGCGGAACTTCAACTTTACTACGAATTTGTTGAGTCCGCGCAAGTCCAAGATGGGTCGCAGACCTCCTTTGGACTTGGGAATGAGGAAGTAACGGGAATAGAATCCCCTGCCCCTTAATTCCACTGGAACCTCCTCTATGGCCCCCATAGCGAGGAGCGTAGAAACTTCCTGTATAAGAAGTTGCTCGTGAGAAGGGTCCCTGAAGAGGGACAGGGAAGGGGGGGAGGAGGGGGGAAAAGAAGAAAACTGGATAGCGTATCCCCTCTCCACCGTGCGGAGGACCCAACGGTCCGAAGTTATAAGTGACCAAGCACGGTGGAAGTGGGAGAGGCGATCCCGAAAGGAGGGGGCTGGATCCTGGGGGATGACTGGGGCGCCGTCCTCGACCGCACCTTCAAAAGTTCTGCCTGGGGCCTGAAGGTGGTCTAGGTGGCCCCTGGTTCTGACCAGGTTGAGGGCCGGTCCACCTTCTTCTACCACCTCGCCCTCGCCTCCGGGCCGAGTCCTGTCTCTGACGAGGCGGGGGGGGGTAGAAGCGCTGGGGCTGCGGCCTAAATGGCCTGCGCTGAGGGCCCACAACATGCATCCCGAGGGAGCGCATGATTGTTCTCGAGTCCTTGAGGCTCTGCAGGCGAGAGTCCGTCTTATCTGAGAACAATCCATGACCCTCAAAAGGCAGATCTTGTAGGGTTTGCTGCAGCTCCGGAGGCAAACCCGAAACCTGAAGCCAGGAAATCCTACGCATAGCGATACCCGAAGCCAGGGTTCTCGCAGCTGAGTCTGCAATGTCCAAGGAGGCCTGCAAGGAGGTCCGAGCCACCTTCTTACCCTCCTCTACCATGGCTCCAAATTCTTCCCTGGACTCTTGGGGAATCAACTCCTTAAACTTCCCCATAGAGTTCCAGGAGTTGAAATTGTAGCGGCTCAGTAGCGCCTGTTGGTTCGCCGCTCTAAGTTGTAGCCCTCCGGCTGAGTAAACCTTACGGCCAAACAGATCGAGCCGCTTAGCCTCTTTTGATTTAGGCGCTGCAGCCTGCTGGCCGTGGCGCTCTCGTGCATTCACTGATTCCACCACCAGTGAACACGGTTGGGGGTGGGTATACAAGTACCCATAGTCCTTAGACGGGACAAAGTATTTCCTTTCCACCCCTCTCGCTGTGGGTGGAATAGAGGCAGGAGTTTGCCATATCGTATCCGCATTCGTTTGGATCGTGCGGATCAGGGGTAACGCCACCCTCGATGGGGCATCCGCTCCAAGGATATTCACGATCGGGTCGTGCACCTCCACTATCTCCTCCGCCTGCAGGTCCATATTACGGGCCATCCTACGCAGGAGATCCTGGTGAGCCCGAAGATCTATCGGAGGGGGACCCGTACATGAAGTGCCCGCCACTGCCTCATCCGGAGAGGAGGAAGAGGATGCCTCCGGTGGTACCGGATCCAAGGGGGGGTCCTGATCCCCCTGCTCTTGGGCCGGAGCATCACCTGCACTTGGGTCCCTGGTGTCGGGTGGCGTGGACACGGAAGCCTCCATGCCTCCTGGCGGAGGCCGAGAGATGGTGGATTCTGGGGCCCTTCTGACCGAGTGACCCGAGCGAGAGGTCGATGGTATTGGAGCCCCTTGCTCCTGGTGGTACGCCCACGGGGTCCAAAACGACCAGTGAGATGGTCCATGAGAGTGGTCCTCTGCCATCTCCTGCCAATGGCCGAAATTTTGTTCCTCGGCCTGCCCTTGAGGGGGGGTATGCCGATCTCGACAGGTCCTCCGAGGAACGAGACACCGATCTTGACGGCCATGGCGGTGCCGAGAGAGATGAAACCATCCCGGTGGGCTGCGGTGCCGCACGGTGCCGTTCCGGAGATGATCTATCTCTGCGCGGTGCCGGCGATCGGTGCCGGGACCGCGACCGGTGCCGATGACCTCGTCGGTGCCGGGAGTCAGATCTGGACCTCGACGAGGACCTGGAGTATGCCCGGTGCCGGGAGCGACCCCTCGACGTCGAGCGTCGACCGTAGCGGTGCCGAGAACTACGTCTCGACGTTGATCGGTGCCGACGATCATATCGGTGCCGAGACGAAGAGCGGCGCCGCGAAGAAGATCTTGGCCGCGAGTACGACCGGTGCCGAGGTGATATTCGGTGCCGGGACTGCGAGCGGCGTGGGGACCTGCTACGGGACCTGGATCGGTGCCGAGGTTCCAGCCCTTGTGATGGCGGGCGCATCAAGGCAGGTTTCCCCCTCGACTGGACCGGGCGAGTCAACGGTGCAGTCGGTGCCGGTGGTTGAGGCGGTGCCGGCTCCGTGAGAGCTATTAAGTCTCTCGCCGCCGCGAAGGTCTCTGGAGTCGACGGGAGGCACTGTATCACCGCCGGCCTGGGAGGAGACGCTATTTGCACCGGACTCAACGGCTTCGGCGCCGGAGTCGACGGTGCTGGAGGCACCTGTTTTCGTTGCTCCACCGGCGGACGCGGCTCTACCCCCGGCACTGGGGGAGCCAGCGTCTTCGGCACGGATGTCCCCGTCTTATGGGCTTTTTTATGCCCCGGGGATAAGGACCGGCGCCGAGGCACTTGCTGTGCTTGCGGTGCCGACGAGGTCCGGTGCCGGGGAGGCTTATCTGACGCCACTCGCGTGGTCGTCGTAGCCGGTGCCGCCGGGGCACTGCGCACCGAGGTGCTAGGCGCCGGGGCCTTGCCCGTGGAAGGAGTGTCCGGGCTAAGTGCCGCCTCCATCAGAAGTTGCCTGAGCCGAAAGTCCCGCTCCTTCTTGGTCCTTGGTCGGAAGGCCTTACAGATTTTACACTTATCTGTCTGGTGTGACTCTCCCAGGCACTTCAGACAGGAGTCGTGCGGGTCGCTCGTGGGCATAGGCTTAGCGCAGGAGGCGCACAGCTTGAAGCCGGGAGCGTTGGGCATGAGCCCGGCCCCGCGGCCGGGGGAGAAAGGGGGGAGACGACCCCCTTAATCCCCTGGACTACTTAGAACAACTTTAAAACTACTTAACTAATTTACTACAAACACTAGAACTAAAACTATAACTATAACTATGATACAACAATATAAGCTAGGGAAAGTGGAGAACAGCTAAGCAGCGCTCCACAGTTCCAACGACCGTCAGGGGCGGTAAGAAGGAACTGAGGGGGCGCCGGGTCGGCTGGGGTATATATTCAGCGCCATGAAGGCGCCACTCTAGGGGGCTCCACAGCCGACCCGCCGGTGTTGCTAGGGTAAAAATCTTCCGACGATCGTGCACGCGGCGCGCACACACCTAATGGAATGGATATGAGCAAGCACTCGAAGAAGAACTCCAGTTATTAACTCCACAAAACCAGGTGGATGGATGCTTCCTTGCAACTGAAAGTTGCCTGCATATACAGTCTATTACAGTTTATGTTCTTCGGCAGCTACCACTATCCAACTAAGCACTGAAAACATTGACAAGGATGTCATGTTACCCTAAGCCCATAAATCCAGAGCTATCTGGATTAGTTTAACCATGTAATAAAAAAATTGCCCAGTGTGCATACAATTCAAGAAGTTGGGATTTTCAGTAATATGACCCATTTTAAAAAGGAGGCAATGACACTCACTCATTAACAATATTTTAACTTACACTTCCTCACAATGCAAACTCTGAAAAACAAAAAAAATAAGACAGTCACAACCTAACACACCAATTTCCAAGCAAAGGCTCATTATCCTGACAATCATAGCAATACAAAAAATACCCTCTTCAAATGTTTATGATAAAACTAAGTGTATGTCTACACTACGGGATTAATCCGAATGTACAGAATTTGAATTTTGGAAACAGATTGTATAAAGTTGAATGTATGCGGCCACACTAAGCACATTAATTCGGCGGTGTGCATCCATGTATCGGGGCTAGCATCGATTTCCGGAGGGTTGCACTGTGGATAGTTATCCCATAGCTCCCGCAGTCTCCCCCGCCCATTGGAATTCTGGGTTGAGATCCCAGTGCCTGATGGGGCAAAAAACATTGTCGCAGGTGGTTCTGGGTACAGCCTCACCCCTCCCTCCATGAAAGCAATGGCAGACAACCGTTTCACGCTTTTTTTCCCTGGGTGAACACAGCAGACGCCATACCACGGCAAGCATGGAGCCCGCTCAGCTCAAGATAGCAGTCATGAACATTGTAAACACTTCACGCATTATCGTGCAGTTTATGCTGAACCAGGACCAGAAAAACGAGGCAAGGAGGCAGCGACAGCAGCGCGACGACGAGAGTGATGAGGACATGGACATGGACACAGAATTCTCTCAAACCGTGGGTCCCGGCGCTTTGGAGATCATGTTGTTGATGGGGCAGTTTCTATCCGTGGAACGCCGATTCTGGGCCCGGGAAACAAGCACAGACTGGTGGGACCGCATAGTGTTGCGGGTGTGGGACGATTCCCAGCGGCTGCGAAACTTTCGCATGCCTAAGGGCACTTTCATGGAACTTTGTGACTTGCTTTCCCCTGCCCTGAAGCGCCAGAATACCAGGATGAGAGCAGCCCTCACAGTTGAGAAGCGAGTGGCGATAGCCCTGTGGAAGCTTGCAACACCAGACAGCTACCGGTCAGTCAGGAATCAATTTAGAGTGGGCAAAACTACTGTGGGGGCTGCTGTCATGCAAGTAGCCAAAGCAATCATTGAGCTGCTGCTACGAAAGGTAGTGACTCTGGGAAATGTGCAGGTCATAATGGATGGCTTTGCTGCAATGGGATTCCCTAACTGTGGTGGGGCGATAGATGGAACCCATATCCCTATCTTGGCACCGGAGCACCAGGGTACCCAGTACATAAACCGCAAGGGTTACTTTTCAATGGTGCTGCAAGCACTGGTGGATCACAGGGGACGTTTCACCAACATCAATGTGGGCTGGGCGGGAAGGGTTCATGATGCTCGTGTCTTCAGGAACACTAATCTGTTTAAATGGCTGCAGCAAGGGACTTACTTCCTGGACCAGAAAATAACCGTTGGGGATGTTGAAATGCCTATAGTTATCCTTGGGGACCCAGCCTACCCCTTAATGCCATGGCTCATGAAGCCATACGGAGGCAGCCTGGACAGGAGTCAGGAGCTGTTCAACTACAGGCTGAGCAAGTGCAGAATGGTGGTGGAATGTGCATTTGGCCGTTTAAAAGGTCGCTGGCGCACTTTACTGACTCGCTCAGACCTCAGCCAAACCAATATCCCCATATATATATATATATATATATATATCTCCTCAATATATGTTCCATTCTATATGCATCCGAAGAAGTGGGCTGTAGTCCACGAAAGCTTATGCTCTAATAAATTTGTTAGTCTCTAAGGTGCCACAAGTCCTCCTGTTCTTCTTTTTGCGGATACAGACTAACACGGCTGCTACTCTGAAAAAATATCCCCATTGTTATTGCTGCTTGCTGTGTGCTCCACAATCTCTGTGAGAGTAAGGGGGAGACCTTTATGGCGGGGTGGGAGGCTGAGGCAAATCGCCTGGCTGCTGATTATGCGCAGCCAGACACCAGGGCGATTAGAAGAGCACACCAGGAAGTGCTGTGCATCAGAGAAGCTTTGAAAACCAGTTTCATGACTGGCCAGACTACCGTGTGAAAGTTATGTTTGTTTCTCCTTGATGATAACCCGCCCCCTTTATTGACTCATTCTCTGTAGGCAACCCACCCTCCCCCTTCGATCACAGCTTGCTTTCAAAGGAAATAAAGTCACTATCATTTAAAAATCATGTATTCTTTATTAATTGATTATAAAAAGACGGAGAGAACTGATAAGGTAGCCCAGGTGGGGTTTGGGAGGAGGATCAGAGGGAAGGAAAAGGCCACTAAAAAAGGGTTAAAATAATGACAGCCTTTTGCTTGGGCTGTCCACTGGGGTGGAATGGGAGGGTGCACGGAGCCTTCCCACCCCCCCCCGCCCCACTTTCTTACATGTCTGGGTGAGGAGGCTATGGAACATGGTGAAGGGGGAGGCGGGTTATACAGGGGCTGTAGCGCCAGTCTGTGATCCTGGTGCCGTTCCAGAAGCTCCACCAGACGCCGGAGCATGTCTGTTTGCTCACGCAGCAGCCCCAGCGTTGCATCCTGCCTCCTCTGATCTTCCTGCCGCCACCTCTCATCTTGAGCGTCTCTCCTCTCCTCACGTTAGTCCCTCATGTTCTTACGTTCACTGGCATCTTTCCTATACTTTGAAACCGTGTCCTTCCACTCAGATGAGCTCTTTCATTGTGGGTGGATTCCATGATTTCTGCGAACATCTCGCCTCGCGTCCTCTTTTTCCGACGCCTTATCTGAGATAGCCTTCGGGACGGAGGAGGGAGGCTTGAAAAATTTGCAGCTGCTGGAGGGAGGGAAAAAAGGAGAGAATTTTTTAAGAAGATACATTTTACAGAACAATGCTTATACTCTTTCACGGTGAACAACACTATTCACATTACATAGCACATGTGATTTCTGTGCAAGGTTGCATTTTGCCTCTTAATATTGAGTGCCTGTGGTTTTGCTGCTAGAGATCACAGACGCAGGTCCGGGCAACAGAATTCGGCTTGCATGCGGCCATGGTAAGCCATTGTCTTTCGGCTTCTGCGCCCTCCTTTCCCACATACCAAGCAAAGCCTGTTGAGTGCTGCAGTTTTCCCGTTAACCTTCAGCAGCAGAAAATAAACTACCCCACCCCCCATCCAATTCTCTGGGATGATCGCTTTATCCCTCCCCCCACCCCGTGGCTGGTATCAGGGAAGATCCCTGCTAGCCACACGTGAAAAGCTCAGCGCCAATCCCCTCCCACCCCCCGCGCTTGGCTTACTACAGGGAAGGATTTCTTTTCAGCCACAGGCAAACAGCCCAGTAGGAAGGGCCACCTTTGTCCCCTTAATTAAATTCCCATATTTCAACCAGGTTACCATGAGCGATATCACTCTCCTGAGGATTACACAGCGAGATAAAGAACGGATGTTGCTTGAATGCCAGCAAACACCGGGACCATACGCTGCCAGGATGTTGTCATGCAATGATACCAGATTACTTGCTACTAGCATGGCGTGGTCAAGTGTCCTACCATGGAGGACGGAATAAGGCTGCACTGCCCAGAACCCTTCTGCAAAGGCTTTTGGAGTACCTCCAGGAGAGCTTCATGGAGATGTCCCTGGAGGATTTCTGCTCCATCCCCAGACACGTTAACAGACTTTTCCAGTAGCTGTACTGGCCGCGAATGCATCCCAAGTCCTCAGGGCAAATTAATCATTAAAAAACGCTTGATTTTAAACCATGTTTTATATTTTAAAAGGTAAACTCACCTGAGGTCCCTTCCCTGGGGTCATGGTCTTGGGTACTGGCTTGGGAGGGTACTTCAGTCAGGCTGAGAAAAAGATCCTGGCTGTTGGGGAGAACGGAGTGCTGTGTGCTCTCCGGAAGCTCGTCCTCCTCCTCCTCCTCTTCCCTGTCCACAGAATTCTCAGGTGTGGCTGATGAGATTACCCCTACCTCGGAATCCACCGTCAGAGGTGAGGTAGTAGTGGCGGCCCCCCCTAGAATTGCATGCAGCTCAGCGTAGAAGCGGCATGTCTGCGGCTCTGACCCGGAGCGACCGTTTGCCTCCTTTGTTTTTTGATAGGTTTGTCTGATCTCCTTGACTTTCACGCGGCACTGCTCTGAGTCCCTATTGTGGCCTCTCCATCATGCCCTTGGAGATTTTTTCAAAAGTTTTGGCATTTTGTCTTTTCAAATGAAGTTCTGCTAGCACTGAATCCTCTCCCCATATAGCGATCAGATCCAGTACCTCCTGTACGGTCCATGCTGGTGCTCTTTTTCGATTATCGGCCTGCATGGTTACCTGTGCTGATGAGCTCTCTGTGGTCACCTGTGCTTTCCTGTGCTGGGCAAACAGGAAATGAAATTCAAATGTTCGCGGGGCTTTTCCTGTCTACCTGGCCAGTGCATCCGAGTTCTGTCCAGATTGCTGTCCAGAGCAGTCACAATGGTGCACTGTGGGATAGCTCCCGGAGGCCAATACCATCGAATTGCAGCCACACTAACCCTAATTCGAAATGACAATATCTATTTCGGCGCTACTCCGCTCGTCGGGGAGGAGTACAGAAATCGATTTTAAGAGCCCTTTATTTCGAAATAAATGGCTTCGTTGTGTGGACGGGTGCAGGGTTAATTTGATTTAATGCTGCTAAATTCGAATTAAACTCATAGTGTAGACCAGGCCTAAGTATTAATCCTAAAATCGGTAATAGTTTTATTAATGTTTTCTACTAGTTCATATAGTTTCAGCTTTGGAAATCATCTTCTGGGGTCAGAAGATGTTGCTGCAATGCAAGTCTGAAGGTGAGTTGGCAGGGTGAGGAGGAAAACCTGAGCAGTCTCCACTGTGGTGAAATGAGCAGGTCTGATCCATGATCATTAGTAATGTCCAGACAAGATGCTCCATTATGAGAAATAAAAGTTCCAGATAAAAGTTTTGGGGGAATGATTTTTGTACCATATTTTTAACCATATTTCCAGCAGAGCCTTGATCATATTAGCACTTACACTCCAGCTAGTACTATTGGAGCTGCATACATGGTTTAAAAAATAAAAATAAAAGTAGGGCAGACAGTTTTTTGGAAGGGTGAAGGGAACGTGAGGTGAACCAAAAGTAAACACCACAGACTTTTACAGATTGGCTTGAATTTGATTTTACAGTAATGTATTACAGATGTAACTCCGTTGTCTTAAATTAAATTACTTCAGATTAATATTGAAGTGACAGCAGGACAGTCCCTACATGTACAAGTCTGATGTTTTCTGGGACCTTTAGCAGTCTCATATTAAAGTGCAAACGAGTTTAAACACACAGCTTTTAGAAAGCAACAGAGGGTCCTGTGGCACCTTTAAGACTAACAGAAGTACCCTCTGTTGCTTTTTACAGATTCAGACTAACATGGCTACCCCTCTGATAGCTTTTAGAAAGGCTCTACAGATAAGACTCCTTTACATTTACAAAAACAAATGGATATAAACGGGCCATCAGGAAGTTTAGACTTGAAATTAGACAAAGGTTTCTAACCATCAGAGGAGTGAAGTTCTGGAACAGCCTTCCAAGGGGAACAGTGGGGGCAAAAGACATATCTGGCTTGAAGACTAAGCTTGATAAGTTTATGGTTCCCCGTTCCCGGCCAATAGGAGCTGCGGGGGGCAGAGCCTGGAGGCAAGGGCAACGCACAGAGTCCTCTACCCCCACACCCAGGGGCCGCAGGGAAGCGGTGCCAGCTGCTTCTGAGAGCGGCACGGGGCTACGGGGGGCAATCCTGCGGGCTATGGGGAGCAAAGCCCTGAGGGACTGTAGTTTTCCCACCCCTGCTGTAGATAATCCCCAAGAGGCGGTAGCTAGGTCAATGGAAAAATTCTTCTGTCAACCTAGCACTATCGGCACCGGGGCTTAGGTCAGTGTAGCTACATCTCTTTGGAGTGTGTATTTTTCACACCCTTCAGAGACGTAGCTATGCAAATGTACGTTTTCAGTGTAGACCAGCTCAGGTAACCTCTCTCAACTTCAGAGTCACAGGTACCACTTCTCACACTGCAATCACAATTCATCCAGCACTGTGCAATTTGAAAAGAATCTGGAAGATATTGGTTTTCCATAGCAGGGCCTGCCTTTTGACTATAGAGTCAGCCAATAGTCTTATGATCTCCTTGAATGCACATTCTTGTACTGAAGAATCTGTATTACAAAGTGTGAGTCATCAAAAAGGGTAACTGATAAAACAAAATATGGAATGAAAAATACATTATCTATAAACTTATGTAAACAAATAATGCAGAAAACTCTCTAGATAGCCTACTCAAAGGACAACTTCAACACCACATTAAAAATCATTGTTTTATTTAGCTTTTACTCCTGGGGGAATTCTGCGCCACTGCACACACACAGAATTCACATAGGTGCTGGAACGAAGGGTGCTGGGCGTGCTACTGCATGCCCTGGCTTGAAGGGATTTCCATCATACATAGGGTTAACAATTTGGTTCAATGGCTCTCGGCATCCCCACTTACAAACTGTTCCAGAACCCCAGAGAATTTATGTCCCCTGCAGAATTTTTTTTTTCCTCTACAGAAACTACATTCTGCTGGAGAGGAGCTGCAGTTACACCTTTCAAACACCCGGGGCTGCTATGGTGCCAGAACAGAGGACAGCCACTCCTGGGCAGGAACAGCCAGCTGCGGACAGAGAGCAGAAGAGACTGCGTACCTCACAGCGCCCTGCCCATAGGGCCAGTTGAGATGGCACAGGGATACAGGGGGACGGACAGCTCAGGGCACATGGGGCTGCTGGGGGCAGGGTCACAGACTGGGATTCAAAAGAGTTAGTGGGGGGGGAACTGACTGTGGGAGGGAGTGGCTGAGTGAGGGTGCAGGGACACATTGGGATGGGGAGGAGGGGTGTCAGATTATTTCCCCCCCCCAGACTCCCCCAAGCTTTTGCACTGCTTCTGAGGGGGTGTGGGAAATATGTTTCTGTATTGTAGTATAAATGAATTATTACTCAAAGTTCTGTATTAATATGCCTAGCAAGGAATCTATTTGTCAAAAAAAATTTCCTGAAGCTTTTTTGCTATCCGTCTTGTTACAGACATACTTGCTGATAGTTTTTTTTAAATAAATGACCAAAATACTTGAAACTGGCATGATTATATGGTGTTATTTTCACAAATAAAATATGCAGAATTTTAAAATATTGTGTGCAGAATTTTTAGGTGCAGAATTCCCCCCAAGAGTAAGCTTTATTGTTAGTAAACATTTTAGCAATCCAATACAGATATCTAGTTTTTCACTCAGGAGTTATTTCTCCAGGTTTGCAATTTGTTTTCTTCTTCTGATTTTTTTTTTTTTTTTTTTAAAACACATCCTGGTACTTGAATTTCATGTACACGACTTAAAATGGGTCAACTTAAAACGACTGCTAGTGTGGGTGAACACTACAAACTGGCTTGTCTTCACTAGGATTTTACCTTGAGTTACCTAACAGCACTTGTTCCTAGTGAAGAAAAGGCCTTGTTGACTTCAGCTGCCACTCATCCCAAATATATTCCCTTGGCACAACAGAGCACAGATCCTGCTCTCCCACCACCCCCAAAGTGTCACTTAATCAATGGGCACTTCTATTAGAGTCACAGGAAAAATGAATATCAGACCACTTTGGGGAGGTGGGGTGATGGGTGTGCCCCAGTCTTCACAGAGAAGGAACAATCAGGCTTTGGAAACTCAACTCATCCAGTCTTTCATAGAGAAAGAATTACAAGCATCAATCAGCAGAAGAGCGGAAAATAAACACCAACATATGAAGTCTCATCAAAATAAGGAAGGGAAACTTTAACAGGCAAGATAATTCTAGCTAGCTAGCACTCTCCGGCATTGTTTTGTCACTGCACTTTATTTTGGTCTATTTTCTACCTCCCCTCTCATAACTTAAATGTACAGTGGTACTTTTGTTCTCATTTTCTTAAATAAACAATGTAATTTCTTCTTTTATTCTTTCAATTCCACCCAATCCCATCACAACTGTGCTGAGAATCTAAATTGGCTTGCTATAGCTGTGCTCTGGCATGTTGAAATCCATGAATATTGAAAATAATCTAGCCTACTTTATTCCCTACTCTAGTGATTTTTACAGGACTGAAAATCAGCATTGATTAATGTACTTTGCATTGTGGTATCCTATTCTTGTGAATCATTCATATAATTATATAGATATATAAATAAAGGTGAGTGTATCCTGCACTAATTGAAGTACAGGGAAGCCTTAAGGTAGCTGATAAGTAAGATATCTTGATACCTGTCCAGCTTTAGTTCTGACATGTTAAGATACAAATCCCAACTCCTACCACTTCAGCAGCATAACATTTCCAACAAGGAGACACTAGCCCCATTGCCAAATGCAAATTGTTCTATATTAGCATCTGGGATGCTGCCAAGATGAAAGAGTACAGCAGTTGTATTGAACTATGTTTGCAAAAGATTTCATATCTTTATCCTTTAACATACGAAAAATATAAAATCGTTCTTAGGACATGAAATTATTTCATAATCAGTTAGTCTTACACATTCACTTTATTTTCACAAAATTTGTTCAATATTCATTCAGCTTGTAGGTGTGTGCACCTTATGAAGCCAACCTTCCTCATAGGTAGATGCCTTATAAACAGGGCCCACATATGTTCTGGAATTCCAGAACTGTGGAACTCTCCCCTTGCTGACTAACTGTGCTCTCAAATGTAAGCTCTCTCTTAAAAGAAACATTATATGTTCCTAGCACTTAGAACTGCAAATAAATATTAAATGAATGTTACCAATGTTGTGTTGTCTGCTGATAGACTACAACAATAGCTTTGGGAGAGGTGTGAATTGTTAAATCTTTAGGTTAACTATTTCACTGTTGATCAGGAACATCCATTTAATGTATTTATCCTACATTCCAAAATATATATTTTTAATCATAAAGACAAGCAAATATATGGTTCCTCCTTGAAGAGCATATAATCAAACTACTTCCTGTTCCTTCTTTCATTATTTTGTGCACTTGCGTACCAGAGACATTTAGCTCACTGCTCAAAAACCAGAACTCACTTGTCTAGATTGACTAAAACACAGAATAATTTCCCAATAAATCTGATGCAGTGTTTCCTCTAAAAGAGACCATTTAAGACCAGGGCCAGCTCTGCCTTTTTGGCTGCCCCAAGCAAAAAAAAAAACCTGCAACGCAGCTGGAGAGCGGGTGCAGGGGGACCAGCGGGGGAGGGGGTGGGCGGGAGAGAGAGAAGGGGGCGGCCAGGGCTACAGCAGGGGCGCTGCCACGCGGCCCCTCCCGCTGTGCCGCCTCCTGCCGCGAGGGCTCCGCTCCAGTCGGCAGGGAAGGAAGGAAGAGGACTGCCCTGCAGGGCGCTCTGGTTCTCTGTGCTGCCCTAGGATTGGGCAGAATGCCCCCCCCCCCCAACAATCTGCCGCCCCAAGCACCAGCTTGCTCAGCTGGTGCCTGGAGCCAGCCCGGTTTAAGACTAACAGTTAGGCTAAGTGACTTACCTAAAACCAGACTTCTCCCTCACTGAGCCCCAAATACCCCTGTTCATCATCTGCATTTAAAAAACATCTTCCCATTTAAGAACCATACAGTGCTTTACAGACAGTAATAAATTCAGCTTCATTCACACACCCCCCGTATGTTATGCATTATCCTCATTTTATAGATGGGCAAGTTCTTTAATCTTTGTGTGCCTCAAATTTTAAGGTCACCTAGTGAGTTAGTGGGAAAGCCAGAAACAGAACTCAGATCTCTTCATGTAAAAAACACAAGATCTGGGAGCCATTAGACCATGTTCCCTTCCAATATTGCAAGCTTTAGACAGAATTATACTAGTAAATGTATTATTACTTTATGAGCTTGCTTGCCTTTTGTATTCTAAATAGATTTAATTTTTGTGGCTCAGTATAGAAGTTCTATGATTAAAAGTTTCTCCAGTTCAAAGTTGATTATCACTGAGTTACTTTCAACTAATTAAGGGAACCACATCATGAGTGGGCTTTTATCTAGGAACTAGACACTTTATAAAGTACTGGACTTTTCAAAACAGGAAGAAAGATACTTAATGGATTGATTAATTTTGAAGAAGAGTCAACAATACTGAGAAGATAGATTTGAGCAACCAGATTTGAAATTTAATGTAAATCTAATATTCTAAAGAGAATACCAAAAGAGATCCATTCTTTCAGTTTTTCCAACACTTCCATGCTCACTTTTCTTTTCCCGCTGCTGCCACTCTCTTTTCTTAGGTCACGTCTACACTAGCACTTATGTCGGCATAGCACTATGTCAGCAGGAGACGCTCTCCCGCCAACATAGCTATCGCCACTCGTTGAGCTGGTTTTATTTTGTCATTGGGAGAGCTCTCTCCCGTCGACATAACACGGCTACACAAGCGATCTTACAGCAGCACAGCTATATCGGTACAGCTGTGCTGCTGTAAACTTGTAAGTGTAGACATGGCCTCAGTGGCATTCCTTTTTAGCAGAGAAGTGAGCAATGATGCCACCCCCCCACATCCAAAGGCAACCAGTTTGCCACCGTCAGCAACCACTCTGTTGTTTAAAAATAGAAATCAATCTCAAAATGTGATTTGGCAAACAGCAGCTTAAACGTTCAGTAGTAGTTCTCTTTCCCTTCTTCACCATTTGCTATTTGTCCTTCCTAAAATGCACAACATGAAAAGAAACATCTCAAACAGCTCATATATAATTAACAACTAGACAATAAAGAATATCACGTCATATAAATTTTAACACAAATCCAGTGTGTGAATAACAATCTTCTTACTAAGAGTGCTCTTTGTATAACCAGCTCCAGGAATGTTGTGATGTTTCAAACAGTTGTCTTCATTTTCTGATAAGGCTACTGTGACTTTTCAGGGAGTCACCAAGAGGCCTTGCCAGAAGTTAAGGCAACAACAGCTTCCTCCCAACATCTGTCATAACTGAAAAACCAATGCCTTTACATTTCTTACAATCTGCATCAGCTTATTCAACATGGTTAGTTCTCACATGTTACATACCTGCCAAACAAATGGCACAGAAGATTCTGAAAATTCTAGAGAAATGTTTCCCAAACTTGGGACACCGCTTGTGTAGGGAAAGCCCCTGGTGGGCTGGGCCGGTTTGTTTACCTGCCCCGTCCGCAGGTCCGACTGATCGCAGCTCCCACTGGCCGCGGTTCGCTGCTCCAGGCCAATGGGAGCTGCTGGAAGCGGCACGGGTCGAGGGACGTACTGGCCGCCACTTCCAGCAGCTCCCATTGGCCTGGAGCAGCGAACCGCGGCCAGTGGGAGCCGCGATCGGCCGGATTGCGGACATAGCAGGTAAACAAACCGGCCCCGCCCGCCAGGGGCTTTCCCTACACAAGTGGCGTCCCAAGTTTGGGAAACACTCTTCTAGAGCATAGTAGGGCATTTTCTACACTAAAGACATTTTGCATACTAAACACAATAAAAAGATCACAGGACTTAAGGTCCACTGCAATAAGGCTCAGGACAATAATAATGCATTTGATGCAGGGAAGAAGACCTCTGTTCTTCGAAGAACTCATCTGAATCTTTGGTACTTTCCCTTCCGCACAGGAACCATGAAATGGCATGGTGAGACAACAAGAAGGGGACCAGAAAGATGAGGAGAGTGAAAGAGATACCCAAGACTATCATTATAAAGCAGACTAGAGGGAAATCTCACACTGCCAAAACTTTGTATTTTTTCTGTGATTAAAGAAAAGGCTCCATTCTCCAGAGATCTCAATTTGGTAATTCTATCATCACTAAAAGATTTAGAAAATCACGTTTTTTGTTAAATATTTTACTGTGTGACAGGAAGGGCAGGTCACCCTTCAGTACTGACACATCTGTTGCAATATAACAGAAAATGCATTTTACAAAGTGAGTAAAAAGAACTGAAATGGGGAAACATGCATGGAGAGAAATCTACTTTCTAACACCACTCATAATGCCAACTGATAAGTTACATCACTCCTATTTGCTAGAGATACTGATGCACATAACAGGTACCACCACCATTTAAGGTCCAAGTTTCTGCAGACTCCCTCTCTTCTCAATGAGCCTTTCAAATGTATTTAATGTTATTCTTAACAAGCATTCAGAGTATAACAGTAAATATATGTATATTAGTTTAAAAGAAGAAAGATTCTAATATGCAATTAGTTAGCCAACTAGATGGTTTTATATCACAGCTTCAGAGTTCTTCTATAGAAGAGACAAAATGTATTGTTCATACAAGCAAAATCATCAAGATATTAACTGTAGAGGGTCCCTTTCTTGTTGGTCACTTTCACAAAATCCAAAGATTCATCAAAAAGACAATGCATTTCATTTTGTCATCCCAAGGACAATGGGACTTCAATGATATTTAACTGTTTGTCAGTGGGGATGAGTTTGGAAGCTTTATAAATGAAAACAGAGACAGACTAACATTTCTACTGTCATCAATAAAGCAGTTCAAAGGCAGTGTCAGTAAGATATAGTGATTGATTTCACAGTTCATTGGTCCAGACACGGTTTGTAAACCACTGACCCAAAAACACAAAGGATTGCTCAGGGCCTCTTTAATAGGGTATGTCAACTGAAGAGACTTACAGACTGTTATACAATGGAAATCTATTGGAAACCAAAGGGTGGTCTGACAATGTTTCCTAAAAGTCCTTTAAAGAATTTATTTTAAACAAGCCATATTAACCTAGTTAACTGAACAGTGGTCAGACAATGCTAAATTAGCAAACTTTTCTAATTCCTCTCCCTCCTCCCTGGGACCATAATATGTAGTTGTCTCCCCTTATCACAGCACTACTGTACAGCTACTAAAAGCTTGCTAGGAAACTGCCATCAGTATCTAATTACAGCACAGCTAATTGATTTTCAAAAACACATGTATAGGTTTGAAGTCAAACGAATGAAATTAACCAGCAAAAGTCAAACATTTTAAAAGTGCTAAAGATCCAATAGCTAATTCAAAAGCTTTAATACAGATTCAAAATTGACATCCTAGTACTAAGATGCTAGTAAGACTGGACTGCTTCAGATCTTCAGTGCAGAAAGATCCTTATTTAACGTTACAACTATCACCTCCCCTCAACTATTATTGATACTTAAGATGGCTGGATTCTAGTGTGCACATTCCAAAATTGCACAGCAAAAGAAGCATCTCAATGCATCAATTAACTTTACTAGGGTGTGTCCATTATTAATGGAGCTTTCCTAGTAAATGTTTCAGCCACTTTAGTGGTACCTACGCTAGTCCTTTTTCCCCAAAACAACCCCCCCCAAAACAAACAAACAACCAACCTTTCACTGGGTTCTGCTTCATCACCAGGAATGTTTAAATAGACAGGGCTCCTGCAGCAGCTAGCAACCTGCACAGAGCAAGTGTAAATAACACTATAGTGAAAACACCCACCAGAAATGCTTTGTCTACACTAGCATTTCACACGGTTGATACTATCCGTAGTGCTAACTTGGTGTTATCAGTTGTAGGAAATATTAAGAGAGTTGGGGGGAAAAGCTATAAAAAAAATAAACCCACCCCAGAATGGATCCCTCATGGAAAACCACATTTTCATTATAAAGATCTACCATGCAGTTAATGAATTTCATGTATGGAAGCCTCAAGTCAGTTACAAACTCCTCATAGAGCCCTCCACTATCTGTTCACTGCTTATTCTCTTCCCCACTATTTTTACATTTGAAAGAGGAGACAAATATAGAAACTTTGCCTACTGAGTCTCATTTCCAGAAACCTAGACCCAAACTAACAGTAAAGCAACAAGCTCAAGGGCTCCTGTATATTCCTCTCAAGATGCACATACTGTGCTTTTGTAGCAGACTGCAACTGCACATTTAAAATTAAAACATGGCAGAGCAAAGGCAAAATAAACGCTAGTTTAACAGTAGGGTTGCCAACTTTCTACTTGCACAAAACCAAACACCCTTGCCTTTCCCCCTGCTCCTTCTGTCCTCCGAGTCCCCGCCTCTGCCCAGTCCCTTATCCAAGGCCCCGCCTCTGCTCACTACATCCCCCTTCTTCCCCTGTCACTCACTCTCCCCACCCTCACACACTTGCTCATTTTCACCAGGCTGGCTCAGGGGGTTGGGTTGCAGGAAAGAATGAGGGCTCCAGCTGTGGGTGCGGGATCTGGGGTGGGGCCAGAAATGAGGAGTTCAGGGTGCAGGAGGGGACTCCAGGCTGAGGCAGTGGGTTGGGGTGCGGGAGAGGGTGAGGGCTCCGGCTGGGGGTGCAGGCTCTGGGGTGGGGCCAGGGATGAGGGGTTTTGGGTGCAGGAGAGGGCTCTGGCCTGAGGCAAGGGGCTGGGTTGTGGGAGGGGGTACGGGCTCTGGGCTGGGGGTGTGGGTTTTGGGGTGGGACCATAAATTAGGGGTTCAGGAGTGGGCTCCAGGCTGGGGCAGGGGGTTGGGGTGTGTGTGGGGGGGTGAGGGCTCCAGTTGGAGGTGTGGGCTCTGGTGTGGGGCCAGGGATGAGGGATTTGGGGTGCAGGAGGGGGCTCCAGCTTGGGGTTCAGACTCTGGGGTGGGGCTGGGGATGAGATGTTTGGGGTATAGGAGGGTGCTCCAGGCTGGAACTGAGGGGTTCAGAGGGTGGATCAGGGCGGGGGCATGGGAGGGAGTCAGAGGTGCAGGCTCTGGGCAGCACTTACCTCAAGCAGCTCCTGGAAGCAGTGGCATGTCCCCCCTCTGGCTCCTACGTGGAGGCAGGGCCAGGCAGCTCTGTGCGCTGCCCCATTCGCAGGCGCTGCCCCTGCAGCTCCCGGCCAATGGGAGCTGCGGAGCCAGTGCTTGGGGGGAGGCAGTGTGCAGAGCCCCCTGGCTTCCCCTACACATAGGAGCCGGAAGGGGAACAGGCAGCTACTTCCGGGAGCCGTGCAGAGCCACAGCAGGCAGGGAGTCTGCTTTAGCCCCGCTGTACCACCGACCAGATTTAACAGCCCGGTCAAGGATGCTGACCGGAGCCGCCAAGGTCCCTTTTCAACCTGGAATTCCAGTCAAAAACCAGACACCTGGCAACCCTATTTAACACCCTTATCATAAAAATCAACAATTATTCCAAATGTCTAAAAAAATATTTTACATATGATTGCATTACACTGTAACACAAATTATAATACAGAAGACGTTATAATATAGAGGAGCAATACAGCACAATTCAAGACATGTTTTTTCAGTACATTAAAGGTGCAAAACTAAGGTCCCAATCCTGCAAAAATATATTGATATAATTTTAATCATGGAAGTTATGTCTGATTTCGATGGGATTTCTCACATGCTTAAGGTTAAGCACATTTGCAAGTCTTTACCAGATTGGAGGCTATTCTGGTCCTGTATCATTTACGTTCTAATAAGTGTGTCATTAAGGGGGAAAATCAGGGGGGATGTTTCAAGCTAGGAAGTTATTTAACACTATTCTGTTTTTTTCCACTCTTAAAAAGCACTAAGACTAAAATGTTGCTTTACATGTTAATCTTTTTTTTTTTTTCCAATGCTCACTTGAAGAGTTAGTATTGCTGAAAGAATTAGAAGCTGTGAGGTAAAATAATCATTGAGATGCAACATTGCCATAACCCCTCTAAACGAAGCAGTGGAAAGGAGTTTTCCGCAAAAAGGGGTCTGCACAGGTCCTCTTTCTTACATGATGAGAACAAATCCTGTCTGCTATTTTAAATTTCCATCATACACTGCCCACCTAACATGCAGTCTTTTTGACATTAGTTGATGGCTGTATTGCCAACCCCAGAAGTTCAAAAATCATGAGGCAGATTCTCCCCTTCCCACTTCCACCCCTCAAAATGATGAGATATTTTATTTTAAATAGTGCTTTTGGGGCCAGAGATTAAACCACATTTTTAGACCGTCTTTTGAATTTTGAAGTCCCCCTGCCCACTCCCAATGTGTCTGAGACAATAAGGGTGTACAACAGAGAGTAACATGATTTTGGCCCCTGCTACAAGAGCCCCACTGAAGGATTCAAACGAGACATGGCCCCATTGTGCTAGGCCCTTTGCAAACACATAGGTACAAGACAGTCCATATAGTAGAAAGTATGGTGATGAGTTTGTGGTATGGGAATTAGAAACGAGAAACTACATTTATCTCAAATAGAGTATACCAAAAATCCATTGGATGGAAACAACTTTTAAACCACTGTTGAGCTGGGCAGGATTCAAACTGGTGACAAGTGAAAGGCTCCATAGATTATTAGCAATGCCCTGAAGCATCCAGTTCTGAACAAGTGTTACTGTTGCACCTTTGCAAATGAAGCTTCCTTTCTGGAAAGATAATGTTCATTAAATCAAGCTCTAACCTTTTTGAAGCAGATAATGAAAGGGTCTTCCACTCTGGATTTACAGGAAAGTCTCCAACACACTGCTCTCAAGAGATGGACACTGAGGGCTTGTCTACACAGTGGGATAATGTGCACTAGAGGGTATGATTTCTAAAGCTCAACAACATGTTGCCCATTAACTGGTCAGTGTGAACCCTGCAGGTGTGCTCTTAAGGTCCCCTAGTGCACTTAAACTTAGTACTGCTTCAAACAGCATTACTTTAAAGTGCACTAGGGAAGTTTTATTGTGCACCAGCAGAGTCTACATGGACTAATAAATGTACAACACATTAGTGTACTTTAGAAATCACACCACTGTATTGCACATTATTGCATTGTGTAGACAAGCCATAAATCTGCCATATCCCTATTATTAAAATGGACAACTCATCAAATACAAATACTAAAAAAGCATCAGTAAGACAAATATTAGCACAATGTGACACGTTGGGCCTCTTGGGAAGTCACCTGATGTGCTGAGATACCACTGAGTCTACCTGTTCTGCCAGAATGGGTCCCCTTTTACCTGTCTTGCTGAGCCAGGCTCTTAAAACCTCCTCTAACACACACACAGGCAGGACCACACCCAGCTACAGATCAGCTCTGGGAAGACTCAGCTTAAGGGACTTGCTCCAGCACTCAGATGTCCACCTCCACCTGAGTACAGACCTAAAGATATAATATATTTGCCTCTTCCCTCAATATGGAAGAGGGTATGCACAATTTCTCACCCCTCTCAAATTAGAAATAACAGAAACCGGGTTATATTATAAACTACAAATACATTTATTAACTATAACAGGTGTATTTTAAGTAGATACAGTGGTAGCAGACAGAACAAGGCAGATTTCTAAGAAAATAAAACAGAGCACACAAACTAAGCTTAATAGACTAAAGAAACTGGTTACATGCAAGTTCTCACCCTAAATGTGGTTCTAATAATCTTCTTCCCAGGCCAGATGCCCTTCCAGCCTGGGCCCAGTTCTTTCCCCCTGTTCAGTCTTAGTTGTTTCCAGCAGTCATCTTGGGTTGGGTAGCAGGGAAGAACTGACCACCTCGGATTACCGCACTCCCCTCCCTTAAATAGGATTTGCATAAGGCGGGAGTCCTTTGTTTCCTAGTTTGACCCTCCTTCCCTTACAGTGGAAAGTTACAAGTCGTCCCAGGTAATGTTTTAGTATCAGGTGACAAGGCCACCTGATGCTGTAGGGCCCTTTTAGCCATTCTTCACAGGCTGACCCACAGGTTCACAGGAAGACTAAGCTCTTTTACAGTCCATTGTCCTTGTTGATGGGCCATCCGCCCTGTCTGGCTTTTCCATTGTTGTACCTGAAGTGTTGGCAGTGGGCATCACCCAAAGTAGCATAGTTGAAATACAGATATATAGTCAATATTCCTAATTTCAAATACAGAAATGATACATGCATACAAATAGGATAATCACATTCAGTGAATCATAACCTTTCCAATTATCTCATCTGAGCCATCTTGCATAAAGTATATCTCAGTTATGTCATATTCATATCATAAGAATATTTTCAGAAAGAATATGGAATGACATGTCACATACAACATTCAAATTCAATTCTACATATAATATTTCACAGCATAAAATAATTCCAATGATTACTCCAAAGTCTCTGCTGGCTGACAAAATCCAGGAAGCATGACTTCAGTGGTTAGACAGCTACAAAGGGTGAATGAAGAGGACCTGGTGAAGATAGCTTGGCATGAGACAGTGGTAGGAAAGAGATTCTGAGGAAAGCCAAGGAAGCAAAGGGTGGATTGTATCAAAGATGATGGTAAGCAGGTGGACCTTAGTGCTCCCGCAGATAGACAAAGATGGTGGATGCTTGCATGATGACCCTTGACCTCAGATGATGTGATAAGGGGAAGAAGATTACTCCAGGGTCCTTACACTAACATTTATGCATGTATTTCTTTAACCCCATATGGGTTCATCAGGCAGGGTTTGAACCCACAACTTTCAGATCCACAGCACCGACCTCTTATATTATAGGAGTAAGTAGTGATGGGAAAACATGCTGTAATTCTCTATGAACACCAGCTCATGCATGGGGAGACACCACATACTTTGCCATTGGGTTACACAAGTATTGGTGAGACAGCAATAGCTGGGCATCATGATTCATGGGTTCTGTTCCTGGCTCTGGGAGTATATTGTGGTCTTAGTGGTTGTAGGCAGCACAGCCAAATGTAACAATGCTTCTGTTTAGGGCATGTGGGGACCTGAACTTAGCACCTGAGGATATAAAAACATAAGCCTTTACCACTTGAACTAATGAACCAAATGGCTTAGCATGGAAGTAGCAGCAGAGAAAAAAAACCTCTATATGTGGCTTAATTGCTCAAGGATGACACAAAGAACCACACTTTTTAGGGTGCGTTACACAGGTACCTAATTTAATGTACTCTTTCCAAAAGACTGTGTTGCAATGAGACTGTAATCAGAGATCCCAGCTTTGCCTGAAGTGATCTTATGCAAGCTCTCTGTTATTTTATCTGGGAAAGTGGTGAATGATAGTTACTCCCTCCTTCTCCCAAGGTATTGCCAAGTTGTTAAAAGCAAAGAGCTGGAGCTAGAACTCATGGTAACTGAGCTTGCAGCTTTCACTAGGCTAGGTATCTATTTAATGCATCTATATTTGCATTATCATAGAATCTCAGTTTTTAATATATTTATTCTTCCAACACCCCGGTGACATAAGGAAGTACTATTATCCCCATTTTACAGATGGGAAACAGAGGCACAAGGGAGACTAAGTGACTTGCACAAAATCGCTCAGGAAGTCTGTGGCAGATCAAATTCACTCTTCCAAGTGTCAGGCTACAGTCCTAAACACTGGCTCATCCTTCTTTTCAGGATATTGTATGCGGGTGTCTGCCTCTCTTGCTCTGGTTTTGCTTCCAAAAATCATATGAAGACTGCAGATTTGTATATTATCATGACACTGCCTGCAGCAGTGGCCAGTTATTTGTGAGTCAGACCAACAGACACTAGACAGGATAACAAAAAAAGAAGCCCAAATGGTTAGTCTCCAAAGCACTGAGCAGGAATCTCATCCCTAGCATTTGTCCCTTCAGGTAATTTTTATCATTACAGTGGTAAATGAAGCCCAATCTTACATTGGGGCCTTATTCTGGTAGATACCATCAGTGCACATTGTAAGAGACAATCCTTGCCCTGAAGATTTTAGAGTCTAAACAGACCACAGGCAAGTAGTGGAAGAAAATAATTTTTATCCCGTTTTGCAGGGGGTTTTGAATTTAAGCACAAAGAAATTAAGTGACTTGTCTAAGATCACACCAGAAGTCTGTGGCAGAAAAGGAATTGAACCCAGTCCCCATTACGTTAATCACAAGTTGTTATTCTCCTCCCAGGTCAGGTTTGAGGCATACTGGCAAGACACTGCAGGGAACTCTCTCTACCATTATGTGTACCATATTGCTCTATAGATAAAGATGGCTTCATTCTACTATACAGACAACAAGAATTAACCATATATTTCAGCCTGGAACTTTAACAATAACATTCATTAAAAGAAAAAAACGTATTAACAACAGCAGCCTCCAACAGACTATTGCAGTAAGATATACATGCAAGACTACAGTACTTGAACTCAAGTACATTTTTCTTTCTGAGTGCACATGAAGGCAATTGCATTAGGAGAAGAGCCCATGTAATAAAAGTCTCCCCTTATAATCAATGGTTAAAACGGATTCTATTTTCTCCATATTATCACAAATGTAGATTTTGAGAAAGATGGAACACTTGTTGATCTTTGGGTCTGATAATAATAATCAAGGTTTAAAATATGTTCTGACATACACCTCTACCCCGATATAACGCGACCTGATATAACACAAATTCTGATATAACACAGTAAAGCAGTGCTCCGGGGGGGCGGGGCTGCGCACTCCGGCAGATCAAAGCAAGTTTGATATAACGCGGTTTCACCTATAACGCGGTAAGATTTTTTGACTCCCGAGGACAGCGTTATATCGAGTTAGACGTGTATATGGTCATTCTACACCTATTTCAATATCAACAAAGATACTGAAACCTCAGAGCCCCACTTCAACTATAGAATTAAAAATTACAGGCTACCTTTCACAAATATGAAAATGTACCGCACTTTATAGAAAATAATGTTTTATTCATTTTTAAAGAACAAACATGTATTCAAGTTATTTTGAAAATCCTCTCCGATCTGAATTACCAGAAATGTGGACACCAAAAATGTGTACTCCAGAGTAATTAACCATCAATGAAACTTCAACACTCTTCATCATTTTGCAGACACTGATCCCAACAAATTTAATCCATACATAAGAAAGACTGTAAAGAATATTTGCAATAATGATTACAAGTACACACAAAATAATTGAAGTTCTAAGAATCAACAGAAGTCGTACGGCCTTGGTCTAAAATATCCAGTAAGCCAGAGGCAATCTTTCACTCGCAACCCATGAGACTTTCAGCATGTGGACCAAAAGGGAAACAATCCCTTTTGAAGCCTCTCTTCCCCACATCCCAAAAAGGTCTTACAGCCAAAATCCTGATTTTAGCTTTACTTATAACATTGGCAGAGGCGGATTTACAGTAAAACACAGGGTGCCCTGGCATGACACCCCCCGCCCCCCAACGACAGGGGGTCCCAGGGCCAGGCAGCTGCGGGGGCAGAAGCTTGGTCCTGCTGGCTCCTGGGGCTCTGCACCCAACAGCAGCCAAACTCCCTCCTCCCCCGCCTCTACCCCTGAGCGTGCCGCGTTCCCACCCCTCCCCCTCAGAGCTTCCTCCACCACCAAACAGCTGTTTACCGGTGCTCAGGTCGCTCTGGGAAGGAGGGAGAGGAGCGGGGCCGCAGTGCGCTCGGGGGAGGAGGCAGAAAAGAGGTGGGGGCGGAGCTTTGGGGAAGGGGGTGGAATCAGGGTGTGGCAAAGTAAAGACGGGGCCCCTGCATTCCCCCTACACATACCCCCCCTGAGCCCCCTGCTGTGAGCCACTAAGGGCAGGGGGCTGGGGTGGGGCAGGGAGCACCCCCATGACCCCAGCCCACACCCCCAGCCCTGACGCTTGCACCCCCTCACACACACCCATTCCCCCCCCCCGACTCCTGCACCCTCCTACATCCTCACCCTGAGCACCAAACGGGTGCTCTGCACAGCCCCCTCCACATGCCCACCTGCACCCCTCGCACCAGGTAAGCGCTCCACACTCCAACCCCTGCCCCAACACCAAGCCTGCTCCTGCATCCTAACTCCTGGCCAGACCCTGCACCCCAACCCCCAGCCTGCTCCTGTACCCCCAGCCCTGACTCCTGCATGCCCCTCACACACTCGCAGCCCTCCCTGACTCCTGCACCCTCTCACACACTCCCAGCCCTGACTCCTCCACCCCACCACACATCCCCACCTGCACCCCTCATACCAAATGGGAGCTGCTTCAGGTAAGCGCTTCACACTCCAACCCCTGCCCCAGCCCTGAGCCACCCTAACTCCCGGCCAGACCCTGTACTCCAACCCCAGCCTGCTCCTGCACCCTAACCTCCTCCCAGACTCTGCACCCCCAGCCCTGAACCCTGTCCAGCACCTCTGGGTGGCCAGACCCCACACCCCAATGTTTTTTTATATAAAGCGCTCTTATCCAAAGCCCTTTACAATAGTTAGCTAACGGTACAAACAATATTTGGAAAGATCATTAAGTGGTCCACTGAGACCCTCAGCAATTTTCAAGTCGTCTGTGGAAAAATAAGTTAGACTACAAAAACAATCAAGGTACCTCACTTTGTTTTAATTTACTTCCTATTACTTATAGGAAGAGGATGAAGAAAAAAAGAATGAAAACGGTGGCGGGGTAGGGAGAAGGGAGATAAGAGAGAATGTTATTTTTCTTGGCTGGGTCCCAAGGAGGGGTCCCAAGGAGGGCCCCCAAAAATGAAGCTGAGCACAGGGCCCTACTAACTCTAAATCTGCCACTGAACATTGGATATTTCAACCATCTTATTTTATACATGAGCCTCTGTCTCACGGGCCAAGGATACCATGAACTGTGATTCAATAGCAATAAATTAGACAAAAAACCCTAATCAGAGCAAAAGCACAATTAGTATGCATGTTGATGAAAATGCAAAGTAATTTATTGAAAATAGTTTTTATCCTTTGTGCTACTACATTTTTTCATGCATTCTTAAGCTTTTGGTGCAGTAAATTCCAAGTAAATATTTAGAAATCTGAAACTACTAGGAACAAACACGTCTTTTCTACTCAGAACAGCAGATATTTAGAAAGTCTCTTGGGGAATACAGTTCTTCAAAATTCAGAAGTATAGAAGTAGACAGCAAAACATCCCAAGTTTTACAGGATATCAATGAAAGAAATATTCCCATATGCTTAAAACTATCAAAGCATTAAGATTATGTAATGAACAGCACAAAGCCTGGGAGAATTATTCCTTTAAAAAAATATGCAAAAAAAATAATAATTTATTCCAACATGCCTTAATTGGGCAGACAAAACAACACTTCCCCTATTTTCACATTGTATATTGTTTATCCAAAATATATGTTTATCACAGATCCCTGTATCCACAATTAAACTTGTCCTTTAGGGATGGAATAAGCTGCACAGTAGCATTTTTAAGATAATTACCTTTCTAATGAGAATCTTTCCTTCTCTTCTCCCCTGAAAAGAGAACAAAAACTTGTATTTCAGTATATTTTCCTTTACTCAGACTAAATTTATAGCATTTCAGACAACACACTTGCATTAAACTTCAAGCAAAGAGACACACCACTTTCTCTCTTTGTCTTTGAATATTTCCTTGCTTTTGACAGGCAGAGTAATTTTCACCCAAGGATCCAAAACTGAAATATCACTGCTACACACAACTACCAGTCATTATGTGCTCATTACCAGCCTAGGGAAGGATCCTTATGTAATTGTGATTGTCTGCTCATATTTTTAAGCTTGTCACCCACAATTAACCAGTTTGACACACACACACACACACACACACACACACACACACACACACACACACCCATGGTCATAAATACCATGGGAAACCAATAATTCCCAGACTGACTGGTGATAATTGCAGGTGGTGTGCCTTGCTTGTACTTTTAACGCTAGTCAGAAAGAATTTCAGAACTCCTTAAAAATATTGTAAAAGTGAGCAAGATATTTTGCTGTCCATCTCCAAAAGCAATGTAGGTGCCTATATATAGGACCTCATGCAGAATCACTACTCCTTAAAAGAATATACTTCCTGTGATGATGAAGATGAGGGGAACAAAGTGTCGTGGGGAGATAAATCAAGGCGTTTAAAATGAATACCAACTAAAGCGCACTGATTTTAGATACCAAAGTAACTTTAGAAATTCCTAAAAATAGACAGATACATAGCCAATTAGAAATTAAGTGAAGGTAGATTTCTGATTATGTGGATAAAAAGCAAAGAAAAAAAAATCTTGGATGACAATTGGAGATGTTCCCACCAGACCAGTTTTGAAACAAGACTTTTTTTTTTTTAAGATAACCATTAAAAACTGATAAATTGAAGAGACTGACATTTGATTGCAATGAAATTGATTTGAATGATTTAGAATCAATTTAACTTATGCATATTAGTTAATTTTGAAAAAGAACATATCCTACTCTGGAGAAATTGCCTTTGATGTCATGCTGCTGTAACACTAATGCCCACCATTCTATAATGAGTGCACTAAAAATGGAACCCTATCGTGACTTTTGGAAGAGTGCAGCACTCTGTTGCTTATCTACTGATACTTATTTTTAATCATTTCACTTGCACAATAAATCTTTCATACATGACTCAGCCATTTGTGACTACACTGTCACTGCAATTACAAAAGCCAGCACAATTTTCTTATCTTTTAATAGATTTTTTCCCCCTTCTTTCTTTTTGTGCTAGCAATTTGATCCAAATTAAAAAAAAAAAAAGGAGCAAACTAACTGTGGTAACCAGTGTAATTAAAAATAAATAAATCAGAAAGTATTACATGTATATCACTGCGTCAATGGCTGTTTGCTGAATTGATAGCCCTCTTCCTAAATAATGCCTGGCACCGAAGATATCCTTGTGATGAAATAATGTTATGTGCTTTCTTCTATATTCCACAGATTTTTATTTTGTTTAGATGTTCACAACTTCATCCTATACAATTCCATATCAAGACATTTAGATGTCAGCTTTGTACATAGCTAGGTTATGTTGTGCAATAAGCAGGCAATTGCAGGAACTCACAACATTAGAAACAATAAAAGGCAATGAAATTTTAAAAAGCTTATGTGAAACCTCTGCCTTTCTCTCATTTTTAAATTATGCTGCTTTTTTGGGTGGGGACCATTTGTGTTTCATCTTTATATTGTGATTTCACATTTGAATTATATTATATTTATGCATCTCCTCGAGTGCTCTGGCAGTAGGGGAGGAATGCTTTATAACATTATTATTTAGTATTTTTCATTATCTCCTCTTTATAGGAACATACAGATTGTAGACCATACAGAGCATTTGGATTGTGCTGGTTATCCATTTCAACATGTTTCAAGACAATATTGCTCCTTAATCTGCAAATTTAGCTTCAAAAGATCTCAGTGTTGGTTGTTATCTCTATCATTCAGCAATAGCTCTGTTGATTTACACTGATAAAGATAATGTAAAATATAAGCAGTAAAATATAAGCAGTGAAGTCCCCCTGCAAAAGACAGAGAAGGGGAAAGACTGCAATGTTTTCACCATTACACAATAAAGAGCTTGTTAATTGCTTGTAAAATAAACAACAGGGTGGATACTGGGTAATTTGATTTTTAAACTGCACCACTTCTTGCTGTTTACAGTATTAATCAACTAAGATTTGAAATGTAGCATTTAAAGAATGTATTCACTAAATACCATACAAATGCACAAGGATAACACCAATGAGAAAAGCAACTGATTCAGCTATTCCCACTGAAAGTGATTGCGCAAACAGAAATGATCAGATACTTCTCACATTCCAACAAGCCAAAAAAAACCCCCAAACAATTACAAGGAACACAACACGAACTTACCATGGCTAAAGCTCCACTGAAGCTAAGGAATCTGTCTAAAACCTTTTCAATTTTACCTTAAAGCTGTCGCAGAAGGTTTTTCATGGCAACTGTTACTAACAGTATCTCTCTATCTAAGGCTAAGCATGAGTACTCTGAATGCTACAGAATAGCATTCTTTATGGTGCAGCACCTTATTAACAATTCTCATAAAAGAATAACCCTTGAGAGAAATTCTCTCCTACTCTAAGAAGATATATAGAGCTAACTTTTAAGAAACCATGAACACAACCACCAACGACAAACCAACAGGTTATTGGAGTGAGATGATAATGCTGATTTAGCTACCCCCACCAATGAAGATTACAGAGAAATAATGAAATGCACTTTAAGCTCTGCACGTTTCAGTCAGCCTCTCTTGATAAGAATATTACCTTAATTTTACAAGAAGGTCTTACCAATAGGAACTCATAGGTGCTGGTACACTTCAGGCTCCAGTGGGCTTTGCCCTAACACAGTGGGTCTCAAACTTTTGTACTGGTGACCCCTTTCACACAACAAGCCTCTGAGTGCGACCTCCCCCCCCTTATAAATTAAAAACACTTTTTTTATATTTAACACTATTACAAATGCCGGAGGCGAAGCGGGATTTGAGGTGGAGGCTACAGCTCGTGACCCCCCATGTAATGACCTCATGACCCCCTGAGAGGTCCCTACCCCCAGTTTGAGAAACCCTGCCCTAACACATCTTTGCTTCCTGAATATCCCAAATTATCTTTCCAAAGCATCAAGAGGTACTGGTTTACAAAAATGAACTGTCTCACCATAAAATAACCTAGACATAGTATTCTTAATATATTATGATTACAGGAGAAAGACATTAATGATAGCTTCATAATGTATCTTCATCTCAGCTTCATGGTTTGTTTGGGGTTTTTTGCATAAATTCAAAGTGATGTTCCAATCCATTCAGCCCAAATACATGCTAATAAATAAAACACAGTACCACAGTTTATCTGGAAAAAAAAAAAAAGAATTTTGCTGAACCAATGTTATAAAGTATCATTTAATATTTAGGCCCCAGTCATACAAAGACTTACACATATGCACTGTCTTTTTGTACCTTTCATTGTCTGTTTCTTTATGAGAAAAAAATTAATCACAAAATCAACATTAAAAACTTTTATTCACCTTTATGTGAGTAGTTCCATTGACTGCAGTGGAATTACCCATAGAGCATAAGTCTATGTAGGATCAGAGCCTTATTTTGTACAAACACTTGTAACAATTGGTTACATGTGGAATCCCTTCCTTTCCAGAGGCTTATTTACTAAATTCTCTGCACCTTCACTATCAGTAATCTCCCTGTTTCTAAAAACATTTCTGGTTTATAATACAGGTGCCTAAAAGATCACATCTTATTAAGTTTTGTTAGCAGTCTGCGTTGTGATCACGGACTTCCTTTTTATCCATTTAGTGCATTTCTAATACTTCAATGAAATTGATCTGTCTTCTTGAAATCGGCACTGTCAGCAACACTATATTTCATCTTTTTGTTTTTTAAAATGTAACTGCTGACAACAGATTTTTGAGTTTATAACTTAACCTTGAGGCCTTGCTCTCAAATGAAACATGGCATATAATATAAAAGGATTTTTAGATATTATTATTCAAAAAGTCCACTTGACTATCTCCAAGATGCGTATGAATGGAAAGCATTTTTAAAGATTTTATACCCCTTTTTTACACTCAAATGGTGAAAAAAATGCATATTCTATGCAATAAATAAAATATCCCCAGCTCTAAGGACCATGACAGTTAAAATAATAATCCATATAAGAAATAATCAAGAATTTTAAAGATTTTTAATGTATGCATAGCAGATTAATGCTATTAAATACTTTTTATAATATGCTGTGTTGTTTTAACCTTCTTGGTCCCCGGATATTAGAGACACAAGGTTGGTGAGGTAATATCTTTTACTGGACCAAAAGCTAGTCTCTCTCAACAGAAGTTAAACCAATAAAAGATATTACCTCACCCACACTGTTTATAATATTTATTTAATTTTAAAAGATGCTTAACTGAGCGCAGATGTACACCACTAGTGACCAAAGTACAGCTGCAGCTATTGTAATGTTGCCCATTTGGCACCATCATAATTTTATTAACTGCAACCTGTCAGAGTCTCGTACCAATGCTGTTCAAAAAACTCATTGAAAACTAGGCCCATACATAACAGACACGGGCCATGATCTTGGTAAGGGATCCATCCATGTGGGGGTTCGACTGACTTCAATGAGACTTGCAAGGGTGTAGAGTTTATGTGGATGGATGCCTTCCTAGGGCTGAGGCCATAGTCAAACCAGATTACAAACAGATTAGAACAAGGTTACAGATTAAAAGGGAACTGCAGCATCATAATACAGTCCCTCCATGGCAGGTCTACAGTGGAAATGCTGCAACTGCGCCACTGTAGTGTAGACACTTACGACAACAATGGGAAGAGTTCTTCAGACACTGCAGTAAATCCATCTCTCCAAGAAGCGGTTGCTAAATCAACAAACAAAAAAAATCTTCCATCAACCTAGCACAGTCTACACTGTGGCTTAGGTCAGCTTAACTAAGGCCATGTCTACTTTAGCACCTATGTCAGCAAAACTTTTGTCATTCAGGGGGTATGAAAAAAAACAACAACCCTGAGCGACATAAATTTTGCCAGCGTAAGGGCTCGTATGCACAGCGCTATGTTGGCAGTAGACGCTCTCCCATCGACAAAGCTACCACCCCTTGTTGAGCTGATTTTATGTTGACACGAGAGCGCTCTCCCATCAGCATAACGCAGTTACACAAGTGCTCTCACAGCGGCACCACTGTACCGATACAGCATTGCCAATGTAGACCTGGCCTAAGACTCTCAAGGGTGAATTTTTCATACCCCTGAGCAATGTCACTAGGTCGACCTAATTTTCTAGTATAGATCAGCCCTCAGAAGAACAGGAGTCCAGTTCATGGTTACCTCACATATTCTGAAAGCAAAATGGGTGTAAAACACAACCATCCTGACTTAGTGTCATTTTATACTGGTGTAAATAACCACACAGGGCACAGAACAGTAGTGAAGGGGTTCCAGAAACGAAGCACAGTTCTGTAAATATAAGCCAACTTAGTCCCATCTACACAGGCAAAACCAGACCACATTATAGTATTTGCACTACTGCTGTTTTAACTTATTTCCTTAATGTGGTAAATTTTGTATGGTAGATGGATCTTTACAAAAAAGATACTAACCTCAGAACCATTCCCACTGCCCAATTTTGCATTATGCACATTTCAACTAATCAGCCAGTCTGTGGTTACAGAAGACCACCAAAACCAACCACATTTTTATGATGATACACAAATATAATATTGGACAACTAGATAGAACTGCTGAAGATACCGATTAAAAATAAATTCTTTACTTGTGTCACCAACATCTCTGGCATATTAACGTAAAATAATTTTACAGGTCTAATTTTCACTTCACCATTTATGCTGTTTACTTGTAATATTTCACTCAGCTTTGACAATTAAACTAGACTAATAATCAGTTTTATTTCCTGCTGTGGAGTCTGAGTTTTCATTACTATACAAGAAAATGTGTGCGGGGCGGGGCGGGGGCCCCCGCTGGAAATCATGAAAGCATTTCTGTTAACATTGCATTAAATTCATCTTTGGGCTAATGCAAGTCCCACCACTCCACTTAAGCTCTAAACAGGACCCACACAAGTATGCCTGTAAAACCCCTACGGGCCACAGAAATGGTCTCTGTGCCAGCCCCACATAGGCCATCACAGAACGATGGGATTAGGAAGGCTGAGGGCTGGCCAAGGAAGGTGCCATGCTTTGATGTAGTTTCAATGGCCCAATGCACTAACTAAATAGCCTGGAAGGACTGCAACCTCTGTTTCAGCCTGAGCACTGTGTTGGGGATGAATTTCGCCTCCCCAAAACCTTCACACTATCTAATATATGTAGATGGAATGAATTTGGACTCCCTTAAACTCCCTCCCCGCCAATAAACACTACATTTTGGGACTAACATAACTGGACTATATCCGTTTAGAACTTTGCTCCAACTAAGACACAAATGAAAAAAATGCTAAGACATGCTATTACTATGTTTTCAGAGTGTAAAGAATTGGCAAGAATGACAATATATACCAGTAATTCATTAGAGAATGAATAAAACATAATTATTATATCTCATTTTTGTATTTAAATATATCTTTTTTATAAAGAAGTTTCCTTATAGTGTTCACATTTGCAATATTTCCCTATGTGACAGATTCTATCTCATCATTACATCTATAGTAAAATATCAAAATACAATGACAATGTCAGAATGTTTGCTGTAACTCTGATTGCATATGCGGGAGCAGCTCAGCAGGATTCCATCAGGTGTAACAGCTCAGGAAGCTGGAGTAAATGTGGAAGCTAATAGTACATAGACCTACGGTGTGAACCATGCTTAACAATTCATTTAGAAAACTTGGGCTCCTCTTGTCAAGAGCTTAGGAGCAGAAGGAATCCAACAGCCACATGTGCAAAACAAGACAGAGGACAACCCAGTCAGCAGCAGCAGAAAGACAACCTTGTCAGAATGTGGCCAGAAAGAAGAAAAGAAAAGACAGGCGTCAAAACAGCAGCTCCCATCAGACCAGGAGGCAATGTGGAGGGGCTCATGAGCGCTAATGGGAGGTTAATTCTAAACAGGGAATGAGAGGAGGGCATAAAAGGGGCAAAAAATAGCAAAAAGGACCGCAAAAGAAAGAGGACAGAACAAAGGCATAGGTGCAGAAATGAAAGAACACCACAACCGAGAAAAAGAAAAAAAAAATCATCATGTTATATCTTGGTATTTTGATCATATGTTTATTTTGTGTACATGTTTCCTTACATGACAGAGATGCTTAACAGCAATCACTAACATCTGTGACTCCAAACGGTAACTTCTGATCACTGTGTGGCTCATGTCAAAAGGTCTGACTGTCCTGATTACACAAGAGACCATTAAAGTTATGTTAGATCAAAAAGATGTCCTTTTTTCCTAATATATTAAATGGATTATAATTAATCTATTTGGTAAGCATATGCAAAAGAATATATATTTAATCAGGTAAATAAAATCTAAAAAGGGTTTATATGGAGTTATGTATACAGAAATAGGTATGTATCCAAGGTGTAGAGTGGTCCTTTGCACAGATATACCCCTTTCCTTCTCCCTCCCCCACCCCCAAAAAAGCATAAAATGTACTGAATGGAAACTTTAGTGCACTGTGACTTTTCAACATAATGGTATGTGTTATTTTGTTAAACAAATATGCAGTAAATTTAATGGCTTCTGTCTTTGAATGAAACTATCCATAATATTAACAGCATGTTTCTGCGCTTAATTTAGCTAGGTAAAACTGTCCAACATCAGTAAAGATCTAGAATTAAACTTGCTCAGGTCACTAGAGGGATGGCGCAACCCATTACGCGACGTAGGCGGTCACCTAGGGTGCTACAATTTGGGGGGCGGCGACTGCGGCGGTATTTCAGCGGCGGGACCTTCCGCCGCCTCTGTGGGGGGCAGCATTTTGGGGCGGGACCTTCTGCCGCCTAGGGTGGCAGAAAAGCTGGCGGCGCTCCTGGGTCACTAGATTCAATCTCTTGGTTAAAATTTATATCTTCTATCCAATATCTTTAAAAAAATAATAATAACAACAACAACAACAACATTACCTGCCATTGCAGTTCATGTGTGAATGAGTCACCAGAGTCAAGATAAGCCAAACAATTTTTAAAAAGTAATTTGGGAAGTCAGAGAATGGAGCTACCCATTAGGATGCTCTGACAATAAGGTAACGCCATCATGAAATGAGTATGTAGGATTACTCATGGAAAGTTACTCATGGAAAATGGATAATTCACTTCTTACATACTTCAACACTGCAGAGAGCAATATGAGGTTTTCCTGTAACACACGCTAGAGCATTAACTTTGCCAGACACTTTATCTGGAGAAATCATCAGTAGCTAGTTTGCAGAACAAAACTCTGTAAACTAATATGAAATCAGGTGAAGAGCTCTAACTAATCATGTTAAACCTAAGTCAGAGTTACAAAGCAAAATATTCAGCAATATAAATGCCTCCTTAATGTATTGTTCAGAATCAAACCATCTATCCCAATGAGGACACAAGTCAATCATCAGTCAAATATAGCCACACAGAACTAAATGAACCTAACTTGAAACAGACAGGATTTAAAAAAAAAAAGTTATAGGACAACCAGTTTTAAATAGCTTTCATTTAACTATAGAATTTGAATTCCAGAATTCCATCAAATCTGAAATAAATGTCTCACGACCTCAATTTTGTATCTTACAGCAACTGTTTTATTTAGTATTTTCTAAAGAATTCTTTTATTCTGTATTTTATTTATCTTGTAAAGATTTTTCAGGCACATGGAATCACAAATTCAGGAGTGAAGTGCTTTAACAGACATGAGACAACCTTTAAAACATCTACAATAACAGAAGAAACTTCAGAGTCTTACAAACTGATCAAAGTGCACAGAAAGCAGAGTTCTACAAAAAGTAGCATCCAAAATGTAACTAAGATAAACAGAAGCAATCTTTCTAGGGAAGAGGCCCTGATCAACTCCAAGCTGGGAGGCATACCAATGCATGTTTCTTCTCCCCAGTGCCAGCCAAAAAGAGCATGGCCATCTTGTGTCAGATACCAGCTGCTCAGTAAATAATGATAATCTCTGCACTATATAAACACATTTTTCTACCCAGTATTACAAAGCAGATTCTAATGAATAAACTTCTCAATCCTTCCATATCTGGACCCAGCTCAACCTTTGGGTAAAACAGGACAGAGACAGAGTCATACTGATCAATCTGCCAAATCCCAAAATAAGGGACAAATGAATAGTAAAACAGAAAAGCTTAATATAATATAGAAAATAATTTGGCATTTGTAAATTAACAGTTTTAATCTCATTTTCTTTATGCCAATAATATACAATAATAAAAACGAGAGGAAACCAGGTCTGTGAGGAGTAGAAATAAATCGGAGTCTGCAGCAATGTTTTACTTGTAAAATTCCTAGAAAGTGGAAACAGAGGAACAGCCCACAAAGATCTCAAAACTGCAGACTGAGGTAGACTGTGTTGCGACATATTTAGCAAATGAGCATGCTGAAAATGCAAAACATATATACACACAGAAAGAAAAATTAAGTTTCTTTATTAAAAAAAGTGTCAGGGTACCTATAATTTGAAAGATACAAGGGGGATAATAGCAACTGCCCTGGCCTCCCCAGCCTACAAATAAATAACTGGTCTGTAATAAGAGGCAGTTGAGAGAGATCTATGGACTCAATCCGGGCTGAGCTGTAAGAAGCTGCCTCTGCCTCTTAGCTATGTCCAAGACCCTCTCTACTCAGCAACAAGCAGCTCCACCTCTCCCTTAAGTTTGAGGAGCCCACTTAGGACTAGATGCTAGGGAGGAGGACAGAAGAGGAGGGGGCAAATGAAGAGACAGGCAATGAATCCCGAGATGCGGAAGGATGGAAACAGAGATAATTAGGCGTCCTTCATTGCTGTTGTATCTCCAATTCCCCCTCAATTCCCTGCCCCCATCCCCCAGGAGACGGGGATGTCAAAAAAAGTTGATCAGCCATTTCCAATATATTTTTGCTCCTTCTACTCCACCAATCCACTGAGCAAGACGTGTTAGGTCTCTTCCTTCCTTCCTACTGCCCCCCACCCCAGACCCCAACTTAGGAGGCGTCTTGTAGAGGAAATCTGAGCCATGGGGGAGGGAGGGGGGAACCAATTCATTTTCCGTGAATGGTTCTGCCTCCTTCCCTCCCGCCTCCATCAGACTTCCCTCTTCACGGTTAAAGGGGGCAAATAACTACACCCCCCCCGGAAGACTCCCCACCCACAGCTCCCCTCCTCCTGTCTCCTCCACGGGAGAAGGACCTATTGGGTCCTCCAGCCCCTCCCCCTCTTTCCCCTCGCCCCTCAAATGGAAGGAATAAGCCTGTCAGAGGAGCATTTAAATGCCCCTAAGTCACTTTAACTACCCCCTCCACGCTGTACTTGCCCCCTTACCTCCGAGGGGCCCCAGAAACGGGCAGGGCTGAGGGCTTCGTTCGTCACGGTTCAGCTCAGCTGCCGCCGAGCCCCGAGGAGGAGCCGACTCTGGCACCCACCGACGGACTGACTCACACAACTAACTAACTACTACCAGCGGCCGGCCACAAGCAGAGACCACGCCCCCCACGGCGCGCGACACCAACCGTCCCTCCCCCTTCCTCGCGCGGGGCGCCAACCGTCACTCTCTCTACTGCGCGCACGGAGGAAGGAGAATCTAGCCACTCGCGCGCTCCCGAGCACACGGGACACCGAGCCATGAGCGCGCTCTCGCTATCGCAAAGCGCACGCCGATTGGCTCGAATGGTGGCAAAGGGCGTGGCGCCTCGGGGAAGACACTATCGGTTTGCTGAGAGATGGTCCTAGTACGGTGTACTCAGAGCGAGAGAAGGGGAAACTACGATTCCCAGCATGCATTGCATCCACCCCGCCGCCGGGCCCTTTAAAAATTGCATCACCACGTACGTGAAGATATACTGCCGCCAGTCGGATCAAATAGTTCTGCGCTGGCTTTCTCCCTTTCCTTTCTCGGCTCTCAAGGGTGAAGCGAGAGGAGTCGGTTCACTCCGATTCCACTGTCGATTCCCTTGCGGAGCCTTCCTACGGGGGGAGGAGGACCGGGGAGGTAGGGTGTGAGAGAGGCGGAGAGATCTGTGCGGGGCAAAGGGAAGGGTAAAGCGGCTGTGTGTGTGTATGAGTCTGGAGGAGACTGAGTGGGGTGAGGGGATTGCGCTCCGTAGGGTGACCCCCCCCTCCCGGAAATCCATCCTGCGGCAGGTCAGTAGAGAGGGTCTGAGAAGCCCCGAGACCCACGTATCCCATCTTCCCGTTCGTGCGGTGCGTGAAGGCTTCACTGGGGAAGGGGACACCCCCATACCCTTGCTCCTAAGGGAAGGGGGGCCTGCCTGGGCACTCAAACCCCAGCAGGAGGTGGGGCAGGGGAAACGTATCTTCCTCCAGCTTCCGTCCCTCACCAGCCCCAGCAGCCTTTATTCAATCTCAGCCCCTCCTCCCCACTAACTTCTCTTGTGACGGGAGAGGAGGGGATGAGCTACTGGTCTTCCTAGCCCCCACCCCCCACAAGACACCAAAGGAAATCGGGGAGTAATCTCTAGGATAGGGAGCCCGGGCCTCGTGTGGTGATGAGGGTTTGGAGGGGAAAGGAGGGTCAAATGCACCTGGGGCCTCTTCTCATACAACCCCCATACCTGTTAAGGCACCAAAGGGGGGGGGGGGAGAATGGTGGCGGTCCTTTAATTTCTTTATTCCATAAACCTTGACTGTCCTATGAGATGGTATAGTTGATACTGAAAACTGCAAGATTGAAAATCCACTCCCAACTGGGGAGCTTTAACTGCTAGTTCCTGTAGCATTTAAGCTTCTAGTTCTTGGGTTTGCAAAGAAAATATAACAAACCTGAACAGCCTCTTAAATCTTCTGGTAGACTGCTTTGGGCTTTTTCAGAGCTCAGCAGTTGCAGAATACAATTGACAAGAACAGTCAGTTTCACTGCTACTGTCAGGGACCAATGGGTCAGCAGTAAAACGGATGAGAATGATGTCAGTGCCATGTTCTTTCTGCTCAGGAGAGCTATGAGCAGCTGCTTGCAGGAGGGATGAAGTAGTAGAATTGCACCTACCTTGCTGTGGAAGGGTAAAAATTCATCCTTCCACCCCCTCATAGCAGCCAGGAAGCTTTGCAGGGGGGGAGAGAAAAGGAATGTTGGAAGCAAGAAGCAGCTTTAGATTTATCAAACACCTCGTATCTAGAGGCTAAATTGAAAATTGGGACAGCACTCACCTTACCAGCAGATGGAGGCTGGTCTTCTTACTGAGGCATTGCCTCTGAAATTTGATTAAGGAGTGCAAGCATATTTCTCACAGGTGTGTGGGTGATAGGCTTAGACCACTTGCTAGTTGGTGACCATGATTGGTACATTTTTCAAGACCTGATTATCCTTATTTTACAGATGTGGAAAGTGAGGCATGTAGGAATATTAACTTGCTTAAGGCCACATCATAAATCAATGATAAAGGTGGGAATAGAACGTGAGCACACTTACTGTCACTTTAGAATGTTGGTGTGTGGTTCCTGAGAATATTTTCAACATGCGGTTAGGTATATAGATACTTATTTCATTGATTATGATGGGTATTTAAAATGCTAGGAAACTGCAACAGACACAGATAAGCATAGCAACATGCTATTCGGCTGCTACTTCACAATGGAAGGTTAACGCCTTTTTTAGACTTTTATTTTAATGTTTTCTAACAATTTCTGGCAGAGATGACTGGCTCCATTAACAATACTTTGCTTTTCTAAAGCATCTTCTAACCAGTGGTTACAAAATGCTTTGCAAACATTAAAGATTATCCTCATTTTAGGATTGAAGAAACTGAGGCGGGGAGACTTACTTTCCTGTGTTACATTGAAAGTCTGATAGAACTGGGTTTGGAACTCCTGATTCCAAATTCTTGACTTTAACAAGAATATCTTTCCTTGGTTTTGTCGTAAGTCCTTCAGCTCAGGGCTTGAAAAGATTACAAGATACTTTTTAGCTGTTATTATCCCAGAGGTAATTATGGAGGATGAGATGTGTGGGCTGAGCAACAGTGAAGCCCAGGGGCAACATGTTGGAAGAAGCTCAGTTATTCTCCCACCAACAGTTGGGCAGAAGGTGAGGAGACTGAATTTTCTACCAGTTAGCTGTCTCTAGCACCCACAAGTAGGTTTCATCTTTTTTATTCACATCTAGCTGTTAGAAGGGGGTGGCAGGGAGAAAGAACTTTCTATCTTTCCTTTCTTCTGTCCAGAAGCTCTTTGCCATTATCTTTCTCCCAGAGACTACTGGTTTTACTCTACCTTTACACCCCAACTTTCATTTATTCATTTATTTATTGTAAGGGAAGGTCTTTCCTCTATGACATAGCCCCAGTGCTTGCAGTGGCTGCCTCTGTGGCTAGTTTTTTTCTAAGCAGCAACTGCTTGAAATGACATTCTTGACCGTTTCACTGGTGCAAACAAGCTTTTGAATAGTAGCAGTGAAACTGATCAGTCTTTGCCAGGCTGCTGGAGAGCAAAAGGATAGTTATGAAAATTTATCAGACATCTCCTATATATGGGCCTAGAAGATAAGGTGATAAGTAACAGTCAACATGGATTTGTCAAGAACAAATATTGTCAAAACAACCTAATAGTGTTCTTTGACAGGGTAACAAGCCTTGTGGATGGGGAAGAAGCAGTAGATGAGATATATCTTGACGTTTGTAAGGCTTTTGATACTGTCTTACATGACCTTCTCATACGCAAACTAGGGAAATATAGTCTAGATGGAGCTACTATAAGGTGCATGAATAACTGGTTGGAAAACCATTCCCAGAGAGTAATCAGTGGTTCATAGTCCAGCTGGAAGGGCATATTGAGTGGGATCCTGCAGGGATCAGTCCTGAGTCCAGTTCTGTTCAATATCTTTATAATGATTTAGATAATGGCAGAGAGAGTACACGTTTGTGGACAGTACCAAGCTGGGAAGGGTTGCAAGTGCTTTGGAGGATAGGATCAAAATTCAAAATGATCTAGACAAACTGGAGAAATGGTCTGAAATAAAAAGGAAGAAATTCAATAAGTACAAATGCAAAGTATTCCACTTAGGAAGGGGCACAATCAATTGCACACGTGCAAAATGGGAAATGACTGCCTATGAAGGAGTGCGGCGGAAAGGTATATGGGGGATATAGTAGATCACAAGCTAAATATGAGTCAACAGTGTAACGCTGTTGCAAAAAAAGCAAACATCATTCTGGGATGTATTAGCAGGAGTGTTGTAAGCAAGACATGAGAAGTAATTCTTCCACTCTATTCCGTGCTGATAAAGCCTCAGTTGGAGTATTGTTTCCTGTTCTGGGTGCCTCATTTGCGGAAAGATGTGGACAAATTGGAGAAAGTCCAGAAGAGAGTAACAAAAGTGATTAGAGGTCTAGAAAATATGACCTGTGAGGAAAGATTGAAAAACTTGGGTTTGTTTAATCTGGAGAAGACTGGGGGTTGAGGGGTCTTGATAACAATTTTCAAGTATGTAAAAGGTTACAAGGAGGAGGTTGAAAAATTATTCTCGTTAACCTCTGAGGATAGAGCAAGAAGCAATGGACTTAAATGTCAGCAAAGGAGGTTTAGGTTGGACATTAGGGACAACTTCCTAACTGCCAGGGTAGTTAAGCACTGGAATAAATTGCCTAGAGAGGTTGTAAAATCTCCATCATTGGAGGTTTTTAAGAACATGGTAGACAAACGCCTGTCAGGAATGGTCTAGTTATTATATAATCCTTCCTTGAGTGCAGGGGACTGGATGAGATGACCTACTGAGGTCCCTTCCAGTCCTACACTTCTATAATTAGCAGCAGAGTCACTTGAGCTATCTTTCTGCAGACTTACAAAGGCAGCACTAAATTGATCTATACCCATTTGTTGTTTGGAAGGCTCTTTGCAACTATAATGGATGGAAATATATATATTTTTTTAAATTGAGGTTTAAATTCTTCAGACATTTATATTGTAACTCTCCTCACTTGCTAGGGCAGGCTCATTCATCCTGAAAAAGTGGGTGAGTGGGATGCCGCTATGTCTCACACCGTCATCTTCCTCTTTGCCAGAATGAGAGTTGTATCAGTGCTAATGTTGCTAATGTTAGGTACAGATATTTCCTCCAAGCTGAATTCATGCTTTGCCACTGGTTGAAACAAAGGCTTCAGATAGTAATCTGGAGCATGCCAAGCTCAGAATTCATTCACTTTAATGAATTACTAATACTCTGTAGTGAAGACAAGTGCTGGGTTTTTTTTTTCCTCAGCTAATCTGCCCCTTTGAAATGCCCTCACTGTCATCATTTGATTAGCTGACTTTGATCTCCTCCTGGCTTCAGTGGTTGGTTCCTGTATGAATTCAAGCTTAATTGTTTTGGTGCTGTAATTCCTGTGTGGTGTAGTACATGCTAGAGCTTTTTGTGGGTTTTGAAGTCTTTAATTTTTCTAGGCGCTGAAGAGTTACGTTTCAATTCACTCCCCCACCCCCACCCGAAACTCAATTATTTGCTCAGCTTTAGCTGGAAGTGAAAAGCTCCATATCTCTGCACCAATCTTGTGCCCCTTCAACAATAGCTTTTGCTTCCAGGAAAGTTGGACTATTTTGGTTTCACACTGAAGTGATTAGAAAATGTCTGCCCTTCCCTACTAAAAAGTACTGGTAAAACTAAAAGAACATTAATTTCCCACAAATCTTAGATATTAGACATTAAACTATTGTAAAATCTCCATTTCATAGATTCATAGATTCTAGGACTGGAAGGGACCTCGAGAGGTTATCGAGTCCAGTCCCCTGCCCTGATGGCAGGACCAAATACTGTCTAGACCATCCCTGATATACATTTATCTAACCTACTTTTAAATATCTCCAGAGATGGAGATTCCATAACCCCCCTAGGCAATTTATTCCAGTGTTTTACCACCCTGATAGAGGTGGATGTTGTTGATGGAGGTCTTTATTTATAATGTCCTCAGACAAATAGGTAAAGATACTGTACGTACATGATAACAAATGACTCCCCCCTCCTCTTTCTCAACAGACTAGATTGATAGTAGACATCAGTTGATTGATTTCAGTTTTGTGTATTGTATTTCTTATGCAACATACAGTAAACAGAACCAATGTAAAATAGTGCTGGTTTCACCATGTTACTATATTTGGACTTGTTGTGACTAAAAATCGGTTGGTTTTTTTGTACGGAAGTAAATATAATAAGTTGTGACGTTGTAGGCCCAACAATGTGCCTTTAAGTCACTAGAAAGCTAATGAACGAAGCAACTGAAAAATTTATTAAATAGGTTGTTTTGTAGCTTAAAGAATTGCCACCACCTGAAAGCAAGAAAAATCACTGTAGTTGAAACTGAATGACTTAAAGAAATGTGTTATTGATGAAAGCAATATGTATGAAGTCCCTGGCAAAGTGAAGGTGTTTTGGTGAAAAGTGGCAGTTTATTTAAAAAGGAACCCAAGAACTGTGGAATAGAGGGAAAGAATTGTGAACAAGCTTAAAATTCCTCTTTTCTTAAATATTGCAGAAGTGTCATGATGGTTTTTATTCATTCACTGTATTGAAAAAGGGGAGTTTGATGTGCTGGTGATCTTTGTTAGTGTTCCAAAATTAAAAAAAAACAAACTACAAAATAATTGTAATGCCACTTCTTTGGAACAGTTCTTAATTGAATTAAATTCTATTTCTAAATTACAATTTCTATGTTATGGAAGCAGTAGTTAATAGCACTCTATTGTAACGTAGAAATAAATTGCATGCATTAAGAAACATTGCTGAAGATCTGTTTGGACTCTTGCTACATGAATGTTCTTAATGCTTGTTACCTTAGTTCTCCTGTGCCCTAATGTATTTTTACTTCCTAGATACTAAAATTGTTCAGACATTCCTGTCTGGTTGATTTTTGTCTCCTGAATGTGATGGTTGTCTTTGGGACAATAGAGGGTTTTGGCCAATATGGCCTTGTCTACCCTGGTGAAAATTTAATTTAAAAAAAAATTGGAATAATTGGAAGCCTAGTGAAACTAGGGCTTTATCAGCCTAACCCAGTATTGCATTGTTTTAATTACTGTTTTTCAGCAACTTTAACTAAAATAATGGTTAAAACAAGTGTGGCTGCTAGAGTCTAGTTTATGCTGTAGCTCATGCCTCTTCAGGTGAACTGGTGTTAGAACTGATGGGAAATTTTTGTCAATTTCCCCACTGTGAACATAGCTTGGTTCTTTCACTTATTCCCTTGTCTTTCTTTCAAAGCCTTAGACTCCTAATGGCATGTCAATTTCTAGCCTCACAAAGCTGTTTATCCATTATTTGTTTTTTTTAGCATACCATCAGTAAATACTAAACCCAGGGTTGATTTACAAGGCCAGACTAGTCAATACCATACGAGTAAGGCCAGATTAAGGCAGCCTGAGCTCTAGGCACACTGTGACCCTGGGCCCCTGTGGCTCCATCCACTAGCAACTCCTCCCACAAAAGTTAGGGACACTGGCATGGGTCCCCCTTCTACTCAGGATTGGCTGCTGAGGCATGCTTTCTACCCCGTTAAGAAAGAGGAGGCATCAGGGTACTAGTAGTACTCACTCCAGCAGCTCAGATATATCTGGTTGGGTGGATATGCCAGACCCACTGGTTTTAGAGTTAGCGTCATATTGAGATTCATGGAACACTTCACACCTCTCAGAGCTGTTGTTCTGTGCAGTCTTCAGACTCGCAAGGATATTGTTGCTTTGGTTACATTTACTCTGAGTTCATGTTTTGAAGCTTTTCTTTGCAACCATCCGGGCTAGAAGATATAAAAAGGCACCGGAGACATCTCCATATTAAAATAAAAGCTGAAATTCTGATATAATCATGAGTCCAGAATATGCTAAGCATGTCTCGTGAGCTGTGAAGTGGGAGATAAGTCTGTCACTTACCGTGTGCCTGGGAGAGATGGGGAAAGTGAGCTGTGAAAGAAAGCTTTTGGTAAGGTTATGTCAAGCTGTGTTCCCAGTTGCGCCCCAAGACTAGTGTTACTATCCGTCCGGGTTTCCCTGGACATGTCCGGCTTTTTCAGCGTTAAATGGCCGTCCGGGGGGGGGATTTCTAATCAAGTAGAAATGTCCGGGATTTCCCCCTTCCCCTCGTGCAGAGTGCGGCTCGGCTGATTGGATGGCGGGGCCTGATTGAAAGCCGCTCGCAGCCACTGGGGCCTCTAGCAGCCAGAGTCCCTCCTCCTCCCCCGCAGAGCAGCACAGAACAGTGTTTGAGTCCACGTGGAGCCCGCAGCTCTCCCTCTGCCGGGTGAGCAGGGCAGGCGGGGGTGCAGAGGCTGCAGGGTGAGGAGCAGGGCAGGCAGGGGCATAGAGGCTGCAGGGCAGGTAGGGGGTGCAGAGGCTGCAGGGGTGGGGGGGTGCAGGGGCTGCAGGGTGAGTGGGGAGCAGGGGGCGCAGAGGCTGCAGGGCAAGGCGGGGCAGGCAGGGGCATAGAGGCGGCAGGGGGGGCAGGGCAGGCGTGGGGGTGCAGGGACTGCAGGGCGAGTGGGGAGCAGGGGTCACAGAGGCTGCAGGGGCGGGAGGGGTGCAGAGGCTGCAGGGCGAGTGGGGAGCAGGGAAGCACTTAGCAACCCCCAACCAAGATCAGAGCGGGAGGGAGGAGGGGGAATGCGGGGTGCTCAGAGGAGGGGGCAGAGTTGGGGCAGGGACTTTGGGGAAGGAGTTGGAGAAGGGGCAGGGTTGGGGTGGGGCCAGGGGCGGAGTTGGGGCAGGGCTGGGGGTGGGACCGGGGCCCCGTGGAGTGTCCTCTTTTTTTTAAATGTTTGACTATGGTAACCCTACCCAAGACTTACATATGCAGCAGCCTATAGGGTTTGCTGTTTCTCTCTCTCTCTCTCTCTTCTGAAACTGTCATTGCATAAGTGTGACATAAAACTTCACATGCAGCTTTATTAGGAGCAGGTAAAGAGGTGTTTCCAATACAGGGAGTAATGGCACATGCGGTGGAATGATGCAGACTGGCCTATTAAGAGATTGTTCTCCAACCCACTTTTGGGCCATGGCGACTTTTACCCATAGCATTTCAAATCATAAAAAGAAGAACAGGAGGACTTGTGGCACCTTAGAGACTAACAAATTTATTAGAGCATAAGCTTTCGTGGACTACAGCCCACTTCTTCGGATGCTACTCTGAAACATTTCAAATCATGCCATCTGAAAATGTAACTCTTGTCTTTATTTAATCAAATCTCTAATGAATAGACAAAAGTAGTAAACAAATACACGCTCTACACAAGCATACCATAATGCCTCACTTAAATCCTCCTTCAATCTCTCTTAGTGCTGGTGAGGAAAGATGGGGTCTGTGGAATTAACAAGTATGGATTCTGATGACTAAAGAAGGAAGCCAAATTAGAGTTCATAGACTCATAGACTTTAAGGTCAGAAGGGACCATTATGATCATCTAGTCTGACCTCCCGCATGATGCAGGCCACAAAAGCTGTCCCAACCCCTTTCCCTTGACTCTGCTATTGAAGTCCCCAAATCCTGTGGTTTAAAGACTTCAAGTAGCAGAGAATCCTCCAGCTAGCGACCCCTGCCCATGCTGCGGAGGAAGGCGAAAAACCTCCAGGGCCTCTGCCAATCTACCCAGGAGGAAAATTCCTTCCTGACCCCAAATATGGCGATCAGTAGAACCCCGAGCATGTAGGCAAGATTCTCCAGCCAGACCCTCATTGGCCATTGATACTATTTACCAGCGATGGCACGCTGTTTATTTGACTAAAATCACATTATCCATTAAACCATTCCCTCCATAAACTTATCTAGCTTAATCTTAAAGCCAGAGAGGTCCTTCGCCCCCACCGTTTCCCTCGGAAGGCTGTTCTAATATTTCACCCCTCTGATGGTTAGAAACCTTCGTCTAATTTCAAGCCTGAACTTCCCCACGGCCAGTTTAGATCCATTCGTTCTCGTGTCCACATTAGTACTGAGCTGAAATAACTTCTCTCCCTCCCTGGTATTTATCCCTCTGATATATTTAAAGAGAGCAATCATATCCGCCCTCAGCCTTCTTTTGGTTAGGCTAAACAAACCGAGCTCCTCGAGTCTCCTTTCATACGACAGGTTTTCCATTCCTCTGATCATCCTAGTGGCCCTTCTCTGTACCCGTTCCAGTTTGAGTTCATCCTTTTTAAACATGGGAGACCAGAACTGCACACAGTACTCCAAATGAGGTCTCACCAGTGCCTTGTACAACGGTAGCAGCACCTCCTTTTCCCTACTAGATATACCTCGCCTAATGCATCCCAGGACCGCATTGGCTTTTTTTACTGCCACGTCACATTGTCGACTCATAGTCATCCTGCGGTCTACCAGGACTCCGAGTCTTTCTCCTCCTCTGTTACTTCCAACCGATGCGTACCCAGCTTGTAACTAAAATTCCTGTTGTTCATCCCTAAATGCATCACCTTACACTTTTCACTATTAAATTTCATCCTATTTCTGTTACTCCAATTTACAAGGTCATTCAAGTCTCCCTGCAGAATATCCCAATCCTCCTCTGAATTGGCAATACCTCCCAACTTTGTGTCATCCGCAAACTTTATCAGCCCACTCCTACAGTTGGTTCCGAGGTCAGTAATAAATAGATTAAATAAAATGGGACCCAAAACCGAACCTTGAGGAACTCCGCTGGTGACGTCCCTCCAACCTGACAGCTCACCTTTCAGTACGACCCGCTGCAGTCTCCCCATTAACCAGTTCCTTATCCACCTCTGTATTTTCATATTGATCCCCATCTTTTCCAATTTAACCAATAATTCCTCGTGTGGTACCGTATCAAACTCTTTACTGAAATCGAGGTATATTAGGTCCACCGCATTTCCTTTATCTAATAAGTCTGTTACTTTCTCAAAGAAGGAGATCAGATTGGTTTGGCACGATCTGCCTTTGGTAAAACCATGTTGTAATTTGTCGCAATTGCCATTGACCTCAAGGTCCTTAACTACTTTCTCCTTCAAAATTTTCTCCAGGACCTTGCACACTACAGATGTTAAACTGACAGGCCTGTAGTTACCCGGGTCACTTTTTTCCCCTTTCTTGAAAATAGGAACCACATTAGCTATTCTCCAGTCCAACGGTACCACCCCTGAGCTTAAAGATTCATTAAAAATTATCGCTAAGGGGCCTGCAATTTCTCACACCAGTTCCTTCAATATTCTTGGATTAAGATCATCCGGTCCGCCCGACTTAGTCCCGTTAAGGTGTTCGAGTTTGGTTTCTACCTCAGATACGGTAATCCCCCCTCCTGTATTCCCCTCTGTCACGCTGCCAATATTCCTAAGCCCTTCATTGGCCTCATTGAAGACCGATGCAAAATATTCGTTTAGATATTATGCCATGCCTAGATTATCCTTAATCTCCACTCCAGCTATAGTCTTCAGCGGTCCCACTTCTTCTTTCTTTGTTTTCTTCCTATTTATAGGCTATAAAACCTCTTACTATTGGTTTTAATTCCCCTCGCAAGGTCCAACTCTACACGGCTTTTGGCCTTTCTCACTCCATCTCTACAAGCTCTGACCTCACTAAGGTAAGTTTCCTTACTGATCCCTCCCCTCTTCCACTCTTTGTACGCTTTCTGTTTTTTCCTAATCGCCCCTTTGAGACGGTCGCTCATCCAGCTCGGTCTAACTCTCTTGTTTACTAACCGTTTTTCCTTTCTCGGGATACAGGCCTCTGACAGTTCCTGCAACTTTAATGTAAAATAATCCCAGGCATCATCTGCCTTTAGATCCATAAATATGTTAGCCCAATCCACTTCCCTAACCAGTCCTCTTAATTTATTAAATTTAGCCTTTTTAAAATTGTAAATCCTAGTCTTCGATTTAATTCTGTTAATCCTTCCATTTATTTTAAACCGAATTAGCTCATTATCACTTGAGCCCAGGTTGTCCCCTACAACTATTTCCTCAACGAGGTCCTCACTACTCACCAAAACCAAATCCAAAATGGCCTCCCCCCTCGTCGGTTCAGCTACTACTTGATGAAGGAATTGATCAGCAAGCACATCTAGGAACATCTGAGCTCTATTATTGCTACTAGCATTTGTTCCCCAATCTATATCTGGGAAGTTAAAGTCCCCCATAATTACACAGTTCCTATTAGTATTTACTTCTCTAAAAACATTAAATAGTTCTTTGTCCATATCCAGGATAGATCCTGGCAGTCTATAGCACACCCCAAGCACTATCCCAGGGGAGGCTCTAGTAGTTCTTTTACCCAGTGTGAGTATTGCCCAGACGGACTCCGTCTTATCCATTCCATCAGTTATTATTTCTTTACAGCTTACCTCATTATTGACATACAATGCCACCCCCCCCACCTTTACCTTTGTTCCGGTCGTTCCTAAACAGCACATACCCTTCCATACCTGTACTCCAGTCATGACTACCGTTCCACCACGTTTCAGTTATTCCTACGATATCCAGTTTCATTTCTCGGACCAGGAGCTCCAATTCCTCTATTTTGTTACCTAGGCTTCTTGCATTGGTGTATAAACATCTTAATGTATGCCGTTTAGCCTGTCTGTCCCCGAAAGCCTCCCAGTGGCCATACATCCCAAAGCCCTCCTTATAGCACCACTCCCTTAGCCAACTATTTATCCTCACAATCCTGTCAGCCCTTTGCTGCCCTTCTCTAGGAACAGGCAGAATCCCACTAAAGATGATCTGAGCCTCGATTTCCTTGAGCGTCTTCCCCAGTCTGGCATAATCTCCCTTGATTCTCTCTAACGAGAACCTAGCTGTGTCATTCGTTCCTACGTGAAGGATGATCAAGGGGTTCTTACCTGCTCCTTTTAGGATCCTTTTCAACCACAGGTCCACATCCCGTACCTTAGCGCCCGGTAGACAGCACACCCTTCTGTTCTCTGGGTCCGCCCTGGTCACAGGCCTGTCTAACCTCCTCAGTAAGGAGTCCCCAATCACGTAAACCTGCCTTTGCCTGGCGACAGTGCGATCTACTAATCTATCCTCTGTTCCCTCTAGTCGTAACCTGTGTCCGTTCCTATTTTCCCTTATACTCCCCCTTGTGCCATCCTGTATCCTCCCGGGGCCCAGATTTGGTGCTGTCTCCATCAACTCCTCCCCTCTCTCTATTGGACTAGCTGCTCTTCTCTTCTTCCTCACCCTCCCACCTTCAGTTACCACCTGCTGCCCCCCTCCTCATTATCTAAACGCCCAAACCTGTTCCTGAGTTCTATTTCCCCTTCACTAGCCCTCCTTTTCCTTGGCCTGCTTCTCACGGTCACATGCTTCCACTGTCCTTGTTCTCCCCCTAACATTCCCCCCTCACAGTCCTCAGCCCCTGCTTCCACCTGCACCCCTGAGCATTCCCCTTCAGCCCCTCCTTGCCTTTCCTTCATCAGCTGCTCGAACCCCCTTCTAAACTCCACCAGGGTATCTACCTGCATCTCCAACCCTCGAATCTTTTCTTCCAGTAACTGTATTAGGCGGCACTTCATACAAACATACCTCTGTTCAGGCTCACCCGCTAGCACCATATACATACCACAGCTTCCACATGCAATCATCTGCATTCTGTCCCCTGCTGTTTGGCTCATGGCTGCTGCAATCTCTGCCCACAGCACCTGGGGACACAGAGCACACAAGACACCGCGCCCTCCTGCCTCCCCTTCCACCTCCCCCTGCAAACTCCCACTCAAACTCCCCTGTTAGCAGCCCTGTTTCCTGCCTCCTGTGCCGCTGCTCGCAGGATTTCTTGAGTTGAGGATTTCTTGTAGAAAATGCCCTGCCATCGGGCTCCTGCTTATTTGAAACAATGGACCTATAGCTTGAATAGTCTGCTGTTCCCAACTCTGCTAATACACCTCTACCCCAATATAACGTGACCCAATATAACATGAATTCAGATATAACACGGTAAAACAGCGCTCCGGGGAGGCGGGGCTGCATGCTCCGGCGGATCAAAGCAAGTTCAATATAACATAATTTCACCTATAACGCGGTAAGATTTTTTGGCTCCAGAGGACAGCGTTCTATCAGGGTAGAGGTGTATTACATTAAAGGAGAGGCAAACCCTCAGCGTCCCCATTAATTTAGGGCTCTAGAGATGGAAATTTAGTTTCTAGACAGAGTTCAAGAGGCTATTGGAAGTTAATGAAAGCAGAGTACCTGTGTTGTGTGATTCCGGTATGACTCATTGCTCAGCAGATGTGAGGCTGACTTTTGCAGTGACTGGAGATTCTGACAAGTATCAGGGGGGTAGCCGTGTTAGTCTGTATCTCCAAAAACAAAAAGGAGTCTGGTGGCTCCTTAAAGACTAACAGATTTATTTGGGCATAAGCTTTCATGGGTAAAAACCTCATTTCTTCAGATGTACAGATTTATTTGGGCATAGCTATACATCTGAAGAAATGAGGTTTTTACCCACGAAAGCTTATGCCCAAATAAATCTTAGTCTTTAAGGTGCCACCAGACTCCTTGTTGTTTTTTGGAGATTCTGAGTGGTTCCAATCCACTCTTTTTGAAATTGGAGTCAGCTGTTCACCACTCAAATTGCACAAGACTAGCATGATGATGGTGAGTTTGAGGAAGAATCTGGAAGAGTTAGTGAGGGAAACATCTGCAGCCCTGCTTAAGATAACATGGCTACCATTTATGAGGCAGGTTTGTGTTCTTGGAGTTTTATTAGATTCTGATGTTGGAAGATCTAGTAACTATAGCCAAAAAGATGTTTTGCATCTGTCTGGGGCCAAAGGAGCACAGCTTTTCTTTTTAGCTGCAGACATACCATCAATGGGATCCTGGTCCATGAATAGGGCTCCTAGGCACTACAATAATACAAATGAATAATAATAACATGCCTCTGTCACCTCAAGATTAATTTACTGTAATCTCTAGTTGGGACTGCATATTATTCACAGTACTGGATCAGCTGGTCCAGATGTGTTGGAAACACAGAGTTAAGTACAGGCAAATGTACTGAATATGCTGCAGTTTACCAACTTCTTATGGCCTCAAACATGTTGAACAAGAAGAGTGACGAAACAGATCTCAGACTATTTCACATGAAAGTTATCACGTCAGAAGAGAAATTGCCCCAAACCACCATCTGGTGAGCAATGAACAGAGCCTCTCTAACAATTGTGTCAGTATCAAAGGGGTAGCCGTGTTAGTCTGGATCTGTAAAAGCAGCAAAGAGTCCTGTGGCACCTTATAGACTAACAGATGTATTGAAGCATGAGCTTTCGTAGGTAAATACCCACTTCTTCGGATGCATGTTGACATCTAACAATTGTGTATCCCTTAAATAAGCAATGGTATCAGAGGCAGTTGATAGCCTATAAAATCAGCGCAGACAATTCATTGTCCACCATTGTAAAGTGAAGCTCCGTAATCAGTATTGCTTGTTGCTCAAACCCAAGTCTAAAGTCCAAATGAGTGGGATTCAGGAAAGATTAAATCTGTAGAACCTGTCATGGGTCCTGCCACAATCCTCTCAATAAACTTTCCCAAAACTGGAAGATGATGTGCAATAGACCCAGTACTACTTCTCTGACCTTCACTCTCCAAGAAGTTGTCTCCAACTTGCAGAGCACCTTTACCACCTTCAGAAGGGCTCAGTGTTGCCTACTCTTTTGATTCTTGTGATATTTCGTGGTTGTCTTAAAGCCCCATCTCCTAGAGTCATGTGATTAAGTGAGACTCTCTTCTTTCTCTCTCTCTCTTTTTATTTAAAAAAAAGGGGGGGGGGGTTAGCCATCATGATTGCCAAGAAAAAAACTGAAAATGTGAACTTCAAAGTCTCAAAAATTAGAAGATAAATTGTGACTGGGTGCCTGGTATGGGCCGCACTGAAAATGCCATGCTCAGTACAGTCTGTAGGAAATAGGACAGACAATCCCCAAAGCTCTTGGTTTAATCTATAATTAGATTCACCAAGCCAGTAACAAAAGAGCTTCTGCAGTAACCTACTGGTTAACCAGAAGCCAAATGCAGTCCCCTGTACAGGTTTAATAATAAAAGAAAGGGGCAGTTATAAATGGTTAATAGATCATACACATACACATGATTGCAAAGTCCTTATATCAGGTTTGTAGCAGTGATAGAATAGCTTGCTGGCTTGTAAAGTTTCTCTGGTAACTTCCAAAAGATTGTAAGGTTCTCCGTCCATAGTTCAAGATGCTCCTTTTAGTTGTAAATCCACAGTCCAGAGAACCAGATCAGGAAACAGTCAAATTAGAGATGTCTCAGGTGCCTTTTTATATCCTCTGCCATGTGCATGGAAGCTTACTGTTCTAAACAAAGTCCACAGCCCCTGTTTGTAGAAAGTTACTGGCCCAACGTGGAGTCCAGGGTCACAGGAGCATCTCATATATCCTTACATGATTTGCTGAATCACAGGAGGGTGGCCATTGGCTCCTCAGGAAGAGCTACCTGGACGGGGTAAGCAGTGATGTAAATTCTACCTGGCAGGTGTCACCCACAAATGCAACACGTGTAAGATATAAGTACATAGCCAATATTCATAATTTCTGATACAATGATGATACATGCATATAAATAGGATAATCATACTTCAAATCATAACCTTTCCATTGATACCTTACATGATACACTTTGTATAAGATTTATGGAAATCATGTAACGGTGGTAAGTGATATAAATGATCACCTTTCTTGTACACAGCATCACAAAACCTCACAATCCCATAACAAAAAAAAATCTCAGAACTTTTTTTTTTTTTTTATCATGATTTCAAAGCCAATGCCATGATTTTGGTGCGAGAGGCTCACTCATGATTTTTAACTGTTTGGGGCTCACAATATCAGAGAGTGAGTCTGGATGAAACACGAGCCGTAAAGAACTAGCAATTGTCCCCTCCAGCCATTGCTCTGTTTTCATGCAGGGGTACAAGTTATTCTGAATCTGAGTACCTTTATCCTCAATGTAACATGAGAACTCTACTTTGTAACTGACTGGAGGCAGCATGGGTCCAGCAAGCTGTCTTGTGGGCTGTTCTGGAAGTGAAGAAGCATTTTGTTTTACCATGCAGCCTAAAGTTCTGACTAAAAATTCCATGTGCTGTAATGCCCCGTCGTCTTCCACCAGTGCTCTGGCAGTTTCCAATTTTGCTTTATCATTTGCAGGTCATCTCTAAACCACTGTACTGCATGTGTTACTATGTTTTTGTAAAATGATCTGTAAAAAGTACTAAGCATTAATACTGAAATCTGGAAGCACTAATAGTGTCTTTTTGAAGTATTATATTATGGCTGGTGTTGGGAAGAGAAGGCAGTAAGAACTGCCGGGTTCTCTGACTCAGCTGTGATCTCTGATCCTTCTTCATATTCTTGTAAATATTTTAAAGCCATAAATAAACTCCAGTACATATTGCTTACTGAAGATTGATGTCCTGAAACCTAAATAACATCAGGTTTAAAATTGTATTCAATAGTAGCAGATACTTGAAGCTCTGAGTTCCATGAGCTATGGAAATGAGGTTTTTTTTGTTTTTTTTTTAATTCCTAATTCTCATCTCGAAATAGTCTGGAAAAATGTACTGGTCCTGAAAGCGTTTGTACTAGTCCCCAAATGGTACTAGCCCTGACCAGTCGCAAGGACCTGCTCTTGTTTGCCAACCGGTCCAAAATTGAATACAACTGTTCTGCACTAGAATTTCCAACCTGTTTTCGTTAAACATTGAGACCTTTCTTTTCTTTTTATTTTTTTTTTATTTTAAAATGGATTGTCTTGCATCAAGAGTATTACAAAGAGGCTGTGGGTCTTGCTAACACTTTAAAACATGGAGTTTGCTTACATTAATACATAAAAACAAGTATATATTTTTATAAAATTCTTAAGGTGGCTAACACAAAATCAGTTACAGGCCTGTCGCATCTTACGCGCATTTAACATGCGCGATTTCAGCTTTTTGCGATTGGCAAAAACAAAACAAAAAAGAGGAAAATAACAATTTTAATACTGTACCCGTAGTGCAGGCGATTCCGCCCACCATTACACTCAATTTAATTTTGACTATACACGATTTTCGCTTTACGCGCTGACTGCGGAACGTAACCCCAGCATAAGATGAGACAGATCTGTACTCCGCTTACATTTAATTTTGCTAGCTAGAGCTACTGCAAATGTTTTCTCCGTTTGGGAAAAAAAATGTATTTTAAAAAAGTAGTTTTGAACAAACACATACATTGAGCTAAGCTATTATTCAGTGTATATTCTAATTCCTTATTACCACTTATAAAATAGCCTAAATTCTGTTTTAAGAGTCTAGTCCAGCAAATTGTTTATCAAGGGAACTATTATAAGGGAATGTTTATCAGAGCATTTGCAAAGTATGCAGAAAATAACTGAGTACACCAAACCTTTCAATTTGTTCCCAGAGCTCAGATGCCTGTACTGCTGTGAACTGGAAGAGCATTGTGAGTATTGATATGCAAATAAACACACAAAGCATTTAAAGGTTTATAATAGGGAGAGAGTGGGAGGATGGAGGAGATTACAAATGCTTAGAAAATGCCAGAACATTTCTAAAATTCTAACTATCGCTTTTAGCTTAATGTTTTATTATATACTCTTGGGAATTAAACTGTATATATTTTTAAATCGAATATCTATTCATGCAGTACTAGTTTATTAGAGATGCATCTCTATTCTGGGGCCAGCAAAGTTTTCAGATAAGAGTTTATAATTGCCTATTTCTGGAGTCTTCTAAATAAGGATTTTAAAATGTAGAAACTTTATTGGTCTATAGTGCCCTATATGCTTTTTCTTCAGGTTTTGCAGATGTGGATCACTGACCTACATAACCAATAAGAGATTGTGATTGATGTTGGGATAGGGTTGTAACAATAATACCTGGAAATATAGTAGTTTGTGGCTACAGTGAGGAAGGGGGGGGGGGAGGTCCTGTCATGTGCAAGGATGTTTTAGTCAAGTTAATTATCAATTTAACAAAAGTCTTTTAAATGTCGAGGGCTGATTTTCATATTAATTTCAAACATTTTGGAAAACGCATTCTTTTTAAGGTGTTGTGTGGTGGTGGTAGGCTTTTTGTTCCATTTTTTTGCTAGTAGGGGGAGTGAGAGGGGGAAGAAGGTTAAAATATGAGTGGTGGTGGGTAATGCACCATTTTATCTTGATGGCATCACTGTTAGCCTCTTATTCCCTAGCAGCAAGCTGTAGTGCATCTGGTGCAGACACTCTATGGCAACCGGGTGAGAGTTCTCTCCTAATTTGCAATATTTGATATAAATCAATTTGGATTTTTTAAAAGGCACACCGAATATTTTCTGCAGTTGTAGGTTTTTGCAGGCTAGGAAAAACTTGTTGTCTGGCAGCCTGAAGCCAAAGTAAAATTTATTGTTTGCTAGAAATATACTTGGGGCTTAACGGATAGGTAAAACTCAGGGTCATTGCCCCGAAGAGATCCCATGTTACATTGACAAAATGTGACAAGTGATGATTACAAAATTTAGAAGGAATGGAAGATGAATGAAGGAGATCATATAGTATTTTATTCAGTGATGCATGCAGTAGAGAGATTCCAGATTTATTATATTTTTTTCAGTTAGGGATCATTGTTAAGAGAGCGGGACTAGGATTTCTAAAACTTCATAAAGTATGTTTTGAGGAGGAACTCAAAGAAAGAGAATGGGAGGCATGGTGAAGCAGGCCAGGAGGATGGTGGTATTTGTAGGTGGCTATACAGAAGACAGGCAAGAGATTAAAGGGATACAGTTGATTTGAAATCTAGTCAGTAGTTTCAGGTACTTCGCTTACCTTTGAGGCTTTACAATCACATTGTAGTGGCCAGCACTTCCCGCAGCCCCCGTTGGCCTGGAGCAGCAAACTGCGGCCAGTGGGAGGCGCGATCGGCCAAACCTGTGGACACGGCAGGTAAACAAACCGGCCCAGCCCACCGGGGTGCTTACCCTGGACAGCCACATGCCAAACACTGCCGATCCCTGCTCTAGGCACTATATACACCAAAGTAGAGACAGCAAACTATGTGGGGCAGGGACTATCTAGATAAACACAGGGAATAAGGGGAAATGAAGGCACAAAAGCAGTGAAGTGACTTGCCTAGAGCAATGGGGATCCAATCTCAATGGGAATTCCAGGTGCTACTATAATGTAAATAATACAGTGTGCCCCACTGAGACTGAAAATGAAAATTAGCCTACTTTCTCACATTTCTTGAAAATCTTACTACTCAAGAAAATAAACGAATTATTTGCTCTCTCTCCTCCCTTCCCCGCAGTTGTCCTTCTCCTCTCCCAGCTCCATTCACTCTATTGCCCTATATACAGACATTCATTTTGTGCTCTTTGCCTAGTGAGGGCAGAACACTCCTGCTAACTAGTGGGATTTACAAGGGTAACAGCATTTTAGATCACAGTTGTCCTTGGAACAGTTACTTAAACTTCTCCACTAGCCTGCCTTTTTGTATAGCTCTGCAGGAGAAAAGATTACATTGTGGGGGTGGGAGGAAATTGCTGAGAGTTGGCTTGTATACGGTTAGTGTCACAAGTCACTTTTCTGTAAGATGGCAGCTGCCAGCTGGAGTTTGCCTTTGGTATGCCAATTGTAAAATTTAAATAGTTGTTTTCAAATGCTGTTTAAATTTTTTTTTAAAATGTGATAAGTGCTTCTCACTGTGTGATTAAAATACAGAACTGAGTATAATGGCAGAGATTAGAAAATGTACCCAATGCAAAAGGCAAAGCAAGGTCAATGCCATAGTGAGAAGTCCAGCTCTGTCCACAGCTGTTGAGGAGGAGAAGGAAGTCCTGAATTTCCCACCATGGTGCTGTCCCTAGATCTGCTGTGGGGAAGGGAAGAGCTTGATTTTTTTTGTTTGTTTGTTTTTGTTTTTTTGTGGCCTCTGGTTAGTAGGTGTGGCATTACAGTCTATGATTTTATAAAAATATGCTAATAAGTGAATATAATGTAACTGGAATATGCTTCATGCAAAAGGTCTCTTGTAAGGTATCATTACAAAGCTTATAATCTACTGAGTGTGATCGTTCTATTTGTATAAATGTACCAGTCTTGTATCTGAAACTAGAAATATGAAATATAACTCTGAGGGCCTATTGTAATTATGCAAAGTGTGGTTTGGAATCTTGATGACTCCCATTAACCAGGACCATTGTCTGCAGATGGCTGTATTTTACCTGTGAGTCTTCCTGTAGATGTGTGTGCTGGCAAGTGGGCAATGGAGTCTTGTAGTGACATGTGATCATGTCACCTGAACTGGAATCCATCTTTAACCTGGTGCTTTTCCAGTGAGGAGGAGCGGGTGGGAACCCAGAGAGGGACAAAGGATTCCCGCCTTATGCAAAAGATTATATGACTGGGTGGAACAGAACAAAGCAGGAGGAGCCATCATGAAGAATCCTCTAGCTACCACCTGATCTGGAACAAGAGCTAGGGTGACCAGACAGCAAATGTGAAAAATCGGGACAGGGGGTCGGGGGTAATAGGAGTCTATATAAGAAAAAGACCCCAAAATCGGGACTGTCCCTATAAAATCGGGATATCTGGTCACCCTAACAAGAGCTGAACCAGGGGAAAGAATTGTGCCCAGGCCTGGAAGGCGTCCAGTCTGAGGAAAAAACTTACTGAAGCATCTCTGAGGGTGGATTATCTGTATTCAGTTTGATTAGACATAGATTTGCACGTTTTATTTTATTTTGCTTGGTGACTTACTTTGTTCTGTCTGTTACTACATGAAACCACTTAAATCCTACTTTTTTGTATTTAATAAAATCACTTTTTACTTAATTGACCCAGAGTATGTATTAATACCTGGAGGAGCAAACAGCCATGCATATCTCTCTATCAGTGTTATAGAGCGCGAACAATTTGAGTTTACCCTGCATAAGTGTTATACAGGGTAAAACAGATTTATTTGGGTTTAGACCCCATTGGGAGTTGGACATCTGAGTGTTAAAGACAAGAACACTTCTATTAGCTGCTTTCAGGTAAACCTGCAGCTTTGGGGCAAGTAATTCAGACCCTGGGTCTTTGTTGGAGCAGATGGGAGTGTCTGGCTCAGCAAGACAGGGTGCTGGGGCCCCAAGATGGCAGGGAAGGCAGGGGTAGAAGTAGTCTTGGCACATCAGGTGGCAGCTCCCAAGGGGGTGTCTGTGATCAAACCCATCACAGGTGTCTAAACTGCAAAATATACTTTTTTCCCCTTCTCTGGCCTGCTGAAAGGGAGAAAAACTTTTTTTTTTTTTTTTACTCCCCTGCCTTTGAGCCCTCCGATGGATGGATTTAGAGAAGGGTAGTCTCTGCTAATCTATCCCTCCCTATCCTCACAGCTTTTGTAAAGAGACATATTTTTCCACCAATTCCATTCCCAAACCTTAATTTATTGGTAGCTCCTTCTCCATGAAAAGCACCAGTGCCTGCTGCTGCAGCTGTTCATAGCCTTCCCAAATAGTGGCAAAGTGAAGCTGATATAGTTCTTGCCAATTTCACAGCTGCCTATTGGTTTCTGTATACTAGCTTTGAAAGTGACCATAGTCTTGTCAACTGGGGAGTGAAAGGGACTAGGAAGGCCATGAGCAACAGAAGATACCCAGGCAGGATCTGTAGACTGAGAAAGACTGCACTGCATTGTTTAACATTTGAAAAGTTATTTTCACAACCATAAAAGGTAGAAGCTTCATTGTTTAAAATAAAAGCTTAACTTCTCTAGCTTCTCTGGTGGGTAATATAGGTTCCTTTCTCATCAGTGAAAACTTTCTACTCACTGGCAAGATGTCAAGTAGAGTTTTCAAGCTCTGAAAATGGAAGCCATTTTCTTTTGAAGGGACACCATCAACTGGAAGTCTAGTCAGTTTAAAAAAATTAAATTAGTTAAAGGGGTTTCAGATGCTATACCTTCCATCTGCCAATATTTTTGATTTTACAATTACATTTTCTATTTTTTAAAGGTTTTAATCTCCCTTGTTTGTGTGAATGAGAAAACTACACAAGTAATACAAGAAAAACAGACAAACTGACTACATAAAGTGCTGTCAAATATACAAATATATATACAAATCTTCTTAATTGCTTTCAGTTACAGTAATATTAGAAGTTAGTTGTGACAGTAGATAAACACACTTTCAGAGAGACGTGATTTTTTTAAGATGAGTCTGCCATTTTAAACTGTCTAATGTGAGAAATTATGAGAGTTAAGACTACTGCCTCCTTTGCATTCTGGCTGATGAATCTAAGATCTTATTCTTCTGTTGTTGTACCACCTTTGCATAACTCCAATTAATCAGAACTAAGTACATACTGAGAAGGATTGGGATTATAACATCTGCTCTGATACCTAAGGTACAGCACAAGGAAGAGATTTAAGGATGAATTGAAATTTCCTTTTTGTGGGCGATTTATACCATTCTGCTATGTAATATTGTTACCCTTCTTACACACCTTTTTGTATTTTCTCAGTTTTCTTTGACTTTTTGGGAATTTCAAGATGTTGCTGGCAATTTAATGTGAAAGGGGAGGATAAACAGCTGCAAATCTTAAACAGATTGTCTGAGCTTACTCACATTAAACTCTTGTTTTTAAGCTAGAAAAATAGTGGCTTGATTTATGAAAATGGAGTTAATTCAGTATAGCAGCCCAGGAGGTTAAATTTAGATTTCTGAAATCCTTAACCACGTTGCACTCTTTTCCATCAACCAAAAAGGAGAAACCTACAAAATGATTGTTCTGATAGGCAGTCTGGTCTTGGTCAGTAATACTTTCCTGAGGTGGACCACTGTCAGCAGAACTAGTTAGGCTCTCCAGATTCTACTTCATTTCTGGCGTCACTAGGGAAGTGTTTATACAGGAGCAGATGTCTGATCTTCATCAGGTGGTGTTGGTAAGGCTCTTACTGAAAAAGAGAGGTTGAAACAAGCATCAGAACAAGGTGATGTGGATTGAGAGATACATGGGAACTAAAGTAGAGTGGAAGAAAGATTGAGGGCAGAGAAATAAAGAAATGTTACTGTTAATTGCTCAAAGAGTTAGGCCTTGGCTACACTTGCCACGGCAGCGCTGTAAAGCACGAGTGTAGTTGTGCCACCAGCGCTGTGAGAGCTCTCTCGCAGCGCTGTATGTACTCCACCTCTCCGAGGGGAATAGCTTGCAGCGCTGCGAGCGAGCATGCAGCGCTGCAGGCTCTGACTACACTGGCGCTGTACAGCGCTGTACTTGCTGCGCTCAGGCGGGGGACGTTTTCACACCCCTGAGCGCAGCAAGTTGCAGCACTGTACAGTGCCAGTGTAGCCAAGGCCTTAGAAACAGAATAATTGCCCATTTTGATAGTAGTAGGGAAGACCAGTAAAAATAAAATAAAATAAATAGGGCTGTCAAGCAATTAAAATAATTGTGATTAATCGCACGATTAATAGTGCTGTTAAACAGTAGAATACCATTTATTTAAATATTTTTGGATGTTTGCAGTACAGGCTTTAGAGTAGCAGCCGTGTTAGTCTGTATCTGCAAAAAGAACAGGAGTACTTGTGGCACCTTAGAGACTAACAAATTTATTTGAACATAAGCTTTCGTGGGCTGCAGCCCACTTCATCAGATGCATCTGGCTAAGTGGGCTGTAGCCCACGAAAGCTTATGCTCAAATAAATTTGTTAGTCTCTAAGGTGCCACAAGTACTCCTGTTCTAATTACAGTACAGAATACAAAGTGTACAATGCTCACTTCAAAAAGAACAGGAGTACTTGTGGCACCTTAGAGACTAACAAATTTATTAGAGCATAAGCTTTCGTGGACTACAGCCCACTTCTTCGGATGCATACAGAGTGGAATAAATATTGAGGAGATATATATATACACATACAGAGAGCATAAACATGTGGGAGTTGTCTTACCAATTCTGAGAGACCAATTAAGTAAGAGAAAAAAAACTTTTGAAGTGATAATCAAGATAGCCCAGTACAGACAGTTTGATAAGAAGTGTGAGAATACTTACAAGGGGAGATAGATTCAATGTTTGTAATGGCTCAGCCATTCCCAGTCCTTATTCAATCCTTTGTTGATTGTGTCTAGTTTGCATATCAATTCCAGCTCAGCAGTCTCTCGTTGGAGTCTGTTTTTGAAGTTTTTCTGTTGTAATATAGCCACCCGCAGGTCTGTCATTGAATGACCAGACAGGTTAAAGTGTTCTCCCACTGGTTTTTGAGTATTATGATTCCTGATGTCAGATTTGTGTCCATTAATTCTTTTGCGTAGAGCCTGTCCGGTTTGGCCAATGTACATGGCAGAGGGGCATTGCTGGCACATGATGGCATATATCACATTGGTAGATGTGCAGGTGAACGAGCCCCTGATGGTATGGCTGATGTGATTAGGTCCTATGATGATGTCACTTGAATAGATATGTGGACAGAGTTGGCATCGGGCTCCACATATCTATTCAAGTACTCCTGTTCTTTTTGCGGATACAGACTAACACGGCTGCTACTCTGAAAAATGCTCACTTCATACTTATTTTTGATTACAAATATTTGCACTGTAAAAACCAAAATAGATAGTATATTTCAATTTATCTAATACAAGTACTATAGTACAATCTCTTTATCATGAAAGTTAAACTTTAAAAATGTAGAATTACGTACCAAAAAATAACTGCATTCAAAAATAAAAGCATATAAAACTTCAGAGCCTACAAGTCCACTCAGACCTACTTCTTGTTCAGCCAATCACTCAGACGAACAAGTTTGTTTACAGTTATGCAGTGACGGATTAGCTAATGGGCCAACAGGGCCCGTGCCCAGGGGCCCTGGTCAATTGGAGGGCCCTGGAAAAATGGGTGCTGCCCCCACCTGCTCCACCTGCCCATCCAGCACTCCTGCACCCCTCGGAAGCCTCTCCTCCCCGGCAGGAGCGCTGGGTGTGCGGGAGAAGCCCTTGCACCCCAACCCCATTCCCCGGCAGGAGCACCAGGGAGAGGCGTAGCTGGGACTGCAAGAGGAAGAGGTGGGGAAGGGCCCCCACTTGCTCTGGCCCAGGGCCCCACAAAACCATAATCCGCCTCTGCAGTTAAGTAACAAAAAAAATCTACATTTGTAAGTTGCACTTTCAAGATAAAGAGATTGCCCTATAGTACTTGTATGAGGCGAATTGAAAAATGCTATTTCTTATATCATTTTTAGTGTAAAATTTGTAATAAAAAATAATATAAGGTGAGCACTGTACACTTTGTATTCTGTGTTTTAATTGAAATCAATCTATTTGAAAATGTAGAAAAAACATCCAAAAATATTTAATAAATTTCAATTGGTATTCTATTTAACAGTGTGATTAAGACTGTATTTAATCACGATTAATTTTTTTATCGTGATTAATTTTTGCAGTTAATCGCATGAGTTAACTGCAATTAATCGACAGCTCTAAAAATAAATCCTCTGCAACACAGAAAAGTGTTTGGAATTTAAATAATTGATTCAGTTCTTTATTTTTCTTGTTTTGAGTTTTTCAGAAATTTGATAATGACCCTGCTGAGTATATATTCAAATAATAGTCTCTCCCTTTCCTATTTGAACAGATGCCCAAGTAGCCAATGTGCTTACTCTCTTTGGACATTGGGGTGGTCATAATTTAAAAGCCCCTATTTTTCCAGGGCATTGGCTCAGGACAATTTATATTTGGCATGAGCTTATGGGTGAGGGATCCTATATGTTGTCTGGGTGCAATATTTAGGTAGAGGAGTCACAAAAAATTCTCTACAGCTTTTTAATATTGTTCTCTCCCTCCGCTCACCCACAGCCAACCCCCACCACCTATCATCTTGTATAAGCACAAACTGCTGCAATTATCCTGCAGTAGAAGGGAGATTGCTGAACGGAGACTAGCTATGTGAATGATTTGATTTAACCAAGCAAGGGTATTTTTGAACGATGTTTTATCATGAGAAAGAAAAAGTTCATTTTAAATGTGTACTGAACTCACCAATTTTATTTTTAAAAGAGAGAGACCATGTTACCACAGAGCATCAGAATGTAGTGCACATTTTTTTTCCCAGTTAAATATGGATGACCCTTTCCAAAGGTCAGGAAACAGTTCCAGGGTGGGAGTCTGCTGTGGTGGGAGCCAATAAAGGCTTGGAAAACCAAGTCTCTTTCATCAGAAGGTCGTTTCACCTCAGGAAGTCTATAAACTAATTACTTATTGCTGGTCAAATTCTTTTAATAAAAAATGAATCCTTACTATTTTTAAAACTTGATGTTGACTCCAACTGCTTTGGAGTTGTAACAATTGCTTTTTTGCCTGTTTGGGAAACTCGGAAGTCTGTAAGGGAAAAACGGATTCCTAGGCAAAAAAAAAGAAAGAAAGAACGGGATGTGTGCTGATGGCTTTCCCCCACATCCCAGGCTCATCTACATATCCTTGTCTACACCTACAATTTCCCTCAAACAGCAGACTCCCCCTTATTAGACCACTATGGCTGAAATGTATTTCCTAATCTTTTTTTCTATACAGAGGTCTCATATTCCTCATTTCCATATTCCAAATCTCTAGCAGAAGTTTCTGTAAAGCACAGTGTTAGTAGCTTTTTGTTAAGGGCCTTACTATTTCAGGTCCAGCTTCTTTCTGCATTAATTGCTCTAAGAATGGTGCAGTGTCTCTTGCACCTGGTCATCATCACTATTTCAGTCCCGTGCACTTGAAACAGGATAGTGATCAAAAGTTTGTTACAAAGCCTTGGCTATTAAGTGATATGTATGAAATGAGTTGTTGACCTCACTCTAGCTCTTGAGCAGGTGTTCACATCAAAAGGATGAAGGATAGTTTTGTGTTTAAAGCCTGTGATTATATATTAAGACATTTGGGTTCCCATCCCAACTCTGCCACAAACTTCCTGTGTGATCATAGAGAAGTCACTTTGCACCTCTGCCTTTTTACACATGTGGAGGAAAGTAAGGATAATACTTACTTACAGCTGTTTAAAACAGAGGCTTAATACATTATGTGTAGGCTTGAGATTGCACTTTTCTCTGACAAAATATTGTTAAATTTTTTACTAATAGGCCAAAATGTTCAAACCTGAGTGCCTAAAGTTAGGCTCCTAAATACATATTTAACACCAAATATAAGTGGCCTGATTTTCAGAGGCACTAATCCCACAGAAGTCCATGAGAGCTTCAGGTGCTCAGTACCTTTAAAAATCAGATCACTTACATTTAGATGCTAAATATGGATTTAGGAGCCTAACTTTAGGCACTCAGGTTTGAACATTTTGTCAAAAACTTCATCTGAGAGACCAAAGATGGAATAGACATGAAGACAAAGCTATCCTTTTAAAGCTAAAAAAGCTCTCTCTAAAGCAGAGGTGGGCAAACTTTTTGGCCCAAGGGCCACATCTGGGAATGAAAATTGTATGGTGGGCCGTGAATGCTCACAAAATTGGGGTTGGGGTGCGGGAGGGAGTGAGGGATGAGGGCTTTGGGGTGGAGCTGGGGATGAGGAGTTTGGGGGTAAGGAGGGTACTCTGGGGCTGGGACCGAGGGGTTTGGAGGGCGGGAGGGGGATCAGGGCTGGGGCAGGGGGTTGGGGAGTGGCTCTGGGGTGCAGGCTCCGAGCACAGCTCCCATTGGAGCACTGGAGGGGGGCCACTGGAGCGCATAGGAGCCGGAGCGGGGCCATGCTGCTGCTTCAAGAGCCGCGTGGAGTGGCCCCCAACCCTGCTCCCCGGCTGCAGCGCTGGAGCAGGGCAAGACCCAGACTCCACTCCCCAGCAGGAGCTCGAGGGCCAGCTTTAAATGACCCGTGGGCCGTAGTTTGCCCACCTCTGCTCTAAAGGCTTGTCTACACTTGGTACACTACAGTGGCACAGCTGCAGCACTTGAATGTAGACACTACCTACTCTAACAGGAGGCATTTTCTCTGCCATGTAGGTAATTCACTTTCCTAAGAGGCAGTAGATAGGTGACGGAATAATTTTTCCTTTGACCTAGCGCTGTCTACACCAAGGGTTAGATCAGGTTAACTACTTAAATCTACTCCTGTACCATGGTTACTGGCTCTCTGCAATATTGCTCTGCCCGGTGTTCACAGAGAGGAAAGCTGTTATAACTATAAAGGGAAGGGTAATAGCTGTCCTGTGTACAGTACTATAAAAATCCCTCCTGGCCAGAGACTCCAAAATCCTTTTCCCTGTAAAGGGTTAAGAAGCTCAGGTAACCTGGCTGGCATCTGACCTAAAGGACCAATAAGGGGACAAGATACTTTCAAATCTTGTGGGGGGAAGGCTGTTGTTTGTGTTCTTTGTTTGGGAGTGTGTTTGTTCTCGGGACTGAGAGGGACCAGACATTAATTCAGGTTCTCCACATTTTTTTAAGCAAGTTTCTCCTATTTTAAACTTGTAAGTAAATAGCCAGGCAAGGCGTGTTAGTTTTTCTTTGTTTTTCTCAACTTGTAAATGTACCTTTTACTAGAGTGTTTATCTTTGTTTGCTGTACTTTAAACCTGAGACTAGAGGGGAGTCCTCTGAGCTCTTTAAGTTTGATTACCCTGTAAGGTTAATTTTTATACTGATTTTACAGAGATGATTTTTACCTTTTTTTTTTTAATTAAAAACCTTCTTTTTAAGAACCTGATTGATTTTTCCTTGTTTTAAGATCCAAGGGGTTTGGATCTTGATTCACCAGGAGTTGGTGAGAGGAAGGAGGGGAATGGTTAATTTCTCCTTGTTTTAGATCCAAGGGGTTTGGATCTGTTTTCACCAGGGAATGGGTGAAGGTTTTTCAAGGCTTCCCAGGAAGGGAATCCATTGAAATGGTGGCAGCCGAACCAGAGCTAAGCTGGTAGTTAAGCTTAGAAGTTTTCATGCAGGCCCCTACATTTGTACCCTAAAGTTCAAAGTGGGGATCCAGCCTTGACAAAAGCGAAGCAGACTTGTGATGAAATTGCGTGATATGCCATATCTACCATTAAGTAAAGGCTTGTTTAATCCACCACGTGGCATCTGCCCTCACGACACCCGTTGTGGATAAGTTTACCAGGTGAGGGATTTACTGTAGAGGACATGTGGCGAGCTTTATGGTTCGCGGAGAAACTCACAAATAATTATCTTTTCTCAGACCCCACTCAGCATCAACCTGGGTTTGATTTACCATGAAGGCAATGGAGCCTTCTGAACTGGTTTCATACTGGACATGGAATTTGCTGCAGCAGAATTTTGGTAGCGTTTTAGACAATCCACTATATCAGTTTGGGTAGCCACAAACTATGACACACATTGTTGAGGACTGAAAAATGACTCAACTTCCTGGGTGTCTTTGTTCCTTGAATGTTGTCGATAAGAACACTGTGGCTTGGCTTGACCAGATTGCATATGCCAAATAAATAAACTACATCACTCAGGGATGTGGATTTTTCACACCCTCAAGCTGGGTCGACCTAACTTTTTAGCATAGACCAGACCTAAGACATTGAGACACATTGTTGGGCCAGCATAGTTTATACTGCTTCTGCTTGTTCGGTGCCTATTCTGCAGCTACTAAGAACATACGAATAGCCATACTGGGTCAGACCAAAGGTCCATCCAGCCCAGCATCCTGTCTGCTGACAGTGGCCAATGCCAGGTGCCCCAGAGGGAGTGAACCTAACAAGTGATCTCTCTCCTGCCATCCATCTCCACCCTCTGACAAACAGAGGCTAGGGACACCATTCCTTACCCATCCTGGCTAATAGCCATTAATGGACTTAACTTCCATGAATTTATGAACTATCAATCTGCTACGTATCACAAGCACTATATTTGCTTAAAGGGGGCAGGGAGAGAAATCATCAGGTTGGGTGCCATTATATACCTAATTTTTGCACAGTTGCATATAATTTCCTATATACATGTGTATTTATTCTACCTGTATATGCAGATTGGATAAATACACATGTACATAGGAAATACGTATTTTTGTACAGTCACCTTGCACTTGTACTGTGGTTGTTTCATGCCTAACCTCTCTGTCTTCTTAATATAGACTCAAGCGCTCTCAGTAGTTTTCACTGTATTGGACTAATACAAGAGCAACAGCAGACACAAGAAAAAAGAAAGTATGTGGAAACTGGCATTGCTTATTTCTTAAAGATGAATAGTTTCTGACATCTAATAGAATGAATAGCTTACTTAGTGAGAATCTTACTCTTCCCACATTTTATTTCCTCTAACCTTTTGTCCTGATACCCATACCAATGCATTAAAATATCTAGTTCCAAGCTATCTTGGCTGCTTTTTGTGGTCAGGGGAGATGCTTTTATGTTGGGTCATGAAGCCAGTGGTGAATCACCCTTTGCATAGTCGTTGCTTTTTCACATCCTAGTCTCTGGTCTCTCATCCAAAGTATTCATCCCCCTTTGGTAAAATGATCACTAATGACTCATCTTGATGGGTATGTCTATGAGAAATCCCCTTTTGCCTTCTCCAGCTATCACCATTAAGCGTTTCCATTCATAGAATCCAAGTGAGTTGGGAGCTTACTCCTGCCACACAAGTTTTTGTGGAAATCAGAGTGTGACGATGCTGCCTGTGGGAGCCAGCTGAGGTCACTCAATCAGGGTGAACTGCAAACAGAACAGGGCAAACAAACCCCAAATGCTGGTGATATTCCAATACTTAGATTTACCAAGCCAGCACAAAACAGCTTCTGTAGTACCTCACTGGTTACCCAGAAGTCCAAATAATGCAGTTCCCTTTAAAGTACCCAGCCTCAGGCCTCCATCCAGACATACACATCAGATACGATGATGATTACTGAAAATCTTATCTCATCATATAAATAAAAAGGTTCTTCCAATCCCAAAGGATCAGCCACACACCCAGGTTCAATTATAACTTAGATCTTACCCAAAATACACGCTTATAGCCATTTTTTATTGACTAAGCTAAAATTTATTTAAAAAGAAAAGAGAGAGTGTGTTGGTTAAAAGATCAATATATATTCAGACTTGAATTCAATTCTTAAGGTCCAGATACACAGCAGAGATGAGCTTGTCGTTGCCAAAAGTCCTTTTAGAAATAGTCCATAGGTTATAGTCCAATGTCCATATTCAGGGTGACTCCAGTCAGTAACTGGGGATCTCAATCCCTGTGGCTTAAGATTTCCCCTTCTTCAAACCCAAAGCAGATCTGAGATGAAGAAGGATCGTGTCCCAAGGTTTTTATACATTTCCTGCAGCCTTTTGGCCTGAGAAAACAATAGGCTTAACTTTCCTTCTCCTAAACATCATGGTAATTAACACAGGATAATTTATCCATTAAACAGTTCAGATACAGGTTACCACAATCTTCAAAGAGAAACATAGACAATAATACTATTTCACTCAAGTATCTTCCTAAATACTAATACTCCTTTTTTGATCTTTGAATCAAAGCTATAGCAGTAGACAAGACTTGTTTGCTTATATCACAAGACCTGAGCAAACATCTACCCTTCTACCTCTAACAATACAGACTTGCATTTCAAAGTTTTATTCATTTACATATCTTCCTAACCAGTCTCTACAGTTCAGACATGGGTCAGGTCAGTCTGTGAGTTAATTAACTCTTTCTGGCCCTGTCACCTTTCAATGAAATATTATATTACACTCATAACGTCACACAGAGTACAGCTTTATGGGGGGAAAAGACCTACAAATTATTATTTTAAAAGCACTTTAAACTTCAGTCTGGGCAGGTGTATGTCTTTTTAAATTATTTTCTCTTCAAATGTATACCTCATTACTTTATTAACCAGTCAGGATTCCCCAACATTCTGAATTGCTCTTATTTGTTCATAATACTTACATAGCATTTCAAGTCGCTAAAGCACTTTGCAAACATTTAATTAATCCTTGCTACACATGTATAGTGCTGGTAAGTTTAGAACTGGGAAAACAGCATAAAAAAAACTTTAGAGACTGTTCATTTACATTTTTTTTAATGAATTGCTATGCTCATGGCCCTTTTGTGTTTGCATTCCACAAGCATTGAAACAACTTTTACTGGCACGAATGCTCACAGAAGCTGACTAAAAATGGCTGTGCATCTATTCAGCTGGGGAACTAACAATATCAGGTGACTTCTCTGATCACTCAAAATTAATCATAGTAGTTACAAAGATCTGTTTGTGATCAAGATGTTTGTTTACTTTTGTAAAAAGCAAAATGAGGATCCTTTGTACTCAGCAAAGAATCTGGGTGGCTGCAGGAGAATATTTAAGATCTCTCTTTTAATATTTTTTAATTGTATATTATAATATAAAAGAGAAGGTCATGTATTAGAACAGGAGTCAAATTTGGAAAGTAAGAGAGAAATGCCTAAGAAATCAGAAGTCAAGTTAATAAAAGAAAAACTTCAGCAAATGATTTGGGCAACAGCACTGATATATTTAATTTTGGATTTCATTCCACTAGAGGAGAAGAAAACCTGGATTATTTTTCCCCTCTGACTCTACCACTGGCTTGCTGTGTGACCTTGGGCAAATGACTTATCTTTCCTTCCTCTGTTTCCTGCAATGATAATACTGCCCTCGCTCTCCCATCTCATACGGATATTTTGGGGCTTAATTAATGTTTGTAAAACAATTTAGTATCTTGGATGAAAGGTTCAATAGTAGTGTAAAGTATTATTTGAAGTTTTGTTTAATGGAATATCCAAGTCCTGGTGACTCTTGAAAAATCTTAACTATTTGATGGAGGACAAGCACAATATTCTTTTATTCTCCAGTAATGTGTACCATCTGAATTCTTGACCATGCATGGAAGCCTGAAATTCACAGCTTTATGCAGGAAGTTTCCACTTGGCAGGTTGATCCAAGTCTCTGGTAGAAAAGGAGGAGTGTAATTACAATAGCTTTACAAAATTATTGTGAAAATATACTAAGCCAAGCTCAAAATCTACTGCTTTCCCTTACCATGATGATTTTTAACACCCCTCCCCAAACTAATAGTATTTTACTGGTCTGTTTTTTAAAAAATTGACTGATTAATGGCAAGCAGAATTTTGGAGGGGTGTGGTAGAACTGGACTTAAAAAATCCTTTAGAAATTTATCAAGAAGTCTATTGAATGTATAGCAGATGTGGTTCTTGCCTCTGTTACTGAGGAGTTTGGTCCACTCTTTGTCTAACACTTAAAACAATGCATCAGCGCAGCTGTAGCACTTACGTGAAAACTCTCCTATGCTGACGGGAGAAGCTCTCCCGTCGACATAGCGCTGTCTACATGGGGAGTTAGGTTGGTATAACTAAATCGCTCAAAGGTATGGATTTTTCACACCCCTGAGTTACATATACCCATATAGATCTGTAGTGTAGACCTCACCTAAGTTGCTCACAATTTGAAGAAGTTCTTAAACCTAGGAATATTAGGTGGCCCATGAATGCCTTTTTCCATCTTCGTGTGGATGGATGTTTTGACCTCATCATTTTGAACTAGACCTCACAAAAGTAATTGGATACTTTAATGCTACATTACAGTAATCTTCTTTATGTGAGGCTACCGTTGAAGACTACCTAAAACTACAGCTGGTGAAGAAGTGGATGCGCAGCTGTTGTTGCTTCACATATTTGTCAATTCTTTGAAAACTGCACTTGCTTCCTATTGGCTTTCAGGTGTAATTCAAAGTGTTGACAATGATCCATAACAATCATTCCTATTAGTTGTACACCTCTACCCCGATAGAACGCTGTCCTCGGGAGCCAAAAAATCTTACCGCATTATAGGTGAAACCGCGTTATATCGAACTTGCTTTGATCTGCCGGAGTGCGCAGCCCTTCCCCCCCCCCCTCCCCCAGAGCACTACTTTACCGTGTTATATCCGAATTCGTGTTATATCGGGTCGCATTATATCAGGGTAGAGGTGTATGTTTTTTCTATTCCGAGATATCAATGTTCTTTACAAAGGTGAGTACATATCATAAAGGCTCATTATGCTTAGCTTTTGGCTTAGATTTGGGTTATTTGCAAAATCACCTCTTTTCCTATTGTGCTACTTATGGTTAGCTGGGATGAATACTGAGAATAATTAGTAATAAAAGATCCTCAAATGAAAGTATTTTGCAAAGGTGTATAAGTAATAGTATCCCCATTTTAAATGGAAACAAAGGCAGGGAGAAGTTAAATAACATTCCTACAATCACATGGGAAGTCAGTGGCAGGCTCAAAAACAGAACGCTAGAGGTCTTCCAGATCTTGGTTCCTGCCAACAGCCAGCCCAGCTAACAGTCACTAAATTTAAATGTCTGGGGTTGATATCAGGGCATTATCAATGGATGGTTTTCAACTCTGGACTTTGCTTCCGCTCCTCCCTCCATTGGTCTGAAAGAGCTTGACTTTATTGACCTTTAGGACAAGGTGCTAAATCTTCTCTCTGACATGTCTGAAAGGGGAGAGCTGAGTGAGGAACTGTGTTTTGTTTTGGGGAATATCCTTTGTGACTTTTTTAGTGTGACAGAGAAATGGGCAAAAACAATGTATAGTGTTAGATTTTGAACATCCCTGAGATGTTAGGACACATTCTATAATCACAGAATAAACTTATAAATGGGAGTAGGAATCCATGGATCTGAAACTAGAATGTTTGAAATGGATTTCTATAGATGTTTAGCAATTGTTACTGAAGGTTTGAGTATTAATAGCGTTGTTTGAGTTTCATGCAGGGATCCAAATAACTAACTGTAGAACTCTCTAAGGTTTACATTTCCCCCTTTCTCATTCTGCACTCAAGCTGCTTTGAAATACACTGTTAGTGCCTCTTCTGGAATTTGTTTTTTTGAGAAGGGTCCTGGTTTTGATCTCTATGAGCTTTGATATGATCTTCTTGGCCAGCAGCAGTAGCTACTCTTATTGCTATATTCATTGTTAGGGTTGGGCAAAGGGACCTTCGCTTGTATAGGCTTTATTGCTGATCTTCTAGAATCCTTAGGATTTCTCTCTAAAGTGCTGTGTGTATTAACAAATCAAATCGTATATGCAGTCAAGTATGCAGCCAAGTATGCTGGTCAACGTGCTTTTCCTCCATCAAATTAGAGCAATATGTTGCTTTTAGAGGAGTCTGCATTTTCTCATTTGGATCAGAGCAGAGTGGTTCAATCAGAAATATACCTGTGTTTACCTCTGCTGGCTTTCTATTATAACTTAATTTGACACATGCTGGCAGAGGGAATCATGATATTTCTGCTTTGTCTGTGCTGAAATACAGATCCTTTGATTTTCATTTACAATTTACTTTGTTTTTTACATTGTGAAATGTCTGTAGTTTTGATTCACTTATAGACTCAAGTGCACTGGGCTCTCCTCAGTGAGAGGAGCATCTTTCTTTACTCATTCTCTTCTGTACAGTGCGTTTCAGAGCTGGTTGGTCTGGCAATGACAAAGACAAGACACTTCAGAAACAAAGTGTGGAAGGAAATTCGTCTCTATCCACCTAGGGTTGCTAGGTGTTCGGTTTTCGACCAAAATACCCAGTTGAAAAGGGACCTTGGCGGCTCTGGTTAGCACCACTGATTGGGCCGTTAAAAGTCCAGTTGGCACAGGGCTGGTAGGCTCCCTACCTGGCTCCGCACGGCTCCCAGGGAGTAGCCGGCATATCCCTCCGGCTCGTAGGCGGAAGGGGCAGCCACAGGGTCTCCACACACTGCCACTGCCCTGAGTGCTGGCTCCGCAGCTTCCATTGGCCGGGCACCTGCAGGGGAGGTGCCTGTGGGCGGGGGTAGCGCGCAGAGCCTCCTCGCCGCACCTCCGCCTAGGAGCCATAGGGACATGCTGGCTGCTTCCCAGGACCCACCTGAGGTAAGTGCCTCCTGGAACCCCACACCCTGAACCCCCTCTGGCACCCCAACTCCCTCCCGAAGCCTGTACCCCAACCCACTACCCCAGCCCAGAGCCCCCTCCCACCCTCTGAACCCTCAGCCCCAGCCCTGAGCCCCTTCCAGCACCCAAACTCCTGCCCAGAGCCCGCACCCCCTCCCGCACGCCAAACCCCTCGGCCCCAGCCTGGAGCCCCCTCCTGCACCCTGAACCCCTCATTTCTGGCACCACTCTGGAACCTGCACCCCCAGCCAGAGCCTCACCCCCTCCCTTTCCCCAACCCTCTGCCCCAGCCCGGTGAAAATGAACGAGTGAGTGAAGGTGGGGGAGAGTGAGTCGGTGCAGGGCCTCAGAAGTGGGGGGCAGGGATGGGCCTCGGAAAAAGGGGGGGTAGGGAGGAGGCCTCAGGGAGGGCAGAGGGTGGGGCAAGGGTATTCGGTTTTGTGCGATTAGAAAGGTGGCAACCCTATATCCACCGAAAGGACTTTTGAGGTCAGATCTGGTAAAGCGATACCAAACGTTCCTTTGTGTTGTTCAGCTGTGTTCTCAGGTGGAGAGTTTAATTTCTGACAATAAGGCAATTTCATATTTGAACTTAGTCTTCTAATTAAAACAAGTCATCTTTTTCTTGCACTGGGGACTCTTGCTTGCTCAGATTATGTTTTTCTTTGATGTGTTCAGTATGATTTTGAGTCAATGAACATACGAGGCCATGGTATTGTTTTATTTTTTCCCCCCCATCCCACACCTAGCCTTAGGCAACAGCAACAGATCCTGGCTAATGCTACTGAGACATTTAGTCCTAGCATTGGACATATTTTCTCACTTGTGGGTTCTATCCCCATTTATTCATAAAAAGGGATATATAGTGTGCTCTATCCAGATGGTCTGCTGGATGGATTAGTGTGGTTGGCTGCACTCCAAGACCTGACTGCACTCTGGTCTTTAAATTAAATAATTTTTACTTATTTGTAGACAAATTGGCTCTAACCGATTTAATGTTTGTTTATTTCAAATAGATATATCCAATGATTTAAGAGTTTCATACTAAACAGACCTAGAAATATGCTTTAAAAAATTATCATTTGGCCTGAAGCTGTATGTTACCGCCCCAAAGGACTGGTGCCTGGAATGAAACAAAATACAATACTGCTGTTGTGGAAAAATCAGTCAGTGATCACGTGCAGTTCATGCCATCATTCACTCTCACCTCCTCTCCCGACTCTCACCTCTGCTACACTGGGGTGACTAGCTGCAGTCTATTCTAGATCAGAATTTGGATCATTTAGTGATTTTCAGTGTACCTTAAGTACAACTTATTAAAGCTTCCATTATTTTCTCTAAGTAGGTGCTCTTTCCTGATTTTAATTAGAGAACGTTCCTTCATCAAACCACGGATTGCCATTACAACAATTAATGCTGAGACAAAGACAAACAGACTAAGGAGAAAGGAAGCAGGAAAATATAGCTGAACTCAGTCTCTTGAGGGCCATTCATTTCCTTTATTCTTCATCTCTCTCCCTTCTCATCCTGTCCATTTATCTAGACAACAGCTCTCTCAGAAATTCACAGGATTGGCAGATCCAGTTAGTTCTTCCCTCCTTTATTCAGTGACAATGTCAAAAAGTTACATAAATGATTGTAAAGTTCTAGAATATTAAGTACAAGTCTCTTGGTGAATGTGAAGTACAAATGACTGGCTAAGTGTTTTAAATCCAAAGCTACCAGGAATGCTGTAGAGCCTCGAAAGCCACAAGGCCTCTTCCTCTCTTCCCCAGTAAGAAATACAGTCTCAGAGACGGGGTTTGGGAGTCAGAGAATCAAAAATATTCAAAACAACTGAAAGTCAGCTCTTTGGAGCCTTGGGAGAGTATACAGCATATGTTATGAAATGTACTATGGACTACTTAAACACCAACACCACACATTTGTTTTGGTACACTGCAATGATAATACTATCAGGGTAAAAAAACAACAAAGAGTCTGGTGGCACCTTAAAGACTAACAGATTTATTTGGGCATAAGCTTTCGTGAGTAAAAACCTCACTTCTTCGGATGCATAGGATGCATACTATCAGGGTCATATTGAAGACAGCTTTAACAGCTGTTTGGATTTAAAAAATTAGCAATTACCCTAAATAATTACAGAATAAGTCCCTTCCCCATTTCAACACAGCTCCACGTCATCTTCACTATAACTCTCATCACTATGTCCAACTTTGACCAACTAACATTTTCTATTCCTTCCACTTCACCCTGTTTGCCTTCCGTACTCCTTCCCCTCCATAATAAAGACCCTTAACTATCTTCCTGTCTCTCCTTGCATAAAGTTCAAACTCCTTGTATGATTGCTAAGGTAAAAATGTTGAAAGGGACCATTCTCCAAGTAAGTTAGGGATTTGGGGCTGCCTAGGGGATTTGAGCACATGATCATTGTTATTGCATATGCAAATATAGACATATAAGCAGGGGCAGCTTTAGCATGGGTTCGCTGGTGCGCACACACACAAATCATGAAAGCAAGGGGGCAAAAACAGGCACACATACACTTCTCCCTGCCCAGTGTGGAAGGGGGGGCCTGGATTGGAGAGCGAGCTTGTCCACACACTCACCCTGCGGTGGCATTTCCTGTTCCACGTGATAGGGTGCAGCTCGGAGCATTGCGACTTGCCACACTGGATCATGGTGCCACTTGCTCTAATCATAATGGAGAGGCAGCCGGGCCAAATTTGAGTGAGTGGTGTTATGACCTGGCACATGGGGTCACAGCACCACTCAGGTTTGGCCAAGCCACCCTGCCATCATGATCTCCACTTCGTAAAAAGTTGACGTTAGTACCAGTGTGGTAAAAAGTAGATTACACTCTTAAAGCTCTTGTTCAGAAGACTCCATATAGTAAACTGCATGATTCTCAACTGATGTATCTTGGGACGATTAAAGTACAAATCCATCCTGCTGGATTTTGACTCTTATTCTGTGGCTTCTAGGCATTTTAAAACTAATTCTTAGATAACTAATCCATATACATCAATTAAATGTCCTTCCAAAACAACTTATTCCTCTCAAATCAATCAATTCCTCCACCCCCACGCACACAATTCTCTAAATAAATATCTGCTCTTCTCCCTCCTCTTCTAGAAAACAGCTAGCAGTACCTAGGCCATTGTGCTCCTTGTCTCACTTCTCCTACCCAGTTAAAGAAGCAATGGTTCTGGATTATGGTGAAAGCCAGCCCTGTAACAATGGGTGGGGTGGCTGGACCACCTTTGGGACACAGCAAAGAGTCAAGAGCCTACCAGCAGCCTCAATCTGAGGATATTGGCTGGGATTCTGGTGTCCCAGGATGGGTGTTCAATACCTTGTACTATCCTGGCACAACCAGGAATGTGGCAGCTATGCCATTGTTCTAATTCTAAGACTCTGCACAACACTACAGTTCTGTCCATATCTCATCTTTCCATTACTCTCCACCTTGTCCTGGCCACCAATTAAAACTTTTCCCTTGGCATACCTCAAGTGACAGAGACAGTGAAAACATCTCCTTTCCTTAGGGCTTGAACCGTATCTATCAGGGGTCTTACTGCTTCAGGAAAGTGCAGTTGTCTCCCCTGTTGCGCCGGGGTGTCTGCCTGAGAGGGAGTTTATTGCAGAATTGAAAATGGTAATCTGTTGTCTACATCTCAATCACACTCTACTGCCGGTGTCCTGTGGATCAATTTAGCGTCTTATTCTGAACAGGAAAGAACTCAAGGTGGTGCTAACATTTTTCTGTATAGCTTCCCAAAGCTCAACGGTAATAGACCTAGCCCTTTGCTACTCCATTATACAATAACTCTGCCCAGAATCCAGCATAAACTGCCATACATTTATGGATAGTAAAGGGTATACTAAACATCAGATATTTAACATATGGAAGTAAAATAGCATAATTCAGAACAGAGATGAGGCCACTGTTGCACTACTGATTTTTTTCCCAACAGATACAGGATTTTGTGTTTTTTAAAATACCAATTGGGATAAAAAATGTGTAATGTGAGTATAGAGGTGGGAGTGAATTAAATATAAATGTAGTCCAACACAGTCTCAAGTGAGGGGCCATTCTCTGGGTTGGGAGTTGCTGTAGGGGAAAAATCTGGGTAGAGAGGGGAAGTGGTGGTGAAAAATAATATCTAAGAGTGGGGTCATGGAAAAAGATCTGGAGGACCTGTTTTGGATAGTTGGAAAGATTTATGGCAGAGGGCCCAGACGGTCTTTTTGAGACATAATCCGCCACAGCAAATGCAAAGTTCTGGTTATTGCAGTGATATCAAAGTAGCTGGTGGAGCTAATTTTTTTTTCAAAGTAACACAAACAATTTAAAACTTGCAAAATAGCCCAATAAGAAGGGAAAGTATTTATTTTTGTCTGCATTCAGATGAAAAATTTAAAGTCTGGGTTTTTTTCAGTTGCTAACATTACTTCCAATTTTAATTCTAGAAGTAGTGTTTTGGAGGGAGGGAAAAGGAAAGGCTTGTATGTAAAAGCTGCTGTTGTTGCATAGGTGGATGTTTAACTTCTCCAAGGATTTAAAAAACAAAATTTCAAATGAGTTGACAACATCCTCAGCTACATTTTGTGTGCATTTTCTATCGTATTGCTTTTGTTCAGTGTGCAAACTAATCTTTAAACACAGAGGCCCTGTCCACACTGCAAGTACTGCGGTGGTTTTGTAACTTGTTCCTGATACTCCCTCATCTGTCCCAATTTACAAAAAACATTGGTTTGAGTTGTGTTTGCACTGCAGCCTTTGTACATCACAGCTGACAATGATTGTGCATTCACATCTACCATATCATTTAACAGTGCATTCTGGGAAAATCCAAGTAGTTATCCAATAGCCTTCACAGCGGATGGAATGCAAGGGGATATGTATACAGAGTGGTGGCGTCAGCACATGGTAGCAATATGTCTTGAAATCTCCATCTGCTTAGAGAACTGGGGAAGCAGAATTGGCCAGATTGTGTATGTAGGCATGCTAGGGGAGGGGAAGGGACCATCTGCTTTGAAATAAATAGGTATGCTGAACTAGTCAAAGGAAGATGACTAGGTGCTAACAACATAGAATGCTAGTAAGGGTGAAACACTATTAGCTGCTGTCAAGGCTGATTCCCCACTCTGGCACTTTGAGAGCAGAAGGTGAGGGCACTCAAGGATTCTAAAAATTAATACTGGCCACTCCATGCTTGTATTAAACTCCCAAGGTTACAGCTTTTCTCTGACCTTGGATGGGTAGATGCTGCCATCACCCAAGTGCAAAAACCCCTTTGAGAACCCAGGAAGGCACACTTGGGAATTTCTTCCTGTAGGGTACCCTCAAGCCCTTTTACCTATCCTCCCCTCACCCCCCCCCCCCCAGGGAAGAGCTGAGAAAGAAAACATAGGAAATCAGCTGTTGCCACCAGCTAATTAAACAGCATATGCACAAACCTCTTAGGGACACAAAAATCCAATCTTGTTCTTTAAAAAGGTAAATTTTATTAAAAACAAAAAGAAAGAAAATACATCTGGAACTTAGGCTTTTTGCTAGATTTAAAACGAAACCATTACAAGGATTAAGCATCAAGATAGCTTCTTGAGGTCCATCTTAAAGGTTATAAGAAAAACAAAAGCACCTGGGATTAGCACAGAGGAGTCCACAAGCCATAAAGAAATAAGAGATAAATCTAATCGTGCCTTCCTAGACATTTCCTGATCTACTTACATATCTGGGGTTTCAAATGAGTAGTTCCTAAGTATGATCCGGTGATTTTTCATATCTGGCCCGAAGCTTTTTACATCATAGTTCCAGCCCTGCCTTTCTCTCCGGGAGAACAACAGACAGATAGACAAAGGGGAAGTTTTTTCCTCATTGTAAAAAGTTCTAGCTTTCCCATTGGCTCTTTTGGTCAGGTGCCCACTCCCTTCCTTTTACCTATGGACTTTTTAACCCTTTACAGGTAAAGCAAGTAGAGAACAGCTATTAACAGGGGTTCTATAGCTAGCTAGCTGGCTGGCTGGGTGTCCATAAAAGGGAGCTCCCCCCCCACACACACACACCTTCATTTATCACAGCTGCTGCAATTGTTAACCAAGTATTAACCATGCAGAATATGGCAACAAACCACATTTGGAGCTGACCATGCCACTAACTGGTTACAATGTTGGTTAAAAATTGTAGTGTTGTTTGGTGGCTCCTTACTGCCTATGGTAACAAGAGCACAAGCAGCTCATTAGCTGTCATGGTGGTGGCTTTTGATCCTCAGAGTCTGGCTGAAAAGATATGGAAAATTCTAACTAACTGGCTTCTGATTAACTACTAGTCAATCCAGGTCAAACACACAGAGGGAAGTTTAAAAGAGCAACTTTCTGGGGAGGAGGGGTAGTAAAATGTGGCCATAATGTTGGCAAGGGTTTGTGGCTACAGCTGCAAAGGTTCACACGACTGGCAGCTCTTTCGTACATTCCTGCAGCCCTGCAGAGATTTCCTGTATCCGACTGGGTTGAAGGAATGGTCTGCAATTGTACTTTCTAAGCGTGCAACCTGGAGGCCTTTTTGCCTCTTATCTTGCTGCTGCTCCTGTTGGACCAAAGCAACTGGGAAGAACAGGTGACAGCATCAGCAGCAACAAGCAGAGGGGATAGTGGCAGGGACAGAAAGTGAGGGCCCCATTACTGGTCCATGCCCACCACCCCCTCAGATACCCATCATCCAGCTAAATGGTGGCCACAGACACCGTCCAGAGCCCATCCATCCCAGCCATAGCTGACAAGTTTTGCAACTCCAAGTCTTACCTCACACTGCTCAGGGAAGGCTACTATGTTGACTGTGAACTGAAACTTATGGTTTTATGCAAATTATTTTAAAAACATGCAAATTGACCCATCAAATAACTTGCATAAAGCTCCACACATGGACGGCACAACACTCAGTAGCTGTAAGTGGCATGTTGGGAAGTTGGAGGGCTGCAGCACCAGGAAATGCCAAGAGTTTACTTCTCCAGTGATGACAAAAAGACTCTACATTTATTGTTTTATGTTGTTGGGTGTGAAAGGGACCTTCCTCTTCCCCAGCGCTAGCTTCCCTCCCCTTACTGCTTTCATACACAATTCTGTTTCTCTCCTATTCAGCTCCATCCCCTGGTAATATACCACGGAGATCCTGTAATGGGTGGTACACCTATTAAAAGAAGCCTCTTTACTAGGTTGCCAACCCTCCAGGATTGGTCTGGAGTCTCCCGGAATCGGCATCCATCTCCCAGTGACTGTTGAAAGCAATCCAGGAGATTTTAATAGGCTATTTTAAAAAAATGACTGTCATGTTCGAAAAAAATAATCTCCCAAAATAGCTTCAGTCAGAATTGGCAACCCTACTCTTTACTAATACTTGTAGGACTCTTCTTCTGTCTGTGAAAGATGCAAATGTACATCCTAGAAATCAGTGGAAGAGATACCATGGCATTTCTTGCATGTAGTAGAGAATTTTTTTTCAAAAATTTCTCACTATTGCTTATACTGGCTCAGTTTCAACGGTGTTGGTGATGCTGAGAGCTCTATCATTGACATGCAGGTGGCTTTTTAAGCATCACATTGTTTACTGTAGCCCAGAGCAGCTCCAATCATTATTGTGCTTAAAATGGCAGTAGTACCCTCCAGTAGGGCTCTGAACACTGATGATTCAGGTGGAGCTGAAACAGTGTTAGCAATAGTGGGAATTTTTAAAAAAATGTCTCTGGGGTAGTCAAGGCTATAAAGAAGTGAAGCTGAGTTTAAGTGGCTCTTGTGGAGCTAACTATCGGAATGTCCTTTATATTGGTTTTTCAGCCAAAAAGTAGGCTATAACCCCCCCCCCCCCCCCCCCCGAAGCTGACAGTGTTGTTTTAAATCAATGTTCATACCTTAGACACAGCGGTATCACTTTAATCCTGTAAATGCTTTGGTCAGAATTCATACTTGCAAAGCTGTACAAGTATTGTCACAGGACAGATGGGTCTGTGACTAGACTATCAGATTCCCTTCTCTCTCTTCCCCCCTCTCCTCCCCCCCAATTCCTGCTACTCCTGTTCATGCTGAAGGTTGAGATGGGAGTCCAAACAGCCTCCCCCTTTGTCAATTTGTCTCCATGTTGTTCCCCTGGATACAATAACTTTGCCCTCTCAAAATATTATTTTTACATGTTTTAAATGAGTCTTGGTGCTCTGGTCACTTTGAGGCTGACTGACCATAACACGGGGGCTGAGGGCTTGAATGCTTTCAGGCACAGAGACCACAACTGAAGGGCTAATGACAGGAAATGGTTTGGAAGCCCCAATGCCAGCAGATCACCCCGACCTGCCATCCTATGCAGATTCTCATCTCTTTTCAGCTATCGTGTTGGGAACTGCATTGTTTTCCTGTTTATTGGAACAGTTTAGAAGCTGTTGCATATTCACTAGTATTTGAGCTGTTTCTTTCTTTGGGGCCTGCCTGTACATTGGCTGAAGGAATTAATATCGAAACCATATGGGTTAAATAAAACAAACTTTAAAGAAGACAGAAGTGTGTGTTCTTCCAGCTTCCTGTGTTTATGTGGTCTGCTTGTATGTTGTTAAGTTTGATGTCCGGCTGATTCCCCACAGTTTGAAAGCAAGCTGAGCCTCTGATGCTGCTGACTGGGTCCAGATGTAGAGAGGAACCCAGTGAGAAAGGTCATGCTGGGCATGATGGACAGAAAAGCACTTTGTGACGGTTTGTTCACCAGCAGACAGTATATATTCTCTCAAGGCATGTGTGGATTGGTGAGTGCCACCTGACTGATGAGGCTGGGATTCTGAGGAGGCCCTTGACCTCTGGGAAAGCTGTTGGAGAGAAGCCTGCAAAATACAGAGTGCTTTCTGTGTTTCAGAGAAGACATACACACAACTTTTTCATATATATAATTTTAAAATATTTATGTGCAAAGTTTGCTCTAGTTTTCTAAATACTCTTTTCTATTAGATAAATTCAGGGCTCATCTAAGATAAGATTGACGGCACTGAAGGAGGTTGCAAGCTTAATAGCTGTATGTAACACAAACAAAACTTCTTCGTTATAGTCTATTAACTTGCTCCATTCAGAGCATCTATCTAGTACATGGTATAGGGCCAGGGTTACATTTAGCTACTGTGCTTAACCAACTCTCCAGTGGGATCAAAGAAGAATTCAGTCTCTAATTTAATTAACTCTTGCACTCAGTGGCAGATTTAGAGTTAGTGGAGCCCTGTGCTCAGCTTCATTTTTGGGGCTCCTCCTTGGGACCCAGCCAAGAAAAAGAACATTCTCTCTTATCTCCTCCCCACCCCCATTTTTCATTCTTTTTTTTCTTCATCTTCCTCCTATAAGTAATAGGAAGTAAATGAAAATAAAGTGAGGTAGCTTGATTGCTTTTGTAGTCTAACTTATTTTTCCACAGACCACTTGAAAATCGCTGAGGGTCTCGGCGGACCACTTAATGATCTTTCCAAATATTGTTTGTACTGTTAGCTAACAATTGTAAAGTTCTTTGGATAAGAGTCCTTTATAAAAAAAAATTTTTTTAAAAACGGTGGGGTGTGTTGTCTGGCCAGGACTTAGAGTGTGGGAGGGGGCTCAGAGCTGGGGGTGCAGGGTCTGGGAGGAAGTTAGGGTGCAGGAGCAGGTTGGGATGCAGGGTCTGGCCAGGAGTAGGGTGCGGGAGGGGACTCCGGGCTGGGGCAGGGGGTTGGGGTGTTTAGCGGTTACCCGGGGCAGCTCCCGTTTGGTGCAAGGGGTGCAGGTGGGGATGTGGGGAGGGAGGCAGGAGTCATGGAGGGCAGGGGGCTGAGGGTGTGTGAGGTGGGTGCAGGAGTCCGGGCTGGGGGTGTGGGCTAGGGTCATGGGGCTGGGGGGGTATGCAGAGCGGGAGTGTGGGGGCACTGCCTTTGCTCTGCCCCGCCCCATCCCTTTTCCAAAGCCCCGCCCCCATCTCTTCTCCACCTCCTCCCCCGAGTGCGCTGTGGCCCCGATCCTCCCTCTCCCTCTCAGAGCGACCTGAGTGCCAGGAAATAGCTGTTTGGAGGCGGGGGAAGTGCTGGGAGGGAGGGGAAGGGGTGGGAATGCGGCATGCTCGGGGGAGGAAGTGGGGGAGAGGGGAGCTTGGCTGCTGGTAGGTGCGAAGCCGGCAACAGGAGCCTGCAGTACCAAGCTTCTGCCCCCGCAGCTGCCCGGCCTGGGGCCCCCTGTCGTTGTGGGGTGCCGTGCCAGGGCACACTGTGTTTTACTGTAAATCCGTCTCTGCTTACACTGTCTCACAGTGCTTCATTTAAGAACCCCAACCTTAATTTGGATGGATCCATCTCCTCAGGTGAAAGGAGAATTCTTCCCCTCTGTTCATTTCATTCAGGATTGAAATGCTTCACTCTACTCCACCAGTGTATCCTAAGCATTTCCTATTTTAGGGGCTTTCAGATCTTTATTGCAGTCACTTTTTCTTTTTTGTATGGGAGATTTTCACACTTAAGAATGGTGTTTGATATAAAGAATTCCCATAATAGTAGGAGGATTTCTGCCTTCCTGATTGAGCCTCTTTCTCTTACATCAATAAGATGCACTTGCCTTTTCCCATAACAGGTTTATATTAGCTAGAAACCCAAACTTCTTATTTTTAGTTACATTCGAAAGAAGAGGGTCCCTCACTCCAATCCCTTATTGAGGTCATTAGAAAGAGGACAGTCAAGAAAGGAGGAAATAAAATGGATTTCCAGAGGTAGAAAAACACGGGATAGGAAGTAGAGAGTGTAATTTCCATTCCAGGTGGAAATTAGATTGATTTGAAGTGTCCATTTCACCTAGACCTTACTTTGATCTGCTGATCAAAGAATTAACTGATAGGGTTAGAAGGGACTGCAAAGATAATCTAGTCTGCCAAGATGCAGGATCAGTATATGCACAACAAATGGCCTTCTTAGCATTCAAAATAATCCAACTTCTCCCCACAGATTGTAATTGTTCCTTCAAGCACCTGTTTGGTAGTGAACCTTGCATCCTGCTGCCCCTCTTTTTGTAATAATATTGCCTTACCAAGTCAGTTACTGTAGAACTTGGGAATTTTTCAGGTGATTTCTTGTTGTCCTTGACCATCAAGATACCCTTTTAAAAAGCTGTAAAGTAGCCAGAGTGTTTAAATGTGACACTTAGCCTGGATCTGAGTCTCTCACTTGTCTCGCACCGATGTGGAGATTCTGTGGGTTTGTCTTCACTGCAGAGTTAACTCAGGTGATCAGCACCCAGGTTTGAGCGCCTGGGTGTGAACAGTCACACTGCAAAGCTTTACCCAAGTCACTGTGTCTTCACTAGTGCTGCACTCCACCATGTGTGTTACTAGGACTTCTGGGGACATATTCCTTGGTTCTTTGCACTGCAGTAAGCTGACTTGCTTTATGATTCTTTCCCATTGAATTGTTATAGAACTTGTCTGTCCTTCTGGGCACATGGGGAGAATTGTGGGAATGCACCGGAGGACTATTAGAATACTATCAGAGTATCAAATGTTCGCTTATGACTTCATTGCAAAGTGGGTGGGTTACTCATCTGAGTAAAAACAGCACCTGGGCTCCAACCTACACCCACCACAAGGGCACCCAACAGGGGAGCAGAGGGGAAGCAGATTACTGTGAAAGCACCACTATACGTGGGTGAGAAGTTTTTGTGTGTGGATGGGTGGGGGTTGTGGCAAAACCAGAGTGAGAGCCCTGGTAACTCTGCAGTGTAGACATACTCTAAGAGTAGGAATGGAATTTTTCTCTTTCCATCAGGGTGAAACTTTTTCTGATAATTGTAGTGATTTCTTGTTCAGAGATCTTGTATGTGTTCTGCTAGAGATGGGTATGAAATAAGCTTGTATTCATGAAGTTATTCCTCCACAAATTCAAATCTCCGACTGGCGAATGTGAGGACACAAAAGAAGCCACGTCTGCTCTGGCAACCTGGTATCTTTCAATGAGAATTACATCATGCTACAAGTGCTTGCCCATTTTGCTTGTGAACTTAGTATGTCGTATTATACCTTGAAAACAGAAAACAAGGTAGCCACATATGAGGAGCAATGCAACAAATATGTGCATTTCAATACATTGTGAAAGTACAGGAGTCAGGAGAGGAAGTGAAAACACCAACTCAAATTGAAACTGCAAGGAGGATTTAGGTAGGTAGGCAGCATGTTATTTCCTACTAAGCTGCCAACAATCTTCAGTTCTGATTACAAATACCTGACTGATGGGACTAAGATGGGATAACCCAGTAATATAAATTGGTAGGTTCACGTCACACAATCAAATCTTTAGGTCCAAATAATTCAAAAGATTGACCAGCGTGCAGGATTAAATTGAGTCTGATGTGCTGTTTGGCTTTTAAGAACTGGCAGTTAAGTAAGACTTACAAAGACAGATCATTAAATGGGCAGAACATGTGTGAGAAGTAATTCAAATGTTAATTTTGCTTCCACTTTTCTTCACAGAGGTATGGAGAACCTGATGGCCAGCTCATCCCTACCCCCACTGTTTGCAGATGATGATGGCTCAAAGGAGAGCAGTGATATGCCCACAACTGGGTAAGTAACTGCTGCTCTAAACTCAGCTCACAGCTATTCTCTCTTTGCAGACTCTCCAGAGAAAGTACTCCTGATTGTACACTCTTGCTACTAGACCAATTGAGCACCATTAATTTTCTCTTGTACTCTTCTGGTACTTGTAAAGTCTTGTTTTCCAAGGACAGCCTTCTAGAGTGGGTCTGCAGATATGGTGATTGTTTTCTTTATTGTGCTCCAGTGGCACCACTGAATTTCTGTTAAAGCTACATTCTTGATTAAGGGATGTCCAAGAACAGAACTGATAAATGAATACTCTTCCTGTCTATCAAACAAATTGTCCTTATTTGCACAGGCTATAAAGCAGTGGCCCTGTCTTAAGGACTCAGTGACAAAAGATTAGATTCTTTTTCAGGATTACTTTTTTTTTTTTTAAGCATGGTTGTGCTTTAACAGATTTCTTTTCTATTCTTTAGACCTCCAAGGGGAAAATTCAGATCTAGCATAAGCAAGTGCAATTCTATGTAATTAAACATAGAAGCACCTGCTTGTACCAGGTCTGAACTTGGCCCCACGTCTCTGGGCCTCAAGATTTGCTGACACCAAGTGTGGTGCATGGAGGAATCTTGACATGCTGTTAGGAGGGATTAAGGGAATGATCTTTCATCACCTCTCATTGAAAATCCATGCACCACACTCAAAATTTTCCCTACTCTGTATTTGTTAGTAGATTGGAAGGTTGTGATGCCTAAAGTGGGTTAAAATCTGAGCAGTGACTGAAAATATCATTGTGGGGTTCTATAGGCGCTCCCGCGCGCTCTCTCTCTCTCTCGCTCTCTCAATATGCTTAGTGTATAATAAACCATTTTTTGTTTTTTCTAACTGCTGGCTCTGCAATCTCAACCTGAGATCTGAAAGTCAAGCCTGTCTCTATCTGGGTTGTGTATCATTATCAGTAAACCTGGCCCAACCGATGTGTATTTCAAGATAAGGTGCTATAGAGGTACAACTCTCTGTACATGAAAATTAAAATTCTGCAGTTGGTACTTGGTTAACACATCTGATGTTGCGCAAATCAGAATAAGAATTAATCTCGCTTTGTTGCAGCTATGTTAGCTCAACGTTGCTAACAGGAGAAAAAAGTAGTAAAAGTTGTTTGTCCATTGACTAAGCAGCTATAGCTTTGACTATACACAGGGAGCAGATCTCAAAATTGTACAGATCTATGAATTGTTCCATTAAGAACAATGGTTAGAATGACTAGTGGATTGTTGCCCTAAAACAGCAAATCCCCAAGATCCATGCAGAACTCTGGGGATCCACATAGATCAGTGGTTCCCCAAACTTTTTTGTCTGGCAGGCGCCAGACAACGAGCCACTGAGGACCGTGGTGGCGGACGAGCATCCGCCGAAATGCCGCTGGTAAGCGGCGTTCGGCGGCATTTAGGCGGATGCTCGTCCGCCGGCCAGTACGTGGGCGCACTTACGCGGGCACCACGTTGGGGACCCCTGACATAGATCATGTACCTCCATATAGCTGCACTGTTGGCCTCCATACCACAGGCAGCCTGATTCCTGCAGAGTGAATGAATTGAATGAAATGCCACCTTCAACATATCTTGACTAAAGAATAGCAGCCATTCAGGGGCCTAGTGGGAACTAATGATCCTGGAGTCTGCTTCAGATATCCAGGTGTGTCAACAGGAGACAATACTGCAAAGAGTTCCATCCCAAATCCCAATGGCACAGAACACTTATACAGGGCTATAGGAAATGCATACAAGAAGGTGCAATCACTTGGAGGAGGATGAAAATAAGACTCTGTACATTTTTTCTTATTCTGCTGGTGTTCTCCTGAATACAGCTGCAGGGTTCATGTGTTTTCATTCCTGCTCTAAACCTCCCTTCATATGACTGCATGTTTGATTATTATTTGAATCAGATAGTGTTTAGTTTTGTTTGTGTTTGACTTGTGTAAGCACAAGTTTCTCCAAAAGTTAGTTTTCTTAGGACTGTTTTGTCTCCATCAGGACCTAGAAGAGCTTTATCTAAATCCCTGGTAACTGCTGTAGACAGTGGCCTGGAAATCACATAGCCAGATGGAACATACAGCTGTCTGAGTTGCTGTTTTTGTAATGTCTCACCTTTTGTCTGGCCTCAAAGTTGCATAATATTTTCAACATCACTGCACAGTTCAGAGGAGCAGAGGGGAAGTAGATTACTGTGATAATGCCTGCACTTTCTCACACAACTTGATTTCCCAGGTTAGCCCACTCTGAGGGGTCATACGGTGGAGGAGCTTCGCAGTCTGTGAACAACCCAGACTTTGTGGAGGACTTGTCACAAGTTCAGTTGCTGCAAAATGAGTCTTCTAATACAGCTGAAAGCAGCGAGCAGAGACTTGAAGAAGAGGTGAGCTGAAATAATATAGTTAACACAAATGACTAACTGATTGAGAGAGCAAAGCATGGGCTCTCCTCCACATCTGTCACTTTATTCATTTAAGTTTTTTCTAGTAGGATACCAGTTTTCATCCATCCACCATATCTACGAGGCTGTTTTTCATCTCTTTACTTTCTATAGTGTGACAGGGTCGGGTCAGATGGCTACAGGAGAGTGATAGAAGGCTGATATATTAGCCTCGGATTAAGCAGGTCCCTTTTCCCTGGGTAAGGTAACGGGGCGGTTCTAGAACAATCAGGAACTTGCTGGAACCAATTAAGGCAGGCCAGCTAATTAGGACACCTGGAGCCAATTAAGAAGCTGCTAGAATCCATTAAGACAGGCAGGCTAACCAGGGCACGTGGTTTAAAAAGGACCTCACTTCAGTCAGTGAGGGGCACGCAAGGAGCTGAGAGTGAGAGGGCATGCTGCTGGAGGACTGAGGAGTACAAACACTATCTGGTGTCAGGAGGAAGGTCCTGTGGTGAGGATAAAGAAGGTGTTTGGAGGAGGCCATGGGGAAGTAGCCAGGGAGTTGTAGCTGTCACACAGGTGTTGCATGAGACACTGTAGACAGCTGTGATCCACAGGGTCCTGGGCTGGAACCTGGAGTAGAGGGCGGGCCCGGGTTCCCCTCATCCCCCCAACTCCCTATTGGATACAAGAGGAATTGACCTGGACTGTGGGTCCCACCAGAGGGGAAGGTCCCTGGCCTGTCCCCCGACCCACTAAGTGGATCAGCAGAGACTGTGTGGGTTGTTCTCCTTCCTTTTCCCCATGCTGGCCAGTGATGAGGTTAGCTGAGTGAACGGCAGATTTGAGCCATTAGCAAAAGTGGCCAAACTGAGGTCTGCCATGAATCTGAGGCGAGCAAATCCTCCAATAAGCGCAGGACCCACCAAGGCAGAGGAGGAGCTTTGTCATAATAGCTATTTCTCCTCTGTTGCACAACCACTTTCCTATAGTCAGGAAAACACAGCAGGCAGACAGACCCTCCAAGAGTGACATCTGTGATACTCCCTAGTTTAGCAAATAGAGATTTCTATTTCAGTGGTTTGCCTACCTTTCCTTCTTTCATTTCTCTGGGGAAATAGTACAATCTAATGGTTTGAGTAGGGGACTGAGACTCAGACCTGAGTGCTACTCCCAGTTCTTTCCCTGATTTACTTTGTGACCTTGAACAAGTCACAACCTCTCTGTGCTTCCATTTCCGTATCTGTAAAATGGGGATAATCATACTTATCCACCTCTATAAATGTTTTGAGATACTCTAATGAAAGGTATAAGCATTGCTAATGCTTCTTAGACTCGAGTTGTGTATCATCTTTACTGATATTGATGATTTAGAATGTTTAAGAACTGAAGCAAATGTTTAATTCTGTGTCCACTCTTGAAGCTATATTCAGTTTTGATGACCTCATCTCAAAAGAACTACAACAGAAGCAGTGAAATGCCAAAGAAAGGCAATCAAAGTAATAAGAAGCCTTCCATTCCAGGAGAGATTAAAAGAAGGGATACATGATAGCACTATATAGCATAAGAAGATAGCATAGTCTGGAGATTATTACAGAAACATGGAGTTCGGAAAACTCAAGCAAATATTTAACTGCCCTACTTCAGAGTTTCTCCACCTGTAAACTAGGGACAATACTCGACTGCTTCTGTAAAGCTCTTCAGATTTCTGATGAAAGGAGTTTTAAAAGTTCAAAGCAATTTATAATGATATCCATAACAACAGTGAGCATGGGAGGGAAAGCCCAGTAGTACACACCTGTTTACATTATTCCATGATACAAGAAGACTGGGAAACATAACATCCGAATGCAAAAGATTAGAAGGGGAAATATTAGTTAATATACAGTATGGTAGATAATATGTGGCACTTTCTACAATAAGATACTGGGGCAAATGGCTTTGTAAATTTCCAAAAAGATTAGACACTTTGTTTAGAATAAGAATAACATCTGCAGTTACATTAGCTAGAATGACAATTTCATGAGCATTTACTCGTCTGCTTCATGGCATAAAATGATTATAGGCTGTGGTCAGGAAGAAATATCTCCTGGCATAATATAGCACAATTGTCCAACTACACTGGTTTTGTTTGTTTGTTTGTTTGTTTCCCCACCCCCCTCTTTTTGAAGTAACTAGTATGTGTCAATGCTGGAGGTAGGACAGTGAAGAAGGTAAGTTCATTACAGCGTGTGCTATGTTCCTAAATAAATGTTTCAGTGTCATTGTTGTACGATCTCAGTGTGGTGACGCTGGTCTCAACTCATGGTCCTACAGCAGGAGAATCTTAGTGGAATGATAAAGATATCTTATTGTCCTGTGGACCTGCAGTGATGTTATAAAACAATTTCTGATAATGAGGCTCCTTTGTCTCGCTTTGTTTAGAAGAAGGTCAGGATTAGACTAAAGTGAAGTTTGAACTTTACAGAGAAGATAAGTGAAGAAGCTTATATTGCAGCCACATACTCCTTATGAAAATGTTTGAGACATGAATATTTGTTCCTTTCAGGGGTAAAATTATTTATTTGATTTCCCCCCTCCCCCCCTTCAGTCTGAATTTTCTTCTGTTTCATTTTGCAGCAGAGAACTAAACGAGGAGGCTGGTCCAAAGGGAGAAAGAGGAAGAAACCCCTTAGGGACAGCAATGCCCCGAAATCCCCCCTCACAGGGTATGTGCGATTCATGAATGAGCGTAGGGAACAGCTTCGAGCGAAGATGCCTGAAGTCCCTTTCCCAGAGATCACCAGGATGCTGGGCAATGAGTGGAGTAAGCTGCCTCCTGAGGAGAAACGGGTACCATTAACTTCCCTTTTCCTTGCTGGGGATTTGATTATTGTTTAATGGGAACACTATTGCTTACTGAGGAAGTTGACATCTGTGTTTGACCATGACTGTGTTTAGGAAGGTGTTTTTAGGTGGGGTGCAAAGGTCCTTAAGAGATAAAGGAAGGAACCCTCTTGGGACCAAAGTATCTCTCCCCAGTCATTGCTGGTGGAAAATTACATAGGCCCGATAAACATTGGAAGAGTATATGCAGGACACGCGTGAGTCTTTCAGAAGATAGGCAGACCAGAAGGGATGGGCTGCTCACAACTAGCTGGGGCAGAGCTGTTTTTTTGACAATATATTTGTCCATTTTCAAGGTCTACTAGCCATGTAAAGAAAGCATAGCTCTGTAAGTTGTGCTAGTGAGAGTGTTTTGTTAGATTTGTAAGACTAAAATTATCCCAGGAATGAGAATTTGTTTTTCTTTCAACCAGAATATGGTGCATCTCTCTTCATCAGTCTACCTGGGCCTTCTGCACTGTACCTCATATGTGAATTAAGGCAATGGCCAGCTTAGTCTGTTCCTTTACTTCCTTTCTCTGGAGCAGATACCAGCATCACTACTGAATTTGTACTATTTGTAGCTGATTTCTGGTTGGAGAGTACGGTGCTTCACTGTAGTTAAGATTGCATGAGAGAGTTCAGTTTAACAGAAGCTTTAAACCTTTATTTTGTAAAAATCTCATTGCAATGTCAAAAGCATAGAATATAAACTTTGGGTACTATTTGAATTTTTCATAGTTTTTTGATGAAAAATGAATTGATACAAAGAGAACAAGAGCTCAGAAATCAATCCTTTGGGTGGTTTTTTGTTTGTTTGTTTGTTTTTTAACAAAATGTCTTTTTTTCTTTGTAGCCATTTTTCCAAGAAATCAAAACATTCTGTCCTTTGTTCACATTGTTGCTCCTCATGTGCAGATTCATAGAATATCAGTTACACATTGATAGTGTTTGTCCATACAGCATTTGATAACATTTTAACCATAATAGAAAATGTGTGTCAAGGTCAGCTTGCTGAATTTGATGATAAATCTGCTGCAGAATGATTGCCGTCACTCACTTCTAGGGACCCCAAAAAAAAAAAAAAAAGGACAGATACTCCCTTAACAAATAACTCTGTAGCCTAAGGAAGGCTGGGAAAGAGACCAGGCGATCAAATCCTTCCTTTTTTAACTGCTGTTTAAATTCCTGTGGCATTCACTGGACTACCCTTATTATTGAATCAGGTCCTGAATCCAAACCTAGAAGACAGGGAAGGGCTGCTGAACACTTCCCCCCGCCCGCCCATCCCCTCCCTATCCCATTTTTAAAAAATAAGTTAGCAGATTGCTTATACAAGGATACTCTAGGCCTGGCACCCAGGTCTCTAACATGACAAACCCCAGTATGACTAAATTAGGTTTTGGGTCTCCTAGCTTTAACCACTATAAACCACACTCATCTTCCAGAGTCAGGAATCAAATCCAGAATTCCTGATCATCAGTATTCTACTGCTGACTAGAGAGTACTTGCATAACCCAGTGGAAAAGCATGTTTCAAGTTTCTCTCCATTGGCTGGTCTCCAAAGGGACAAGCAATTACTCCTGTCAATCAAGTGACAGCAGTCTAGCTATGGATCTTTCTCCCCGTATCAGGAGAGCTATGTACTAAGGTACACCAAAGCTGTATAAAAATAAATAGAAAACTGGCAAACAAAAACTGCATTTAGTGGCAGGTAGGGTTGCAGCAGGACACATGCTATCCACCCAAAGCCATAAAAGGATGGCTATAAGAAGTTTAGGGGGTAAGACTTGTGCATTCCTTTCTACCTTCAGATTGCCTACAACATTGTCAATAATTCACTCTAATGCTCCATAAGGCTTTCATTTCCATCTCCAACACGTACTCAGAAGTAATATGTACTCCAGTGTCATCAAACTTGCAAAATCTTAATAGTGACCTCAACAGTGTTAAGGCAAAATAATGTTCCAAATGCATGGAACATGTGATAGCCAGATGTACTGATCTGTTGATATAATGGATATAAAAGCATATGAGGTCACTTTTAAGGTTTTGCCTGAGTAATATGAATAGGTTTGCATAATACAGCATGATATAAACTTGTATGGGGAAAAAGCCTTAAGCATATTGTACTGAAACATGATAGCAGGGAAGGGAGCTTTTTGATGAAAGGGTCCCATTAATTTCCATGTTGTGTTATGACTATTCTTTAAGTGGTTTGCAGTCCAGCAGTTTCCTTATATTGTTCCAGAGCTCCCTGCATTAAGCAGATGTATGAAAATGCTTCAAGATTATTTCTTAAAAAACAGACTGAAATATAACTAAGGCTTAAACTGACAGACCCCTCTTGGTTCTATTCTCTCTGTAAGCTTGTCATAAACATACAGTTAAGGGTTAATTCCTCTTTTACCTGTAAAGGGTTAAGAAGCTCACATAACCTAGCTGACACCTGACCAGAAGGACCAATAAGAGGACAAGATACTTTAAAATCTGGAAGGGGGAAAAAAGTCTCTTGTCTGTGCTGTGTGTGCTTTTGCCGGACACAGAGAAAGAAGGAACCATCCAACTCCTGTAGGGTAGTGAGTATTTAGAGAAGGAATGTATTAGATTTACTTTTATTTTCTTGTTTGTGTTCTTTTGCAAATAAGAGGGAAGATAAATTTGGGTTCTTTGTGTAACTTTAAAGTTTTGCCCAGAGGGAAACCCTCTGTGTTTTGAATCTGATTGTCTGTGAGATTATCTTTCATTCTAATCTTACAGAGGTACTCCTTTTACCTTTTTTTTTTTTCTTTCATTAAAATTCTTCTTTTAAGAACCTGATTGATTTTTCATTGTTTTAAGATCCAAGGGTTTGGATCTGTGTTCACCAGGACTAATTGGTGAGGGGGATTCTCAAATCTGCCCAGGAAAGGGAGGTTAGGGACTTGGGAGATATTTGGGGAAAGGCAGAGTTCCAAGTGGCTCTCCCTAAATATTTGGTTAACGCTTGGTGGTGGCAGCATACCGTTAACCTAAGCTGGTAAAAATAAGCTTAGGGGGTCTTTCATGCAGGTCCCCATATCTGTACCCTAAAGTTCAGAGTGGGGAGGGAACCGTGACAAAGCTGTTCTCTCATAGTAGCTACAGCAGTCTCCCCTATCAGATGAGAGGACAAGACGTGTTGCAGCATGGTATTGGCCTTTCTTCTAGGGGTCTGAAGGTGAGAAAACACAGTACTTTGCTCCAGGAAGACTGACACACCTTAGCAAAAATCTGAGCCCCTAAGGGTGATCCACAACCAGAGCTTCCTGTTCAACAGCACATAGTGCTGGCCACAAACATCCAGTTCATAAATATTTTCTGGCTATGGGCTGGTCCACACCGGGCGGGGGATCGATCTAGGAAATGCAACTTCAGCTATGAGAATAGCGTAGCTGAAGTCGACGTTTCCTAGATCAAACTAAGTTTACTTACTGCGGGTCCACGCAGTGTAGGCAAGCTCCCCCATCGACAGCGCTTCCTCCTCTCGGCGAGCAGGAGTTCCGCAGTCGACGGGGGAGCGCTTCTGGGATCGATTTATCGCGTCCAGATGAGATGCGATAAATCGATCCGAGAAGATCGATCTCTACCTGCCGAATCAGGCGGGTAGTGTGGACCTAGCCTAAGTGAAGATAGCATTTGGCTGCATTGAGTAGCCTGGTATCAAGTCACCTCAGCATCTAAGTAAACTATTGCAATCAGTCTAGTCAAGAAGTAAGTTTAACAGGATGATGAGTTGGATAAAATATGTTACTATTCTGGAGTGCTTCTCTCTCTGTTTTTATCCTTTCTTGCCTTGGTTATCCTTTCTCAGGTTTCTGTGTTCTGAATCTCTGAGGCATTCTCACTCATTTTTCTCCATTCCTTTCCTGTTTATCTAGGTAAGATGATCATGTGTCTGATTGTTTGTTTTTTTCCCTGAAGTACTCTGTTTTCTTATTGCAGCGCTACCTTGATGAAGCAGACAGAGATAAGGAACGGTACATGCGGGAACTGGAGCAGTACCAGAAGACAGAGGCCTACAAAGTCTTTAGCAGGAAAGCACAGGACAGGCAGAAAGGCAAATCACATCGGCAAGGTATTAAACCATAACAAAAATAGTGCCTTCATGAAAACTCAGCCCACATTCGGAAGAGAGGATCACTAGGAGGGTGGTGAAGCACTGAAATGGGTTACCTAGGGAGGTGGTGGAATCTCCTTTCTAGAGATTTTTAAGGTCAGGCTTGACAAAGCTCTGGCTGGCATGATTTAGTTGGGGATTGGTCCTGCTTTGAGCAGGGGCTTGGACTGATATTCTATGGCTTGGTCTACACTACCCCCCTAATTCGAACTAAGGTACGCAACTTCAGCTACGTGAATAACGTAGCTGAAGTCGAAGTACCTTAGTTCGAACTTACCTTGGTCCACACTCGGCAGGCAGGCTCCCCCGTCGACTCCGCGGTACTCCTCTCGCCGAGCTGGAGTACCGCAGTCGACGGCGAGCACTTCCTGGTTCGACTTATCGCGTCCAGACTAGACGCGATAAGTCGAACCCAGAAGTTCGATTTCCAGCCATCGAACTAGCGGGTAAGTGTAGCCAAGGCCTATGATTCTATTCATACTGAGCTAAACAGACCATTGGTCTGACCCAGCATGGCAACTCTGTTAGCTAGAGTAATAAACAGTAGACTGTTAGCTAGAGTACTAAAATATCCCAGGCATATAGTCAACTAGCAGATATCAAACACTTTTTTATAAAGCCCTGTGACTGTTACGCTGCTTAGAACATAGTCTTCTGTGTTTGCCTAGATCAGTGTGCATGTGTGTATGCAGAGTGATTAGGTTTATGTACACACTACTGTGCCTTGTGACAGGTGCATTAGAAAAACCTACGGTAGATAGAGATACTGTGTGCTAAATCCCTTATAGTATAACTAGACAGATTGTGTAGTTGTGCTTTTGGGTTGTACAGCTAACTTTCTCCTTCAGTTCTCTTTCATTCCAAGATCATCTTATCTTTTTGTTTGTTTCAGATGGAACGCGACAGACTGCCCATGACCATGAGGTGAATACCTTGCTTTCTTCTACACAGCAGGGGTCAGAACCACAGCTGGTGAAAATTTCCATTGAAGTCAATGGAGTTATGACAGTTTACACCAGCTTAGGGTCTGCTCTAGATATAGATTTATGCGAATTTCTATACAGTTTTTTTGGGGTCGCGTGCATAGATGATCCCCAGGGCCAAAGAATCAAAAGTGCATAGCAATTGAGTAATTTATGTGCTGTTTTTGGTGCTTTCTGCTAAATCAGAAAGCTAGTTCATGCATATATAAGTTATGATGGGTTGGATCACAGAAACCCCCTTGAGAGCTGCCACCTGATGTGCAAAGACTACCTCTGCTCCTGTTTTCCCTGCCAGCTCAGGACTCCAGCACCCTGTCTTGCTGACCCAGACACTCCTATCTGCTCCAACACAGACCCAGGGTCTGAATCACTTGCCCCAAAGATGCAAGTTTACCTGAAAACAGTTCACAGAAGTTTGCTTGTCTTTAGCACTCAGATGCCCAACTCCCAAATAAATCCGTTTTACCCTGTATAAATCTTATGCAGAGTAAACTCATAAAATGTTCGCGCTCTATAACACTGATAGAGAGATATGCACAGTTGTTTGCTCCCCCAGGTATTAATACATACTCTGAGTAAATTACTAAATAAAAAGTGATTTTATTAAATACAGAAAATAGGATTTAAGTGGTTCCAAGTAGTAACAGACAGAACAAAGTAAGTCACCAAGCAAAATTAAATAAAATGCGCAAATCTATGTCTAATCAAACTAAATACAGATAAGTTCCTCACCAGTTCCAGAATGCTCCCTTTTACAGGCTAATCTCCTTTTAACCTGGGTCCAGAAATCATTCACAACCCCTATAGTTACTGTCTTTTGTTCCAGTTCCCTTCAAGTATCCTGAAGGGGTGGAGAGGTTCCTTCCTTAGCCAGCTGAAGACCAAAATGGAGGGGTCTCCCACGGGTTTAAATAGACTCTCTCTTGTGGGTGGAGACCCCCCCTCCTCCCTCCTATGCAAAGTCCAGCTCCAAGATGGAGTTTTGGAGTCACCTGGGCAAGTCACATGTCCCTGCATGACTCAGTCTTTACAGGCCGAAGCCATTGTCCACATGGTATCTTGCATGTCTCCAGGAAGACTTCTTATGTGGATTGGAGCATTCCAAGATGCATTGTTCCCCAAGTGTTTCCTGATCAGGTACTTAACCTGGCGAATTCCTTCCTAAAGAAGCTGACCAAATGCCTCACAAAGCTTACTTAGAAACCAAGCAAGCATACAGCCCATATTCTTAACCTCAAGTAGAAAATGATATACATGTACAAATAGGATGAATAGATATAGTAGACCCTAACCTTTACGGAGATATATTACATGGCACAGGCAGCACAAAACATATTCCAGTTATGTCGTACATACATTTATAAGCACCCCCCCCATAAATACTTATGGGGTACACTGTCACATAAGCTATCTGAAACAAAATGGAAATGGAGTTTAGGGTTTGTTTTTAAAAGGGCCCTTTTGTAGGTGTCATTTGCATTGCAAAACATACACCTGTGATTTGGAACCTCAGAACAAATTCTGAGTATACCTCAGAATAATTGTGTCTTTTATGTACTTGAGGTGTACGTGTAATTCAACTTCAGGTGCAAAATTGCAGGTGAAAATTTTGGAAGCAGAAAGGCCTACAAATGGGAAACCGTTCTTTTGAAAATTTGGCATGTAATGTCTAGGACATCCTTATGGCCAGCTTGAGACATAGACCGATCATGCACAAATAAGTCGCACCTCTAGGTTATTGTTCCAGTACACCAACCACCATGTGGTTTCTTCCAAGGTAAGGGAGGGGAATGGCCAAGTTGTTGGGAGGCCTGTTGTAGCACCTCTTAGCATACCAAATAAGTGAATAGTAATGAAAAATACTGCCTTGCTGTAACAAGACTCTAGATTCCCTGATGTAAAACAGACACTAAACCTTCTGGATCCTGATAGACAACAAAGTTATCCCAAGTGCTGTAATTGTCAATCTTTTAACAGAACCAAACACAACAAGGGCCATTTTACATAGGGTCCCAGGCCAGGTGCTTCCTTCACAGTCACCAAACTGCAGCAAGCAAATAGGAAAAAAACAAGTAGATGAATCATCCCCTTTTTCTATATGGGCAAGAGACTTTCCTGCCAATGCTCTTCCTCTGTAAGCTCTCAGCCAGCCTCCTTTTCAGGGAAAGTCATCAGTTTCTGTACCCCTTGGTGGGTTTATTGGAAGTATGACTGTGATGGCCACTTGCCAAGCCACTGCAACTTTTTAATTTCTGCTGCTCCTGTCTACTTTAAGGGTAATACATTTAATTTCCAGGGAGCAGCTTTGGTTGGATGCTTTCAGCTCAGATGCGTTCTCCCACTGACCCCAAAAGCCAAGTATTCCCCTATCAGACGAACCTTTAGAAATAGATGGACTCTTAAAATGTCTAATATGAAGTGCCTAAATCTGCATGCCACGTGGGAGTTGACTTTTTACTAGTAACCCCCACAAAACACGGTAACCTTGTCCCAGTCAGTAATATAGTACTTGTACAAAACTTAGATTACATAAATATTCTGTTTAACAGCAGTGTTCATGTGACAAGTCACTTCAAAAATTCAAACAGGATTAATTCTTATCCTTCAATTTATGTAATATGATTACTGAAAGATCATCATTATCTAAATGCACTCATGGAGGAGAGTTGCCCTCCTGCACATCCCTATGGTGTTCTTATGCTCCATCCAAGCAGGGACTGCTCAAGTGGAGTTAGGAACTCTACCGACTAGGCACCATGTTCTGAAAGCCTCCTCTCCTCTCCCCTTCAGGATTTTCTACCTTTTCATATTTGCAAAACTCTGTGCACAAGTTACCTAATAAATCCTCACAACACCTCTCTAAGGTGTAGGTCTACACTTACTGTGGTGTGCAGAGTACAGACATGGCATGCCTAGCTTTCACTAGTATAAATAGCAATGTAGACAGTGAGGCACTGCTTAGACGAATAGATTAGACATGCTAGAACCTTAGGGGGTATACCCTACACGCAAGCAGTGCTTCTCACATCTACACTGCTATTTTTAGCCTCTCCACTGCCAGAGCCTTCCACTGCAACATGTAGGTATATACCACACAGCCTGCCTTTCACTGCAGCGTGTAGCTATGCATACCCTACACGCCACTGCAAGTGTACGCAAGGCCTAATGTAGGTAAGTAGTGTAATTCCCATTTACAAAGGAGGAAACTGGCACAGAAAGGCTAAGTGACTTGTCCAAGATTGCACAGCAAGTCATCATTAGATTTAAGATCTCAGGAGCTCCTGGATCCCTGTCCTATTCTCCTTCCTCTAATCACCATTGCTTGCTGTTGTGGTAGTTCTATGACCATCAGAGAGGATTTGCTAAATTATCTCTTGCAAAAATTTGGGAGCACCTCTGGGTCAAGGAAGCTTTTCCTCATTGGTAATAGTTTAGCTACCATAGACAATGTTGATATCACTTTAGCATTTAAACACAGTGCATGTGCATAGCAATGACCTTCAAAAAGTATAGCAAAGGACAAAAAAATGAAGTAAATTTGAATTAATCACAATAAAATATATAGATTACTCTTCACATAAATCCCATATTCATGAATTTTTATGTGGAATATTATACGTGATGAACAGTGACTGCTGTGAACTTTATTCTTGGTTTAAAATAACTGAGATTTTGTGTTTATAGTCTCAATATTTCACACTAATGAAAAGTGACCTTACTAATCTCAAATGTAATAAGACTTTCTACAGTGGTGTTATTTTCCCTTCCCTTATCACATTGCACTGTTTGTATGGCCTGTCATGACACTCTTGTGGGCAGAAGAAAACAGAAGCACATAAGTACCTCTCTTCTCTCTATGTTCTCTCTGTATTCTTCTCTTTCCCTGCTCTTCTGCTCCACCTTTTCTGAAATTGTTAGAACCAGAATAGCTCCAGCTTCATGCATCTAATTAGAAAAACATGCCTCCTTACTGGCAAGGCTTCCATGAAGTGACCAATCCACTCTAAGGAGAGGAGGGCCTGCTTGATGATATCTATAAGGTAGAGTACAGTGCAGGGCAAAGGGCCTGACAGAGTAGTGGAGCACAACAAAAATTGTCTACCCAATAGGGAGTATTCATTATAATGCAGAGCATTGAGAGGTACGCATATGACCATAGCAGGGATGATATTCAAAATGACGTCTCTTCTCCCTTCTTTCTCCCCTTCCCCACATACCCTCAATCTTCTATCCCTATTAAGAATTTCAAGTCCACTGTATCTCTGAAGCCCCTAACGCCAACCCCAGTTTAACAGCCCAATGAATAATTTTCCAGGCTGACATTCTGGAAATGTCTCCATCTCATTTAAAGACAAAGATAGAAACAATAAATTTTTTGTTTCTCTTTAATTTATGAGAAATGAGAAAATGACACTCAGCCTGAACAAATTAAGCCTTTTCAATGAAGGGGTAATCAAATCCTTATGATTTTAATCCCCTGAGCAAGCCTCAGAGTGGCTTAAGTATATCCGAGCCCCCGAGAGGATCCTTTACATGCTGGGTAATGTACTTGGTAATGGAAGAGTGCTGATGGGTTTTCATTACCAGTCTTCCGTTAAGTAGAATTTCTCAGTTGCCTTTCAGAGACTGAGCAATTTCACCTAATTGCTTTAATATTTTTTATTTTGTACCTGAAGAATCTCTACCCTGGGGCACCATATATAATGTCTGTAATACCCTCTCCTCTGCCCTTCAGTCTGTAGGAGCCATTACTGGTCCATGCCAATGCCTCCAGCACATAGCTAGTAGTATCAAGCATGAATTGTCTAGGCTGGTAGAGCAAAAAGCACTTGGAGGGCAAGCTGCATAAGTGCCAGCGTTCCTTGAAGTGTGTTATTGCTGAGACTTCGGAGTTCTGTGTTTGTCTAGAGGACGTTAAGATCAGATGATACATTGACAGGCTTGTTGCTGTACATGACTCCTCATTTTCTGAATACACACCTGAGATTTTTTTTTTTTTTTTCCTGCAGTAACCTGCATCAGAATTTGGGTAGATAATGGGTGTGATAAAGAAAGCCATTGTGACATTTTTGCATCTCTTCAGCTCCTCAGAAAATCAGGACTGGTTTTTTTTTTTTTTGCTCTCAGTCTTGAGTACAAGCCCAGTTGGTGTGTAGCATGTGAGCTTTGTGCTCTCTTGTTGAATTTAGGGCTTCCCAGCTGCAATTTTACCACGTTATGAAACTCTGCTTTACTTTTTAAAAAAAGAAAGTAAAAACTAAATAAACCGACTCTGACAGTTTACTCAGGTAAACACTTGGAAGGTTTTTGAAGTTCCATCTAGCCAGGTCTATCTTGGCTGACTGCCAACTGGCAGTTGCTTCACCCCAGTCTAGCCCCTTTATGAGCCAGACACCAATATGAAACACTAAGCTTAGCTGCCAGAATTCCCTGATAGGCTGTTAACCACTTAGCTTTTCTGCTGGGTACCAAATCATGTTTGACATTTCATTTAAAGACCAAGGTGTTCAAATATAAAAGACCATAGTGGTGGCAGAAGCAGGAGAGAGGCATTTTATCTCAGGCTTTAAACATGGTTTTGAAGGAATGATTTCTTGGTGCATTTTACCAGCCAAGATGTTTTAGAGGTTTGAGAACCTTCTGCTTTCAGTAGCAATTTCTCTAATGCTTATCTTTGTTCCTGTATTAAGCAGCAGTTTGATTATAGTTACCCCAATTTATCAACCAAGAAAGCTCTGTTGTGTCTTTGACATCATCAGTATATACTTTGAAAACAAACATTTATTCTTATTACTTTTGACTTGTAGAAATTATGACTGAGGCATCGCTAAAAATATGGACTTTAAACTACTTTTTAGAAATCCCTAAAGAAAAAACTGTCTTCATAATAACTCATCAGGGTTACATTTTGTCTGTCTTGTCCTTTTTCTGTTAATAATAATAAAAATAAAATAAAATAAAAAAAATCTTCAAATTATATTGCACCTTTTATCTTTGATGATTTTAAAATGGTTTGCATACTTAATAGACACACAAACCATAAATTGGGATCGCTTCATTTACCACTGAAATGTAGTCATCTCTTGGGTAGGCTGTGACAGCTGTTTAACTGTACAGAACACCACCACTACACCACATTTCCAGAATGTAATTATCTGAGTTTAATTGGACCAGGGTACCAGGTGCTGATATCACTATACTTGTGAAAACTACTAGATGTTTGATCCCAGGTGGTCATGTTCCTTGTTTTAATTCTAATTTTAAAAGACGACAGTCTCATTTGTTGTGTTGTACAACATCGCACACTAGAGCTGAGTGAGTAATGGATTTTTTTGGTTCATTGGCAATTCCAAAAAAATTGTTTTGGGTTGAACCAAACCCCAAATTTGTTGAAATATTTGATGAATCAAAAATTTCAAGTGGGATCAGAATGAAACGTGTTTGTTTTGACCTGAAGAGGAGAAGGAGAAAGCAGCCTCCCTATAACCTTTAGCTCAGTGGGCAGGGCACCTACCTGGGATGCGGTTAGGGAATTCACAAGTGATATGAGAGGGCTGTGGGTTCAATTCCCCCATCTCCCTGATGTGGGGAAGGGATTTGAACTTCGTTGTTAATATGAATGACTATGAATTGCCACTGTGTATGACAATGAATAGTCATTGGGACAGGGACAGAAAGCGAGAATTACTCTACAGCCTGGTACTTCGAGCACTCACCTGGGATGTGGGAGGGCCACGTTAAAGTCTTGGCTTCAGTGACTATTTATTTAAAAACAGTGGAAGAGTTTCATCAGGAAATGCTGAGAAAGACCCATCCTAGAATATCCCATAGCCAAGTGGAGAGGGCACTCTCGTGCAGTGGGGGAAACAGAAGTTCAAATTCCTTCTCCACACCAGGCAGAGTGGGGAATTAAACCTAGCCCTCTCACATCACTAGCGAATGCCCTAACCATTAGACTACAGATTAGAAAAGTGTCTTTTGCCACTGTCACCTCCTCTCCCTTTTCCTGTTTTTTGATTCTAGTCCTCTGCTTTTGTCACAATGCCGGTAATTGAAATGAAAAATTTTGGGTTGCTTCAAAATCAAACATTTCGTTTTGACATTTCTGAACCATTTCATTTTCCCCCAGTTCATTTGAAACTATTTGGTGAACTTGACACACATTCACAAAGAGTTTGGTGTCAACTGAAATTGCATTTTTTGGTGAATAAACTGTTCACCAAAAAAATTTGCCTAGCTCCACCACACACATTATCAACACTTAATAAATAATAATGATACCTCAATCAGTACAGTCCCTGCTGGACCCAAGTTGAGGAATTGGTTCAGAACTATTCAGTATTATAGTTTCTGTTCTCTTTTCACTTCCCTCCACATCCTACTAGAAAACACCTAATCTGGGGATATAATAACTAGAAGTTTGAAATCTGTACGAACACTGGCTAGTCTGTTGCCACATCCTTTATATACTCATACCCAATCTCCCAAGGTGCAGTCATGTCATTACTACACACAATTAAGTAATAGGTGAGGGTGCAGTTACATACCATCATTCTGTCTAGCAGAAAAAGCAGCCCTTGGACCGCAAAAGATGACCTTCAGCAAATATTGTTGCAAATAGTGTTCAGCTTAGTGTTGTCTCCCACTTACCTTCTCTGCTCACAGACTTAGGATCTCTTGATGCTTCTTTTCTGTGCACAGGTAGGACAACAAAACTTACTGGAGTCCTAATAGTGGAACTGTCAGCAGACAGCACTTCAGAGGTCAAGATTTTGTATGTTTTGCTTTGCTGCTCACCTGCCAACAGTGTGTTGTTAAGAGAGTTAGGGGCAACATCCAACATACACGCTTATAACCCCTAATGTACACCTGATTGACAACACGTGTGTTTGAGGTGGTGGGATGTGAATTATCCCCCAGGTCATAGTTCCTGCAGCAGTTCTGATGCTCCTGTGCTCGTAATCTGGGAGAAAACAATCAATGCCCTATACAGTTGTGGATTTACGAACCCTGCCCTTGCAGAGCTTGGCATTGCAGCATGCAAAGGGTACAAACCTGAATGACTGGAGTCATTCCCATAATGATGGAGATCTGCATGAGTTCCACTGTAATCAGGAACCCGGAAGAGTGCAAGGGAGCAGACATTTGTTTTTTAAAAAGCACACACAAACATCCTTCCCTTTTCCTCTCTCTCCCCCGCCAGAAAATGAAAAACAAACCACCTCATCCTTGCTAGTCATAAGCAATTTGCTCAAATTCTGTACCATTGTGTCTGTCTATTTTCACCCATGATAAAAAAAACTGTCTGAATAATAGTCTGCTTGGCAAAGGTATGGCTCATTTAAAGTATTGTGTAGCTCCTGTCTTTATTTCTGAGGCAGAATATGTCACCTCTGCACCTTCTGCAATCCCTAACAGACAGAAACAAGGAACTGTAAGACCCACTGCAAGGTTCTCCCTTTTCTTTTCTCAGCTCCTTTCCCTGTTCTCTCACTGGCTATCTTGGCATTGATAGTCTCAAAAACAGAGCTGTGAAATTTACTATAACTATCATCTACTTTATCTGCCATCTTGTCTTGCTGTAGAGGCTTGTTCTGAAGTATAGTAATTTGGAGAGGTGGATGAATTCATGAGAATAATTATGAAAGTACTGAAGTCTTGTGTAATGTGCAGTTTCATTAAGGTAAAAAAGTTAGGTGGCAGGTTATATGAAATATCTGAACCATTGAGATCTACATTTGTTAAACGCTCACTTCCCTTGTATCTCTCAAATGCCTTGTGGCTTTCTAGGAATAGGAGTCCCTGTCATCTCCAGTTCAATGCTCGATTTGCCCAATAGCTTCTTTAGAAAAAGGGGCTTGCTGGAATCATCTCCATCCTTCTTCTCATTTTCTTGATAGATCTGTCACTTCTTTTATTAGCAGTTGAGAATTTGCAGTATTTAACTGTGTCACTTTCTATCTGCAGAAAGAAGCAGACACGAAGCAGAGGTCTGTTTTTGATATCCCAATCTTCACAGAAGAGTTCCTGAATCACAGCAAAGGTGAATTAAACTCATGCAGTGTTTTCGCCAGTCCTGCCACAGAAAGTGCTTTACGTAAAGAGTGAAGTCAGATGGCTCAGTGTGTTAGTAAGGTTACAGTATCTCTTAGGAGTATAATGGCTGAGCAGATAGGTCCTCCAGGCCTACCCTCTTCCAACAGGATTCTCTGTGGAGAATGGTGCTGGTGTACAAGCTGTAGGCGAGCTCATATAGATGCTATTTTCCCAGTCTTTCCAACTGCAGTTGCTCTGTTAGAATGAGGAAATATTTGAAATAGTTGAGCAGATAATGTGCGCTAGTTAGCAGAAGTTAGACAAGAGAAAGTCTCTTTGGGCCAACTAGTCCATGACCCCAGCCAAAATTGTTCTACAATATATTCTCCATTGCTATAGGGGTTTGATTTTATATTAATAGATTCATATGTCTCAAGTGATGGGGTTTCTGCTAGTTCCCTTGGGAGATTATTCCACACTCTAATAAATTTCAACTTCAGGCACCTAAAATGTACACCCTGCTAATACTTGTAGTCAGTTGCTGGTCTCTAGCCCCTTTGTCACTATATTGCTGATCTATAGTGTGCTGAAAGTATTCATAGTAGTTCTTTCAATCTTCCTTCCCCAATCAATCCCTCTATTTTTTTTTTGTTCCTCTGCTCTGAACTCACTCTAATTTGTCAGTATCTCGGGTATTAAATTGAATTCAGAATTAACTTCAGAATTCTAGGCATTATCAACTCGCTGTTCTGTGGTGTGATGCTTCTTCATATGTAGCCCAAAATAGCACTGGTTTTTTAATCATCCTCAGTTGAGTGGACGTCCCTGAACATTCTGCTTCACTGCCACAGGGCTACTTTCTACAGTTATTTCATACCTTTTTGGGGTGTGTTCACAGCACGGGAAGCAGAGCTGCGCCAGCTGCGTAAATCCAACATGGAGTTTGAGGAGAGGAATGCTGCCCTGCAGAAGCACGTGGAGAGTATGCGCACTGCTGTGGAGAAGTTGGAGGTGGATGTGATCCAGGAGCGCAGCCGGAACACAGTGCTGCAGCAGCATCTGGAGACCTTACGGCAAGCACTCACCAGCAGCTTTGCCGGAGTCCCACTACCAGGTAATCCCCATTTCTTTATGGGGCTTCTCTACCACTGCTTAAGTCCAACTTCTGTTAGTTGTATGTCACTGGTTCCTGTGAATTTACTTTCTGTGGCCTGGTTTACTAATTCTACGCTGCAGGTCCGTTTTTAAACCTTTCCTGTGCTGCAAGTTGGAGCCTGACAATGGCTGCAGGATGAGGACTAGAGTTAAGGGTACTGTCTCCCAGTTTTGTAACTTTTTAATACAATTACTCTCTGTATTGGGGGTTTTCTCTTCTCTTTTTTGTGTGGGGAGGCTGTTAGTCCCAGAGGGTCTTTTACAGGTGCAGACAAAGGGAACAGTACTGCTGTGTACCCTTGCCATATGACCCCTTTGGCCCTAAATTCCACTGAAATCAATGGAAGTTAGGCACCTAAATATCTTTTGAGGATCTGGGCTTTTGTTGCTAAAGATTTATGCTTTATTTCAGTTACATTTCTTTTGGGTCTAACTGTGTGCAATATGTTTTCACCTTGACGCAAACGCTCCTTAGAATGGTAATGTTTGACACTGCTGTAGTTATCTAAATATTCTGTGGCTTTTTTTCCTTTCTTGCACTATATTTACTGTAGGCAGTGGGGAGACCCCCACAATGGACACCATTGACTCGTACATGAACAGACTGCACAGTATTATTCTGGCTAACCCACAGGAGAATGAGAATCTCATAGCCACAGTCCGAGAGGTTGTAAACCGGCTTGATCGCTAGTGACTTGGGTAAGCACCCCCTTGCTCCAACTGGTTTGCTTACCAGCACCTACACCACATCCATTGCACCAAGCCGGGAAATAAATGAGGGGAAATTTTCAAAGGCACAGAGACCATTGAGATGCTCAACCATTTTCAGTGGAAGTTGGGTGTTTTTACTCCCATTTATGGCTTTGAAAATCTCCTCCCTGATTTCTAAGGGAGACTTAAGTGCTTGGTATGTCGCAGGATTGTTCAACATCTTGGTTGATGTATCAGATGAATAATAAGACTGTCAAAGTCTGGAGTAGAACAGAGAAGGAGGAACATTCCTTTGCATGTCTGACATACTGACAAGAAGATTTCTCTGTCGAGCATGATGAATCTGAAGAATTTTGCAGAGAGTGTTTGCTAATTTTGGTAGTCATTGAGAAATCCTGTTATCACCAAAGGGTTATTCACCAGCTAATCCCAATTCCTAAAATTAAAACTGCTTCCCGTTTTGCTATGGACACTTAGCAAGTCTGTAGCACACAGAAATTGTCAAATTGGTTATGTGTTGTGTTCTTTTGGACCTGCAGTTATACAGATAAATTAAGCAAGATATAATTGGGTCAGGCCACACATAGCATTTGCTGAGGTTTAATGATCCGATACATCTTTATGATATGCTTATAGTATTTCAGAGATCACGATTCTGCAAATTTTGCTTTGCTGCTTACCATCTAGAAAAGCCTTAATAAAAGACTGGATGAATAGCAAGCAAACAAAACAACCCAACCTTTGCACTATAATATACTTCCCCATGCTGTATACATATTAGCATACTTTGTGGGTTGACAAAAGTTGCAATTTCGATCTGAATATTCTGGGCTTGAATCTTTTACCTGCTTTTGTTGCTGTAAGTACACTGGCCTGGATTTTTTGGAATATGTACCGTACATTCCAGCATATTCTGCGCTATGAATGGCATGTATAAATGCAGCTAAAATTCTGACTTAATGTGTTATGAGATGGGGTTCGTCTGCAAATATAAACGCAGAAGTCTTCATCCTTCCTGGTCGTGACCTTTTGTGATATTGCACAGTGCAATTAATTACATGTTCCCCATTACAGAGTAGCTTAAGCTAAAAGATCATTGTCCTTCCAGTGGGTAGCCAGATGGAACGGACTGTAGTTCTAAGAGATGACTGAGCTCCCAGCAGAATAAAGAAGTGGCATTACTGCTGCTATTTATGAAAGGGAACAGCTTGTGGATCTAGGTCTGGGATTTTCAGTAGCTCATCTGCCTTCTAATTTTCACACAGTGTTTTCAATTAGCACTCTTGTTGGCTCAACAAAAAAGAGAATTGGGGATTGGAGGGGGATGGGAGAACTTGAGACAAAATGGAGTAACTGGTAAAGTGTTCTCCCATCAGTCAGGTGTTGGAAGGGCACCCCAGTCCTTGAGACAGATGTTTTCTCTTTAAAGCACCATAACCCATCTCAAGGTTACTCAAATCTAGGCAGTTTCTGCTGTATGGTTTGGGTCCCAGTTGTCATGGGAATCCTCAGAGGATTCTTATTTTCTAGGAGTCACTGACATTTTCTGTGGTTTCAAGATGTAAATATTTTGTTCTTGGAAAAACTGGATTCAGCTTTGAGCAGTTTGGAAAAAATGTTTTTGCTCCAGAATTCCTCCTTCCCAATTATGGTAAAAAAAACAACAACCCATCCCTAGAAAAACAGTAGATAAGGCAATTAAAAAAATGGAATTAATAGTGGCCTGGCTTCACTATACAAATGTGTACAGACAACTGGGCCTAATGTTCCAAGCTCTCATGGTGCAATTAATTGTCCTGATATGCACTTGGCATTGTCACATCCAGTGACAGGAGCTTGGGGGCGGGAGATGGGTGTTTGTGTAAGTGGGTTTACACTTAAGAGAAGATAGGACTTGTAAACAAAAGCAAGAACCTTAAAATAGGAGAAGGTGAGAGAACTTAGTAAGAGTCTACCACTGGTAGATTGTCAGCACCATCTTCCCTTTGTTAGTCTAATATACAGTATAAGTATGTTCTCAAAAGAATGTGTATCAGCAAAAAAGATGGCTTGGTGCTCCGAGGCACATTTAAAAATAAAACTGATGATCAGAAACCTATTTGCTTTTACAGTTACGGTATTCTTCAAAAATACTGTACTCACAGAGCTAAGCTGATTTCTAATAGCTAAAGTACCTAACAAATGGCTGTATTACACAGCACTGAAGAACAGAAACACCAAACAGAATATTAAAATATAGAGGTACACTTTATGTACATAGAAATATCATTATAATGCCCCCTATCCACCCAGTTGCCTCCTTAAGCGCCCATCTCCTTGCGGCTTTAGATGGACAGGCCTGGATTCTTCTGGATCCTGCCTTCCACTCAGTAGGGTGTAACTTATTTATTTTCTTCCCATATGAATTTATTTGGAGGTGCCCCCCACCCCACCTTGCCCCCGCTCCTTTCTGGCAGGATCATCAGGGCAGCTTGTGAGGAAAATTCTAACCACAGGGTAACCTCCACTTATTTGTCAGATAGTTGGAAACTCCCAAGAAATAACTCTCTCTCTCTCTCTCTCTCTCTCACACACACACTCACACTATATTCAACACAGTAATTATATTAAACAGGAGATAAGTATAACACAACAGGGTAGAACATTATTCTCAGGGACAATGGTGCCCACACTGATAATACCCATGAATTCCCTCAGTCACGTGACCTGATATAGCAAACATAAAAATTAGCATCCCATTGGTATGCGTACTTTGTAGGGGCCCTTGATGAATTGTGACCACAATATCTTCTGTGCAACAGTTAGCAACTTGGCTGGCTGGGTTCAGTACAGCCCCCAAAACTCCCAAGTGGGATAAGTTGGCATGTCCCTTCACAGGTTTAATAGGCAGCAGGTAATAAAATCCCCAACTCTTACCCACTGGCTTGAGGACACAGCTCAGGAGTAGGAGGGTCTCCTAAACAATCTCTCTGACTAGCTAACTAAAGGATGCCCTCACAACTCCGCGAATGATCCTCTGGTTCAGAGATGGCTCTGGACTCCTCAATTACTGCAGAAGGGCTGATGATCGCTGCTATCAAGTGTCCTCTTCATGCAGGAATCAGGCTGCTTCTGGACCCAGGATTTCCCCTTACCTCAAAGGGGTGCAGGGCTCAAGGTGCAGGTTACAAAACTATACTAAAAATCCAAACTTTTTAGTCTCCTACCCTAGTGCTCAGATGCATTCTCAGCTGGCACCAGCCCTGGACTAGCAGCCAGAGCAGTGGTGGTGCCATGCGGTGACTGATATTTTCCAAGGGAGCTAAAGGGCTAACTCAGCCTGGCTGGGGGGAATTTTCCCAACAAAATTCTACAAACTGGGAGTCACCTTGGAGAGGGTAAGGCCCAAGCTGAGGGATGTTGCTTCCAGGTCCCCAGAGGCCAATTTTTGGAGGAACCCTGCATGCATGCCTGGGACTCACCAGCTCCCCACACAGCCAGTCCTGCCTTTTCCTACTCCAAAATGGCTTTTCCCACCTCCAGGGTTTCCAAGGGATGGCAGCTCACTCCCTGTTGGTAAGTAGGGTTACCATATCTAACAAATAAAAAAAGAGGACCCTCCACGGGCCCTGGCCCCGCCCATTTCCCCACCCCAGCCCCTCCCCAACTCCGCCCCTTCCCGCCCTAACTCCGCCCCCTCCGCCCTCCCACTCCCAGCCACGCGGAAAGGGCTGCCCGAGCGCTACCAGCTTCACGGTTTGCCGGGCAGCCCCCAGACTCTGCGCCCCCGGCCGGCGCTTCCCCAGCGCAGCTGGAGCCCAGGCGGGGAAGCGCCCAGCCGGGGGCGCAGGGTCTGGAGGCTGCCTGGCAAACCGTGAAGCCGGTAGCGCTTGGGCTTCGGGCAGCCCCCTTGCCTCCGGACCTTGCGCCCCCAGCCGGGCACTTCCCCTCCCGGGCTCCGGCGGCGCAGGGTCCGGAGGCATGGGGGCTGCCCGAAGCCGGTAGCGCTCGGCTCTTAAACAGAGCCAAAGAGTCTGGGAGGAGCAGAGCCGCCGCGGCCGGAGGCTCTGCTCCTCCCCTGACTCTTCGGCTCTGTTTAAGAGCCGAGCTACCCCAGCGCTACCGGCTTCGGGCAGCCCCCATGCCTCCAGACCCTGCGCCACCGGAGCCTGGGAGGGGAAGTGCCCGGCTGGCGGCTGGAGTCCGGAGGCAAGGGGGCTGCCTGAAGCCCATAGCGCTCGGGCAGCTCGGCTCTTAAACAGAGCCGAAGAGTCGGGGAGGAGCAGAGCCTCCGCGGGAGGGGAAGTGCCTGGCCGGCATTTTCCCGGACATGTTCGGCTTTTTGGCAATTCCCCCCAGACAGGGGTTTGAGTGCCGAAAAGCCGGACATGTCCGGGAAAAACCGGACGTATGGTAACCCTATTGGTAAGGCTAACTCAGCTTCCTGGGCTTTCACTTGTCAATCATTTCACTCTGCCCCCTCCGCCAAGCAGACTGCATGCTATCTTCCCCCAAGCCAACTGGGCCCCTGGTATTCTACATAGTTACGGCCTTACCAAATTCATGGTCCATTTTGGTCAATTTTACGGTCATAGGATTTTAAAAATCATACATTTCATTATTTCAGATTATTTAAATCTCAAATGTCAGTGTTGTAACTGTAGGGCTCCTGACCCAAAAGGGGATTGTAGAGGGGTCACAAGGTTATTGTAGGGCAGTTGTGGTATTGCCACCCTTAGAACCCCAGGAGCCTAGGGAGTTGCATTGTATGATTATTATTAATAATATTTATTACTGTAGTGCTTAGGGACCAACCAAGAATGGGGCCCCTTAGTGTGGGCATTGTACAGGCACAGAGCAGTAGACAGTCTGTGCCCTAAAGATACATACTTATATGGGGAAAATAGTTTATTTGAAAACAAGTGTTTGGGCTGAAACACAGATTCAAAGGTGATTTTCAGAGGTAACTCTGAGCTGACTCACTGATAACTCTTATAAAGGATCATATTCTGGTTTCTCAATGGAAAGTTGTCCAAGCAACTTGATAAGCTTCTTTCTCTGTAGGTTTTCCAGCTATCTAGTGTACTTTAATATGGTCTCTTCAAATTAACCCTCCAAAAATCTCTTCACAAAGTCCTGTTTATTTTGACAGACTGGTCTAAACTTCTAACATTTATGTTTCTGTTTCATCTGCAGGTCTCCTGGCCTAGGGGTGTCTTACAAAAGTGATTCAGCCAGTGAGGAATGAAAAGCCATGGTGGAAACAGACTGGAGGTGGGAGGCAGGACTTCAGGATCTGTCCTGGTCCCTGCCTAAGCAGCTTGCCTATGGGGCAAACTGTTTAATGAATTAAAAGCTCCTATGAAGCCACAGGCACCAGCCACTGAACATTTGAACTGTCCTCCATGTAAAGCTTTCAGAGCATGTGACTACTGTACAATCATCAGTTTTCCATCATTTCAGCTGCGTGGGGAGATACCCACACACTCTGTGGACTGGACAACAATGGAGGTGAATCTGCTTCCAGTCTGTGTAGTGGAGGCAGCCTTCGTGTTGTGGTAATAGAGCTTTGAAATGTTATGTTGCTTTGTATCTCTTCATCCTTTCTGTGGGGTTTCCTTCTCCCTTTCCAGTTCTCCTTTTGTCCTTTTCTTGTTAGTTGATGTTTGCTGCAATGTATAGCAACACCTGTATTCTTTGCTATGATAGACACAGCCTTCTTTACTACCCCGCCTGTGGTGTCTTCAGTGCAAGCTTCTCTTTTTCGTGCTAGGTTGCATCTCGTACAATGAGGTTCCTTCCTGCTGGTATTGGCTGTGGCTGGCGCTTCATGACTGAGTGGCGCTGAAGGAAGGGCTCTCTCTTTTCCCCCTCCCAGCTACTCTTTCCAAGCATCTCTGCTGCACATATACAGAGTCCTGCTTCTCAGCAAGATTCCGCTGTTCCTATCTATTGAAAATGTCTGTTGCAGCATTTTACTGCTGAAAAGGTCAGCGGTAATCAAGAGAGAAAGTGAAAGGCTGGCTTCTCTCAGCCAGCAGGAAAAGTGCAAAACTTTATTTTAGACTAAAATAAAACACGTCGCTTTTCTGTCCTCTGATATGTTGCTTTGTCTAATATGATGTGAGCTGCAGCCTGCTTGAGCGAATTATATTATGTTCCAAGTCGTCTCTCCACCACAAAGGGAAACAGGCAGGGGAATTACATTTCCCTCTGTCCATCTGCTGTTGTAGCACTAAGGAACCATTTTTATAAAAGGCGCCTGCAATGAAGTGCAACCGCAGAGAGCAGCTTTAGCAGAGGTGAGCAAATTGTGGCGCATAGAATTCCGCAGTGCAGCCCATGGCTACCCTCACCTTTAATACAAAAGTGCATCTTCTGGAGACTACTGCTTCCAGCATGGGATGTTCCACCTTGATCTGAGTGGCCTTTCACTCATGGCCAGTGTCTTTTTGTGTGCTAAGCTCTGTAGTTTCTCTGAATTGCACCTCACCTGCTTGTCAAAGATGAAGACGTCTACAGTCTGCACCGTTTTATGCAAATTATTTGCAGCCCTTGGGCTCCTGTCAGATTATTAGTTCAGGCTTCAGTTGAGAACTTCTTGAATACCCTTGGGCTTTACTATGATGGGCCAAACATGCTCTCCATTCTACATGCCACCTTCCTACTCCTCCTTCAGAAAATCTTGGGATTTTTCCTATCATGAACTGGGAATGCTTGTATTACCTTGCCATGCTGATGCAAGCAAGAACAGTTTCACAGATCTGCAATGTAAGCATCTGCAATTTTATATTTGAAGATTAAAAGGTAGTTCCTCCTTTTCCACTCTTTAGTGCATGCTGCACAGATTTCACACTTGCTTGAAGCCATCTCCAAGTCAAAGCCCTCTGTGACAGGGGCTCACTCACCCCATGCCTTGCAGTTGGTACCTTCACTGAAGCCAAACAGCAAGGATTTGCGTGTAAGCTCGAGTCTTCCTTCACGGAGGGACTCGTTTTTGTTTTCTCTCTCATCATTTTTTAAGACTTCACCCACAAGAGCTGCAACTTGGGGCATTGGCTTTCTTTTTCCTTAACATAGGCAAAACCTAAGTTCCTATAATCTGTGCAACCTCACAACATCCTATTTAGCGCTGTGCGGGCGCTTGGGGGACCCTCCTTGGGGACCTGTCGCAGCCAGGGCGGCCCAGGCCCAGAGACAGCCAGATCAGGCTCAGCCACGGGCGGGGCGTCGCAGCCGGGCCTGGACCCAGGAGCGGCCCGGACCTGCTGCGGAGCTCCAGAGCTGCCGTGGCAGGGAGAGGCGCCTCCCCGCCCCCCCCCCCCCCCAGCCCAGGTGCTGCTGCAGGGGGGAGAGAGCGGGGGGGAGTCCTCTCTCCCCACCGTAGCCCAGGAGCACCCTCCTGCACCCCAAACCTATCATCCTTAGCCCCACCCTAGAGCCCACACCCCAAGCCAGAGCCCTCACCCTCTGCACCTCAACCCTCTGCCCCAGCCCTGAGCTCCTCATCCCTGGCCGCACCCCCAGCCAGAGCCCACACACCCTGCACCCAATCCTCTGCCCCAGCCCTGAGCTCCTCATCCCCGGCCCCATCCCAGAACCTGCACCCCCAGCTGGATCCCTCACCCCCTGCACCCAACCCTCTGCCCCAGCCCTGAGCCCTCTCCCATGCTCTGAACCCCTCGGTCCCACCCCCACCACATGAATTTTGTTATGTGCACCAATATGAAAGTGATTCATTCTGCACATGGGTGGGAAAAATTAGAGGGAACACTGGGCAAGACCAGCAGATGTTAGCATGAACTAGTTCTGAATTCTGTAGTGAACAAGTTGTGGGAGAACATCCTGTAGATAAATAGCATTTCAGGAAAAATCACCTCCATCTCACACCGTTTAGTAATTGTGGCAATTGACTGCTGTATTGAAGTGGGAGTAGCCTAAGTGCAGTCCACAGCCAAAACCTGGGCCCACAGAGTTCTGACACATCAGTCAGTGGTAACTCTTATCTTTAATACAGAGATACACCCCTTGGAGATGGGAGGGCTTGATCTACTTTGTGTCCATATTTAAGGTGTGGATGGCTGCAAGCTGCCCTGTCTTACACAAATCAGATGTAGCCGTCAGCTCCTGGCACATTGCCAACATATCTCTGTGTTGGGCAAAGCATGCCTGTTCTTGGATGGGAGAGTCAAGCGGGTACTTACCCTTAGCTGCATGCTGACTGACCAGTCTTTCCCTTTTCCCCAACACAGAGGAAGAGAGATGTGATGACATGGCTCATTTTGAAGCAGCTGGGATGGGGGGGGGGGGGGTATGATGTGAGTTCTTGCTCTCCAACAATATTACAGATGATGTTTTGTCTCATTAAGAAGCTTCGTATCTGCACTGATTTATCCAATGAAAAATGAATTTTGCCTTTTCAGTGTTTTTCATGAGTGTCACTTCAGTTTACATTTTTCAGTGTGTTGGCTGACAAAAAAAAATTAAGTGGGTGGTGAGGGGAGGAGCAGGGTCAGACATTTTCTTTGCTCTGAGAAATGTTAACAAAAACATATTAAAATGGAGTCCATTTGCTGGATTAATGTGTTTGGAATTGTTGAAATGCCAAGTTTTCTGTACAAGTGTTTTTGCAATTAAACTTTTAGACTTTCTTTGTTTAAGAAGATGATATGCTTGCTTGACATTTGCTTCATTAAAACTGTTCAACATTGAATCCATTCTGATTCAATTTTAACTGCATGTTAATGAGAGAAATCTTACCACCATTGTCTTCTTGTCTGAGAGACTTTGTCAACTCCACATTAGTCACCAAAACTCTTTGCCAATCCATATTGGCAACACGTTCATTTCCCCAGTGGCTCATTCGAATGGTGGGTTCACAGTTTGAGGAGTCTGTATTTTAGAACGCCATGCTGGGTTGTAATTTGATTTTATGTGAAGGTGATGCTTGGAGCAGAGTGGGGGAGAACGCTCAGTCTTTATCCTGTCTGTCAGACAATCATAGAACTAATGGGAGCTCCCCATCCTCTGCAGCCCAAATGTATTAGCTCTGTGTGAAGGGGCCCTGGTGCTGAAAGGAGAGAGGGCTGGATAGCTGCCCTCTTTCAAGTGTAGCTCCCCTTGCATGCACCTGAAGAAAGTAACAACTGTTGAAAACCCCATGAAGACCATTAAAATGTAATAGTCATACAGCATCATTAATAGGGCAAGCCATAGCAAAGAATGGCCCATCATCCCCCTGTCACCCAACTGAGTCAACTGAGCAGGTCCTTTCTTTGCTTCTCATCCACCCTAATTTTTCTCCCTTCCTTGGGTTTCTCCCACCAATTTTTTCTCTGTCTCTTTTCTTGGTCATCTATCATCTTGTCTTACCCCCAGACCTCTTCAGCTCCTTTTTCTTCCCCTTCCAGAATCTTCTATCTGTCTTCCATTCCTGCTCACTGGGATGGAGGACTTATCTTCTAGCCATCTTTTATCCTCATGCAGCCCATATGTTGGGAATAGACTCCCATGTGAAGGAGTCTTCCGGCTGGATGAATTTCTCCTGCACTGGAACTCCTTCCAAAACCATGGGGCTTTAGTCAACCATCCATTTAACTTATTCCCGTGGTTACACCTGATTATCATGATTGCCCAGTCTGATTACTAGTTTTGTTTATACACAACTAAGTCCTTGGTTCCAGTACTCTTTCAGATATCAGGATATGTGCTCATTTGGCTTTGTGTATTTGGCATCACATGTGCTGTAAGCCTTTAAGGTTCCAAAATGGAGGGGACCCAAGGTATCCTTTATTGAAGGGCACCCACCAGCATTTTCCTGTCCAAACACTGGTGAGCACAGGACTGGTGCACACCTGCAAAAGTAACAAACAGCCACAAGAAATGCATCACCAAAGGCAAGGGTCCGTTTCCCTTTCAGCCAGTGCTGCTATCCCTGTGTCTGACGTCAGGCAGCAGATGGTGGCCAATCGTGCTTTCTTTAAAACAAACTATGATGCATTGTAATATTTCCACTGGTTGTTTCTTCCTTTTCTTAATCCCTCTTTGCTGTGCAGCTGCTGGATTGGATCAGTGATTAATAATCCTTTAGGGTAGATGGGGGAGCTTGGGTTCTTTTCGGAGGAAAAGCTCACAGCTCCTTCCTGTTCCGCAGGCAATTTCCTGTCAATAATGTAGATGAGATTTCAAGTGAGGTATTTTTTACACTTAGCATGAGTTCAGCTGTATTCTTTGGAGCCTGGAACACATTCAGGCCAGTTAGAGTTAAAGGTTATCCTTCAGCTCTTCTGTAATGATCTCTCACTGACCAGTGGATCATTTTGTCTCTTCCTTCCTCATTGCTGAGAGCATTGAATATTTTGTCTTTTTAATCTTTGGGATTTCCTAGTCAAATTCAGGAACTGCCTTGTTAATTGCAAAAGCTGCAGATTTACTGGGTGCAAGTGGAGTTCACCACCTGGTAGATGTAGTCAGGTGTCTGTGTCCACTAATTAGTAAGAGAACTGATGTGGCCTTGGCCAAGTCAGACCCTGAAACCAGTGTCCATGGACTAACACCTGGGACTGGCCTCTTTTGGTTAATGTAAGCACTGATGAGGTATATGGCTGTGTAAAGATATGAAAATTGGACCCTGGGAGCTTTTGGCAAACAAAGGGCCAAAGCTTTTAAAATCTGGTGCTATCACTAACCTGTTTGATTGTTATAAACTGGTGGGTGGAGACTAGCACAGTGAGGGTGTATTTGTGTATGTGTGCCAAAGAAGATGTTGGAAGTTTGAATATTTATAGACAAGTAATGGCAAGCAGATGCAGCTGGGACTTTGCTAAAGCACAGCTTTTAAGGGAAGTCAAGAGGAAAAGGTGACTGCAACACAGGAGAATGGGATGTTATTGCAAACATATGGCTTCCTGTCCTTAACTCCTCAGCACTACTCATAGGTGAAAAGAGGCTGAAAATGGTGTTGATGGCTGATTCCTCTGAATTGAACCTAATACAGGTTTGATCTCCATTTCAAGCCTGCACTGGCCTGAATGGTCAAATAGTTTTTTTTCCCCCCATCTCTAGCTTCTGGTTCACTCTGATGCAGGGCCAAACACAGCATGGATTTATCGTATCTGACTTTACCTGTAGCTAGAAGGCAGCAGTCCACCAACTTTGTAACTTTAGGCGTGACATTCTCATTATTAGATTTTGCAGTTTTTATATGAATCTGTATCCCTGTAAGAAGGTCTCAGTGGTGCAAAAGTTCTAGTTTTTTCAATGACTTAATAATGAGCCAATAAACTACTATTTGAAGAAATTCCTGTTTCTTGCTATACAAGGAAAGGATACCCCTGTTTGTGTGGTGGTATTTATAGGCAAAGCCCTTTATTTTGGTTTTTATTTTGTTTAAAATTTCCCAGGGACTTTATCTGTGTTTATTATAAAAATTTTAAAATGGGTGAAAATTGGTGCAAAAAATTAACTTCTCCATTTTCTGGTGAAATATCAGGGTTAATATGGGGAGATGGGAGGACAGAAAAAAGGAACAAATAGAGAAAAGTAAGAGTAGTAAAAACATTTCAGTGCTGTGGTTTACTTCATGAACTGTACATTGAGTACATACATATAGGCTCGCACTTGCGTGTGTGTATCTTCCGCTACTTGTCTTATTTTAACATTTATACTTAATAATAAATTAGTCTAACATAAACACATCTATCTAATGTAATGTATTGGATTTTCTTAACAAAATCAGCATTTTTATGTACTGGAGTGGAGAATTTTATACTGGAGTGGTCTAAAATTTGGGTGAAAAAGCTGTACACACTGAATCTTAGCTTTTGTAAAACCCAGGTATTTTTTGGTAAAAACCAAAAACAAAGCGCCCTTCTCATAGGATAGGGAGAGAAGTAGTAGCACCTTCAAAGGGATGGCGAGACCCCTGAGATGGCACCAGGACATCCCCCACCCCAGTAGTGGGGAGCAGAACTGCACCTCTCCAGCTGTCATATGACTGCTGCATACTATACATTCCATAACGAACACAGAACCCTAGTGTGATCCCTTTTGATAGATTGTCCTCTCTGATCTCCTTTCGCCCATCTCCAGGTACCTCAGTTCCACTGCCTCACCATCACCAGGTGAGCACCAACCACTGCTTCCATCATCGCTGTTGCATCATCTGGACTCTTCACTAACCTTTGCACTGCATCTTGGATGGGGAAGTGTGAGGAGGGTGAAAGATGAGAGGCTGTGTGCACTGTAGTGTGCAGAGGGCAGCGCATGGGGTCATGTGTAAGCGGTTAGTTTAGCTGGGATTTTAGGCCTCAATCCTGCAAGATTTAAGCACAAAATTAACTTTTTATACATGTGAGTGGTTCCATCAAGTTGAGTGGGCCTATTCGTGTTTATAAAGTCACTTGAGTCCCCAAATGCTCACAGGATAAGTGTCGTATGGAGTTTGAAAATATCTTAAAAAATCTATGAGGCAGCAATTTAAGAAAACAAAACACAACTAGCTATTATTTTTAAGCTAGAGAAACCCAGAAGCAGAGAGATGTAGTGATTTTAAAAGAAATATAGAAACAGAGGCTTAAAATAAGAGGCACAATTTAAAATCTAATCTACATGGGCATGTCCCCATTGACTTCCTGTGAGTGCAGGGTATCCACCTTGCAAGATCAAGGCTTTACTTTCTAAGCTCTTTGAGGCGGGGACAGTATCTTCCTATGTGTTTGTAGGATACCTAACAGTGAGATCCTGATGGGTGCTAGTACTGCAATACAAGTAATAAATTAGTCACCATCTAAACTGACATTTGAAAGGTTCAGTAGGGGGAAAAAAAGCGTGGTTACCTAATTACGCTACAAAATGAGGTTCCTGCCTGGAACGGGGTCTTCAGACCACATACAAGGAAAAAATCTTCATCCTTTGGCAAACTGAGAAAATATTTTTCATTTAAAAAGATATTAATCTCTAGTCGTGGATGACTAGTCAGTCTAGTACCTTCCACTACACAATATTTACAGAAAGAGGAATGTGCTAGCTTTTAAAAAAATAAATACAAAAAGAGGTTTGAGATCCCCCGATGCTAACACAGCAGATGTTTTGACTTCATTGCCGTAACTACAAACCTTTAAACAATTTGCTGACAATCAACCTCCCTCTCTTCTGTCCAGCGAAGACTTCAGTATTCTGGGCCTGATTCTTTATTGCCCTACCTTTTATGCAGTCATTTAGACCTGTGCCAAGGGGGTGCAGAATGCTACCCAATGGTGTCAGGGGACACCCACTTTGCTGTAGTGTAAATGACTATACAGCGACTTAGGGTATCTGTGTTTTCCCTGGTACTGTAGATGATGCAGCTCCCACTGGGTAAACAATGACTCTCCCTTTACTGTTCACATATTGGTGGTTTCACCATCTCAGAACTCGGCTTTAGTGAGTAAAAGGCCTTCTAATTTAGTAGAAATGTGTTACTCGGCAGGCAGAAAATCTCTCTTCACTTTCTGCCAAGGAGTTTACATTGCAAACATACAAAGCATTTAACTTTTTTCTCTGGGCGAGATGCTTCACTGACATAACTAGGCATCGCTTCGTCAAATTCAGTGGAACTATGCCAGCTTGCACCGGCCAAACAACCAGCCCTCTGCTTTGGGGAATCAAAGAAGGAGGGCGTAGTTAATTTCAGTACAGGATGATACCAATGTGGGATTCCCTTGTGCCTGTCTCATGTGAACACCACCCATTTTATTAAATCTACTCTAGTGTACACCGAGAGAATTCCCTCATCTAATTTATTTGAAATAATTAACACTTCAACCCAGGGCACTTGCAAGCAAATCCCAGCCTGAAGTTTTAGAGCTGTCTCTAAATAGCCTCTTTCTCCCCCCAACCCTCCAAAATGAACTTTAACAGCAGCAGTGGCCCTTTCCTCCCTTTTCAGAGGAAGTTTGTTTCCTGTATGACACTTCAAATTCCTGCCTAGGTGTTTTTTGTTTTGTTTCCTCCTCAGTTTCTGAATGAAAAAGGGAAGCAGTTCTGAATGGAGGAGGGACGCAGGAAGTACATCCAAAATAGAAGACTGCAGGATGTCTGAGCCTTGGGGGAATGGGAAAGCTCTGGAAACCTAACTGGGCCCAATCCTTTTCCAGGAAGGTTACCTCTTCAGCAGAAATGTTGCCCTTGCTCGTGGACATAGCAGCACAGATGCCATTCGTTGTTGTCCTTGTGTAAATTGATTCTGGATGGTGTTGACACTATGCATAAAAGAATATAATTCTCCAAGCATATTCCACTGATGGGTTTAGCTAAGGAAAGAGTTGTAGGAGGGGAAAATGTGGATGTTTAAAGACATACAGCTTTCTGGCAAGTGTGAAGCTGACTCACAGAATGGGGAGAGGGGTCTTTGTCTTTTACACATAGTAGTAACCAGTGTCCCTGGCATTTGAATTTACACATAATTTAGACCGATCAAGTTCTACCAAAAGAGGGCTGCCTGTTTCTTCTCTTCTGTGGAGGAAAAGGTGAATGCAGCCAAGAGCTGAACTTCTTGTGCTTTTAAAAGGATGGGAATTTCCCCCCACCTTTAAATCTGCTAGTAAAAAAGGGGTAAAGGCAGGGGGAGGAGAGCAAAGGAATAAAATCTGTAATGTTCCATGAAGTTCATGATCATCCATTGCTGATTCAGAGACATTTGAGAAGAGAGAGAGAGAGAGAGAGAGAGAGAGAGAGAGAGTGTGTGTGTGTGTGGGCTCAGATGTCCAAATTCCACACATTCATGAAGAGCTTTCGAGAGGAAAATGTAACAAATGTGAAAGTGGAATTCTTGCTGCACACCACTTTCAGGATTTCACAAGCGTGATAAATGCACGTTTCCAGATGGCTGAAATCTATATGTAAAGAAATTAATCTAATTCCTACTGGGAGAGGCAGTGCCCTCTAATGGTAATTCCTAATATAGCATAACTGAGATGGAGTGAAAAAAGCCTGTTAGTAGATTACTAAGGCCTGGTCTACACTATGATTTTAGGTCGAATTTAGCAGCGTTACCTCGACTTAACCCTGCACCCGTCCACACAATGAAGCCCTTTTTTTCGACTTAAAGGGCTCTTAAAATCGATTTCTTTACTTCACCTCCAACAAGGGGATTAGAGCTGAAATCGGCCTTGCCAGGTCGAATTTGGGGTAGTGTGGATGCAATTCGACGGTATTGGCCTCCAGGAGCTATCCCACAGTGCTCCATTGTGACCGCTCTGGACAGCGCTCTCAACTCAGATGCACTAACCAGGTAGACAGGAAAAGTCCCGCAAACTTTTGAATTTCATTTCCTGTTTGGCCAGGTGGCGAGCTGATCAGCACAGGTGACCATGCAGAGCTCATCGGCAGAGGTGACCATGGAGTCCCAGAATCGCAAAAGAGCTCCAGCATGGACCGAACGGAAGGTACAGGATCTGATCGCTGTATGGGGAGATGAATCCATGCTAGCTGAACTCCGTTCCAGTAAACAAAATGCCAAAACATTTGAAAAAATCTCCAAGGGCATGAAGGACAGAGGCTATAATAGGCACTCGCAGCAGTGCCACGTGAAAATTAAGGAGCTCAGGCAAGCCTACCAAAAAACCAGAGAGGCAAACGGCCGCTCCAGGTCCCAGCCCCAAACATGCTGCTTCTATGATGAGCTGCATGCCATTCTAGGGGTGCAGCCACCACTACCCCGACCCTGTGCTTTGACTCCATCAATGGAGTAGAACGCAACATGGACGCGGTTTTTGGGGATGAGGAAGGTAGCTCACAGCAAGGAAGCGGAGAAACCGGTTTCCCCAACAGCCAGGATCTATTTCTCACCGTGGACCTGGAGCCAGTACCCCCCGAACCCACCCAAGGCGGGGTCCCGGACCCTGAAGGCGGAGAAAAGACCTCTGGTAAGTGTCCCTTTGTAAATATTATACATGGTTTAAAAGCAAGCGTGTTTAATGATTAATTTGCCCTGGCATTCGCGGCCAGTACAGCTACTGGAAAAGTCTGTTAACGTGTCTGGGGATGGAGTGGAAATCCTCCAGGGACATCTCCATAAAGCTCTCCTGGATGTACTCCCAAAGCCTTTGCAAAAGGTTTCTGGGGAGGGCAGCCTTATTCCGTCCTCCATGGTAGGACACTTTACCACTCCAGGCCAGTAGCACGTAGTCAGGAATCATTGCAGAACAAAGCATTGCAGCCTATGGTCCCGGTGTTTGCTGGCATTCAAACAACATCTGTTCTTTATGTGTTATCTTTAGGAGAGTGATATCATTCATGGTCACCTAGTTGAAATAGGGTAGTTTTATTAAGCGGACATTCAGAGGTACCTGTTCCTGCTGGGCTGTTTGCCTGTGGCTGAACAGAAATGTTCCCCGCTGTTAGCCACGCGGTGTGGGGAGGCATGAAGCCATCATCCCAGAGAATTGTGTGTGTGGGGGGGGGAGGGGTATTGGGTTTGTGCTGCACGTTAACCCAGAAACCGCAGCCCCTCCTTTAAATTGCCAACCCATTTTAAATGGCCAACCCAATGGCTGCTTGGTATGGGAAATGAGGGCGCTGCTGTTTGAAACCATTCCCACATGTTATGAAGGTTAAAGAAGCCAAAAGACTGTGGCTTACCATGGCTGCCTGCAAGCCGAATTCTGTTGCCCAGCCCTGCGTGAGTGATCTCTCTCACCAAATCGGCATACCCTCAATAAGAGGCAAAATGCGACCTTGTAACGAAATCACATGTGCTATGTAATGTTAACAGCAAGGTTTACCATGAAAGGGTGTACCCAGTGTTCTATAAAATGTGTCTTTTTAACCACTACTCTCCCTTTTTTTTCCCTCCACCAGCTGCATATGTTTCTCCTTCACAGAGGCTAAAGAAGATTAGAAGGCGAAAAAAATGCACTCGGGATGAAATGTTCTCTGAGCTCCTGCTGTTCTCCCACACTGACAGAGCACAGCAGAATGCATGGAGGCAGACAATGTCAGAGTGCAGGAAAGCACAATATGAATGCGAGGAGAGGTGGCGGGCTGAAGAGAGTACGTGGCGGGTTGAAGATGATCGGTGGCTTCATGTTGCTGACAGAAGGCAGGAGGCAATGCTCAGGCTGCTGGAGGATCAAACTCATATGCTCCAGCGTATGGTTGAGCTGCAGGAAAGGCAGCAGGACCACCGACCACCGCTACAGCCCCTGTGTAACCAACCACCCTCCTCCCCGAGTTCTATAGTGTCCGCACCCAGACGCCAAAGAATGCTGGGGGGGGGGGCCTCCGGAGGATTACCCAAGCAACAGAAGGCTGGCATTCAATAAGTTTTAAAGTTTTTAAGTTTTAAAGTGCAGTGTGGTCTTGTCCTTCCCTCCTCCCCGACACCACCCGGTGCTTCCCTCCTCCCCCACCCCTCCCGGGCTACCTTGGCAGTTATCCCCCTATTTGTGTGATGAATTAATAAAGAGTGCATGAATGTGAAGGAACAATTACTTTATTGCTTCTGCAAGCGGTGCTCGAAGGGGGGAGGTCTTGGTTGGCTTACAGGGAAGTAGAGTGAACCAAGGGGGCGGGTTTTCATCAAGGAGAAACAAACAGAACTTTCACACCATAGCCTGGCCAGTCATGAAACTGGTTTTCAAATCTTCTCTGATGCACAGCACGCCCTCTAACCGCCCTGGTGTCTGGCTGCACATAATCAGCGGCCAGGCGATTTGCCTCAACTTCCCACCCCACCATAAATGTCTCCCCCTTACTCTCACAGATATTGTGGAGCACACAGCAAGCAGTGATAACAATGGGAATATTGGTTCTTCAAGATGTGTTGCTCAGGTATATTCCACTATAGGCGTGCGTGCTCGCCATGTGCACCGGTGCCGGAAGTTTTTCCCTTAGCAGTATCTGTAGTGGGGGAGCACTGCTGCGACCCCTGGAGTGGTGCCGACATATCACGCCATAAAGGGGCTGCATGCTCCCCCCACCCTCAGTTCCTTCTTGCCGCCAGTGAAGGTAGTCAGAACTTGCTCCAGCTTAGCGTAGCTGCAGCGTGTCTAGCTTAGTGGTATCCAGTTTCACTGATTTCTTCCATTACTAAACTTTCTTTGGTGAGTGCGTGGCTCGGGGCATGCCCCGTGGCCCAGGCTTCAAGTCGTGTGACTCCTGTCGCAACTCCATGCCCAGAAGCAATCCACACAATCAGTGTAACTGGTAACTGTCCTTTTAGCTGAGGTCTATCCGAGTCAGAAAACTGCGCCAGCGCGCTTTTAAACATCCAAATGCACATTCTACCACCATTTTGCACTTGCTCAGCCTATAATTGAACAGCTCCTGACTACTGTCCAGACTGCCTGTGTATGGCTTCATGAGCCATGGCATTAAGGGGTAGGCTGGGTCCCCAAGGATAACTATAGGCATTTCAACATCCCCAACGGTTATTTCCTGCACCTTTTGAAACAGACCAGAGTTCTTGAAGATGTGAGTGTCATGTACCTTTCCCGGCCATCCCACGCTGATGTTGGTGAAACGTCCCTTGTGATCCACCAGTGCTTGCAGCACCATTGAAAAGTACCCCTTTCAGTTTACGTACTCGCTGGCTTGGTGCTCCAGTGCCAAGATAGGGATATGGGTTCCGTCTATTGCCCCACCACAGTTAGGGAATCCCATTGCAGCAAAGCCATCCACTATGGCCTGTACATTTCCCAGAGTCACTACCCTTGATATCAGCAGCTCTTTGATTGCGTCGGCTATCACAGCAGCCCCCACAGTAGATTTGCCCACTCCAAATTGATGCCTGACTGACAGGTAGCTATCTGGCGTTGCAAGCTTCCACAGGACTATCGCCACTCACTTCTCAACTGTGAGGGCTGATCTCGTCTTGGTATCCTGGTGCTTCAAGGCAGGGGAAAGCAAGTCACAAAGTTCCATGAAAGTGCCCTTACGCATGCGAACGTTTCGCAGCCACTGGGAATCGTCCCAGACCTGCAACACTATGCGGTCCCACCAGTCTGTGCTTATTTCCTGGGCCCAGAATCAGCGTTCCATGCCATGAACCTGCCCAATTAACACCATGATGTGCACATTGCTGGGGCCCGTACTTTGTGAGAAGTCTATGTCCATGTCCTCATCACTCTCGTCACTGCGCTGCTGTCGCCTCGTCACCTGGTTTCGCTTTTGCAGGTTCTGGTTCTGCATATCCTGCTGGATAATGCGCGTGGTGTTTACAGTGCTCATAATTGCCGCGGTAATCTGAGCGGGCTCCATGTTCCCAGTGCTATGGTGTCTGCGCTGAAAAAAGGTGCAAAACGATTGTCTGCCATGCTCTGACGGAGGGAGGGGCAACCAGGAGCGCCCAGAGGGAGGGACACGTGGGGCAATTTGCCCCGGGCCCCACAGGGGCCCCCACGAGAATATAGTATTCTATGGTATTGCAACTTTTTTTTTATGGAAGGGGCCCCCAAAATTGCTTTGCCCCAAGCCCCCTGAATCCTCTGGGCAGCCTTGGGGGTGACTGATGACATGGCTTACAGGGTTGGCTTACAGGGAATTAAAATCAACGAAGGGGGTGGCTTTGCATCAAAGAGAAACACAAACAACTGTCACACAGAATGGTCCCCTCAAGGATTGAACTCAAAACCCTGGGTTTAGCAGGCCATTGATTTCACGGAGGGAGGAGCAAATGAATACAAATGAATACAAAACAAATCTGGTCTATTTCTTGTTTTGAACCACTCCATCTATCTTATACATCTTAGGCTGGCAGTAGACGGTGCAGTATGACTGCTAGCCATCGTCATCTCCTGGGTGCTCTGCAGAAGATGCTGCATTATGATTGCTAGCCATCGTCATCTCCTGGGTGCTCACCAGAAGACAGTGCAATACAACTGCCGGCAGGACTGAGTCTCCAGGAGACGAAACTTGAAAAGGGAATGACCTGGCTGAGTCACTTCCATGTCTGCCCAGGTGCCCCTGACTGATCTCACCGAGGTCGGCTAAAAGAGCACCCAGGAGTTTGACGACAATGGCTACCAATCGTAATGCACCATCTGCTGTCAAAAGGCAATGAGCTGCTGCTGTGTAGCAATGCAGTACCACGTCTGCTGGTACCCAGGAGATGTACAGTAACGGTGAGCTGAGCGGGCTCCATGCTTGCCGTTGTATGGCGTCTGCACAGGTAACCCAGGAAAAAAAGGCATGAAACGATTATCTGCCGTTGCTTTCACGGGGAGGGGAGGGGGGCTGACGACATGTACCCAGAATCACCCGCAACAATGTTTTTGCCCCATCAGGCTTTGGGATCTCAACCCACATTTCCAATGCATGGCGGAGACTGCAGGAACTGTGGGATAGCTACCCACAGTGCAACGCTCCGGAAGTCGATGCTAGCCTCAGTACTGTGCACACAGTCCGCCGACTTAATGCACTTAGAGCATTTTGTGTGGGGACACACACAATCGACTGTATAAAAACAATTTCTAAAAAAACGACTTCTATAAATTCGACCTAATTTCGTAGTGTAGACATACCCTAAATCAGGGGTAGGCAACCTATGGCACGCGTGCCAAAGGCGGCACACGAGCTAATTTTCAGTGGCACTCACACTGCCTGGGTCCTTGCCACCGGTCATGGGGGGGCTCTGCATTTTAATTTAACTTTAAATAAAGCTTCTTAGACATTTTTAAACCCTTATTTACCTTACATACAACAATAGTTTAGTTATATATTATAGACTTATAGAAAGAGATCTTCTAAAAACATTAAAATGTATTACTGGCACGCGAAACCTTAAATCAGAGTGAATCAATGAAGACTCGGCACACCACTTCTGAAAGGTTGCCGACCCCTGCCCTAAATCAAGGCTGTGAGCTTGTGTGCACCGAAAACATAAGTCAACCCCCTGCTTTTGTTCTAGATAGACAGTAGTTCTATTTGAGGATCAGCTGGTGTGTTTTCCTCTTCCTACTCTGCTTCAAGATGCTAGGAGAAGGACAGACGTTTCTGTATTACAGGGAAATTCCAGCACAACAAGTGAACCTGAATGCCTAAATATCCTTGTGAAGTCATCATCTTGCCTGAAAGGGGTGGGTGTGATCTTTCCAGTTGGCTAAAAACTGGGGGAAATTTTCTTGGCTCAGGTATAATATATAACATGCCAACAGCCAGCAGGATGGAAAGTCACAGGTTTTGGCCCTCTCTAGCTCCTTTACTATCAGGGCTGTGATAAACAAAAGAAAACCATTAGGAGTTGTGGATGCATAGATCTCTCTAATAGAAGCCATGCAACATCTGGACTGCAGTATAGTCCTGTGCTCTATATACAAAATTTACTGCACTGCCATACAGAGAGTAAGAGCACATGTCAGAGGGCCCATACAAAGTTTCCTGCACTACCACAGCTAGAGAGAGAGAGAGAAAGCATGAGCAGCCTGTCCAAGCAAGAACTTCTTTTACAGGATAGCCAGTCCCAGGCATTCAAAAAGTATGTGTCAAGCCCAAAAGCAGTAAGAGATTGGCTTAAAATATCATGACATTTTTTAAAAGATAATAAATTAAGGGTTTTTTTTTATTTGCCTTCTGGATTTGGAGCCTTTAGCGTTAATGGTTTTCAAAGTTTTCTATGCAACCAGGAGAGCTAGAAACGTACTTTTAAAACTAAAGAAGCTAATGTCATGTCCTCACTGGACTCCAAAAGCTTAGAACTCCAAATGTAATGAGACTCGCAGTAAAATTGTGAGAGTTGGCAACCCAGAGGTTGTGCTGAGAGATCACAGCTCCTGGAAAGGGAAATAATGTAGGAGTATCTGCTGTGAGGTTCAGTGTTCCAGTCCTGTCAAGGTTCCTTCCCCACTCTGAACTTTAGGGTACAGATGTAGGGACCTGCATGAAAAACCTCTAAGCTTCTCTACCAGCTTAGATCTGCTTTTGCTGCCACCACTCCCAATGTGCTAATTCCCTTCCCTGGGTAGCCTTGAGTGACTTCTTCACCAATTTCCTGGTGAACACCGATCCAAACCCTTGGATCTTAACACAAGGAGAATTTAACCATCCCCCCTCCTTTCCCCACCAGTTCGTGGTGAGTCCAGATCCAACCCCTTGGATCTTAAAACAAGGAAAAATCAATCAGGTTCTTAAAAAGAAGGCTTTTAATTAAAGAAAAGGTAAAAACCATCTCTGTAAAATCAGGATGGAAAATAACTTTACAGGGTAATCAAATTCAAGTAGCCCAGAGGAACCCCCTCTAGCCTTAGGTTCAAAGTTACAGCAAACAGAGATAAACACTCTAGCAAAAGGAACATTTACAAGTTGAGAAAACAAAGATAAAATTAACACGCCTTGCCTGGCTGTTACTTACAAGTTTGAAATATGAGAGACTTGTTCAGAAAGATTTGGAGAGCATGGATTGATGTCTGGTCCCTCTTAGTCCCAAGAGCAAACAACCCCCAAAACAAAGAACACAAACAAAAGCCTTCTCCCCACCAAGATTTGGAAGTATTTTGTCCCCTTATTGGTCCTTTGGGTCAGGTGTCAGCCAGGTTACTTGAGCTTTTTAACCCTTTACAGGTAAAAGGATTTTGGTGTCTCTGGCCAGGAGGGATTATCGTATTGTACACAGGAGGGCTGTTACCCTTCCCTTTTAGTTATGACAAGTCCTAACAAAAGAAATGTTGGAATGCATTTCTGGGAAGCAAAAGTACTGGAAGTACCAGAACGGTGTTATAGTTCCCCAAAAAGGTGCTGGAATGGTGTTCCAGCATGACTCAAGCAAGCCCTGGTGAGGACGCACGTTGTTAGTGCTTTCATAGCCAGGAGTTACGCTGTGGAATAGTACAGGAGCACTAGCTGAGGAAAAGCTCATCCTTTACAACAAACTAAGCCTTCCATTGAGAAGTTGCTGGAAGGAGAACATCTGAGTGCCGGGTGTGGGGAGGAGCTCACAACTGCGGGAGTCTTGGCCGTGTAAAAAATAAGACACAACATTAGAAATAAATGTGTTTTAAATTATCTTCTCCTCTATGAAATGAACAGAAAAAAAGAACAATGCCCCTCTCTCTGGGACCAATTTCCAGGCTAGGCTGAAATACTGACAAGGTCAACAAGCTGAAGCTGTAAACTGAAGATCTTTATCTGTGTGGGAAATAGGAAAATCATTCTACTGATAACAGGAAATACAGTAAATAACATAGAAATTCCTGGCTAAATTCCCTGGGGCGCTTGCCCCACTGTAGAAAGAATGTGCATGGCAAAAATATATGTGCTGCTTAAGCACATTTCTAAAGAACACATCCCCTTCTTACCTTGTGGAAATTCTTCTTTGTAAAATTCACTCTCACGCATTTTAGATCTTTTTTTTTAAGCCATCAGTCAGTGTAGCTGATATATTTTACCCATGGGCCGGTTCCTCCATGGGTAGTTTAATCTGGGCACGTCCCTTCGTTGCATTGAAATTCCATTGTATTTAATGGGGTGCTAACTCAGTTTATTCTCTGGGATTTGTGCAGTAATTTTACTGCCTGCATAAGCAGCAACTTGAGGAAGGTGGAAGTAGTGATAGACATCTCTAACACGCCCACAGAGCTTTGCAGAGGTGCCTAGACGTGCTTGCCTCACCTCCAACATTTATATTTTCTCATCGTGACTATGGTAATTCCCCCTGTGGTTAGATCCCTGCTTTGTGAATTTCAGACACTACTCCCTGTAGGAAGCAGGATTACATCACCCCCATCACATACCATCTCCACTGGCTGATCCATCTATAAATCCAATTCAATATTGATTTGCTGGATTTCTAGGGCCTTGGACTCATGTAACCCTCTGATTTCAGTGTGGTTGCATAAGTGTAACTAAGGGCAGGATTCTGTCCCTACATTTTGCATGGTCTCAGTACATCCAAACTCTCTGATTTCCTCTCCGTCTGCTCTGATGTCCCTTCTCACCTTCAATATTTGCTTTCTCCTTGTGACTCTTCACAGCTGGGGGTTGCTCTTGCATTTGTGCAGTGTCCTCTATTTGGAACTTTCCTCTTCTGTCTGAATCACTTGGTCACTATATAAACTTCCTGTTCTCTTCAGCCTATACATGGCTCCATAAACAGTTTCAAGATCCTCTCTGCGAAGGGATTGTTATGTACAAATACAATTTACTCTGGTTCAAACAATACTATGCAAAAGGATCACAAAATGCTTCATGTCCCAGTGCAGTCTGCATAGCCAAATTCAATTAAACTCTGCTGTAAGTTACAGTGTGAGGCAACATACAGGTAGCATCCAGGGGCGGCTGTATGTTTTTTGCCGCCTCAAGCACGGCAGTCAGGCAGCCTTCGGTGGCATGCCTGCGGGAGGTCTGCTGGTCCCGCCCCTTTGGCGTACCCAGCAGGGACCCAGTTTGATGATGGAAAATTGGCTTTGCCATTGACAACACTGGATACTGGAGAAATCCACATTAGTTGTAAAATCAGTTCCACCATTTAAAAATAACACTTTGGTTAATTTACAGCAGCTTTCACAACTGCTATATTAACCAGATGGGTTTTTTAAATGATAGTATTGACCTTTACTTTGAATTTTTCTTAATTCTAGAGTTTTGTAATGGCAAAGCCTGTAATGCTTTGCCTCATTAAGGGCTAAATCTTGTGTGTCTCTCCCCCCCACACACACACACAATGCAAAACTCAAAGGGGGAGGAAGGATGGCCTTGTGGTTAAGGCACTGTGCTGGGACTCAGGTGATCTCTGTTCAGTTCCCATCTGTGTCCCAGACTTCCTACACATGTGACAGATATTGGTCATATTGTTTAATGCATTGATGGAAGATGCTCAAATGCTATGATGATGAGGGCAGCATGGGAACCTGTAATGTATAGAGTGGAATTCTTGTGTGACCTTGGGCAAGTCACTTAATCCTTCTGTGCCTCATTTCTCCATGTGTCATATGGGGATAATGATCTTTTCCCCACCCTAAGTCTATTATGTCTTTTAGCCTGTGTATTCTTTGGGCCAGGGACTGTCTCTTACCATGTGTACATACAAAGCCTAGAACAATGGGAACCTGAGTTGGGTCCTCTAGCTAGTACCATAATATACATTAATAATTGCCTTCAGGGAGGGTTTTTCATGTGTTAGGGGAGGAGGGTTTGGCACCAAATTACAATTTGCTAATCTCCTGTTTGCTTGTTGGTCTGTTTTCATCATATTTCAAACATCCCAATGATTTTTTTCCAATTAGATACGATGACTGGAATATCTCTGATATTAAACTGGAGTATTGCTTTTGTTACGCTTCCCCCAAGGTCTAGAGCAGGCCCCAGCACAAGGCCAATCCACCACCTAAACCTTTGTAGATTCATAGGCCTAATGGCCAGAAGGTGTCATTATGAGCATCCAGTCTGACATGCGTAACACCAGACCAGAAACCCTCCCTGAATTATTCCTGCAGCAGACTCTTAACTTCTGGTTGAGCTACAGCATATTTTTTAAGAAGACATTCAATCTTGATTTAAAGACTTCAAATGATGGAAAATCCATCACACCCCTAGGTAAGCTGTTCCAATGGTTAATTATCCTTACTGTTAAAAAATTGCACCTTATTTCTCAACTGAATTTGTCTAACTTCAGCTTTCAGCTACTGGATCTTGTTATGCCTTTGTCTGCTAGATTTAAGGGCTTTCTCTTATCAGAAATCTTTTTCCAGTGTAGGTACTTCTAGGCCGTGATGAAGTTGCCTCTTAGCCTCCTCTTGATCAAACTAAACAGACTGAGCTTGTTAAGCCTCTTTCTGCAAGGCAGGTTTTCCAGACCTCGAAATATTCTTGCAGTACTGTTCAGAATCCTTTCCAATTGTAGAACATCCTTTTTGAAGTGTGAACACCAGAACTGGATGCAATATTTCAGTAATTGTCTCACTTGTGCTATATACAATGGTTATACATCCAAGGATTACATTTGCTTTCTTAGCCAAGGAATCACACTGGGAGTTCATGTTCAGCTGGTTATCCACCATGATCCTAAATCCTTTTCTGAGCCTAAATCCTTTTCTGTGCTTTCCAAAATCCACCCCTTCTCTCCACTCCGCTTCTAGGGAGAATCACCTCTGCTCAGTCTCAGCTTCAACCCAGCCACCCCCCAGTCATGTCAAATGTGACTTCCAGCTGCCTGGAAGATGTCCACTCTGTTGGACATTTGCTACAAGTGCATACTCTGCCAGGGGTGGCTTAAAACATAAACTAGATACGTGGCCATGTTGGGTGCCACATTTCAGTGAGTGCAGCATGACTCTAAGAAGAGCTGCATTGCAGTTAGATGCTTGGAGTCTATCCCCAAAGGATGGGCAGCATTCAGGAGGACAATGTCTGGCCAAAAGACGTCTCCCACCCTACCACACAAAGGAGGAAACGGAATGGAGAAAAGATGGAGAACTTGTTTTATTAGCTTGTTGGGGTAAGAGGGGAAACAAAAAGTTGCAAATTTGGGCCACCAAAATATACTCTGGGCTGACTCTGTTCCTGTCCATGGAGGAAGGATTCCCATCAGCTGCTAGAAATCTCCCCAAAGACACTGCTTTTCTAAATTTCAATAATAAGAGAGTTCATAGCTAACGTCAGTCTGGATTGTAACAACAGGCCTGGATTTGACCTGTCCCACAGCCTTCTTGTGTATGGACTTAGCATAACCCGGTAGCCATCTTGTATGTTCAGCCACCATAAACTGGAAACAAAAACTAGAGAGTCAGGAGAATTCGGCCTTGGCTTAGACAGCCCAAGAAGTATCAGCCGCAGCTGCAGCATTACTAACAGGGATAGATACACTGAAATCACAGATTCATGAGCACTGAAGGGAGTAGGGACAAGCTAACCTTGAGTTTCTGCAAGTTTCTTACTGGATGCCTGTGTAAGTTTTTGTTAAAAGTTGCTTTTGCTGATAAGTAGAAATTATGAGGTTTTGCTGTTGATAGAAAATTGTTTTAGCCCATTGGGGTTATGATTGGTTAGATTTATTGTACAGTCATCCTTTAAGTAAAATAATTGGTTAAAGCATAGATAAGAGAAACCCTAATTTTAACTTTATAATAAGGCTCAAAAGATGAGCTGGTTGGAACTTAACTCCAGGAATTATCTGGAGACCAAAACTGCTAGATCTTTTTAACCCCTGCCTGACCAGACTGTGTAGAAGCTGAAGCCCCAGACAACACGACCCTGACCAGCCATCAGGAAACCTCCGTCTGTTTCATTGGGAGTGGTGAGCATTAGACGCTTGGTGTGTGCATTCTGCTGATTGATTGTTGATTGCTAATAAATACATGTACATGTTTAAGAATATTCACTGTGTGATCAAGTGTCTTTCACTGGGAAAAAGTCCCATTAACCCGTAGAGGGCCATGGAACTCCGGGCCCAGGGAGGGAAGGGGTGGGAGGCATAAATTGTGCGGGTAACAGGATGGTTCACTAGTTTAAACATCTGGTTTTGGGAGGTATGTTCTTGAGCATAGATTTCTAAATATAGAATCTTGTGAAGTTTTATCTTATGAATATTCACTTGTTGAATTTACATTTTGTTTTTCATCTCTGAGCTTCCAGAACAGAGCCATGCACACAAGATAGCCTTCCCAGCTGTCTGATTAAACTCTCCCATAGAAAGCTTTTGCGAAAACAGTACCATTATTGTTTCATTTTGTATCTCTCCCCTTTAGTTATTTTCTTTCAGAGCACTTTGAAGAAAGCCTGGCCCCTGTGCCACGTGCAACCCCTAGTGATTGAAGGACTTAGGACAAAATTATGATCTCATTTATACCTGAGTAAATGTTAGCGTCAGTGGAATTACTCTGGATTTATGCAGGTGTAACATATTACAATTCCATGTGAGAATTTGGTCATCCACCATCCATACACAGAGTTCTTAACAAACGCTGAATAGAGCAAATACTTCTAACAAATATCCATCTACGATTTGAAGTGGGCAACTGGGATGATCCATTTCAAGATGGAGGTGCATTGGAAGAACTGAATATGGGATGCTTGCAAGGTATCTGCTTCCTTTCTATCTTGGCATTTTATGCAGTGCTTGTTGTCATGCTGGCAGACCAGATGCCAGCTCATGCCAAGGCCCCTGGATTCACTGAATACTGGCAAATGCATAGCTGGAAACCAGTCTCGCTTACCTGTGTGTTAGTATAGTTAAAATAAATATTAGAGTTATGAGAATGTGTTTAGTGTTTAGACTTTATGGTTGCTGCATGTCTTAATCTTGCTTTATTATACCTATATCTCAGGTTATAAGGTAAAGTTTAAATGTTTACTCTGTAACTACAGAAATGTTTGCTAAGACTGCAAATCCCCCCCAGTCAGGGGAAAAGCATACCAAGTGTCAAATACTAGTTCATCACAAGAGGTATCATCTCCTCCCCACCAAAAGGTCTACAGACACCAGACATACCACTGTGGACAAAAGACTTTGTTGATTGCTTCCCCCACACCCCTAAAGAAGGTATGTGCCCAAACCCTTGTCCCATCCTAGCTTGAATGCTGGGGGAAGAAAATAAAAATGCTTGTTAAGGAGAAATTTTTATTCTATGCTGCTGAAACTCTGAGGGGGCAAGGGTTTCTGAGTGTAAGCAAGGAGTGCTCAGCTGGTTAGTTTGGGTTAGCCCCAAGGGACTTATAGCAGCTACTATAATCTTTTGGAACCTCACACCGTATCTGAGTTGTGTGTATACCTTTATCTACTTTAACCTTGTAAATAACTTATATTACTTTTTCCTGGTTAATAAATCTTTAGTTAATTTATTACAAGATTGGCCACAAGCATTGTCTTTAGTTTGAGATCTGAAGTACAGTTGACTTGGGGTAAGTGACTCATCCTTTGGGACTGGAAGTAACCTGAACACTGATGTGATTTTCAGTGTAAGTGACCATATATCACAAAGTCCAGCTTGCCTGGGTGGCAAGACAGACTGGAATGCGCAAGGGGATGCTCTGTGACCCCATGGGAAGACTGTTGTAGTGCTTTAGGAGTTCACACTTGTTACTGGGTGAAATCTAATTATCGAACATACAACCAGTTTGGGGTTTTCCTCCAGCTTCTTAACAGTCTGCTCTGAGGTTGGCACTCATGGTCTTGAGCCACTCCAGACAGCATGACATTTGTCATCATGGATTCTGAGCTCCTATATGAGGTTTAGTTGTCACTAGCAGTTCAATGCTTTCATGCACATGAATAATCACTAGAAAAAGAATGACATAGAGATATACGGAGATATACATTCTTTCCAAAGCGTCTTGGATGTCAGATTGTTTCTTGGCAGAGGATTTTTCTTTCTATTCCCAGCTATTCTCTTCTTCAGTTGTGTCTAGTTATCCCCCAATCTAGCTTCACATGGCGGTTAATGGAACAGAAATGATGCAATTGCTCCAAGAAGAGCTTTTAACCAGTGGAGTCTAATTAAAGTAACCCTTTTTTTCAGAAAAAAATCCCCACTCAAAGAGTCCATTTTCTTTGCATCTGATGAAAATATATGGAATAACTTACCATACTGAAGGAGACAGAGATTTGAAACATCCTTTGAGCAGCTATGTCCAACCATATATAGGAGCAAGAACTAGCTGGAGCTCATTTCTCACATGAGCTGATTTCCCTTCCAGGCTAGCCCTAGTCCTTCCGACCATGTTTCCAAAAGGCAGTATTAGGGGCCTTGGTATTACATCCGCGAGCCAATAGTGTCCATATGTCTTATCTATTCTATACAGGTTCTTATACAGGAGTGTTTGCTCATCTCCTGAGTATCTGAGTGCCTTCCAGTAGTGCATTAAATGACGTGACTCACAGCTGTCATGTGTTGTTTGTTCAGTGTCCAGTTCCAGGAGCCTTGTTATTGCAAATCCCACCTTCAGGAGCTCTAGCAGGGAGGCTATCTCTGAGCAGGGTAAGGAGCAGAAGAGTTCAGGTCACTGCTTCTCCCATGTGCCCTATTGCTCCCATGGAGAAAGGAGAGGGAGGGGAGCTGTTGCTAGGGCAGCTCTGCTGCTAAGCTACTCATGAAAGACTAAAAGCTGCTACTGTTATGGGCATAAACTTCCTCTGTGCAAAATCCATATTTAAAAAAGACTGCAAGAAAATGGCAGCTTAAGTGGAACAAACCAATTTAAAAGAATCTTTTTTTTTTTTTTTTTTTTTTTTTAGAAAACCGATTCAATGGAGCTTTTCTTAACTGGATTAGGGAATTAACCTGTACCAAGAGAACACTTCCCAGCATGGAGTGCCACGGCCTCCGCAGGCCCCCCGCCAAGTGCTATTCATGACCTGGCAGTGCTGGCATGAATAGGCTCAAGGGATCCCAGCAAGGCAGTGGGGGAAATGATGGCATGGCCCACCATGCAAAAAAAGGGAGAGTGAGCGTTCTTCTCCACAGTCGTGGCATGATTCTTCCCTCCCAACCTCCCCCAAAAAGTGATAGTATGCTCCAACTTTCCCTACACATTTTCTCTCAATTTGTCACTTGGCAGCAGTGAGAAGAGGGGGACTGAATAACCACCTAAAACCCTCAGGAATAACCACCTAGAGCCCTTCTCCCCGAATAGTCCCCTATAACACCACCTTCTCTCCCTGGAATACCCACTTACAGCTCATTCGGGCAGAGCTTTCTGGGGGCCACTCCCAGACTGTGGAACAAACTGCCCCAGGAATCCAGGATCCTCACAAACCTTACCACCTCCTGCTTCAGGTGCACTCCTCCACCCTGCCTTCTCCAACATAAACAGAGAGCAATGCGGGTACATGTAAACACCTGACCAAAACAAAGAACCCCGCTGCACACACAATTCTCCCTCTGGGGCAAGGGTAGGGTGACCAGACAGCAAATGTGAAAAATCAGGACAGGGGGTGGGGGATAATAGGATCCTATATAAGAAAAAGACCCAAAAATCGGGACTGTCCCTATAAAATCGGAACATCTGGTCACCCTAGGCGAGGGTGAGAGAAAGAATGAGCCACACTTGGCAGATGTTAGCCACCTCGCTTAACGCGCTACAGGAAGGCACTTGGATATTATGATGATGAGAGTGGTATTAGAACCCCTTATAACCCCCAGGATAATCATAGAGAACCACCCCATAAATAACCAGCTGTAACTGCCCAGAATAACAACCTCAAACCCCACCACAGCGCTCTGCTGTTGCCTCCGTGTGGGGGTGGTTGCTGCCTCTAACTCCCTGCAGGGTGCGATAAGCTACACCCCTACAAGTCCCAGGTTGGAAGTGCCCTTTTCCTATCCCCCATGCCTCTTTCTTCTGTCATTTCACCTGAGCTGGCTGGATCTGTGGATCCTAAACATGTCAGTGCTGCTGTTCTCCCCTGAGTCAGAGAAGCTTTTCAATCTGACTCCAAAATGAGACTCCTACAGCTGTAAACAGAGTGATCACATACCTGCTTTGAAGTTACCATTTAAATAACCTGCAGGGCTTCACTAATGCAGGGAAAGGAAATAATTCCCTCCTCCTCCCCCCCTCCCCCGCTCCTCTCTCAGAGGCAGGGAAATGAAAACGAATCCCCAGGCAGGAGCAGGACACTGCATTTCATGGAGCTGCATGGAAGATGAATGATTTTCACTTATGGCTTAGTTAATGAGTCAGCAGATATTCATTCATGGACACAATTTATTAACCCATAAACGCTGCAGATGACGGTGTCATCGCTGTGATAAAGTTGTTTTCATTAGCTGTATAATTTATAAGGCAGCTGCTGCTGTGTATGTGCTTGCCCCTCCCTGGCCTGCCTTGATACTGGGGAGGGAGGATGGGATGGCAGGGGAAAGGGACAAGAGACCAGCGTGGGATCCCCCTGACACAGCTCAGACTGCGGGGGAAGAGGGCTGGGCTTCATGCTGGTTCCCATCCCTGCAGGCTCTTGTTACTAAGCCAGGGAAAAGGAGCTGTGTGAAAGGGAGGAGTGTTTGAGTCATGCCTCTGGTTCTCCGTTGGAGCTGACAATCAGATGCTGGTTCTTGCCCTGAAAAGAACGAGCGTAAAGTCCATGCAATACCCAACAGCATCTGAGGGATGTTCAGAGTTACCCTGGAGAGGGGCTTGTCCTGCATTGGACAGGATGATGCCACTATGATGCGGATGGTCCTGAGATTATGGCACAGTCCCCTGGCTGTCTCTTGTGTTGGGTGCTCACTGAATGTAAGCAGGCACTGAATGTGTGCAGCCTCAGAGAGCTCCACAGGCAGCATGCCTAGCCGTGGTAACAGTGCGTTTGTGATGGAATAACCTGCCACAGGAGGCTGGGGGATCACACGGTGTGGCAGGGACTCGGGGAAGAGGAGACCCAAAGGGGAATCTGTAGAAACAATGACATTTATTATTATGGCTGTATTACAGCAGTACTCAGAGACCCCAGTTGGAATCAGGGCCTCATTGTGCTGGGTGTTGTACAAACACACTGTAAGAGTTGATCCCTGCTCCAAAGAGCTCACAGGCTCATTGCCCGGGTACTTGGTAGCACCTTCCATCTGAGGCTCTCCAAGCACCTTACAGACATCAGTGAATTAACTCTCATATTGCTGCTGTGAGGCTTGGGAGTGTTACCAGCCCCATCCTACAGGTGGGGTAATTGGGATGGGGAGAGGTTGGCAGACTCACCCGCAGTCCCGGGGCAGGTCAGCAGTGGAGTTAGCCACAGCGGCCACAACTCCTGACTCCCAGTCTGGTTTCCTAACCCCCAGGCCATGCTGCCTTCCTGTGGAAACTCAGTAACACACCCCTAGCCTCCGGGGTGCAAACTGGGAACAGGAGCTGCAGCAACAGCAGCACAGAGCAGGAGCAGCAGCCCTTGTTTCTAAGCCCCTTCCTGCTGCCTTGGGAACAGCATTCCCCCAAACAGGTGCACTTTCCTCCACTCAGGCTAAAGCAGCACCTGAGCTCGAGGACCCCAGAAAGCATCCAGCTCCAACATATCCCTCTGTCCTGAGCCAGCCCCCCACTATCTCTTCATGTGACACCTGAGCAAGCCTTTCTCTTGGCCAAGGGCATGTCTTTCTGCCAGCAGTAGGCAGTGGCAGTTCACCAAGCCCCAGGGGAGCCTGCTGCTCCCAGTGTGTGGACAATCTCCCTTGACCGGCCTGCCAAGTACCCACTCTGTCTCTCAAATCCCAATCCCACAGGGATCCTTCCCATCTTGTTCTCACTAGTAACCCCTTCCATGTTTTGTCTGCCTTTCTCATTTCTGTCTAGAGCCCCGGTCGTGCACTTGGATCGACACACCTTTGTGCCACGGTGGTTTTGGTTGCTCGATTGGGCCTTTAGCATCACAGCTCATTGCACCTTGTGGTCTCATGCAGTTTCTGTATGTTGACGCAGAAAAGAAACCAGCAGACCTCACAGCTAAGGGTCCCTGGTGAGGACAAGAAGCTACCTGCCTAAAACCTCTGGGGTCCCGCATAGAAAAAAGAACAGAGCCAGCACAACAATTACATCCAACCTACTGAGTCCTACAGAACAGGTGACCTATCAGAACCTTTGATCCACCATGACAAACCCAAACGGCACTAGCAAAAACATTTCACCTTTCATCTCTGTGTGACCAGTGCTGTCTCCTGGCTGTATCCAGTTGTGAGGCCTCTTAAAGGGAATGTAGGATACAGTAGGGTTTCAGGTAAGCTTGGAACTGCCCACTCCTCCCTTCTCAGGGAGTTCTCCTGAGAGTGGAATGCTAAAGACAGGCTGTCCTCTTTCATATCTGTAGCACGGGCTTATATTTCATCCAACACATTTTATTGCATTCTGAATTCTTTCCCAGTTTTTTTGTTAGACTCCAAACGTCTGCACGTTCCCTTGACCCTACGCCAAGGAGTGACAAATAGTACATGTCCCCATCAGAAACCATGCAGAAGGTAGAGAGAGCACCACAAATACCAGCCTCAGTGTGCAGCACATTAGCTCAAGTTTTTGAAGCTCAAGACTGATGGGTTGGAGTCGTCTGTTTCAGTCTGCTCCTTCTGATTAAAAAGCTGTTAAAAGCTTCAGCCTGTCTCAGTACATCTGCTGCTTCGTGACCAATGAATTGCTTGTCCGGGATTCGAAGCTGCAGGTAGCAGGGTGATAGATTTGATGGGGGTTAGTGTTAGGAGATTTTTGTAAAGAGCTTGCCACAGCAAATGATCAGTCGGGTGTAGTGATTGCTCAGCTGGCATGGTTTCAGTGGGAGAAGAGGAGCTTTAGGATATGTCTACACTGCACACTAAGCCCAGGTCTGTGGGACCCCAGCTTCTGGACTAGGTGTTTCTAAGCATCCACACTGCACTGTAAACCTAAGGCTAGGTCTACACTACCTGCCTGAATCGGTGGGTAGAAATCGATCTCTCAGGGATCGAATTATCGCGTCTCGTCGGGACGCGACAATCGATCCCCGAATCGACGCGCTTACTCCACCAGTGGAGGGAGGAGTAAGCACCGTCGACGGGGAGCCGCGGAGGTCGATTTTGCCGCCGTCCTCACAGCGGGGTAAGTCGGCTCCGATATGTCGAATTCAGCTACGCTATTCGCGTAGCTGAATTTGCGTATCTTAAATCGATCCCCCTTCCCCCGTAGTGAAGACCTGCCCTTAGTTTACAATTGTTGGACCCGGGTGTCACTATGCTAACACATACTGCACTACACAGACCTTCTGACTTGGGTCTGCAGCTTGAGCTGCGTCCATGCTGCAAAGTGACAGGGCTTGGACCCGAGTCACAGTGGGACTCGGACTCTGACTTGCCTTTCCTCCCTTACAGGGTCCTAGGCCCTGGGTCCTGAGTGCTTGCTGACCTGGGTCAGACTGACCTGTGTGTGGATGGGGTGGGGTGGTTGGGCTCAACCCTGAGTCAGAATCCAGGCTTAGTGTGCCGCGTAGGTATAGCTTAAGTGGCCTTTGGACATCTCTGGCCTCTGAAAAGCTAGCTTTTGCTTATGCCTCTTGATTGCTTTCCCCTCTGCTGCTCTGTAATTGTGTTGTGGATTGGCTTTAACTGTATAATACCATTATCAAAATGCATTATATATTATGTCTGTTATTAATTCTGTAACCTTATGATTAAATCTGTAAAGCATTTATACCAAGGACTCTATAAACATAACATATTATTGTTCCTCTTTACTTGCCACACATTCCCATTTTCAAAGCACCAGCAGTTCCATGAGACGAATTCAGGGCCCATGGAAATCAGTAGGGGTAGATTTGGGTTTTTCTTGTGTGAGAAGGTTGGGCATTTCCTGGTAGACTGAGAGAATGGAAACATACTAAACGATACAGTCTATAGAAGCAGTGTGTAAAGTTTTCTTCAGGGGAAGGGGATACAATACCCATACTTTCTGCTGCCATACTAGTCTGATCTGTCACAGCCTCAAAGGCATTTAGCGAAGGAGTGCAGAGTAAACAAAGACATTCCTGATATTTCTACAGATGGGATGAGGGCGCTGGACTCAGATCAGGTTTAGGCTGGGTCTAGGTTTTGTGTCTGAGGCCAGGTCATGGCTCAGGGTTTGAGTCTGAAGTTGACCCAGGGGTTGGTTTCAGGGTTTGGATTCAATTATGCCAAAGCTGATTTTGTGAGCTTCAGGCTTTACATAGCAAAGGCCAAGCAAGATCGGCCAAGATTTCAGCCACATCCCAGCAAGAAAGAGAAAATAGGTTCCTCCCAATTTAAATACAACATAGAACCGGAATCATATAGGATGGAGAGGATCCAGAGATTCAAGCCCAACTCTCTCCGCACTCGGGAAATTATCAGCAGGTGCAGGTCCCTGGCTCTAGAACACCTTTGTAGGGCCCCCCAGTGAAGGGCGAATGCCTGGGGCATTCTTAAGGGGAGGGAGGCATGACATGGTTTTCCTACACCCTGGCATTCCCATCTGTCAGAATAACCAACAGGGGCTGCGGGCAACCAGCTGAAAGTTAGGGTGGCCACTGAAGCTGCTCTCATGCGTGTGGGGCTGAATCAGCCCCTGACAGTCTCAGCACCATTCGCCTGCTGCAGTTCTGGTGCCAAGATCCACTCCAGCCCAGAGAGGAATTGGGTGACTTCCTTGGGGCAGGGGACACGTCATGATCTCTGTCTATAAAGCTTTGAAACAAAACTAATTCAGAGCATCAGAGTCATGGTGGGAGCCCAGGATGGGAAATAATGGGTTTGTAATTGTGCTCACTGCATTCCTCAAACGTGTGGCTAACTGGGGAGGGGGAAATGCCCCCCCAACCCTCCTCTCCACCTCATTGGCTCCTCTCTGAGCCTGCTTGTTTCCACCTGTGTCTCTATTTCCACCAACTTGCCCAGGCACAAGCACGGTGAGCAGGTACCAGTTTTGATTCATTTCGGTCCATCTTAGTAGCCAAAACATGTCACTCTCCCCCCTCCTCCCCCCAGCAGCATCTTGAAAGCATAAAGAAAAAAAGATGTCTGGCAAATGGAAATTCAATTGGTTTAATATAGAGACTATTTTACTGCAGTCTAACTGGAGCCTCTTATTAAGAATCAGATGGAATTTCTAAACAGGGAGCGCTGGTCCCTTGGTGGGGGCAATCTCCAATCATACACCAACATTGCTCTTGACATATTTATGACTCCAATAAAATCTCCCATCTGGTATATTTTAAAATAAAATTGAAAATTTATCACTTTCCCTTAGTTGGTTTGTCGTTCTCCCCGGGAGAAGATAGCCAGCCTGAGATTATTGCATCGGCAGCCTGTCAACTGAGGTTAGGCCGAAGTGTGATTTAAATTTCAATACTTTCCACATTACAGCTGTCTGGGGTGGGAAAATTACAAGGAGAAAAGCGGAGAGTGTGTTTCTGCTGCTATTTCTATTCGTTAGGCTCCCCCTGATTTTGTTTTGTTTTACTTTTTTTAGCTCTGCCTGCCGCTCTGTGTCTGGGGAAAAAAACTCTGGCGCTTTGTTGGAATCCCAGTAAAGTAACCCAGCAGGCAATAGCGGGAGGGCCAGGAATACTCAGGAGAGGACGAAAGGGAACCCAGGTCCAGATACTGCTTCTGCTTCTTTATTATTTGTATTCTGGTAGCATGTCGAGGCTCCTATCAAGATCAAAGCCCCGCAGTGCTAGGCACTGTGCGAACATGGAGCAAAAGACAGTCCCTGCTCCAAAGAGATCACAATCTCCATAGGCAATGCGGAGCAAAGGAAAGGACCTTTATGCCAATTTCACAGATGGGGAAGTGAGGCAGAGTCTAAGGGCTGTATCCATTGGCAGTCAGCAGAAATGAACCCAGAGCTTCCAAAGTCCAGTGCAGTGTCTTAACCACAAGACCGTGCTTATCAGGGCTGCTAGCCTTTGCCCTCCCAAATTTGGGTCCCAAATGATTACTTGTGGCTTGCATTGCTATCCTGTCCTGTGCACACGATACAGGAGCGAGAGAGGAAAGGCCTCCTCGCTCCCCTTTCTGCCCACTTCCATGCTCGGACCAGGCGAGAAGGAAACTGCCCAGTTTCCCAGGTCTGAAATGGTTGCAAGTGTAAGAGAGTCTGTGGATGCAGAGCCTTTGGGACACCCCTACAGGGGCCCTGCGTGAAAAAAGTTATTCCACTTCCCCATAATGCATTGCTCCCACTACTGCATTCACACAGTCCCAGCCTCTCAGAGCTTCACCCATTGGGAGGTTAGATTAGGTGCACTGCTTTCTGTGCTGGTGAGGAACCAGCTGGGGGCTAGATTGTCACAAGCCTTGCTTGGCTGTGCCTGGGAGTAACCCCTGCCCTGCTCCCCACTCAGGTGTGGTAGGGCCACTCTCATGATACTCCCCACTGTGAGCGGGGAGGGGATGGGCAGGGAGAGGAGCCCTAACTCCTGGCAGGTGCCCAATGGGGAGTAAGATGCTCTATGAAAGGGGTGAAGTAACTTGCCCCTGCAGCCCCCCACTCACCAGAGCATGTGGAGAATAGGGGAGGAATCGTGACTGTGGGTCATAATGTGCTCTATGGGGTGGTGCAGATTGTATGGCTATTACACCCAGCAGTACAGATTATGGGGCAGGTGCTCAACCAGCTGGGGGATTAAACTCTGGGCCCTAGGCATGGTGTGTGTGTGCTGTACCAATGAGAGATTAAACCTAGCAGCCTAGGTATTATGCATCTGCTGTGCCAACTGGGAGATTAAACCCAGTGCCCTACGTACTGTGCGTGTTCTGTACCAGATGGGAAATTAGCCCCAGGGTCTCTGGCTTCCTGGTTACAGTCTGTTCAGCCCTCTGGACAGACTGTAACATTGTAACACACCAAGGTGTGAGTGTGTGCCTTTTATGCACACTATATGAGTTTGTGTGTGTTCAGGAGCGATGGTATGCAGTGCACTTGTATCTTGCCTCTGAGTGTGCTGTTTGTGACTGTGCATGTGCATCAGGGTTTTGTGCACCTGGCATATTGGTGCGATTGTGTCTGTGGTTCTGAGTACACTTCTGTGTGCATGTGTTTGTAAATGCCTGCTTTGTGATTTCTTGCATGCCTTCCGTGTGCAGTGTGTGTGGGTTATGTGTGTGTATGTGTGTTGTTGTCTGCTGGCATAGAGACAGGCGTGTTCAGAGTTTTCATACCTTTCAAATAGCAGGAGAGATGTCCATATATTTTGTAATTTTCTAACACTTCAACCAGCCTTCATGGTTTAAATGCCTAAGTGTCCATCTAAGTGATGTATGTCAAAACTTCAGGAGGGATATTTAGGAGATAACGTCAATGGAATGGAACAGTGTCATGAGATAATGCTTTCCTGATGCTACATAAAAGCCAAAATGGTGAAGAAGAGGCACAAATAAAATACAAAATGAACAAAACCAACCAAGGTAAAGTTGAGATGTTTGGTCTCAGAGTGGGAGACATTTACCAGTTAAGAACCTTTTAGTCCTACCTCTCTATTTCTATTTTATGCCACTCAGGGATCTTCCCAGCCAGCCCCCCAACTCCTACTCTGTGGGACCAGCCACAGGTTGTCCCATCACATTTGAAACAAGACGTGGTGATAAAAACATCGCAGTGTGGTCCCCTCCCCTGCCCTGTCTCATGCTCAGGTGCTTTTGCATGCAGGTTAAGGGATTTTGTTATCCCAACATTTCTTTTCATTGACACTTTAAAAGATGTGTAGCATAATAGCAATGATTGAAGCACCTGCTGTTTTTCTCTGTAATTATCCAGTTCCCTCATTGGGAACCAGTTTATTGCCATCTAAGAGTGCAGCAGTCCTATTATCGCTTAAATAAGAGTCAGCCAAGCACCAACCTGCCAGACTGCTGCTAACACCATTCTAGCTATACAGACATAAAAGTGATTTCCCTCTGCTGCTGGGTCCCCCTGGAGCAATGGAGTCCATCCAGGGAAAGAGAACTGTATGAAAGGTAAAGTAGAGTGGGGCTGCAAAGGGCAAAGGACTACAGAGGGGGCTGGGAAGGGCAGGCCCTTGCACAAGAGGAATAGGAGGGGGTGTGCACTGCACAAGGGGAATGAGAGGAACATGTCTCTGCAAAGGCTCTAAACTGTGGGGATTAGCATGGCAGCCTGAGCAGTAACAGAGCTCTGTGCCCAGCATAGGGAGTGCACAGGTGTGATCTGCTAACAGATGCACACGAGATGTGTAAGTGGCATTATATACTTGCGCTTTTTCTCTCACTTGTTGGTGCTCCTGGAGAACTCCAGAGCTTCCATTCATCACCTGAATGCTGCTCTGGGCAGGGTTCTCTCTGCATTGCATTGGGATAAATTTTGCCTCTCTTGTATTTCCTTCTGGCCCTTCATGCAATGAATTGATCTGCTGTGCAAACCCTTTCCTCTAGCCAGCAGGTGGGGTGAGCGGTAGGGAAGGGGGCTCGTATTTTGGACTACCTATCTGAATTCCAAAGATGCCCTGTGTCCTGGAGTCCTCTTTTACTGTGGCAGGGTTGGAACATTGTCACTAATAGTAATACCACCACCTACCTCTTATATAGTCCTTTCCAGCTGCAGATCTCAAAGAACTTTACAAAAGGGTGTAAGCATCATTAGCCCCATTTTACAAAGGGGGAAACTGAGGCAGGGAAAGGGGAAGTGCCTTGTCCAAGGTCACCCACAGACTAGTGGCAGAGCTGGGACTAGAACCCAGATCTCCTAAGCTACAGGCCAATGTGCTTAGGTCACACTGCCTCCCTTAGGGCACTTGCTCGCATCCTGGGGCAGAGGAAGATGGTTCCTGAACTGTAGGCAGCAGCCAGGTTCCAGGAGCTTAATAACAGAGTGGGAGAACTGGGGTTGTGAGACATCGAGAGTGAGCTGTATAAGGACTGACCACTCCAGGGACCTGCTTCAGCTTTGCCTTCACCAGACAGGGCCTTAACATCAAATCTCAAATGGCCAACGAATTGCCAGTCACTGTGCTGTTACTTTGGGCCTTCACAGCCATCTGAGCTCCAGGACTCTCCATCTGGATCCCCAGCGTGTGTCTATACGGCAAAGAAAAACTCACACCATTGAGTCTCCAAACCTGGGTCACTTGAGTTGGGCTTGTGGGGTTCAAGCTGCAGGGCTAAAAATAGCAGTGTAGAGCTGCGGGCTTGGTCTGCAGACCAGGTTCTGAAGGCTGGCAAGGCGGGAGGGACTCAGAGCCCAAGCAGGAATGTCTACACTCCTATTTTTTTTAGCCCGGCAGCCCAAGACCCATAAACCTGAGTCAATTGACCCGGGCTCTGAGACTTGGGGCTGCAGGTTTTTTGGTGCAGTGGAGACACATCCTAACTCATGGCCTGAGCTACAAGCAGGAGGGGAAGCTGGAGTTAGCCAGCCAGCATGCATGCTGGGAAGACAGAGGGAGAGGCAGAGCTGCGGGGGTGGGCAGTCAATACACCGACTGCCTTCCACACTGAGTGAAACTTAGAGGCTGCTTCCCCTCCAATGAAGAGAAGAAAACATACCACGGAGCCCTCAAAGCCCTGGCTAAATCCTAGCTCAGCCAACTGGGCCTTACTTTGACTCGTTAGCATCCCAGGCGCTGGGCCTGCATTTCCTGTTTCCCTTAGCAACTGAACTCTCCACCCCCACTTGTGGCCTCCTCCTCCTCCCCTTGCCTGGGACATGATGCTGGAATGGCATTCCGGCCTAGCTGGAATTGTTTATCAGAGCAGAGCTTTGAAACCTTCTCCAAAGCCTTTGGAGAGCCGAGTGGGGCTATTTGTCATGTGCCGCTGTTGGAAAGCGCTATGGGAAAAGGTCAGGGGGCAGAGTGGGAACGAGCGGGTCACGGATTCATTGGTTTGGGGCACAACAACAACATTGGTTCTGTAGGATCTCAGGGCCTGCCTCGGCTAAATAAGCTCTTCTGACCGAACTGCCTGGGAAAGACCGAGGATTGGCCTCCTGAAAATGGGTGTTGGCTGTGTTCCTCTGGGTTTTCAAATTGGCCACCAGTATTAGCATCTCTCTCCCTCACCCTGCCTGTGAGCCAGACATAGCCCGAAAACATAGCGCACAAAATTTTAAAAAGCCCTTTTCCTTTCTGTTTTGACCCTTGTAATATAAGGGGAAATTCTATAAGCAGGGGCTGCAGGCCTGGGATGTGGGTTCCTTATTCCAGCCCCTGTCATGGAATTGGATTGGTTCTGGGACCGGAGGCTGCAGGTGCAGGCTGTGTGGTTCCACCACAATGCCCCCCTTCTCCCCTCTCCCGCCCCATGGCACAGGGCTGGGTCTGACAACAGGGGCTGCAGGGCTCATTACTGAAGGGCCATTTGGCTTTTTCTTTCCTCTGTTGCTTTGCTTTATTGAATGTTGAAGGAAAAATTTAAGAAGAAAACAGAAATCAAACAAATAATCCACCCCGCCTTCCGCCTCTATGCTGGTTACATCAGTGAGAACAGGAAGGAGAAGGAGGAGGCTGCGAATAATTTACAATGTAAATAGAAGCTGAATGTGCATTTCCCAACTCTGTCACCATCAATCACTCAAATTTCCTCCACAGTATGGAATAAAGGAGCACAGTCCACCCTCTCCCCAAGGGAGGGAACAGACTAGCTCGTTTCATTGCCTCAAACTGCTGATCACTCAAAACATTTGTTGTCTGTAGGCACGGACAGTTTTCATTCCTAATTTTCAGTTTCCTCTGACTCACTCTCACAGAGACGTCCCCAGCCACACATCCCCCCACGCTGGAGACTTGCATTTTCTCAGTTCCAGCTCCATAACGGGTTGGATGGTGATGATGCAGAGTGGGATAGCGCTCCGCCCCACAATGTACTTTGTTCTTCTGAATGTTGGAAGGTTTCTTCTCTTCCCTGCCATACTGCTGCTGTCTCAGTCCCCATCCCACTACACGTGTACCCCATCAGTGAGGGTGTATTACAGAGCCCCCTCCCTGCTGATCCACAGAGGATATGAGTCGTTACAGCCTCAAGCTGTCCAAGGTTGGCTCTTTAGCTGTAGCTGCACATGCATTTTAGCTCTGGAGTTCCCCAGCTCAGTCCCTGGTGTGCCGGCCCAGGTATGGGCACATTAGCACAGAGGGGGACTTGTAACATACACCTGCCAGTGGGTTACACATGCGTTATGGGGTAGAGTTTCAAGAAAAAAGGGCAGTTAGGTATCCAGATCCCATTTATCTTTGCAAATTTCCTCCTTTCTTAGTGGTTGTGTTGGGTTTACGACAAGTCTACCGTGGGGCCGCAGTGGAAATGGTCTGAGTAGGGTGTGTACACATTTCACATGGCTAGCTGCACACCTGCTCTGTTGGGGATGATGGGGGCTGTGGCAGAAATAGAGAGAATGGGACTAGGAAAAGGAGCAGCGGGAGATAGAAAAGGAGAACAGGAATAGGAAGAGAAGGCATGAAAGAGAAGTAGAAACAGGAGAAGAAAAAAGAAACGGGAAGAGAGAGGGAATAAAGCAATTAGGAAGTGAAGAGTTGTTGTGTCTTCCACTTTTTGCACAACAGTGAGAAGAAGTGACACGGGCATGGTGGGGTCCAAATAACAGTGGTTACTGAATGCACACAACACTCGAGACCAGGCTATATAGACTCACTGCTGCTCTGGTGGCTTCTAAAACACAGAACACGGTGAGCACCACTAGAGGGCTCATGCGCTCTCTAAAGGAATATGCCCTATTCCAATACACTACAGGAGTAGGTAGAGAGAATCCATTCTCTGACTGAAAAGGTGCTAGTGGATTAAAAAGGCCCTATCAGCAAGGGCCTTGTTCTGCAGTCGTGAGACTCCCAGGATTGGACCCTTAATGCTATTAAATGAGCAGCTAATCTGCTCCAAGGGGACTTAGACCGCAGGCAATTCCACTGCTAAGGGATAGCCAGGGTGCTGGGGCTATATTCAGCCCTCCCATGGTTCCAGCAGCACTGGGCATGCTGGGGAGTTTGGCAGCTGTGCATTCTCTCTGCAGTGTCATTAACATAATTGGAAGTGAGACGTGTTTAGCCCTAAGTTGTTTTCATAAACAGGCCGATTACTGGTGGTGTCCTTGGAGAGGGCTGTTTCGGCCAGGAAATTCCTCTTGGCTGTAGGAGGTAGAGGGAGAGCTGCAGCTCTGCTCCCTGGGGATGGGAGCTCTCCAGGCTTTAGGAGCGAAGCAGTGTTGGGTCTTGGCAGTACAGGGATAGGAGACCTGTAGGGAAACCCAGGTGCTGGGAGGAAGTGGTGCTGCTGAGTCAATAGGCAGTGCTCTTCCTTCTGTTTGTATTGGACCTACGACACCCAGCCACGTCCTTCGCTGATCATCACCCACCAGCTGGTCACTGCTCTCCTTTTGTAACCCCTGTAACCTTCTCTTGCTGTTCACAGATCTTGGAACTGCAAGGCAGGAATCTGCCCCATTGAATCTATGATAGCATCACCATTCGCAGCTTCCAAAAAGTGGGGATGTGCTGCTTCCGGAAAGAAAAGGTGGGTTCATCTCACACTTGCACATATCCCCGCTGTGCCCTGGCTCGGAGAGCTGAGGATGTGGCAAGCACTTCCTGAGTCATGCAGCTGATAAATGGGCAATATTTGTTGTTTCCTTGGGGTTGGCTGTGGTGCCTCTGGTTATGCAGGGATTAACACAGGGGGGCTGCATTCAGCGAAAGGAGGATGTGTTCGCTTTTATTAGCAAATGATGAGTCCAGGTTAGGTGAGGTCTCTAACTAGCATGTGGAGTCCTACTGGCATCTCTGACTGATTGAGCAGCTGGAATGGATCCGAAAAAGGAGAAAATTAACACTGACTGAGGGAGAAAAATCTCTATTATGTCCCATGTTAAGCAAGAGAGACACTTAGTGGTCATCTGGAAGAAAGACATTTCCTTTGGGTTGAGTTATTGACATGTAATTGATGGCAAGGGCATGGAGTATTTGCTGGGGTGGAGTTGGCACACCCATTCAGCAGCTGCACCTGACTCTAAAAAGGATATATGCTCCAGCTACAGAAGGGACTTGAGCCTGCATGAGCTGCTCTTTGCTTTGCTCTCCCACAGCTCTATGTGAGCTTAGCATAGAGCAATCACAATAAAAATGTCCAGGTACCAAGCAACATCAGGGAAAATAATAATAGCCAGGACTCTGCATATGGGGTTTGGTTCCCTGGTGTGGCGGAGTCCTTTACATCCCAGATGAGGTTGTGAGGATCTACCTCCCATGTGGCCCAGTGGACTGAGAATCAGGAGAGATTTTTTTTTGTGCCTCTGCCATTGACTTGTTAGGGGACTTTGGGCAAGTCACTTTCTCTTTCTGTACCTTTGTTTGCCCATCTGTAAAATGGGGTTAATGATACTTACCCACCTTTGTAAAGTGCTTTGAGAACAACAGGTGAAAAGTGCTGTGTAAGAGCTAAATTTTATTATGACCACCCATCTCTGACAGAGGAAGGCTGCCCAGAGTCTGTCAGCATGACTCCTAAACAGTCTAGCAGGGTCAGGTTAGTTCTCATGCTATCTCTTGAATTGCATAGAGGCCTCCAAATGCATTATATGCCTCCAAAATTCTAAGGGCATGGGCTGCTACAGCACAAAACAGAAATGATCTACAAAAATTGAGTGGTAGGTGGGCATTGAATAACCATGTGCTTCTGGACCCTGTCTCTGGAGCAGACATAGGAGGAGGGAGCTGGGTCTGAGTTCTGCAAGTCTGATTAACTTTCTGGTGAGCTGCAGAATCTGAACTCCTCCTGGGGTATGAAGCCTGCAGAGCAGATCCCAAGGCAGTCCAGACCTTGACAGCACTCTCTAACTCATCACTTGGTTTCATTATCCCTGTTAGGCTTGTACATGGTACTTCCTTTCCCTCTGCCGTCTTAGTCTTCTTTCAGTTTGTTTTGTACTAGTGAGCAGCCTTTCTTCCCCCTTGTGAGTGGAGTCTCCACTGGGGACTGAGAGCAGAACCAGCTTTATACACATAGGCACCATTATACACTGTCAACATGAATCATAGAATGTCAGGGTTGGGAGAGACCTCAGGAGGTCATCTAGTCCAACCCCCTGCTCAAAGCAGGACCAACACCAACTAAATTATCCCAGTCAGGGTTTTGTCAAACCTGACCTTAAAAACCTCTAAGGAAGGAGATTCCACCATCCTCCCTCGGCAACCCATTCCAGTGCTTCACCACCATCCTAGTGAAAAAGTTTTTCCTAATATCCAACCTAAACCTCCCCCACTGCAACTTGAGACCATTATTCCTTGTTCTGTCATCTGGTACCACTGAGAACAGTCTAGATCCATCCTCTTTGGAACCCCCTTTCAGGTAGGTGAAAGCAGCTATCAAATCCCCCCTCATTCTTCTCCTCTGCAGACTAAACAATCCCAGTTCCCTCAGCCTCTCCTCATAAGTCATGTGCTCCAGCCCCCTAATCGTTTTTGTTGCCCTCCGCTGGAATCTCTCCAATTTTTCCACATCCTTCTTGTAGTGTGGTGCCCAAAACTCCAGATGAGGCCTCACCAATGTCGAATAGAGGGGAATGATCACGTCCCTCGATCTGCAGGCAATGCCCCTACTTATACAGCCCAAAATGCTGTTAGCCTTCTTGGCAACGAGGGTACACTGTTGACTCATATCCAGCTTCTCGTCCACTGTAACGCCTAGGTCCTTTTCTGCAGAACTGCTGCCTAGCCATTCAGTCCCTAGTCTGTAGCAGTGCAGTTTATTTACCCAGAGATTCCAACAGATCATCTTGCATGGTGGAGAAACTCATGTCAAGGGCACCTTCAGAGCAAGTAGTCAGTGTTTCAGATCTCTGCTCTCTCTATATAGCTTGCTGACATGGATTTGCTTCCTTGCTCATTTTCAGAGCGTGGTTTACGTGGTTTACCACCTGCTGATGTAAAACAAGCTGAGTGGGTTTTGTTCAAACTTTCCTGCATAATGTGAATGACAACAGGTGCCGTAACCAGAAGCGGTTTCAAAGGCTGCAAAGAGTAATTAACACGCACAGTGAGACCTGCCTTAAGCTTCTACCTAGAAACTGGTCATCAAGTGGAGATGGGTCTTTAACTAAAGGTCAAATCAAATGGCACTGGAAACCTTGGGAAAGCTTTTAAGTGCTTGCTCAAAGTGGGGCTACCTAGTGTAGGTTATCTTTAGAGAAGATCTATCTGGCCACATGCACTAAAGGTTCAGTGGTGCAAGTCCTCTTACTCTCAGCTGATTTCAAAAGGAGTCAAAAGGGCTCAGCAATGTTTATCTGGGTTGAGTCCTGATGGAGGTTCAGTTAAGAGAGGCTGGCAAAAGTTTGAATGCTTCTCTGCAGCTCTAGCTGAATCAACCCAAGCTTCTCCCAGGGTAAACATCAGGTTGGTTGGCAGTCTCCTGAGGACTGTCTATCTCCCACCATCTCTGGTATTTACTAGCTCCCTAAGGTCAGAAATACCATGAGAATAAGTCTGGTATTTTAGTGCTTTTGGTTATGTCTGAAACCAAGAAATGCATGAAAGATAGCAATCCTGTTCTAACCAACCTCCATGCCCCATAATACCCAGGGTTAATTCTAGCACATAAACAATTAGTTTGCATCCACACACCACATAGTTAATGCTTGGCTAGTGACCGTGGCTGCCAACCATGGTTATAATTGGTTATTATCTATTTGTCAAATAATTGGTTATTATTTATTTGCACTTTCCAGACACTTAGGAAGAATTGTCCCTGCTCCAAGGAACTCACAATCTAAGGTTGAAGAAGTAGACAGAGATGAGGGGAACAGACAATTCATCACAGAGGTGGGTCTCTAGAGGGACTTAAATATGGGCAAATGAGCCCAGGAAAGTTGAACCAGGCATGGAAGGGGGCTGCAGGGAAGTGATTGTGTGAGGCGGGTGGAAGTGGTGGCGGAGAGGAGGGGATGGAGTTATATAGCACGCTGGACAAGGTGACAAGAAGCTTAGGTTTGATACGATACCAGCTGGGAAGCCAGAGGAGGGATTCAAAGAGGGGGGGGTTAATTGAGCAAAAGGATAGGCAAGGAAGATGAGTATAGATCCAGTTCAGCACACTGGGGTTTTTTTTGTTTTTTTGTTTTGGTTTTTTTGCAGTGTGACAGGACCCCAGTGAGCCATGTTTATGTAACTGGTTTGGCTGGGTCTCCTTCCTCCCAGCTTCCTGGGTGGTAGGACACCCCAGAGTGCATTGTCTGACCTGTCACTGATGGCCCTCTCTGTGCACTCTATCTCCAGCTGAGGGGCTGCTCAGATTTTCCCAGAATGCACTGGTACAAACAAGGTTAGGTGCTCTTTAGATGTGGACATGTAGACATGGTTGCGATGGCAGAAAAGTTTCTGTATGGACACAAATTGAGTTGTTTTCCTTGTAAAGAGACAAAGTAACTGTACGGTGGTTAAACATTATAATGCAGGCAGGGCCTTAGAGGGTTAATCAATGTACACACATCATTAATTTATGGGTCTGAGTGGTTCTGGAGTGGAGTTGTCACACTGGTTTAGATAATGCTAACTGTATGCACCCTGCCAGCTGCTACAATGTCTTAGTGGTTTGAGTTGCTGCATGCAGAATTATGGTGCCTTTGTGGGAATATTATGTTCTCTGAATAGAGCCCCACAGAGCAATTTGCCTCACCCTTACAAACCCATCCAAATAACTAGAAATGCCTTACAAACACAAAACAATTGAGAAAATAAATGTATTATACTGTACATCTGTGACAAAACAATGCTTTCATGTTCACAGAGAGAAATGCGTTTGTTTAACTGATGGGCTCACATTTGGAAATAAATGCATTAATTTAAATCAAAACGGGACGTTCTTCAATATCAAGGAATTTTACATGCCAGATGTAGGAAATATGCCATTTGAGCAACAGACTAATACCCAGGGGCAGAGTCACAGTAGTTAGTGTTACCATAAGGATGCATGTACCAGGTTACCTCAGACACCGACCGCCTTTCTCCCCATGAGACACCCCTGCATTTGCAGTCAGGAGAAGGACTTGAATTAGAACCCCTTGGTTTAAATGAGAAGGGGCTGCGGGTAGGACATTTTCTGCAAAGGGCTTTGGAATTCCCTCTCTTCTCACCATGCCAGAGCCTGGAGTGGTTACCCTTCTGTGCACACTCCAAAGCCCTCCTTTTCTCACAGGTGTGCAGGGAGGAGGAGACTAGCAGGTTGACACAAGTAGTTTAAATCTGGGCATTTTATTACTGTGATCATTTGACAGGCTTCTTTTTCTGTGGAAGTAGTGGCAGTCCCACAACTAGGTGATTGATCTTAATTTTTGTATTAAAAAGCGTTAGTTTAATTTGTGTGGAGCATACAAAGTGTCAGATTGGGGGCTATAAAACCCCAAGAAATAACGATCAGTAACATCGGAGTGTTTCAGTAGGGGATTTAAAAAAAATATACCTGCCCAGTGCCCTTGTCATTTGCATTCTTTTTAAATGTTTGAGCTGTTGTGATAGACTGTATAAGCACCTGGTGCTGCATTTCAGTTTATATGTAAGCACAACCAAGTTTGTTTTGTGAATTGATATTTACATATTTGAAACCAGCAATATAGTCCAGGACTAAACCACATCTGAATGAATCTCAATTCAATACAATTTGTGTGCTGGTCACGGTGGGCATCTCCAAAAGATTCTACTATTTGGTTTGGGTAATTATCCAAAAGTTTGTCTGCTTAATGTAACCTATACAAGGGTCTTTGGTCTATAGTTGCGCTGGAAATCTAGCAAGATCGGGGATTCTTGTGAGATTTCTAAGACTTCTTGATCTCAGAAAGCTCAGAAATAACATGGGAATAATCTTTATTCATGATATCTAAGAATGTCTAAGCCTTTCTGAAACTAGGAAATGAAGAGGCACATGACAAATATTAGAGATGGTTGAAAAAATGTTGACAGAATAGCTTTCTGTGGGAAAAGGCAGCCGTGTGAAAATCGAAATGTTTCACAGGAATGTGTTGATTTTGATGAAACTTTCAATGACAGAAAGTCAAAACTAATTGTTTTATTTAGATAATGTTGAAACATTTCATTTTGATAAAGTAGAAATGTTTTGTTTTGACTACCATTTTGATTAATTTCATTTATGCTTTTATATTACATAAAATATTAATTTTAAATATTACATTATCTAATTATATTTAATATGTAATGTTGTGACATTACTGCAATGAAATAAAACAATTCCAAACTTAAATTTTTTAGAAATTTTATTTTGTTGGAAATTTGGAAATTTTGGCTTTTTATTCTGATTTGGAACAAAAAAACAATTTTTCAAATGTCACAATTTCTCATAGAATGAAAATTCTGGTTTCCGGACAGCTCTAATAAATATGTAACACACTGGCAAAAATGTATTGTGTTCACCACTACAGTCCAGTTCACTCACAGGACAACAGGCTACTACTGCTGCCAGAGTAACTCTGATAGCTGGCAACAGTAGTAAAATGGATCAACTACTAGGAGGGATGTGGCACATACTTGGACAGTGTCTTACAAAAAAAAAAGTATGAATTTCTTTAGTGTGAACTTCTAAAAAGAAAATCATGGTTCAAATCATGTTCCAGGTAAAGGTTCACCTTTGTCCTTTTATCCAAACAGTACTTGTATCTTTGAGTTATGATTCTATTAGCATATAGCCAGTGGTGCAAATAGAATTCATTTCTTACCAGTACGCTGCACTCATGGGAGGGACACAAAGGGGGCGCACGTGACCTCCCCATGTGACTCCTTCCTGCCCCGCCCCCAGTCTAGGGCCCCCACGCTCTCCCCATCCCCTCTCGAGGATCCATCCCATGTTACCTGCAGGGGGGAGCCTCCTCCCACTGCGCTGGAGACTTCTGAACCACAGGGCTCTCCCAGGAACCACAGTGGCAAAAGGAGCAGAACATGGGGGCGCTTGGTGGCCCCACACCAGCAGCTCCTCTGGCGCAGCTGTACTGTCTCCAGCCCCGACCCCCCAGCCCTGTCCTCTGGCGGGGCTGTGGTACAGACTCTGACAGGAGATGCAGGCACGCAGTTGTGTGGAGGAGCTGGGGGCGGGGCTGGGGGTGGTACAGTTGCGCTGGAGGAGCTGCTGGCGTGGGGCCACCAGGCAACCCCACGTTCTGCTCCTCCTGTGTCTTCCCGGTACGGAGTACCAGCTATAAATATCTTACTGGTACGGCGTACTGGACCGTACCACCCTACTTGCACCACTGCATATAGCCACTCTAGCCTTAGGTCATCCACACTGTAATGTGTTAGTTTCTCTGCCCTCTTCTGGATGGATTGTCAGACCAGCAGAATGTGTGTGAGATTGTTGCCCTCTAGTGGGTGTGGAGGTCCACAGGATGTAAGGAACAATACAATTAGTCCAGCATTAATGGAGATTCTTCTTTAGTTTAAACAGTAAAAGCCTATGTTTACAGAGTAGAAGGTTGTGGATTCTATTCTCCATGTCTCAGATGTGAATCATCCTCCTGTTTATATGCATGCAGCCAAGGATTTGTCACCATATCCACGACAGAAAGGATGCCACATTTCTGAAGACAAATACCCATGGGTTGGCTGATTAGCTGATAGGCCTGTGCACCCAGTATAGTTTGGCATAACTCTATTCCCCCTCCCCCCCAGATATATTAATCAAATACTTTAAATAATTGCTGCAGCTGTGACTGATGTCAACTGCATAGCTAATTACCCAGGAGATTAAAATGACTCTTTCTGTTTAAAAAAGCTGCAAATGAGTTAATTATTTACTTTGCTTGCCTCTCTCACCTCGTTATGCTTGTAAATGAATAGAAATATTGATCTTGGAACTGATTTGGGTGTTACACAGCCTGAGTTGGTTTAATTAGGGGCTTAAAAGTTACTGTGCTTGCTACTTCTGACCAAGCATATTATCTTTTTACTTTACTTACCTTTCACAAAATCCATCCTGGGAAGTCAGGCCAGGACAGACCATTTAAGCCATGCAATTTGAGCTCCACCATTTTGTAGAGCTCCTTTCTGTACTAGCCCCACAACTGTCTTATTTAGCCATTCCTTGCAACAATAGCACCTCAATCCACTGCCCAGTTACTTTTACCATTCAAACTCTCTTCATCTTCTGGGCCTGTGAATAATTTCCTTTCTTTCATTTGTATTGTTATCTTGAATTAGAGCTGGTCAAAAATTGCCCATTGAAACTGTCCTGGGGTGACAAATGGCCTTTCTTTCTAAACCAATTGTTGTGTGTGGAATTTTTTTTTGTTTTATTCAAACTCTTCTGTTTGTTTAATGAAAAACTGAAAATAGGAAAAAATTAGTTTATCAAAAACTGAAACATTTAGGGAGTTTGGGTAGAAAAAATGGAAAATGTTCACAAAAAGATTTTGGAAAAAATTGAAGTTTTATGTTTATTTTGAACATAGGATGGAAAATACTTACTGGTTTCCAACTAGCTCTACCGTGAAGGTATACACAGATTTGTTGTCATGCTCCCATTGACTCAGTCAGACTAGAGCTAATGTGTCAAATTATGCCTTCAGTTGCTGTAACAGGTCAACATACCCTGGTACCTCTAAAGCTAGTGGGTGCCAGCTGTGCTAATATTCAGCCCATCTATGGACATAGGACAGAATCCTGCCCCCCCAAACCCCCGCGCAATACCCCCCCCCTATTTTTTACAGCATGGGTTGGTGCTCCTCAACTCCTTGCCCTTCCTCTCCAGAGAGTAAAGGCTTCTTGATTTCTAGTGACACGTGTCAATAACTGCCAAATTGATGGAGCAAGGCCAATTACAGTGGCAGTTAAACAATGTACCATTTCTTTAAGGCGAGAAGGATACACACACCAATACAGAAAGCCTTTTACTCTTATTCTCATGTAAATGCAGCTCTGGGAAACTCTGCTACTACGTGTTGGGAAACATAAGTTACACACGGTAAAGTTTGGTGGCAGTATCCTTACAGCTGAGGCATGACCCCTTCATTCAGGTCCTTCTCCCTCTCCAGGTTCATGGCGTTTGCTTTCCCTATTCTCCCCCAAAAATTCTCTCTCTCTGCTTCCAGAAAGGGTCTAGCCCAGCCCAGCCCTTTGTCCATTCTCCAGGACTTCCTCTTGTGTGGCCATCTGGACACCTTGCTGGAGCTGTGTCTCTCTTATTGCTGCATCTTTATACTAACAGGTGTCTGCTGGTGTAACACTGACAGACCCTGGTCGTCGGCAGGCAGGATCGAACCTGGGACCTCTGGAGCTTAGTGCATGAGCTAAAAGCCATATGGCTGTTAGCTAAGGCTGTAGAGCAGACTCAATCTTTCTCTCTAAGTGGTCTCGGTGCCACTAGATGGGCCAGAACACCACACCCAGGAGGTGTGTGGATTACATACTTCCCCTAGCTGAGGAAGTGCATCCCAAGCTTCAGAGACTTTCCAGTTGAAATCCCGGACAAGCCCCTACTTGTAACGTCAACAGACCCTGGTTGTCAGCGGGTGGGATTGAAGCTGGGATCTTTGGAGCTTAGTGCATGAGCCTCTACCACATGAACTAAAAGCCAACTGCTTGTAGAGCAAACTCATTAATCTCTCTCTCTCTCTGTGGTCTTGGTGCCACTAGATGGGCCAGAACACCACACCCAGGAGGTGTGTGGGTTACACTGGCGGCAGCTGCCATTTTGTATTCAGCTCAACCTGATGCAGTGCTGGCACCCACTGTGCTCTCTCTCTTTCTTTTGCTTTTCTGCAACCCACCGGTCAGTGTGTGTTGTGTCCCCTTGTATCCAATCCAAAGAGGATGATTTAGTGACAGCGCCCAGCTACAGATCCTGGCTGTTTAGCTCAAGCTGGAGAGACGCATTTTTTCCACTCTGGTGTCAACCAAGATGGTGTTTTCCTTTAATCTAAGGACAGAAACTCTGAGGTGGCTCTTTGTGCATGGGAAACATAACACTTCTTCTAGTCCCCAGTCAATCACCGGCTCACTTCTCCTCTGTGTGAGCTGGTGGGTTTACTCACACAGACAGTACATAGATTGTCATAAATGGACTCTCAGAAATGCAATACCAGCTCATAAATCCTGGGCCATCTGTCACAGCTGCACACATGCATCCTTCCCCCTGCAGTTGACAAATGCTGAGTGAGTGGAATGGCAGCCAGGAATTGGCCCAGTAAGTATAGCTTTTCACTCTCTAATCACATGGCTTATTCACAGATGCTTGTATCTATTTGTTTAGCTTCGTTATTTCCTTTAAGGCACAGTGGCTCCACTCTCAGTTAGTCTCTCCCTCTGCCTGTGACAGGAATGGTAGTGGTTGGCTCTGAGCCTTCCTTCATTCTGAGATTCTTCAGGCGCCAGCCCAGCCCATGCTATAAGGTGAAGCAGCCTCAGTGCTATGGGGCCCTGGTACCAGCATGGTTAGTGCCAGACTGGTCTAAGGGGATTCCATGCTGGTAGGGTTTCTGTTGCCAGCATATGTGACACTGGTATCATCATGGTCAGTGCTGGACTGGGCTGTAGGACCTGGTGCTGGCAGGCTTCATGCTGCCAGGCTATATAAACCCAGTACTGGCATGGTCAATGCCAGAATGGGCCATGGGAAGACTGGCTGCACTTCTGCTGCTTGGAAATTGATAATATTTTTTTTCAATTTACAAATGCGGCAGCATTTCCTGGCAGCCGGAGAAAATGACTTTGAAAAATAACTGTGGCTCTTAAGTTAAATTGGTGTCAACGTTCATTTCAGGCCACTTGAAGCTAATCAATTTAAGTTCCTGCTTGGCAAAGGAAATACCTTTCTTGCTGGCTGCCCTCCTCCTTCCCCTTTCTTTTTAACCCAACTAGCACAATTGCTCTTCATTTTTCAGCAACTCTCAGCCTCTTTCTTTCCACCAACATCTCTCTGGTCTAAGAGGCATTAGACTCCGAGCCCTGGAATTTTGTCTGTTTTCACGGGCAAGTCCATTAGCTACGTGTGTTCAGGCCTCTCTCCTCCTGGATGGGATCACTTTAATAAGAGCAGAGGAGCAAGGTCCCAGTCTCACAGAGCTCAGCTGAAGGTGCAGCTGCTGTGTGCTAGGCGCCTCCACTGAGAAGATTCCAGCGGACGACGACAAACGGTTGCTGCTCTTAATGAATGCCCTGTTTTCAATAGCCCTGCTCAGTTTGTGCCTGGTCTGAGA